>NC_064872.1:85062191-85687191 GCF_943734695.1 Anopheles maculipalpis
GGACCCAGCCAGAAAAGGATATTAACAAAATAGAAACAAAAGAAATATGGAAAACACACCGCGATGCGATGTCGCGAACCAAAGATTCTGTTCTGAAGACTTGAAAATCATTTCATGCGACCGTTTTGTTTACTTCCCACGTGCGTTACAGCACATAAATTTATAGCTTTCACGTGTTTAACACAACCTTCCTTCCTTTTCCTTTATCAGTGTGCAGTGGAAGATAAAGCACACACTTCTTAAAGGTTTGAGTTTGCTTCTTTTCCATGCAGGTGGTGATAAATGATTAGATAGTAAACGAATTTGTGTATTCCTAAATGTTGGCTTTCGTCCTTATCGGTGACATTGTAAAAATATAATAATATTAATACCGGTGATAAACACAACGAAACAGGGACAGCAAGTCGCTAAAATAGGCTATATTATCTCGTGGAGAGTAGTGCGTTGTGTGTGTTTGCGAGAAGGACCTTTGGGTAATAGATAAGATGTCATGAGGTGTTGCAGATGAGGTGTTCCAACCATAGGCAAAGGATGCGTAGCCTCCTTAATCAACAAAAAATGGACGCAAAACAAGTGGGCATATTTCATGTACTGTGTAAAGTTATGAACTACAGCTATGTTTAATAAAGCGTACGGATTGGTTACATGAAACATAGTATGCTAGTTGAATAACCCGCAACGCAGTCAGAGACACAGTTCTGGTTGTTGCAAATGTTCGGTATATTTAAAATTTTACGTTAATTAAATAGGAGTGTTGGTTTTACAATTTGATTTTTTTTGCACACGTACGCACACACTGCTTTATTAATGCTGCTCCGTTTAGTTTGGTCCACCGGGACCACCACCACCCGGTCCGCCAGACTGTGGGCCACCACCGGGACCACCCACCATTCCTCCGTAGCCGCCCGGTTGCTGTCCGCCACCGCCCATCTGTTGCATCGGCGAATGCATCATTGGGCTCGGGCTAGAACCAACCTGCGGTACAATCTGTGGCGAAGGTCCTCCAATCTGTCCACCCATCGGTCCTCCAGGACCTCCCGGACCACCGGGTCCACCTCCTGGTTGCATTACACCACCCATCTGGAGGTAGGAAGGATAATGGATTACTTAAAAACACCGCCCGTAATAACTATCAAGAAACACTAGGCAACACACTTACCTGCATCTGCATTTGTCCCGGTGCTGGTGGTTCGTTGGGCAGCGTCAACGATAGAAGCAAATCGTGTACGGCCGGAAACAGGGAACACTCATCCGGCAGCAGTACGGAACATTCGGAGAAACGGCGCAAGTGTGCACTTACGGCACTGTTTAGCTGCGGCGGCATTGGTTCACGCCGTTCGGCCAGCGTCGTGTGGTTCATGTTCATATCGTACACCATCGGGAGCAGCATCGTTACCGCATCCTTCCACTCCATGTTAGGCATGTACGGTACGCGCGTAATCTGGATGAAGAACAGGATCTTCTGTCGGTGCGATAGGATCGTCGTGGTACCAACCGGTACGATCGGGGTGGCCGATGGTGGCACGCGCAGCACAAACTGTACGTTCCACTTGTTGCCTTGCACCAGCTCCGGCATCAGATCGAGACGCATTATTTGGATGAAGTCCTTCAACACCTTTGCCGGTAGGTTCAGCATGCGCGTGAAGCTCGTCATGACGGCTGGTCGATAGGGCGGTGCTGCCACGCGCTGATCGAAGAACTGTTCCAAGATTTGCAGATCTTGCGCGGCCCACTGGTACGGGGGCTTACCGTCCATCATCGGACCCATCGGTAGCTGGTCCACCTTCAGATGCAGCGATTGCATATGGTTAGGGTTGAGGAAGACTTGGTACTGGAGGCAATCCGCTTTAAATACGACCACACCCGGTTCGTTGGAGGTAATCGCCATCAGCTGAGAGAATGAAAATGGGAGAGGTTAAAACCAAGAACTAATGGAAAGAAACTTCAGAAGCTTTCGCTTACGCTTTCCTCCTGATGAATGATACGCTGTAGCTGTCGGCGCATAAACACAGAACCAAGGAAACGCTCCAGAGGACTCAACTCTGGTCCCGGAACTTCCTTCTGTGGATGTGACGTTGCTCGACAGAGTGTGTCGAGCGCCTCGTACGTCAGTGTTGTCGGAGTCGCACCAGCCCAGGAGCGTGCCGGCAATACGCGAGACGGGTAATGATGGGACGCTAAAAATATCGACCAAAGTAAGAACCAAAATTAGCCCAACCAACTTTAAATTTGTGCCCAGCGATACATACTTTGTACTTTATGTTCCGGACTTTGACCGGGACGGGGCGAGGGCCGTGGCATACCGGGCGATCCGGGCCAGTTTGAGGCGGCTGGCGAGAGGGCTGCAAACGGACTGCCGTCCGTATGGCTCTGCATGTACGACAGACTGCTGGGACCGGGCGAGTGTGCCGCCATCGGGCTTGGCTGAGCATTCAGCGGGGACGATGGCATGAGACCTCCGCTAGGCGATGGATGCGGCATGTGAGACGCTGGCGGTGAAGTCATGTTGAAATTATTCATATGACCTTGTTGCTGCCCACCCTGAACCCCCGTACCACCAGCACCACCACCACCACCACCGCCACCAGCTCCACCAGCACCGCTACCACCGCCACCGATTGGATGGGGACTGGCCGGCGTATGCGGATTCGAGCTGGTGGGCGGTGTTAGAGGCGCCGCAAAGCGAAGACCTGGGTCGCGGGGACTCTGCGGGCCCCTCATACCGGTTCCTCCGCTGAGGAACGTGTTTGAACCACCCCCAGTACCACCGCCACCACCAGCGCCACCATTATTACCTCCACCGGTACTTCCACCCGCACCGCCCCCATGTCCAGTCGGATCTTCCAGCGTCACCGGGGACGGTGGATTGTCATCTTCCGACTGCGACCGGCGCCGGAAAACGGCCGTTTCGTCGACGTATTTCGAGAGGAATCCTTTCAAACCTTGCGTTGGGGTAAACTCTTCCACGACGTGGCTCCGATCGAACCGGCTGTACGCTCCGTCTCGTATCGTGCACAACCCACCGCCCCGAAAGCGCACCTCCAAACAGTACACACCCTGGAACGAGATGCGCAGCAGCGTCGGCGACTGAGGGATGATGCAGAAGGATAGTACCGGAATTTTGGGCGACTGCAAGATGGCCAGATGCGGTATGATCGGCAGTTTTGCGATCGAACTGAGCGGTTGATAAGTTTCGTGCAGCATATGCACGATCTGTGCTAGGCTATAGTTATGATTCAGATGAGCCTGCAACTGATCGCGCATCATCGAGTGAGCGTTGATGGCACTGTTGCCACCGGTAAACACGAGCCGAAACTCTTTAACCTCCGTGTCCCAGCAGATGTTCACGCTGACGTCTTTGTTGGGACCGTAGGCGAGCAGCAGATTGGTGTAGCTGTACGATTTAATCGTCACCATGCTCTGCAGGTTGTACTTTTCGTTGTTGAACTGCTCGCGGAACTCGTGCACGAGCGTGTACAGGTACACGATCTTGGACCAATCGCTCAGCAGTTGATCGACCACTTTGGAGACTGATTCGACGGGTTGCATTTCGTACTGGAGATAGACAGCTCGTCGCATACCTTGCTCTTTGTGGTGCAGACTCGGTAAAGGAGATCCGTAAAACACAAGCTCCATCGTCCAGAGTCGTGTTTGATTGCTCTTGTTGACTTGGGCCCGCACCGAGACGGAAAGCAAACGTTTAAGTAGCGCATTCCACACCTGCTTATCGATCGGTGGTACGTGTACAGTTTTCGGTTCGTTGGCGGAAGCTGCGGCAGCCGCTGCCGCTTTAGCATCGGATCCGGATGCACCTGATTGTTGTTGCTGCTGTTGCTGTTGAGCAGAAGCTGGCACCTGCGGTGGTTTCGGTTGGGGAAGTGTCAAGAGCTTCAGGACGAGCGAAGTTGCATTCGCTTCGACTTGCAGACCACCGTGTGGAATCTTGCGCATCGTGAATTCCTTCGCAAGCGTTACAAACGGCAGCTTCTCGTCACACATCGCCACGACATGGGCCAGTTCAGGGATGAAGTACGCCGGGTAAATGGTTTTTTGCTGCTTTAACGGTGGTCCCATGCTTGACATCGCACTTTCTAGTGGCGAAATCTTTCGCTTGGTGCTAGTAACGCTGCTACCACTGCTGGTCGGGCTCGGTTCGTCGATATACGTGCCTGGACCGTGTGTTGCTACAAACGTGTCGAACTCAATCATCGAAAGTACACGAAGATACATTTTGGGCATGGCGGCAGTTGACGTTTCGTTGCCTCCAGCACCGCCGGGTTGATTAGCTTGTCCGGCGGCTGTGGAAGCTGCATCCTGTGACTGTCCTTCTTCAACTGACGAAGGTTTTACCAGCACCAAGTAGAAGGTGTAGGTCATTTCGTTGGGACATGATTTCTTTTCCTTCAGCTCAACGATCTAGACAAGGAGAGAGAAAAGAAAAAAAAAAAGATAAAACATTATCTCGAGCCGGCCGGATTCGGTTCCGGCAGTCATTTTTCACATCATTAGTCCAAATTAAAAAGATCCTCAAACTACACTTACCAGAATAACGTTGGCGTGCCGGTACAGCTGAATAAACACCTTATGCGGACCCATTCGTGCGATCGGATGATTTTGAGGATAGATTAACGGCAGCCGATCCTGTGTAGCCGCCGGCAAGTGTTGCAACGTTTTCTCACACCTTCGTTGTGTGATCCAATAGCGCAGTTCCGATATTAGATGCTGCAACTTTGACCAATCGTTGTTGAGTGCGTGTTGCATTTCGGGCATAATCGGACAATCGAGATGTTTCGGCACATGACACCGGAGCATACCCGTGTGTGTATCCACCGTGATGTAGATGTGTTCCGCCCGCAGACAAGGATTAAGCACCGGCACGGTGAGCATAGCCGGTGTGCCTTGAATATGATACTCCACGTCTTTGAGGAAAAGCTGCAGTTCGGTTTTTACATCGTTAAGCCGTGCCAATGATCGCACGTAAACCGTGTGTACTAGCAGTCGCTCCATGGACAGTAAATCCGAACGTACGGCACGATCGGCAATGTCAGCTTCTTTGTTACCGATCGATGGAACATGCAGTATTGCGAGCTGTTTTGCCGAATCGTTTGGGTCTGTTTGGATGGTTAGTCGGTATCCTAGCTCCGATTTGGGATCCTTGTTTGTGAGCTCACGCCAGTAGGAAACGGTTAGTCGCGATCCGACAACATACTCGTCCACGTGGATGTGATCATCCAGTCGATCACGGATCAAGCGGAGTGTCTGTGTGTACAGTACTTCAAGCTGTAGCGATTGACAGAAGTAGTGCAGACAGGTGTACACTTCCGCCAGCGCATCGGTACAATCCACAATGCGGCCCTGAATCAGCTGATGAATGTAGTTCACCTGAAGCGGATGTACGAGCGCTTTCCCATCGCCCGTCTCCTTATCTTCCACCAGGAAGTCAATATCAAGCAGCCGCCAAGGGACGGTCGGCGCATCGCCCATCACCGTCAACGACACCTCAAACTCATGGTCCACCTTGAACGTGACACGTCCATTTTCGATGCGGAATTTGCGCAACTGTGGCAGCAAACTGCCCGTCACGAGACGATGCTGAATAACCTGATTCAAGCGCTGCAACGTTTGCCGTTTTTCTGCCGGCGTTATCGGATCCGGCGGTACTATCCTATCGCGGATAACGGACGGTAGCCGGGAGTAGCTGCCAGTGGTAAGGATTTCAACTGCTGCGGGAATGTGAAAATTGGGCAGCCTGGCGTGGACGAGTGTTTCGCGTGCAACGCGCGACAGCATATCGGCCGTATCAATGAACAGCATCGATTGCTTATCGAGGAAGCCCATAATTTTGGCCGATTTGTCCACCTTGGAGGCTGAGTTTGCCCACTTTACTAGGGCGAGCAGGCGGATAAAGAGTTGCCGTGTGCTGGCAGAAAAGTTGTAAATTTCAATCTTTCGGTCCATGTCAGTTTTGCGGGGCAGCCTGTAAAAAAGAGGTAGGGATAGTTATCGAATCGTAATCGGGCTGAAGGTCAACAAAAACAAGAGGAAGAGTGAAGGGAGGAAAACTTACAGTTCGGCAAGCACCGTAAGTTCGTGGTACGTTCGCTGGATGATGAAATCTATCAAGCGGCCTAACGGAATCAAATTCTGCCGCTGAGCCATTTCCTGCCCCGTCGGGATGAAGCTCGTTACCGCTCCTCCCTGTTCCAGTGGTTGTGGTGCCATTGTGGTTCTGTGTTGTTTTATCGACTGTTGGTCTCAAAACGGCACTTCTCTACAAGCAACTATTTACACGATGGCCAGAATGTTAATTACGGCCAGTTTCCAAATGGATCGTGCAAAATCGTACAACAGTAAACGAGTTCCTTACACACACTTTCACATAGCGTAGAAGGAAGATTTTTTCTCCCCAAAACGGCACTATTCCTCGATGAAAATGGTGTTCTCCATACTACACTGCAAGCAACACAGTTAGTTAGTGTTTATGAATTACAACCAAACGGGGGAAAGCGAAAAAAGCACTATTCTTACAATATTATTGGTCGTGAAATCGCGTTTCTGCCGATATTTTCTTGAGTTGGCTTTTTTTTAGCTTCAGAGGCGGTGGTCCCATACGAAGCGTTTGTTAGCATTTTGACAGCACGAATTGACGGCAGCAACGCTTTGTAGCTTTGGAGAGCAAAAAAAGGAATTTCGTTCGTAAAACGTTTCTGTGCGAGTATTGTGATGAAAAACTGAGAGTGCACAATATTATTGTAAGTATCTTTGCAAATAAGCTATCGTTTTAGCATATGTATTATAATGTTCTTTTGTTTACATTTGGAGCAGTCGGAACTGAGCGTATTTCACGCCCCTGTGTGAAAGTAACGCATGGTAGATGGTGAAATACGGCAGTAGGGTTTGTTTTGATTTTTCAGCTGTCAGAATCATAAAGAAAAACATACACACACGGGACACGCATCCAGCGCCGAAAGCAATCACGGAACGACGCAGACGGAAGGACTTTTTCGTATATTTTTGCGTGCCGCGTACACACATACACAGCGTCCTGTTCGTCACGTACGTCACGAGCAAGAGCAGGAAAAGGACTACCGTCCGAGTTGGTCCGATTTAGGCAGTAGAAACTCACCATCAAGAAGGAAAAGGCTACCTATCACCTCGTAGGAAGCGGTCACACCTGCCTAACGACCATGACACCTGGTGGTGACGGTGGCTAAGTGAAGGGGCCGGGCAACTGTTTTAAAATTGTGCTGTGGTGGAAAAGTTTACAGTTTAGTGGAAAAGGATAATCCATCCGTGTTGTGAAGCCACACAAGTATATGTACGTGTGAAAAATTGGTTCCCCTGAATGTTGCCTGCGACGTCCGTCATATGGCCGCAACATCCACCCACGCGAATGGGCGAAGAACAACAACACAGCTCGCTAGAGTGTTACTGAAAGGAACCAAGCTCGAAAAAATCTTTCCACACGGAGGATGGATGATGCGTGCCTGTGCATTCTGGTAAAACGATTCTACAACACTGCGGAAAAATCACACCAACGATGAGCAGCTGAGCGATTGTGTGGTAGCTTGAGAAAGGGGCCAGGAAGGAAGCTGGTTTTACATCAGCAGCGGAGAGTATCCGAGTACGGTTTGTTTTGCATTCTTCACGCCTGAACAGGAAACAACATTTCAAATACGCATTCGGAAGTATACCACCAGCTAAACCATCCATCCGAGATCGATGACTGCGTTAAAAAACGGTGTTGGCGCATCCGCAGATCAAAAGGTAACGTTCAGGTGATGTGAAGTAAATGAGAGAGAGAGTGTGTGTTTTTATGTTATTAATTTATAATTTATTAACTTTATCATCGTTAGCTGGGCAGAGAGAGTTTAGGACCGCTTTGCATAAAAAACGCTCCATTAACCCAGAAAATGAAACCGGCCTAAGGATGAAATTCACGCTTCGTATAAGGAGAACTCATTAGAACGAATAAAGTAATGATTCGTAAGCAAATTTATTTAGCTACCCAAATCACTCGAAATTATGCGCGCGTGCAGGAAGAACCTTTTTTTCTGTTCCGTGTGTCGAACGGAGTCTCACCCCTCCCCCATACACCCAAAAACTGCCGGTTATCGATCAGTTTTGTCGTCTATGATTTATGATTATTGACGGTGTCATGCGAAAATCGCAATACGAAAGCGCACGGGTACGGGAACGGGAGGAACGTTATTGATGGTTCAGATTTGGGAGAAATATGATAAACAGACCCAGAAACTGAGATTGTGACGCATGAAGTTCACCTTTCTTAGAATAGATTTCGAATCAATCTTCGCATGGCGGGGAGGTATTTTCACCCAAGAAAAACCTAAAATCAAAAAAGATTGAATGGATGTATGATTATATCGTCCAAACCTACTCTTACTATATTTGATTTTTCCTCTTTGTTTTATTTTTCGTTTTAGGCAAAATTCTTCCTCGTAATTATGCGGCTGAATTTAAAGTTTTTGCTGATAAGCCTCTGCGTGACGGTTGCACTTATCACATTCGCACTGTGGGCCAACTGTGGCGTTGGGCATGGGCTTGTACCGAAGTGGCCCCAGCATCATGGTGATGGTGGTAAGCCAATCCTTTCTTATTGAAATCGATTGAAATTTTACTAAGCCACGCTTATCCTCAGACAATCCAT
The DNA here is from genome assembly GCF_943734695.1 of Anopheles maculipalpis. Classification (NCBI taxonomy): domain Eukaryota; kingdom Metazoa; phylum Arthropoda; class Insecta; order Diptera; family Culicidae; genus Anopheles; species Anopheles maculipalpis. Next base: position 85,070,860 of record NC_064872.1, read on the forward strand.
TCGAACAGACGGAAGAGATCGACTGCATCATCAACCAGGAGTACGCAATCGGTTGTCGGAAGGAGGGTGAAGAGGTTTACCTCCCATTTTCCTTTCTGCAGAAGTACTTCGATGTGTACGGATCGCTCAATGTGGTCGACGGTAGTCGGCGGTTCGATTGGACGCACAGCTACGGGAAGGTAAACTATCCGAAGGGAGCGTACGATCCGCGTGGGATTTTCATGTATTTCGAAAACTACAACGTAGAGATGCGCGATCGTGTGAAGTGTATCAGCGCAATCGATGGTGTACCGATATCGACGCAGTGGGAAAGCCAGGGCTACTTTTATGCTACCCAGATAGCACAGTTTGGACTGTCGCATTATAGTAAAAATCTAACCGAACCGGAACCACGGCGCAAAACGGTCGAAGACGGTGAACGAGAGCTGGCGACGTGGATTGTGCCGAAAGGTAGCTCAATGAATCGTACAATCGATCGGATTCGACCGGGAGCCGGTGGTGCGGTTCTTAGCTTTTCCACCGGAAAATCGTTCGACACGGCGGTCGTGTTGCCGATGGATCACGTGCTGGATCTGGTACTTAGTATCGATGTGCTGCTGAAGCCAAATTCAACGATTTGTGTGACACTTCAGAACCGTGAAACGCAGAAGCTATATCACGTTTACTACATACTGGCGGATCTGTTGATAGGCGTGCAGGATGAGAACATCTACTACGGTATCGGATTGAACAGTACTGGTGGGTGGAAACATTTGACTCGTGATCTGTTCGTCGATCTGCAGAAAGGACTGCCACAGTATGCGAGCACAGACAAGCGGCGCAAGATGCGACGAACAGAGCTGAAGGTGGTCGAGATATCGCTGCTCGGGAATGGAAGTATCGATAATTTGACGCTTTCGACGAGTGAGCATATAAGTCATTTTTACGATGCTGCTGAGTGGTTGATAAGGCATCAGGATCCAAGTACGGGTGGGTGGCCTATACCGGTGCGACGAAAGCTAGGGTCGGGATTTGGCGAGCTGGCACGTGGTTGGTATTCGGCGATGGCACAGGGTCATGCGATATCGCTTCTCGCTAGAGCGTATTACCATTCAAAGGGAGAGAAGCGATATTTGAGGGCGGCACTGGATGGGTTAAAGCTGTTCCGGATACCATCCTATCAGGGGGGTGTTTTAGCAACCTTCCTAGGAAAGTACGCGTGGTACGAAGAGTATCCAACGACGCCACACTCGTTTGTGTTGAATGGGTTTATCTACTCGCTGCTTGGGCTTTACGACCTGAACTCAACTGCGCCTGCAAACCAATCGAATGAAGCGGCGGTTCTATTTGAACAGGGAATGGCTAGTTTGAAGAAGATGTTGCTTCTGTACGATACCGGCTCGGGGACGAGTTACGATCTGCGACATTTTACGCTTGGTAAGAAAGTTTTCTTAACTGGAATATTTTGAACGGCTTTTACTCAATTTTGCTTTCAACTCAATAGGTATTGCTCCGAATCTGGCGCGCTGGGACTATCACGCCACGCATGTCAATCAGCTGCTCCTGTTGGCCACGATCGATCCAGACCCGCTGATCTCACAAACGGCAGAACGATGGAAAAATTACATGGTAGGCAAGCGAGCACCACACAACTAGGAACCCTAGGACACGAGACACGGTACACTGTAGACCTGCAATCTTCTCCACTTCCATTTTAAATGCCTTACACACACACACACATACTCACACCAGAAGAAAATTATCTCCAGTTCATCTTTACCACTACTTAGCCGGGGCCGTTTGCGCTTCCCACAAGAAAAGAAAGTGCAGCCGGGGCCGTTTGCGCTTGCCACAAGAAAAGAAAGTGTAGGGAACGTAACATAAAAGACACAATCGCACAACGACCGGGATAGGAGAATGGCCGCGCACATTTCACACCTGCATTGAGAGAAGGCAAACAACACATAGCATAAAATCGCTTCTCGAATAGGGCGCCCGCCACCACTGACGATGGATGGTAACGTTCTGCGAGGCTTTCGTGATATGATAATGGTACCTTTAGAGCGTAAACGAACGTTTTGTAAATATGAGTAGAAGTTATTTCAAAACAAACAAACAAAAACAACCCTTTTCGTAAAGGCTAGGCTAGAACGCGTAGCGTCTACGTCGTCTTTCGGACAGGAGTTCGCATATCCCCGTGTTGCGGAATCGGGTTTGAAGCCGTTTTTTGTACCATTCAAGGCACGACAATTTGTTAGATGCTTTCACGACTTTTTGTACTATCGAATCCTCCCTCTCTCTCTATAGATATATATAGTAGATATGCTGACGTGCTCATCATACAACAATAATTAGTAGCAAGCGTATAAGATGTACCCACTACATACTGCATATAGACACACACCTCCTATGGGGATACGTGTTGGGCTAGAGAGCGAGCGAGTACGAAAATTAAACTGTAAAGAAGGTTGTAAAATGAACGGAATTCAATCCAAAATATCATCGTAGCGTAAGTGAACAGAGTATCAGTTGTGAAGACGAAAAGATATGCGTAAACGGAACAAACAATCCTTGCCAACGTTTTGTTGCTTGCCCTTTAGGATCTGATACCTGATAGGGTTTTAATTTTAAAAGTAGGATATTACCTACCGCTAATGAGCAGGTGGATCATTCCTAATGCTTGGCAAACAGTCACATCAAGGATAAGAAAACCTTTTACTTAGTTGTATTCTTACAACCGTACAAAGTCTTGCGTAGATTTACTGGAATTCATGACATAGCGTGCACAATGAAAGCATTAACTGTCTATAGTGTTTATATAGGAGCATATTGTAGTCAAGCATACCATTATATATACATGTCACAGAAATACCAATCAATATTTAGAGAGCTTACAACTGGTAACAGTATTTGAGTATAAGTAATTATTTCCACGTGGCTGGCGGCGATCCAAATCGGTTTCGGATCACCGAAAAGTGAAGAGATTCTGTGCACAAACTCACACACACACACACACATACATACAGCTTTTGTACGATAGCCTAATAGAGGAAGCCTAGAATTGGATATAGTTTGATATGATATCTGCTTTAAAATGTACCTTAAAAACGTTTAGTCGTTAAATCTGTTTCTGATTGTTCAACACTTTATTTTGCTAGGAAAAATTACAAAGTGTCCAATGACGATTGATAAGTTAAGCTTTGGTAAGGCATACATTTATTTATTTGTTGTAAATAATGCTTTAATGTGAGTTAACGTAAACACGAAGGCTCAAGCTTGAGTTTGTAAAACATTGTGTAAACAGAAGAATATGGTTCAGAAAACGAATATGAGTTAAGTACTACTGGTTGAAAATGTAATGTATGTAGGAGCGAAAGAGCTGTAGATGGAACAGATAGAGGAAGCAAAGACATACACGAAAAACCTAATCACTAATGTGTTTTCTAATGTTGCGGTTCAAATTCCTGTTGTAAACAGTTACTTTAGAATGGCTTAATTTATACACTTTAGAAACAAAACCTTTTTCATAAGACTGCATCCAAGAGCGGACGATGTGTCTGGATTATAAGGCGTGTGTCCCTTTTCGAAATCTGATGGAAATTAATTTCAAAGGACAACACACGTGATCCATTCCTAGTAATGCGTCGCTACAATAAAAAAAACTTCCAGTTTGACTGCGAAACGAACAGGCGGTAGTGTAATATAGATTAGCTAGTATAATATCGGTCGTGCACGTAGTGATTATTCCTGTAGGAAACCGGGTGCGAAGAAAGGACTTTTCGGAACAGTCACGTTTCGTTAGTTTGTTTGTGTTTGGGGATGAACATGATAATAATCAGTGCACCTCAATAATGATAGTAGTGTAGATAAGTGTAGTAAGTCAATAATATCTCCACACCTGAGCTGAGAGAAAAAGGAAAAAGTTGGCTGTTTGGAACGTTTTGTAATGATGGTTTGGGCAGATCAGGCAGAAAGAAATAAAACACTCTCGACAATAACAAGAATATAGCTAATTGATTGTAGAAAGGGGAATAAGTTGCAACAGACGTTGGTTAAAATGGAGTGGTTTACGCCGGAATTGGTTGACATTTTGTTTTTTTTTTAATGAACAGCAGATTTCTGTGAGTTCTTTTTTGGTTTCTTTGCGAAAGTGTAGGAAGATAAAAGGATATTAGATTTCATGTTTATTTTAAAACAAAGTATAAAAAGTGACCAATTTTCTAATCAGCTGTTGCTCCTCGTAGATTCTTGTAGTCTCTTGAATGCTTCAACAAACACTTACACACAGAAATCTTTAAGGTTACGATAGTTTCCAACACTACACCAAAGTCAGTTGAATCTTTACGACAACAACTCCACAGTTAGTGCGCTAGTTGATAGCCCGAAGAACCCTGAAATAGACTCAATAATGTTACTCCTTATACTAAATAATTGTCACGATCGATCGTGTGCACAGTGTAGCGCATGACGTCAGGATAATTCGAGCACATCACGTGAAGACTCTCGCGGTCTAAATCACTAAAAGCAGCAGAAGGAACAATTGTGAAACAATATGAAACAAAACAAAACATTGTACAAATTTGTAGCTATTTAAAGGAAAAGTCCCTTAAAGAAAGGACCCACGGTAGTCATAAAATGAAAATTGAAAGCAAAGTAAAAAAAAAAAACGTTGAAAATAGTTCCAAACTTGACGGACAGTACAGAAGGTGGTCATTAATTAGCTTTGACGGTATTGGCAATATTATCGTGCGAGATAAAGAATTGAAACGGGAAGATTTTTATGCTTTATTTTGAAAGTATTGGTAGTAGAGAGGACTCTGTCATATCGAGAGGAGATACTTTACAATCTTTAACAGCACACCACACACTCGTACACACTATTCTTACTGTCGAATGAGTGAAAAACTAGCAATCTGGAATCTGGTTTGTTGGCAGCATACACCACTCTGCACTAATTAATCTTGCCAATAGAAGGGTTTGGTTTTGCTACTATTTATTTTACTCCATTTTAAGTTTTTTTTTCTTTCTGATGTAGAAGCTAATTTTCCACACATCAAGAAGAGCTACGTATTCTCCAAATGTCATTTGTCTAACGGGTTAATCAATTCTCATTCTTGTTTAACAAACAACCAGCAACAATAAGAAAGCAGTACAGTTAATGTCAATAATTAAAAAAGAGCATATCATAGACGGCAAAACCCAGAAAACTGTGTGTCCGCAATCGTTCGTATAGTGTTGGACACAGTACATAACACACTTAATACACAGTCACGCGTATAATATATCTTTGCAGTTACGCATCTATATACACATACACATATAGTATATCGAACGGTGAGCGCATCAGAACGAACACGAGCAATTTAAACATTGATCCTCACGTTATGTTGCACTCGGCAAAATCAGACTAGCGATGCCACTCAGCATCCGTAATAAAAGAAACCAAAACACATAATAAATGGAAAAAAACGACATGCAGTGAAGGTGGTGCGTTTTGGGGTTTATGAAAAAATCATACATTCGAAGATGATATTATTTATCTCTCATATGAAAGAGATATATTGTCCCTGTATATTATGTACAAAATAATTGTAACAGTTACAGAGCAATGTCTTGAAAGCTCAGTATTCCAGAATCTCCGAAAACGTGCGCGCCTTCAAATAATCAAAACTTGTAGGTATCAATTTCCCGACTACGTACCTACTCCAGACTGGCGGGCTCACACAAACGCGCCAGCGTCACAGAACGATCATCAGTTTCACGAACTAACAGTTGATTTGAATTTTTATGTGTCTTTTATGCTGAGCAGTATGTGGATGGGCGGCTCGGGATGATTTAAGACGGAATGGGACGCGCGTAATGGGCCTTAGTAATTTCCCCGTTGCGAATTGTTGTACCTTCGATTGGCTGTCGAAATGTTTATTTGAGAAGATTCGTGGGTCGGTCTAGTCTAGGCATTGTGCAAGCCGAAAGACCAAAGGGCCATCAAACCAGACTGGATTGTACGGATATAGGGCGGTTCAACACCTGTGGAGTTGGTGTCGACAGGTAAGCAAGGGTAACCGTTCCTTGAAGGATGAGTAGGTCGGGTTTTTTTAACAGCGTTGGCTAAATCATTGCATTCCACTCTCTTTCTCTCTTGCAGCTTAATATCTGGACGCTTTTCACATATCGCAGAAAAAAAGGCACAACAGTCACCATCATCTCAGTGGCGCCAGCATATGTGAGTGTGTAAAAAAAAGCACAAAAAACCCGTGCCACCAGTCTCCCGTGGCAAGTGTGGGGAAATAAATTATCGACCATCGGCCCATGATCGTGCGTATGTGTGTGTGTGTGTGTGTGTGTGTGTGTGTGTGTGTGTGTGGGTACGATTGCAGCAATCGACTGCACTCATGTTTTGCATAGAAATGGTGATTACGCGTTTGCAGTCAACGGCTCACGATTCATGCTAGTACGGTGTGGGCTTCTTACATTTGCATTCACTCGAGTCTGTGTGTGTGTGTGTGTGTGTGTGTGCATGAGGACCTGACATTGGCTATTGGCAGGCTATCAGGCCGTTGGAGTTGTTGATTAGCTTGTCGCACTAGCGTGATCCTCCATTCCACATTGGTCGAGGTTCGGCAGGTTGGCTCGAACGCTTGGGACTCAAACGACGCCTTGGAGATGTGCCCTTTGGCTCGCTTTTTGCCGTTCCGAAGGTGTTGTTGGGTGGGTGTGCTTTTTGAGCGCACGTGCAGTAGTTGCAGGCACGCGTGGCAAACTGCCCGCGATGTGCATTTGATGCCACATACAACCCGGTACATCCACTCATCAAACTATCATCCTGTCAATATCGTTTTTGGGAGGTAACGAGGATCTTCTGTAAAAGTGAAATCTAAGCACCATACTTCACCCTCAAAAGCACAGCAACTGTCGATGGCTCCAGCGTTTAACGTAGGTGCACAAACATGTTCACACACTGGTTAGGTTTACATGCTCATATGCTCGGTAAGGGCTCCGTCTCGCACACGAGCGGGAGAAAGTGTTGTGTCGAAGGAACGTGAGCATGACTTGTAACACCCTGTGGGATGTACGAGACTGCCAACTCTCGACTTTGCTGCCAGCTAGTCACCAATCAGTTGCTCAAGATGCTGTTGCCGTTGTCGTGAATGTTTGCGTAGGTTGGTGTATCAGGTGGGAGCAAATTTTGAATTTCAAATCGACGCACACGTGTGTTACGAAATTCCCAATCACTCTCGATTGGTTGGGCTGGCCAATTTGACAGCATGTGTACACTGCGTGTGTGTGTGTGTGTGGAGGAAGGTAAAAGAAGAGTGTTTGGCAATACAGTCTTTAGATATTTTGGGAAATATGAATAGAAGGGAGATTTTTTTCTTTCATCTGCTTTTATTTGCCAAACAATGAAAGCTTAAGTTGATCATGTTGATGTCTTCTTCTTGGCTTAACGACCTACTATGTCATATCGGTCATGGAATGGCTTACCAAAAATTTACTAGTCGGTTCTTACTACGGTATAATGATCCGGTTGAGATTTCAACCGTCCTGCTGTGTGAAGGCCGGCGACGCTAACGACGCCTCAATACTTACCACTCCAGCTTTGCATGTGGGTGTGGACCTAAGAAATTCGTTCCACCGGTTGTTGCGTTGCACGATGCTGAAGCTGTAAATGTTTAATAATACTAATAATACTGATAAAACATAATTGCACGCGAAACGATCAGCCAGCGTTCGATGGCTGACGTTGTAGTAAGAATCACACCAGATTGGTAGATTCAGTTTTGCACGCCCGCACACCACCTGAATGCCGCGTGTTCACCAAACAACATAATTAAATTAATCGTTCGTTAAGCTTGAAAATTGGCCCAATTGCTATCTCCGGGACGGGGCAAAAAACGTGCCCCATGGGACGGTGGTGGCGTTGGCAGGCTACTCCTACCTGGCGTGGTTTATTATGATGATGCCCTGTAGCTCTAAATGTAATCATTCTCTTCACGCACGCTCTATGCAAACAGTACAGCAGTTCAGAGAAGTGTGCGATCGAGTCGGAGGAACGAAAAAAAAAAACTAATGCCCGCTAATATCACAATAATCTTTCTGTTCCGATCGAACTCGATATCCTACAGCAAATCCCCCGACTCCCAATCCAGGTATCGTGGCGAAGGGCATAATAATCGAACACTCATCGATCGTTGTAGAAGCCGCTAGGCTTCTGTTTCGCGTTTCTCCTTTATGTTTTCGCTACATCGTTCTGCCTTACAGGTGGGCAGATTATACTATTCGCAAACTGTGACGGCATGCAATCCGTGGACCGTGTAAAATCAATCTCGATAAATTAGCTACCGTTTTATCATTGAAGGAAGGTGGGAATAGCTATGCAGGCGGTTCAGATTCGTCTGGACCAATCTTCCGGCTAATCGTTCGTCGGTCGTGATCGTAGAGCACGCGCCGCAATGGGGAAGCAATGCAGGGGAATAGCTTCACTATCCGGGATTTCCAGGCATCGACGCGTTGGTTTGCTATTTATTTTGTTTGCTTACATCTCTTAGCGATCTCTACCGAAGATCGGTTCCCAAACGGTACGATTAGATGCAGAATTAAGGTGTAACAACCTGCTACTTGCTGTGCCTTCCAAGATCCACCCGGGTCGGGTGCATTTCGATCTACTAGCATGCTTCCGTAATTCAATGCCTTTTGCCTCATCCTTCGTATGCGATCGCCCAGAAGCTGTATGCACCGTTCTACCACCGGTACAAATCGATAATTGTCGTCCCATCTCTAAGTGGTGTAGCGTTGTGGATAGCAAAATCCACATTTTACGGACCCATAAATCATAAAACATTATCGCGCCGGTTCGAAGGTTTCAACCCGTTGCGAGTGTGCTGGCGAAGGTGCGCGTAGTGTAGATTATGGTTGTGCGATAGTGCTGGTACCGGTGTTGAGTGGATCGCCGTCGTTTGGCTCGATCTTTGCGCTTTTTAAGAGCCCCTTTAAGCCTCAGCCGAGTGGTATCCCGCTGGGAGGCCAATTTTCCGGAGGCCGTTTGAAAAATGGCGCTCCCCTGTTGCTTGCCAGCATCGAGGGTAAGGCAGCACCATAAAATGTGCAATAATATACTCATTATGTAGCGATGTTTATTATTTTGCATACATTCATGCACACACCTAATTAAGGGACTGGTTGGTATCCCGCGGAAGGGTGAAGGTGAAGTGTAAAAAAAACCGTTTAGAATGTGACCGGATTTCGGACGACAGGAACGGGTACAGCAACGATCGTTCGATTACATTCCTTGAGAGAAAAAAGAGAGATGATTGAAACATTTGGTTTTTGTGGCGGGTTTTTGGTGTGTAAATTTGTTGAAATTGAATTAATTTTACCACTTCATTGTAAATAATGCGCAGCATCTGAAGAGGTGAAGACAAGAGCATCTAAAACACGAATGTTTATCGTTTGAATTTGGTGAGATGGGAAATTATGTCCTGAAAACATATTTTTATTATTATGTATTATTTGACAAACAATTCAAAACATAATTATTATTACAAATGTGGAATTATAAAAGAAAAGGAGAAGCCTGTGGCTTCTAATTACGAATACTTTCTTTTGCAAATATCCTTTATTCCGACTCTCTTTATAAACTCCTCCAATAAAGTCTCGAGAGGAATCTGTCAGCCATTCTTGCCTTTCCTTGACTTAGTTTACCCGCAGGAAACCATTCGAACGAGATTCGATACTCGATTTCTATCGGTGCTGTCCTTTCCGGCAAACCGGCATTCGCTACCGCATCGATCGTCGGATCGCCTCTACCCATGAACCAATTCTGTTTACACATATTTGATGTTAGATATTGGACTTGAAATCAAAACCGAATCCCAATCTATTCGGTCCAGATTCAAAGGATTGAAGGCCAATCGATACAACGATAGAAAAAACGGGAAACAAACCCGAGAGGCTGGTAAAAACAGAACCACAACCACAAAAAATAAATGCATACACATATGGAACACCGGCCATTACGTCCGCAGTCAAGAATTGACAGGCGAACGGTCTCGTGGGAGCGCACGGAATGAGATCTATAAATCGGTAAACCATAAATTTTCCCAACCCAATCCGGTGAGAGGGAACGGATTGGAAAGTCTTGTCGTACGTACGATCGACGATCGTTGGAGTCGTTGAAGTTTTCGGCGGGAGCATGGAGATCGCTGGCTAGATTCGCTGGCTGATTTCTGCATCGCTGCGGTTCCCAAAGTTCCGAATGCCCGGTATCGGTATCGGCCTACCGATCGATGCATTCCAGAGCGTTGTTGAGTGCTGCTGTACGGCAGTGATTCATAGTGCACGTGCTAGTTGTGCGCGGGAGCTGAGTGAGGGTTCTTGCTCGCAGGCTCCATTTGCTCCACAAAAGGAGTTCAATTAGTTCACCGTTTGGTTTGCTAGTTGCAGTTTGCGGACGGATTTGTCTGATGGGTAGCGGAGTTTCGCATCGGAATTGGAAAGCCCAAAGCGAGCGGATTGATAGTTAATGCAAACCTGGCCTATCGGCAAGCTGTCTTAGATTTAGTGCGCTGGAGGAATGCGAGAATACTTGCGGCGGATTAGGAATCGAGCTGTTTTGCATACGAAGCAGAGCGCTTAACTCTTACATCGTTCGATATGCATGTAAATGTACGATCGACTCGTTAAACCATCAAACACGAAGTGATTTGCTATCTTATCTCTCCTTCCCGGTTCTCTTTGCTAAGTATCCAAGCGTTATGGAATAGTTGCTTAGTAAAGGGAATGAATCCTTGCAAGATAAAGTTATTTGTTTGTGAAGAAATTTCAATTTTATATACAAACTGCTCATCATAAACCGTTTAGTGGCCTCAATCTACACATTTATCTTTTGTATACCCAAGTTACTGACGTAGCTAAAGACCTGGTGCATAATTGGCATTGATTGGAAACGATTGATTGAATATTATCATACTACTTTTTCTTTCTTTCTGCTTTAACTTCAACGTACGATTGTTGTTGATTTCAGTTCCTGTGAATGATAATTCAATTACAGCAATTTACATTACCCATTATTATGCAAATTGTGTTGATAGGTTAGAACACTTACTATAAAACAGTTTAATTGAACTTATGACGTATAAAATCATTACAATCTACACCGTGATGCGCTACAGGCTTTGAGTGAAGAACCGAAAATGGCGCTATTAATTTGTTTGTTTCCTCTAAGATGTAGAGAAGATGACTTCCCTATCAATCGATCAAGTTTGTAATTGCTTTTAAGTCTTGTATTATCCATAATAGTGAATAACTCCAAACTTAAAATTCAATTAACAGAAAAGAGCTTAGTATTTGCAATAATGGCAGACAACCAACACGAGCACATGCTAAAACGATCACATGATTTATCACTTAAAGTTATTTATATTTATTATATTTATGCCCTCACCACAAAACGGCACTCCGAGCAAAGAGCTTAAGCATCGATGTTTTCTGGTGAACAAGCATCCATATAGTGGGATCGTAAAATACCACTTATGGTGCCAGCTGAATCCATTCCACACCGATTGTTGTCACCAAAAAACGTTGAAAACATATGAAAATCCACCAACTAAAAAAAAAGCAAACAGTCCATTTGGCGACAGGTGGTTGATGGGTTAGTCGCTAGGTAGACTGTCTGGCCAGCCTATAGCTTAGGTGATTTTATGATCTTTTATTCAACAAAACATCTTTCACCTCACGAAAACTGGCGATCGAGGGCAGTGGTATCGGAGGTAATGTACATGATGAATCCCTTAACACGCTGTCCATTGTGATGTGCGCTGCCCGGTTTCTACTCGCACCCTGTAAGATTATTTAGGTGATGGAGATTGTCTAAACCTCGTGTTTTCTCTCTCTCTCTCTAGCGTATCTGGAAACACACGAAACTCATCAACGATTCCCGATGTCAATGGTTGTAAATTATTGAATATGAATTATTGATAAGCGATCGACGACTGATCGATCGTCGTCGCTGGTGGTTTCGAGTCGTCCGGTCCCTGTTGTCATGGGTTGCGCGTATCCAACGATACGATGGAGGGTGCTGTCTTGCTGGTGGTTGGATTTCAAAATCTCTGTTGTACATTGCATTATGTCGAATACATTGGACGGGTTTATAACAAGCGATTGATTGATGCTTCATGATGTGCTTATTAAGCGGACATTAAGTAATAATGTTTAACGTTGTACAAATTAGAGGATTGCTTATTAAATTACATTACATTTGAGCTCATAGCAAATTAGGCTTCACATTCAGGTCGTCATTAATGAATTCCAAAAGTATATTGGTTGCAGGTTGTTGGAAAGAACATCCTGAAAACATAAAATAAAGCCCGGTAACATAACCATTAATATAAATGTATTTTAAACTTCCTTACTCCCGACAGTAAGCTTGACACATTTGAAGCAAACAAACCTTTCCCTATCGATGAACAAGAACCTGGATTACCGAAAGCTTATTATTGGTGTAAGCCTCCGCAACCTTTTGATTAAACTTTCCGTCACTGCGGACATGTGTACGCTGTTGTGAGTTAATATAAATCGAAACCAGAGGGTTAATCAATTCAATGTTGCGGTGGTAATTTTTCATACCAACCGGTACCATGTAATGCGTGATCTTCATCGCGCCGGTCCCATTTGTAAAGCAGTGCAGTTTAAGTACGAAAATAAAATGGTTTATAATCGAGCCTGCTTCCTACAACGATGTGCTGCGAAGATGCGCGATTAGCCTGGGATGGCTTCCCTTCCCTGGGAACACAACCTAGTGCTGCCGAGGCTGCCGAGAGCCAAGACCAAGACGATCGCTGAACTCAAATCGCTGAAATCATCATCGGTCGGTCGGTTACGGGATTATGGATGTTGTTCTGTGCGCCATTATTATTCATTATTTTGGTTTGCGCTCATATCCATCAAATTAAATCTCGGCACCCAAAAGTCGGGCCCGCAGTGCGAGCTGCACCCACTTGGTACGGTCGGTGGACTTCGCTGCACCCGGCAGCGAGGCGGTAATTTATTGCATTCTTATTAAAAAATCATTTACCATGATTTGATGGATCATGGTGCGGGTGTCGCCCCGGCACCTTTGGTGGAAACTTTACGCCACAGAATTCATGCAGGCGGATTCGCGCATCGGCGTGTCACGTTTGGTGCAAGCCGAGAATGGCGCAGTAAGGTGACGATCGGGTTGGGTGGGATGCCACTTCGATTGCATTTGCAGCTTCCTACTTGGTGGAGGGGGTTTGCGGGGTGACTGACTGAATGGATGGGGTGGATAATTTATAACTTGTTACAGATTGACTCACTTCCTGTAAGCAGGGTTCACCGATGATTCAGCTGGAGCATTCAAGAGGTTGAGCGGTTTTTATTGGGAATTACAAATTCATGATCTAGAAGAAATTTTGTAAATTTGCGATAGCGATTTACATTTGCTTTGCTGTTTTTATGCTTCAAAAATATACTACAAACATGCTTTACAGAAACTGTCTACTAAATCTTTGTCGAGCTAATTGTTGTAATTGATCGATTTTATTGCATTGTTGATGATACTTTTTCAAAATTTATTAGCATGGTTTTAACTGTTTTATAAGTTTTATAAGTTCATTTTGGTGATCAAATTTTTGCTCAAGTTTTTATGCTTCTCATGTGACTCGAGGTTTACGACTATTTATTAGTTTAGCATCAGTCTAGTATTTATTCACTGGCTAAAATGTTTACTTAGTGAAACGCAAGTTAATCTACTTTTTCCCTTTGTGATCGTGTTGGATAGCTTGCTGATGTATTGCTATTTATTACTTTTTTTTTGTTACAGTTTAACGAGAATTTTATGCTATTTTTCACTGTATATGTGTTGTTATGTACTTGTTATACTATTTTTACTAGCCTAGCATTAACACCATATTCGAAATATCTATTTAGAATGTATTTGATTGGCCTAGTGTTTAACCTGGTGAAAAAATCAAACTGTTTGGTCTTTTGCACGAAAAAAATAAAACTGTTTAGTTTGTTGCACGAAAACAGACGAAACGTTACATTACCATTTCCAATACCTGACGAATTACACACTGAAAGGTCATCTCTACTGTTTTTTATCATTATCACCGGATGTGTTTTATTTGTCAAGATTCGCCGATAAGCGCCAAATGTGCAAAGCCATTAAGCAAATCGTAAACCTCGTTGCAGATCGTTGGAAACATGCTGTTCTCACACTATAGTGACGCACTAAGCAAACGCTCGCGTACGGACTGGCTGCATTGTTAAATGGCATTCCTTTAAATCATACCCTCCCCGAAGCAATAAGTCAGCCAGCCAGGCAGTGTTTTGCCATAAACTTTTGCAGAAAAACTACGATAAGGGTTAAATGAAATAAAGCGAAAACATGAAATGTACCACCCGCGATACCATCACAGCAAAACAAAACGTAAATAACGCCCGAAAATTAAACCACCATAAAACTAATGACAAATGCATGCACTTAAAAGTTGCGTTTGGAAAAGATTTAACGGCCAGGTGGGTTAATTTTTTTTGGGGTTCTCTCTCTCTCTCTCTCTCTCTCTCTCTCTCTCTATGGTGCTCGTACACTCTTATGACCCGTGGCCTGAAGGATAAAAGCTACGCCATAACAAAAAAAACAGCCAGATGCAGCTTCAGGCCCCGGTGAGGTTTTGTGGGCGCATAATTTACGACCTCGTGTGTGCGAGTGAGTGCAAAATTTTGATGGAGCTTTATTTGAAGGGACAAATCTTGGTAACAAATCTTGGCAGCAGCAAAACAACAAACCGTTAAATAAACCGGATTCATCTAGCTTCGTTGCTGGTGTGTGGCATCTTAATGGGGCTTTGTTTTTGTTTGTTTTTATTTAGAGAAGAGACAGAACTCATTAAGGGTAGAGAAGGATGATCTTTGCAGATGGACCGGAAGTAAAATCTTTGGCTTCGAGTTGAGAACGGGCAAGCGAGACAATTAACGATCCGGGAAGGTGATTGCTCCTGGCGAGTTTTATGGCAGCAACAAAAAGAAAAAAACCAGAAGTGTTGGTCCCTTGTTTGTTAGGATGCTTTAAAGAAGTGAGATGCAATCGAAGCCACATAAAAAGCAAATGGCAAACACGTGGCACAGGGATGGGAATGGCACACTGTTGCTTTGTCGGATCGAAACTCGATGGTTAATCTGTATAAAGCTGACATAAAAAGGGAAATTAATTGTACTTATTAAATATGTCAAGTACTTTGAGATTGTACAAACTCAATGAAAAATAAAACTTTTGAAGATCGAGATACTGCGTGCATCGAGTGCATCCAAACACGTCCCCAATCGGCACCTTCCCTTGGGGCACTATTCTAGCAGCTGTCAATCCCCCATCAGCCACCCTTCGCAACACTAATTTTCGAACTCGTCTGCTGCCTCCCCTAAAACCGGATCAGCTTTAATTTGATTATTCCAAACACCAGCTCCTGAGCAGGACCCTTCCCTTCCCTGTTACAGAGGATAATGTTACAAACATCTCGAAAAGTGGCCAGGTTGCTTTCAAAGCTCCGATACTATTCAATTAACCATTTTGACGGCTTTTTCTCCTCACCATTTATTAGCGACAGGCCAGGTTCTCCACCAGAAGCGCTGCCTCGAAGCCTAATGGAACGCGATCGTAAAGTTTTTCGATAAGCAAACTTTGTTGCAGTCGCGTCACATCGCGCGGCACGGCACGGCGGTCTCTATTTGGAAGGTGCGCGTGCGCCAACGCGATTCAGAAGTTGCTGTGCATTTAGATTTGATTTTTGCAAATACGACTGAAAAAGGGCAACCACTGGTGGCTTCCGAGCGTCCGTACAACACCAGCCATCAAGATTGATTACCATGCAATTACTGTATGCCGGTGTGGAGGTTGCTAAGCCATGGCGCGAAGGGAATCCACCGTGCGGCAGCTTCCTTTTTGTGTGTTGCCTTCATTTTGCAACAATGTTGCCGGGTCGAGAAAGGCGAGCAATCGCCAATCGTAATGAGCAAATCGGGACGGGGTTTGCCGGGCTTAACGCGTGGGTAAACTAACGCGGAGGATCACCCATGCTTGTTTGGAGTCTGGAAACAAGCAATAAAGGCCACAATAATAATAAGGAATGAAAAAAATCCAAACCCATAAAGAAGGACAAAACGAGGCATGACAGAGAGTCTTTGTTTGATTGATGTCAGAAGTGCGTGATTCTGTCAGTGATGCGTTCGAGGGTAGCAGCAGCCCCATCGTGGTTGCCCTTTGTACACCATTTACATCCAATTCGATCCTTCATCACGCACACACACACACATACACCAAAGATGGACGTTAATCGGTTCATGTTTGAGCGCGAGCCACAATCAGTACGCGAAAGAGAATGGACCACGGAATGGGCTGTAAGCTGTAAAATCTCCGCTTCTCGACCTACGCGGTTCGGTAAGATGATTATAATTAGAGAAATTAACCTCCACCATACCCCCGATTCCCCCGATTCCGTGTATGTATCGCGCACGCATGCAAGGACACCTACGGAAACGTCCTTCAGTTGTACGGGTGTGTAAGCATCTCGTCACGAAACGGGTACTTTGTGTGAGGCAGCTATCCGTGCCCGGGAGGGATTGTAAATACTAAATGTTTAATTCTGCCCTGGCAAATGGGGAGAGAGCGAACGGGACGGATGAATCCGATCACGATGGAGACACGTTTACTGATAACGTTACAAATTATATGTTGCAGCTGGAAGCGAAAAAGCTTACATTTTATTACAATGATTTGATTGCGTGCATTTCGATCGTGTGGTGTGGTCGTTTTATTCGATGGAAAAAATTGGCTTCAATCGGAGATGTAAGCGATCTTACACGCAAGTAGTGGCAGAGTAGCATTCAACTGCTTACAAGAAGATTATTATTTTCAAAATTGTGACCAAAAAATAAGTTATATCATGTAAGAAAGCAAACCAAACCTTAAAACATTCTCAAAAATGTCATCTTTCTCGATCTTGTGATGAATCTTCTCAATTAGAACAGCGACTCGAGTTGGTGATAGGATTGATAGGAACTTATTTGAGCTGAAGTCGTGGCTTTACAATCGTTCAAAGACTTCATTAGATGAACTAGATGAAAACTGCAATGCTTCTTCTATCGAAAGAGTACATCAAACTAACGACCACACGCCTCATACCACCCTCAAACGAGACCGCCGCATGTCTGTCCAATGTTTCATCACAACTGTACTTCCCAACTTTTCTGTCTGCTTCACAAGCATTTCCTCCATTTTTCACTATGTAAAAACCAAACTCCCCATATCGATTTCCTTCACGCTTGCGGCCGAAGGAAGTGAAGAATTTATTTCCCATGCAGCCCAACAATCCTTCCCGGCGTGTCCGCTTTACCGGTGGGAGCAGCTTCAGCTACACATCGTCTGCATTGTTGAGTGAACGGTTTCAACCGTTTTTGACCCAATCGTCGATCACCTAATGGCTTCCATTTACGGCGTTTATATGCCCCGGTACACAAACCAATGGCAACCGCGCTTTTTCCATCCCCCCAAGACTCCATTGGGTAAGGTGTTACGAGGCTAGCATCAGTTTGTTTGCATGCCGACTCGGACTTATTTATGCAAATGTAAACTATGTACACTTGGTGCGCATGGAAAACGGAAATAAGAAGGGAAATGGCATGCCCCCTAGACATTGGGCATGGGTTGCTCCACACATTGTTAGTTGAAGGGTTGAATGCTGAGGAGAAATGTGTCTCGCCCCAGAATGTTATTTAATTTGAAGTTTTTTTTTGAGCATTTTTTGCATGCTAGAGTAAATTTTCTTCGTATGCAAAGCTCCCTCTATACCCAGTATCGATTTGATTGTCTGCAAATAAAGTTTCGTTCGTGTTTCTTTAAATCTTGCTTGGAACCAGACAAACCCCAAACCGGACGAACAAGCAGACAACGGATGTGCACAAAAAGAAGGGGCAACAAAAACAACAAAAAAAGGAAAAAGTACAACAATTCCGACGAATTGCCGTTCTCCATTTCAAAAAAAGGTAAGTGCCTTTCGGCGGTCTGGCGCTTCCCTTCACTCCATTCGCTTTGACAGTTTGATATATTTACGGATCGTGACGATATACGGGAAACGGTAGCCTCGGGAATGACAGAAAAATCGTTAGAAGCAGTTAATAACGCCAAACAACAGGACATGCCTTCGGAGAGCGCATGCGTTGCCCGAATGAAACAATAAAATAAGAGAAACAAAGAGTTAAATGAAATAAAATAAGATACACGTACAAGGAAGACCACATCGGAAGGATCAAACGAGAAGGAAGAAACAAAAACCTTCATAAACGGTTCGCGTGCGCCTTGCATCTTCTAGACGGTTTTAGAATGGGCTGAAAGGAAACGGCCCCTTTCACAAGAGGTCCCCGTTTCCCGCGAATGCAAATCGCGTTTAATCTCTGTTGTGTGACAGAAGCCAAGCTGCAACTGGACGTTCGATCGAAGTCGTATTGGGCCGCTCGGTGCATCTGAGATGCCAATCTCGCTGCGTGAGTGATAAAGTGGACGAACTGTCATAAATGACAAGTAGGTCCTGTGATGAGTTTTCTCGTGCGCGTCGCCTGATCGATGATGATCGGACGTAAAAATGGCTAAACGAAGAGCCGTAAGGATTTATCGACGCTAGAAGTCATTCAAATTCGATCTTCTACGTCAAGAATCGTGCTGACCATGGTTGTGCAGATTTTCTCATTTGTTTCTTTCACAAAACGAAGACGTACGAATACACAAAAGCAATAAATTTTAGCACAAGAAAACGGGGAAAAATATCAGTTTTGTGCGTACGAACATGGGAACGGTTTGTACGGGAAGCGATCTGCTCACATCGTCTGACGGTTGATTGATTTGGTGCGAATGGAGATTTCAATCACTGGGCAAGCGAGGAACCCTTTGCGTTTTTATTGCTACTCGGTGTGGTTGTGTTTCTTCTTTGGTATTGGGATGTTTTTTTGTGTGTGTGTGCTTGTTTGTTGAACTGGGCACTTGATGCAATAGTTCGATGGGATGTTCTATCGGATCTTACTGAAGATTGTTTTTTTCTTCCTTGGTTACACACAGCGTGTCTTCGCTCTGGAATTGTTAAACCAGTTGACGGTTATGGCAGGTTTGCGACATGTATTTTTTTTTCTCTCTCGGGTTCAAAACCACTTGGGAATTAGAGGTATGCGAAATGTGCCGCTGGAGTTAGTTTTTTTTAGTGTGTTGTAAGATACTACGCTCTGTTTTCTGCATTGATACAAACGATCCACGCTTTCGCCTCTCTGTACCCCCATGGGGATTTGGATCGACGGTCAAATCGATCCTACATCAACTGGCGACTAAGAAGTGAAGTGAACATGCGATGTGACTGAAAAACGCAATCGAAACACACACACACACACTCTGTGGCATTCGCGAGAAAGGAAGCGATAGCGATCGTGCAATGCTGGGTATGAATGAACAACTGCAACTGGCTGTCGATGTTGCACCGATAGCAATGATCAACTTACCGTAACGGATTTACGGATCGCCAAAAACAAAACACAAAAAAGCAACCGGCTGGCTACCTCACCGTATCTAGCATTCTATTCCGCGAGCCGGCACCCGTTTGCGGCCGCATTCCTTTCAGGCGCAAACCGAAAGGAAATGAAGCTGAAAAATACCACTCAAAACAATTCCTCGATCCTCGTATGCGTTTCGAATGCTTTGGTACGTACACACTTTCACATATTCGTCAACATAATGCACCCGATGCATTGAAGCTTGCCCGGGTCGAGCAGGAATGGCAATTGGTAAGCAACGGTGGTGCAAGCAAACCATACCCTTCGCAAGTGCACATTTTTGCGCAGTCGATGAGAGCCGCGTGTTTGTGGCGTAACAGCGTAACACCGGAATGCACATATGGCTTGAAATATCCGTACGCTATCTATTGGAGGAGTTGTGCAACTTACGGTTGACTGGTGGATTCCGGGGATGGGATAGGAGAGAGAAAGAAAGAAAAAATGACACCCGGTGACAGGCGGAACGGTACGTGCGCGGAGATGCATCTGTTGGAGTGTTGCTGTTTATAGGGAGGCTTGCTGGCTTGTTATTAACAACAAAAAAAACTCCTAATAGCACTGGAAATAC
Organism: Anopheles maculipalpis; assembly: GCF_943734695.1. Classification (NCBI taxonomy): domain Eukaryota; kingdom Metazoa; phylum Arthropoda; class Insecta; order Diptera; family Culicidae; genus Anopheles; species Anopheles maculipalpis. The sequence goes on from NC_064872.1 coordinate 85,091,009, forward strand.
TTCAAATAGTGCAAGTTCTTTTCAAAAATATCGTGATATTTAGAAAGGAATAGAAGCGTTTCGTTGGTTTTTTCATGTCATTCAAGTCATGCCATGAAATAATGAATGCAGGAAGGATTTCGGAATGTGATTTAATATGAATCCTTGGTCAAACATTCCTGCATTTTTAAAAGACAAAACTGTGTCAGTTAAAGTTACATCATAATTCATGCTGCACAGATATACGTTATGCAATCATAATAGACATATTAAAGGAGCGATAGGACACGAATAATACTGTTTAAAGTCTTGGATAGGAAATCAACGGATTTTGTGTATGTATTTTAAGTACGGTGACATGCTCCGTATTGTTGTACAAGATGAAATTTGATTAACAGAATTATTGATTAACTGTTTGTTGTTTGCCTCAATGATCTGTCTTATAGGCTCACAACCTACATGGTTTTATTTTTAGTTTTGCAAATTAATGCCAGCAAAGAATAAGCATAATCGATTGACAAGGCTACTAATACCAATAGACGAAAAATTACTTACTTATCAGGCGGTACAACCGCTTTGCGGTCTTGGCCTGCCGCAGCAGAATCGTCGTCGTCCGCCAATCCGTTATCTCGGCCTTGATGGCGGATGATTTCACGCCATCCTCCTACCTCAATCTGGACCTACCACGCATTCTCTGTTCATTTCGACGGCCTAAAAGGACTTTCTGAGCTGGGTCGTTCGGTGCCATGCGTATAACATGGCCAGCCCATCGGAGCTTGTTCATCCTAATTCGCTGCACGACGGTGAGATCGTCGTACAGTTCGTACAGCTTGTCGTTGTAGCGGCTCCTCCATTGTCCTGTCATCCATACGGGGCCAACGCTCCTTCTGAGCATCTTACACTCGAACGCGGCTAAGAGGGTTTCGTCTGTTTTGGACAGGGTCCATGTCTCAGAGGCGTATGTGAGTACTGGGGCTATAAAGCTACGATACAGTCCCAGCTTCAACCGTCGTGACAGGTTTTTTGAGGTGTGATGTTTTCTTCAGGCTGTAGAATAACCGCCAGCATGCTGGCTGTAGAATAACCGCCACATGCTGGCTGACCGCCAGCATCCTAGCGCGCAACTCGGTCTCAATGCTGTTTTCGGTGCTGACTTTTGACCCGAGATAGTTGAAGTTTTGGACGACTTCAAATTTTGCGGTCACCTATCCGTACATTACCCCCACGTAGTTCAGAATTTCTTAGTAGGGCCGCTGATGGTGCCACCATCAATTTGGTATTTGCCTCGTTAATCTGCAACCCGAGGAGGCAACCCGAGGAAACGCCTGCGCAATCCCTTGGTAGGCCTCTGTTACCTGGGAGAGCCGCAGACCAATGATGTCTATATCATCAACGAATGCCAGGATTTGGGTTGACTTATAGAAGATGGTTCCCGAAGTCTCCACCTCCGAGTCACGGATGGGCCTCTCTAGCGCCAAGTTGAATAGGAGACAGGCGAGCCCATCTCTCTGACGCAAAGGACTCCCTGACGGTGGTAGCAAAGAACCCAGCGAGTTTTCCGTCCACTTTTACCTGCCATGTGACGTTGACCATGGTCATTCTAACAAGCCTGATAAGTTTGATCAGACCTTGAAATCTATGAAGAGATGGTACGTGTTCAACTGCTATTCAGCCATTTTCTCCAAAATTTGCCGCATAGTGAAGAAATGCCTTGTATAATCTATGTATATTACACAGTCATACGAAGCGGTGTTGACAACATGGTGGTAAGCCGTCATCATAAAATATAAATAATATACAAATAAATAATTTAATAATGATTGATTATCTTTTCTTTCTATACTATGTTTATTGCTCATAAAAACCGACTCGGGATGTAAGACCTAAAGTATGAAATGTGGAATGATTTGATTTGAGTTGGTATTTTTAAAAGATACATATCAATTGTAACATTGATCCACGCTACAGCTCGAAATGTTAAAATAACAATTCTTTCTTTAATTAAATTGTAATGTGTTGAACATAAGCTATTATCATTCATTAGATACAGTATCGAGCTGATCTGAAGCAAAAAACAACTTCAATTGTTCGGCATTAAATTAAATACACAATGTTGTGTGTCCCGTCAGTATACATTAACTGTTCCGATTTGTATCTTATCTTTCGATCAGAAAATCTTTTCATAAGCATAATCAATATGAATGATGGCGGCACGCATCGCATACATTGCTGTCCATATGTATGTGCTACCTTTCAAATCCAGTCCTTGTCGATCGAAAGAAAAAAAAACTCCTAATCCATAAACATTTACCATCCACGCCGGCATTACATTCTTAGCCAGCCGCTATGTACTCTGCTCCAGCCACCCCTCACCGACCGAGAGTGCAGCTACAATTAACTCAATTTACCACTGCACCCGGCCGTGGCTACGATTTGGCACTGCTTCGGGGCAGCATTTGTTGCAGTGCCCACAAACAATCGCCAACCCGGTTTCCCCCGGTTCGAAGCCGTAGAATTGGAAATTAATTTGCCACTGTCATGACAATGTCGACAATCTCGCGTGGTGTTTGCAAACTCGATGACTCCCGGCTACGTATGGAGCAGAACGGGTGCGTAAGGGTGCACACACATATACACTCGTGTACGGTGACTGTCGCAGAATGAAATAAAAAAAAACGGCCCGTGGGCACAACTGGCCGTCTTGGCGGGTTTAATTCGTAATGGAATCGAATTCGTATCGGCAACAAAACTAGACCCACCACAATCGCCTTTCTCCTTCTCGGGAAGGGTAAGCTGGAGCTGGTTGACAGCAAATGCATTTGGACTCGTATTGCATTTTCTTCTTTCCATGCCTTCCTGCCCCTAGCTCCTTCCTCATCGTCTTCGTACCATTCATGGGACACGGGCACGTCAATTACTGCCACAGCCACGTTTGAATATTTGAACGTGTGTTGCAGTTGATTTCTAAGCCGTTCGGCGGGGGTTTGTTGTTTGCTGGCTTGGTGCTTTTCTTTTATTTCCTTTGCCAAAGTCCCTTGTCCCGAACCGCACGCTCCTGACTAGACCCCTAGGACTTCAATCAGGTCTCTCTCCCTCGAAGAAGGCTAGCCTTCAACGTGGCCACTGTAGTCACCCGTCGACTGTGACTACGCGCGAAGGTAGGATTAATCTACGTGCCATAAATAAGAATTGTACTTCTATTTCTATTCCGATCTCCACAACGGTCGCTGCACGTTGCTGCATTGTGCATGGCTTTAAGCACACACACACACAAACAGTGTCCCAAGTACCATTGTGATGGGAGCTGTAGTTTGTGCAACCCGGGCACACCTTCCACCATCCAAAAGGGCTCGCTAGATGATGCCAGATTGCTGTGTGTGAGCAATTTGTGATGCGACAATCGTAAGCCCGAACCCGGGTAAGAAAGGGAGACGATCCCATGAGACTGCATCTGCATTCTGGCGGTGCATCGTGGCGTGGCGAATCGAACCCACCCGATTCGCACGGTGTATGCTTAATGAAGTAATAATCGATTGTCAATCGGTGTACAGTGAATGGTGAGCGATACATCAAGGAAAAAAAAATGCACCTTTGTTTAACCGCTGCATCTTCCGCGATCACACGCGGAACAATTTGTCTTCCGTCTAAACCGTCTTACGCTGATGCACTGTTAGCACCGTTGGTAGGGTTGTTTGGCGGGGACAGAAGTCCTTTTTTTGCTTCTTCTTCTTCGTTAACCGACACCTATCTTTGGTACGCTTATCAGTACGTTTCGCACCTTGAACACACCTTAAACGTGTCCGGTTGTTCAGATGCCAAGAAGGCAGCCCCGCTTGGTACCACGCTTTGAATGTCAACAGCTCTCTGCTTGGGGGTTGTATTATAATCGGGCTATGATTAATGGTGCCACTGGCGACATGCGATGCCCGCGCGACAATGTTGCCCACCTCTCTTTTGTCGCGATGGTCGGGTCTGTTTCGTGTGCAGCTTTCAAGCCGCGCTGACGCGAGGATCGTTTAGTAGCAAAACAAAACTGCTTGCCCCCTGCTTGCGATCACTCACTTGATGCTTTTTATCGATTTGTGGGGTTTTTTTTTTGTTGGTTTCTGTTGTTGTGTCGTGTCGGAGTATGATCTTGTTTGCGGAGCGGTGAATCTGAGGTTATTAAAGATTTGTATTTTTTTTTCCACTTTATGATGAGTTAATTTGGAACGAGTGCTGATTGGTATTTATCTTTTGTGGAATATTGTGAGGCAATTAGGGGGCCGCAACTCACCACGACCACCAAAAAGATAACATCGTTGAGTATAATATGTGCATGAATAATGGAAATAACAAACAAAGATATGCAAAATAGTTTCTTTTGATTTGTTTTCTTTGCTGTTTTACTTGGTGCAAGATCTCGACAGTACTTATAATAAGACTTAAATTTTACGACACACGAATTTTGGAAATTAGTGTGGCTAGAGATTATGGATGAACCCGTAGGAACCCGTAGGGATATCATTTATAAAATTTATGTGTTTTATGCACCTCTCTCTCTCGCTCTAGTTGACCTGCTCACATGGCCCGGTCTACAATAGTTCTCCAGTTCACTCGAACTCTGGCAGCAGCTTCCTAGCCATTTGGGTACCCGATCCTCGATAGGTCCCGCTTCTGATCAGCCGACGAACTCGATGTTCTCCCCGACGCCTCGTGCCGAACTGGGGGTCCCTGACCTTCTTGGTAGGGCATGAGTCTGGCATCTTCATAACATGCCACAGCCATCGCATCCTGCCGGCCTGCGCCACCGTCAGGATGTCTGGTTCCTCATATAGCTCTGCACGCTCGTGGTTCATCCAAAACCTGGAGATGTCGTTACTGACTTTCGTTGACTATGTTTTACCCTTAGCTGGATAGTCAGTCCTGCGCACGGCAAGGCGGTCCGGAAGGGACTCGATGCCAGTTAATGCCGTGTGACATACTGACATAAATGTCGACCAAGCAATCAAAAACCAAAGCATTAGAGGGCTCAAGTATAGGTCTTTGCTTGTTTGCTTTACTGATAAAGACATGTCTTTCTCAGTTTTTTTTTAAACTTTTAGTCGTTTTTTTATGTTAATCAACCCACCAAAACATCATACAATCATTTTTATCAAACATGCACCCGGCAAACGATCACATGAACACAAGAGAACAGCCCATCATATCTGACAGTTAGTAGAAATCAGAATATAAAACTAATGCATTCGCATAAGCACAAGAGTCTTCCAGTTAAAGAGTATCTTTCAGTCCTATCTTGGCGTCCGTGGAACCTTGGGGACGCCTTACCTTTTCATAATTCACGTATACACATAGTCGAAAAAAAAATTATAATAAAGTAATTAAGAAAATGGGATGAAACTCCATTTATTCGTTATCTCAAAAATGGGCTGACGATCGAATAATTTACCTTTACATTATTTGATAGCTATAATATGCTAGAAACAGGGTTCGTGTGTGTGTATTTTTTAAAATCTAGCTCCCCGAACGAACAGGCTAGATCTTCTTATGCCGGTCGTAACATTAAATCAAGCACGTCACTCGTATACATAGCGAGGTTTCGCTGTTGACGTTCGCTATGATTCGTTTCCCTCCAGAAGTCTTCAATCGAGTTGAAGCGTCAGGAACGCAATTCGCCGGTTCGTTGACTTTCCCAGCTAGGGTGGACAAGGTTGTGGTGCTGGTGACGCAGAATCTATGGCTTAGGTGAAATCGTAAATTCGTCTTTTTTCCCCGTCTTGATCTCCGCTCCACATCCGAAGGGTTTTCCACTCTCCCGTATCAGTTGTCAGCCATAATCGTTACTGTTTATCTTTTCGGGTTCGGGTGCTTTAGGATGTCGGCCACCGGCCGGCCAGCGGTTAAAGGTGACTGAATGGTGAAGGGTTTATGTGTTGTGGCTGGACTTTAGGCTTGTACGGGAAGGTAGTTTTCAGGCTACACCACGTACAGACTGAGTGGAGACGTCGACCGACGCAACATTGTTGCCGCTCGCCGACGCCGGACATGCCCGTTTATGCACCGTTTACGTGTCCGCGCGCCCTCAATCAACAGGTTTGCCGAGTACGGTCGAGCCGAGTGCCGTGTGGTGTAATTAACGAAATCAAAAATGTAGAACAATCGGCCAATAAATCGGGCACCAAATTGCTGACCCACCGAACCGAGTTCAAATGAACCAAACATACAAGAACATTGCGTCGGACATGGTGCGTGAAAATCGGTCCATAATTTCGGGGTTTTTTTTTCTTTCTTCAACACCGGCTCTAAGGCGATCGTCCTGTGAATGGTGACTAATTGTGGAATGAAGGCCGCGCCACCGATGAAAGCTTAGAGCTGAAACAGGGGGTTGTTTGGGAAGGGGGAGCATTTTTTGACGTTAGGTTCTAGCCCGTAGCCTAGGGTGACTGAATAAGTTATTAGCACGATTAGCACCGAATGGTCCATTTATTCGGCGAAATATTGTTGGCACGCTGGATATGTTTAGAAAAAAGGCGCTAAGGGGGAGCTGCACCAGATGGACGTTGTTATACTGCCGAAGGAACACGTGTGAGCAGCGTGGTGAACGTAGGAGAAGCCGTACATTTCAGACACCTCGAGTGGACAATGTATGTTTCTTTCCGTAGCTATGCGGAGTTGGTTGTTCGTTGGTTGTATTTCATGGAATTTCGCATCTCTTTTATGCTGCGAAGCTTAGCGGGTTCATACGATTGGGTCCGATAAGCGCGAAAACATGACACCATGTTCTATGGTGACTTTTCAGACGACCAGGTGTTAGCTTGGAATAGTGAGAATAGTATCGTTGAGAATGTCACAGTAATCGTGATTGGTAGGAAAGCAATAAGTTCGTCTATTTTATGATGTTTTATTGGAGGCGAATGCTTCATGGAAATAGGAGTTGTGTGATAGCAAAGAAATAGTTCGTGAAAGCAGCGATGAAGTACTATGTTGCTGCATACAGACTCTTACTAGGCTAGAGGATTAGTTTTTTAAATTTTAATTTGTAATATAGTATTCTAGCGAGAGTCACATATGCTTCTTTGGGTAACATTACAGCATTTGTAATTGTTTTAACACATTTTTCTTATAGGGAATTCATATGAAGGCCACAGTTGATGAGCTATGTTGTGAAATGTCATGCTGTTACATAGCAAGTAGTTAGCTTGTCCTTGAATTCGGCTCTATACATGATTGGAAGCAGCATATTGTCTTCAAATAAAGTGTCTAATTACAAACCTTTTCAGGTTTTATTCGTCATAAGGTATAGTAAGACCAGACATCATTGCACTGGAAAAAATACCTACTGTACTGAATGAATTTTGCCCTGTGTAAAATTCATGATCTTTCATCGTTGGACCATTGGGTTTATTTCTTTTCAAGCAGTATTTCATATTCACAATCTCTAATATGCAATTCTTAACAGCCACATTTGACCCGTTTGGCCATCTCTTCCCGATACTTGTGTGACACTCCAAACTCCATGCACGCCTGTTAGATCTACTTTACGATTCCTTTTACCATAAACATCACGCTTAACTATAAATGTTTTCCTCATAAAGTCACTTATTTATGTTGCCGCCCAGCCCAACAACCAACTGCAAGGTACGGCAAAAGCATACGGTGCGGAACAAGCAAACCTACCGATGGCTTTAATCGTTCCTAATAAATCGCAAAATTGACCGTCCTTTTTTGGTACCGAGATGGAAGAAAGTCTGCCGATCTCAATTGCAGCAACAACATTTCTCATTTTATTTTTTCGCTCTGCCACACATAGCCTGATGCCGATCCCATTGATGCACCACCATCTGTGGCTATCTAAAACGTTTTGCGTAGACAAGATACGATGCTGTTTTTTGCGATGACGGCCGGTGCGGGCCGAGCTTTTTGACACGGCGGCACCCGTTTTTGGTGTTCGGTACAATATCGGTGCAATTGCAAACGGAGCTGCAAGCTTGCGGTTTGCTAGAAGGGTTTTGGATTTATTGTACAATTACATTTGTCATAGCTTTCTGCGGCTGCGCTGCCGAATATGGGCTGCACGCGTTGGAAGCAGTAAGCGGTCCCGGTCCTGGTGCCAACAGCCAACCGGCAGCAGCACTGGTTGCAGTGGACGTAGGCAGACCAAAGGCGTTTGCCGAGGGTTTCGTCATGCGTTTGGGGGACGCCGGGCCCAGATTGGGACCCATTGTAAACGGAAGCCATAACTTTGGTCGCCGGCTGCCAGCTGCCGGAACCCGTCGAGGTACGGATTGGCAGAAGAAATAAAACGAAATGCAGTCGTGTATCTTTTGTTGGCGCGGGTCCTTTTAAGTGATGGTCTAGGGAATCGTAATGCGTAGGTTCAAAAGGCAATTGTACGGTATACATACTCACAAATTGTGGTAAAGTAAGTGGTTTAAAAGCTTCCTCAAATTGGCCAGCGAAAATTTGTATGACAAGTCTGAAGGATTTTTTTTGTGATTAGAAAAAGTATTTGGATTTTAAATAATCTATTCATCCACGATTACTATACTCTAAATCAACGTTGTCTTTTTCTTCTTCTTCTTCTTTATGTCCTCATGTCTCACTAGGTCATGCCGATTATGGAACATTTGTTTTTCCACAACACTCACATCCTAAATTCTGCAGTGAAATATGTCAAATTGCATCCGACATAACTAAACCACCAATCGCAAAGATTAAAATTTTCCACATCCCTTCATCGTCCACTGTCAACCGTTGTGGCCAGGAATGTTCCGAAGAGTGAAACTCCACAACGGCACGAAGGTATCGCGGTACGCATCAAAGGAAATAGTAGATTCATGGGAAAAATGAGCTTCATCAGCAGTAGTGAAACCACGGTGGCTGCAGGAAAAAGAACGTGACCACTGTTAAATCGATCGGGTGTGTTAGGTCTAGCTGCACTGGAATGTGCATCAACGATCCGGTAGCCTAATGTATGTGTGTCTGCTGGACGGAAAAAAGCAAGAAGAGCAAAGATATGTCTGTCTGCCATAATTTTCCCGCGATTGAAGCAAATGATCTGGTCCGTGGAGGACCGTCGATGGACAGTCTTTATTGCCCGGGTTAGCTGAAGGTAAGCGAGCCAGTGTGGTGTAGGGAGCTTCAGCGACCCAGTGTTAGAAGATTTGCAATCGATTGACACACATCTCGGGCCCGATCGTCCGGGTGATGAATTTCAATTTCGATCTTATTTCGTTATGTTTTGCTGTACGGATGTGTTCGCTCTATGAAGTTGAATGTAGCTACACGGTGTGTTGTGCACCGTAAAGGAATTGCAAAATTGTGTTTTATGATCGATGCATAATAGAGAAGCAGGTGGGTAGTGAGATGGATGGAGGAATCAACGGTTGCATTATACAATCTGGGTTGTTATTGGTGGGCGATGCACGATTGCTGCAGATTCTAATCCGTTTTGCGTGATTTCATCATGTGCGAGATCAAGAATGTAGGTTAAGCGAAAAATGTCTATACTCGATTGTGGTGAACAGAATTGAATAGATGAAGAACATTACTACATGCTATTAAGGTAATTCTTCTGAGCTGGATAGGTTTAACTGGGTAAATTTTCCCTAGAAATGTCTCCGTTTTTATTCTCTGTTCAGTTTTTCAGCTGCTGTAGTACATTTTTATTTACGCCGAAACCTTTTTCCTTATTGATCGAAAATGTTTGTCTTTCATGTCTTCGGCTAAGATTTTCACAATAATTGAACAGTAAGTTTTGTACAAAATTGATACTGTTAAAAACTAGGAGAGACTGCTGGATCGTCAGACAGACATAGACATGCTCCAACCTCCTATGAAGGATGACAAAACATGAGCATTTGAGGATGGTGATCGTTCCAAAGTATCTTTTGGAAGTGTGTGTTAGGCAGGTTGACTGATTTGTTACCTGATTTGATTGAATTTTGAGTATCTTCTTTTACAGCTTTATTTTATAGATAGGCACTTAAGGCTGCTCTTTATTCAACGGTTTTCTAAAAGGAACATCCTCAAGAAAGGCAACGAAGGAAAAATACCCGTATGATCATCGTGTGTTCTATCTCTTTGGACGTTGTTCTAAATAATTTTAATCAATCTTATCTCATCACAATATTCCTCCTATTTGCTACAAACTTATCATGCATGTTGTCTTTGCGTTCCGCCTGCGGTAGGTGTCTGTGTGCCAACACGACGGAGACATCGAATGAGATATCATTGCCTGGACTAATTCACATCGGGCTCGACTTCCCTTGTCACGAGATTAGATATCGTTTTCTGATCGAGTAATATACCGCATAGAAGCACGCGAAAACGACTGCCTATATGAACCGCTGCCTCGAAGACGTGGTTTAGCGTCGCCAGTTTTCCGACCAATTTTCCCCACCCAATTACCCCTGGCGTCAAACCGAGAGTGGCTTCCAATGGCCAAGCGATTTCACGCGATTCTTATCTTTACGCTTGTACACAAATCGAACATCGGTCGTTGGTAATGGGTTGCGATGTTGCTTCCATACAAGCATTCGTGGCAAGCGGAGATACATAAGAAAAACATTGCATCCTGTCAATGGTTTTCCTAGTGTTTTGACAACTTTTCACGCGCTCCATGCTGTGCCAACGGTTCGAGAAAAGTTTGCCAACCTTCCAAGAACAAAGTGCTGCAGATGCTGTGTGAACCGCGCCAAGCCAATCGCCATCGTACAGCCGTCGATTACACCAGGACCCAAAAGCAGAGGGTGCCCGGCGCGAAGGAAGCAATCCGGACAGACACCACCTCATGGAGAACCCTCCCATGCTTATCTGGTACCGATTTCGATCGGCTTTCGATCGCCGGGCGCTATTTATCACACCACGAGCGGCAATAAATCATAGACACTATCTGTGCGCAGGGACCTCCACTCGATCGGAGCATGGTTTGGTGTGTTTGGCTCCTACGGGAAACTAGAAGAGACGGGAGAGAGAGAGAGAGAGCGAGAGACAGCGAGCACCAACAACAAACTACTTTTGCATGTGCACACTGCGCGACCAAACGACAAAAAACTGTCCCACCCACAGTGGCCCACAGCATCGTCTCGTGCGTGTGTGTGTCTCGAAATGACAAATCTGAACCGGTAGCCCTTTCTGTAGCGCGCAAAACCAGCGCCCAAGATTGTCCCGAACCGTTTTCCGGTTCCTTTTTTTTCGTTGTTACTTCGTGCCAGAACGTTCCTTTTTCGTGGGAGTGGCGTATGGAATGCAATCCGATCGATGGAACACGCGCCCTCCGGTTGGTGGTGATGGTGGTGGTTTCCGATCACCAAATCGTTCGAGCCGGTGAGTAATTTATGCACGCCTAGTCATGCAACTGGGCATGTCGGTGCTTGTTAGGTTTGCTGTTTTTTTTTCTTGTTGCTTTCCACTACGGGTACGGGTTTCTGGCACAAGTTCTTATCTAAATTTTCATTTGTTTTGTATCGGTTAAACGCTAATTTATTTTTGCCTTTTTTGGCGACGGGGCTTTAATTGACAACATGATTTCGATAGTGCATATGTAATTATGTTTTGCCGTTTACTCAAGAGAATACAAGAAAAGAATAAATGTTATACGGAAAGGGAGTAGCAGGAGTAAACCAAAGATATAATAAAAAGAATAAGACAATATTCATTATACTTTAAAATTTATTTTTCCGTTTCTTTCTTTGTTCTTTGAATGCAGTGTTTGAAACTTATTGAACCTTTTGTTTTTCACTGTTTTGTTTAATGTTTTTTCGATGTTAATTCATGTTTGAAGTCAACTAAAAGGTTATTTGTTTTTCCTTATTTCTTTGACTCCATTTTACTATTATTTAAATATCCAGAAATTTTAAAAAATTCGTAAAAAAGTGTTAAATTCTTTCAATTAAATTAATTTATGAAAAAAGTAACACCGAGGTGCGTTTCACGCTGTCGTTTATTTTGTTTACTCCTAAACTTTCTACACGAATGCTTCAGAAATGCTTCACTCCCGTATACCGTGCGCTACGTTATTGTAGATAACAAAAAAGAAGGAAAAGAGCTCACTCCTTAAACTTCCGTTCCATGCGCTGCTGCAAACGGGTTCGATTCCACACAGCTTCGCGGGTGCAAGTGTGGTCGCGCGCTCGCACTGCAGTGCGCTCCAAAGCCGCTTCTTAGTGTGCCGTGCACGAACGACACATGTTTTAATAAATACCTCCGACCGGATCGCCTTTAATGCGCTGGCTCATTTATATTTATTACTTTTATAATTAAAAACAATCAGTTCAGTTGTCCGCTGGCCACGTTTTTCCGTTCACGGTACGGCCGGTAAGCATTGGCGGCGATCCTTGGTGGAAATGGTTAGGTGAAGGTTCCCGATTCCCTGATGGGGTGGGGCTGGGAAGTTGGGAATGGGTGTTGAATTGTTGTGTTTTCCTTTTGTGGCAAAGCAGCAAAAAACCGGGGTGCCGGGGTGCTGATCGTGTACCGAAGCGGACGAAGAGTTCCCGTGGGCGTTTGTTGGTTGGTAGCTTTGCACAGTGGTGAGTGGTAAATTCTTGGTGTGCAGTTTTTTGTTTTAAGTTTGTTTGGCAAACGTTTTTGTTTTCAGAGGACTGTTTTCTTTAATTAGAGTTTAAATTTAGCAAATTTATATTATCGAAAACAAGCTCTGCAGAGTTTTATTTCACAACAAGCAAACTTTTTCCTGAGCTATTACCTTTCTGTCAATCATGTCGTTCAGGATCAATCACAAGGGGTACCACTTGACACCACCTTAAGACGGGAGGTTTTTTTTTGTGTTCGCCGTCGGTAGCTTAATTTACGGCAGAGCTTGTCTAATAATGTTCCCGCATTTGATACTGACCGTCAGCCGGTCGTGCATTTTGTGCAACGGTCGTGTCCCGGTGCACATAGGAAGACACATAAATTCCCACACCGTACACCCGCGACTAGCCGAGCGCCATGTAGGAGGACGGCAATTTAGCATAAAATTGCCCAACACTGCACCGTCAAGCACCCGTGAAATGGCATCACGATCGAGAATGGTTCTGTTTTCGCGCAAAAATTATGCACGAATGATTGACTAGTGGGAGACTCGGTACGGTACCGAGCACGGTTTGCCCTTGTACCCACAATGTATAGGCCTCGCATTGCAGTTGACGGGGGGGAAATCAATCTCTTCGAAATGACTTCTTTGCAGCGGTTTGTCCATTCACCTGTCAGCGCCGTCGCTGAGCCGGAGAGGAGTTTCGATTTGTGATTGTTCATCGAGGGAACGGATTGATCGGTGAGGAGAATGTTAACGAGGCGAACCGATTGAGATTGGGAATCAATGTATCGATCGGCCCACTGTGGGTAATTGAGATTGTCCCGATGGAAAGGATACAGTCCGAAGGGGGGAAGTGTTTAATGTGATCGATTTGAAATTAAGTATCGAAATAAAGATTCCATTTTAAGCGGGAGCTGTCTATGATACGGAGATCGATTGTTTATGATGATCCTTTCACGAATGGTGGCTGTGTATTGCCATGTTGTAAAAATTTGTGAAAGATGGATATCAATTCTTGTAAGTATATTGAATATGAAATCTAAAGCAAATGGAGACGAAAAGAACACAAAGTTTTCCATCGATTCCGTTTATTTCTCGCAGAACATTTTGACCGTAAAGTTGTTGAGGAACTTAATCGACTGGGGTGATGTGTTTACCTGCACCGTGATTGCCTTGCTGTCCCCAACCGTGCCTGACGTGACCGAGGCCGATATGCCACCAAGGTCCAGTTTTTGGTTCGATTCCACAATGATATACTTGATTGCTTTAGCAGCCGGCTAGCATCAAAATAAACAATTAGTCAACCAACTTCACGCAGCTTTTTTTAATGCGCCACTTTTACTTACATTGTTGAACGTCACACTTTGTGGACTAATCATGCCGGAGTAGAGTTTCTGGTAGAAGCATTGCACATGCATCGCATCATACGTTCCGAACTGTATGACCAGATCTTGGTTGGTGTTGAGTAGGTTTCCGCTGGATAATTGTAGACCGATCAGTAGCAGTCCTAGCGAAAGTAAACAACAGCAAAAGCGGTCCATTTTCTTTGCTGAGATTAAGGTAATGGTGCGAGGATTCTGTCTCGAAATAATTTTAAAACACGAATACGTTTCCGGGATGCACGGAGAGTGACTTTCTTCGCGATCACTATTGTAGAGATTGAGCGGTGCTGGTGAGGACTTCGTGGTTTTTATATCAATAAAATAAAACCGGGTTTTGCATTTTGTTTCGTTTTTTTACTGTTTGCTTGGTTTGGGACGTTTTTGGGGATGGTTGGCTTAGCTGTATGAGCATTTATTTGTTTATTTGGTTGTTGTTGTTTTGCTGATGTCCATGGAAGTAAAAGTGAGCTGAATTTTGAGGTCACTGATGAAGGTGAAGGTTTATGAAGGGTAGAATGTACCCAGGCTTGTTGTTTATTTGGAATGTTTGTTATTAAGACTATAGTAGTTAAAGGGCCAAGATGCTTATTGGCTCGCTTTTTGGATAAATTTTTGTATAATTTACAACAGTAACAATTCTTTCGTTTATTTGCCAAATTTTTCTGCTTTTAGTAATTTAAACTCCACAATAAATAATGTTCTTATTTTAAATTATAACAATTTAAGCTTCACAATACATTTGCACTCTGACATTACTCTTAAAGAGCGACTTTCGTCCACCCTCGGTTAGTGTGATGACGATGTTCGGTTTCTTGATGGCACCACCTGTAATTTCTGCCATCACACCCCCGTAATAGCCCGGCTTCAGTGTTTCCACCTTGACGTAGTTGATGTTTTTGTCCTAAAATAGTATTTTTATGCAAGTGAGTTCTACTGTCTTTCTAGATGCTTCATTTCGCGGTAGGACAACACACACTTACCGAAATATGAGCCAACGATGTTGGACTACGGCTAAGCCCATAGACCGTCTTGTCGAAGCACAGTACCAGGGCAGCATCCGCCACACCAAACTCCTTTACCGCCGGGTTGGTATTGGTTTGCAGTAAGGCTACCGTAGGCTGCGCCCGAAAACTGCACAGGATCACTACTACGCAAAGCACACTCAGCTGGTACGTGAGATGCATTTTTATCGATTTCCTTGTACGAGCCAGCGAAGGACAGGATGCACGGAACTGAAACATACCCACGGCAGACCGGTAACTTTTATAGAACCCATTGCGTGGACAACAGCGTCCAAGTACTTGCGGAAGCACGGGTGTGCGGGAGGATCAACCCGCTCGAGGAGCGAGGAGGGATAAGTGAAATTTTATTACACATGTTTCACTTTTTCGGCTGTGCTGTGGTTGAACTTTTTTTATTTTCATGGTGCCATGCAGCATCCCCAGGCGCCCTCTGCAACATCCGGATTCCGGATCGGGAGAAGGAAATGAACAACTTTCTCTGGACCGCTGGTGAGAAAGTGCCGAAAACGAAATAAAAATGGTCAATATTTTGGAAAGGACATTAAAACGGTATCGACCGAGGTAATGAGGTTACTGAGGTTGAGGTTACGATTACCCTCAATTGTAGGTAGAGGATAAGTTTATAAAAGCGGCTCTGTGGCTGTATTCGGATCGACATACAGAACAGTACAGTGCCAGCAGAATGTACCGATCGCGAGGGTTCGTAGCTGTCGTTGGATTGCTGATCGCCGTCCTATGCGTGACGGATGTTGGGACTAGCTTCAGCTCGAGCGATGTAAATACGTCGAAGCAGAGCTACTTCTTCGGTACGAAAGGTGCGAGCGATATACTGTGCTTCTCGAAGACACTGTTGAAGGGATCTATCATGCCACAGGACGTGTCGTATACTAATCCGACTGCGGTAAGTTTTTTGAACAGTTCTTTGGTTTAAACAAAAAATAAATAAAAATCTTCTGTTTTCTCGTTCAGGATAAAAACATCAACTTTATCACGCTGGCGGCCGACAAGTACTCGACCCATGGATTTACGGCCGATATTTCCAACGGTAAGCTGGGTACAGTTTCTGTGACGATTAAAATCAATGCAAAGTCTATTCTACCGTACGCGATCGAAGTAAAGTTCTACTGTGTGAAGTAATTGAGCGAGTCGGAAAGGAAATAAGAGTAATTTATGAGACGGAATTTCGATCCCTATTTGGGATCGATGCGATGGAAGCGTAAGGAAGCGTATCCTATTACTTGTTTGTATTTATTAAACAGGAATAAATAATTTATTTCATTGTATACAGTAATCGTTTAATGTTGATATCTTTTTATCTGCAAATCGTATTTTAAAGTCCGAAAAGAACATCATTTTATAATAATTTTTAGGCCAAAAATGTGTGAAAATAATTTAAAAAATCATAAATATTGATTCGTTTCTTATGACGTTATTTTCAAAATAAATATCACAAAAATTTTGAATTTAAATGGGCCAAAAAATGTGCAATAGTTCACGATGCGAATATTGCCTTTTATAAAACGTAAGCCCTTCGAAGACAACATGTAACTAATAATATTATCTTCAAGATGCAGTACAGTGCTTGGTTCAGATATAAAACATTTTATTTAGTAGAATGCAGTAATTAATGCTGTTTTATAAATTTTAACAACTATTTTAATAGTGTGAAATTATATCATATAACACCTCAGAATAGTACAAGTCATTTGTTAACTTTATTTATTGGTTTAATCTGATCGTTCTGCATTTTTATTCATTTGCAAACTTTAATTAATAATTTACAAGGCTTTAATAAAAATCTCAAAAAGTAAAAACATTTCGTACTGTTATAGAAAGTGCATAATGCTTAAAAAAGGAGAACATTAAAATAAAACCAAACTTTCTCCATCGTTCAATTGGGAGGATTTACTTTCATATGCAATTTTCTGCATATGAAAAGCTGCAGTGTTATCTTTAGAGTGTGTGTGTGTGTTTTTTTTTTCGGAACTGCATTCCCAAAGAGGGGGTGACAGTTTTGTTCCCCGATTTTGGTTACAGTTTTGGTATTTAAACGATGCTACCTTCCGGCTTGTGGCTCAGTCGGAAGTAGCACCCGTTTACCCGTAGTCGATTTGGGTGAACGCATAAAAACGGATAAGCACATCACAGGCTATAAAATCAACTCACGGAAAACGATGACTGTGCTTAAGCTTTTGGCGTTGTGTACGATGTGTGTGGCCGGCTGTTCGGCACTGTCGTTGGTGGTGTCGCAGGAACAGAGCTACTTTTTCGGCACTAAACCCGCGGATAATTTGCTGTGCTACACGAAAACCATCTCGAAAGGATCAGCATTACCAGCGTCGATTAGCTACACCAATGCGAACGACAAGAATATCAACTTTGTGACGATGAACGCGGACAAGTACTCGGTGCTTGGGTACACGGTGGACAAAACAGACGGTCAGCTCGGTACGCCTGCGATTGGGTATAGAATAAATGGACCTAGTCCGCTGACGTACGCGATCACGATCAATATGTACTGTGCCCCTTAAGAAGAACTTAGGGTAGAATCGAAAGTGTTCGAGCGAGATGTGTTATTTATTAAATTAAAAGGAGCTATGTTTATAATTGTGAGATGTTAATGTGATGAGAAATATAGTTATTTGAATGGAGTTCAATAATATAGAAATAAATTAGTTAAATTGATACAATATATTTAATGTAATGTATAAGGTAGATTGCTAGGTTAACGTTTATTGGTTCATTTTTACAACAAACCTTTTCCGTTTGCTTGGAGTTACAACAAATGTTCGTGTTGCAAAGTCGTTGCACATTCTGGAAGCTTTCAGGACATTCGATGATAGGTTCCGCTTGCGAACAACAGATGGCGCTTCAAGCCGTTGAGAGAGAAGCTCAGGATGCGTGAAAGTTGCGACTGGTTTCTTCAAAATATAATCGAAAGAAATGAGTTTTATCTAAATTTTAAAAATTAAATAAACCATAGATTCTGCTGGTTTTGATTATATTAGTAACTTAATATATTTTCAATGTAAAAATACTATTTATTAGTTTCTAATATTGAGACAGATTGAGTTGACATAACGATGTGTTTTTGGTGTACTTGTAATTAGATACAAAACTAATAACTTCGCCTTTTCCTTCCTACGGATCGTCCCGACTGAATAATTTACTGTGTGTGAACTGAGGAAAATCCACGCTAATTGTATTCGATCGTGCCCCATAATATACGTGTATGTTTATGTCTCGCATTTACTCCGAAAAGCCTATTCGTGAGAACGGACAAGAAAAATGTTATTAGTAGCGTATGCAATTACACGATACACGAAATGCGATCGAAAAAGTGAAATCCAAACGATGAAGCGTCCGTGCATTCGCGGCCAAACCTGACCTAAATACTTCAATCCAAATCGTCGGTCGACCAGATTTGCATGTGGCTTGTGGATGGAGCAAAATGCATCCGTAATGCTCTTGGGATCTGGACGTGTCTGAAAAAAAAACGAAGAGAAATAGAATCCAAAAGGAGAGAGAGGGAGAAAACACACACACACACACACACACACACACACACACACACACACACACACACGAAACATATGGTATGGCTACTCCGTGTGGCCAGTGTACTCCCGGTGCATCGTTAAACTGTGTCGTTCGGCTTTACGAAAGTGCAACCAGCAATGAAAACCAGCATCCCGTATTTTGGACAGAAAGCTAAATGATAGTTGTGTTTGTGGGTATGTGCGTTTAAAAATGTTGTTTTTTTTTCGTTGCTGTTGGTGCTACATTTCGCTTTCCTTCAACCGATTGTTCGGTGCCAATCGGAAGTCCCATGTGCAGTGTGCATCGTGTGCAACGAATCTCGAACACAACTTGTTGTTCTTATTGCTGTTTTTTCTATAACCCTCAAACCCCCACATGCTCCCCTCCCAAGCACAGCAACCCCCGCAGTTTTGGCTGCATTTCAATAATCGGTAGGCAGCTGTTGCACCGTTGGACAGTGGATTTTTTTTTTTACCCCGTTGCACACCATAGACGCGGGAGTGCGCGATGCATTTTGGTCATAAATTTTGCCCTCACGCGCGGATCGGTTGCGGTGGCATTGCATCTGTCGGGCGGTCGGGACGAAGCAGCCTAAAAGCGAATCAACCGAAATGCATGAATCTGATTCACTGATTCGCCTCTTTCCCAGGACTGCGTCCGCTGATTTGCTTCCGGCCTCCGGGGAGAGGAGAACGGGAAGAAAATCGGGCAAAGTGAAGCGGCAAAAAAAAAAGCAGTGACGCGATTGCATCGTGCAGATTGAAATGGAATTGGGACGATGCATAAAATTGCTGGCAGCGAGATTGTCCGCGCCAAACTACACTCGACGCCCATCGCCAGGCCTAGAACGAAATCGAAAATCCTTTTTCAAATGCAGTTTGTGTTTGTCTTTTTTCCTTCACTGTCGATGCCGGTGTGTCGCTTTGTTTCACCTTCGCGTTCGATGCAGTCCGCGAGGTACGGAAGCCGGTTGTGTGAGTTCGTTGGCCCGAGATTGTTGGTTTAGTGATGGTATTTTTTGTCTGTGTGTTGGGTATGTTTTTTTAATCCTCGGTTTCCTCTCTGCATTGTCCTAGTCAATTCTGGTCCATATGTGCGGCCAGAAGCAAAGGCAACTTGCGATCAACGAAAAATATGACGTGCGAACACGGTAATCGATGCGCTCGAGATGTGCATTTTATTTGCATCCGCTTGGCCTCGATGAATGGGCGCGAGCTGAGCTGTTTGATTAGACTTTTAGATGATGGCAGGAAGGAGAACATGGTGCGTGCTCGAAAGCAGAAGGATTATTTTTCGGGTCGTTTTCATAGAGCAAAGGAGAAACACATGAAAAGCAGGTTTATTGGTGGTCGTTGCAAATGGTGTTGAATTTCATTTGCATTTAATATCGTTTTTAAGTTAATCAATTATGAATTTCAGTTATTAAGTTTTGTAGATTGAGTGGATTTCAGTACAAGGATATGTATGAAGTATGTCTGGTCTATAAATGCTATGAGGAGTAATTGATTTTTATTATTTTTTTGATGACATTGATGACTCCGAGTTGGCAAGGGGCTCCAAACTCACAAGGAACTTCCTTCCCCAGTCATCAATTTCAATGCAATAGATCCCCCAACATCCACTCCACGAAGGGATTCCTGCGAGCGATTAAATCCACCACTGCATCAGGCATCCTTGACTATCTCTGTACCCAGTGGAGGATTTAATAGTACGCAGACAGAGTGGCCGAACTCACAAAAAATCCCTTCATTCAGCAGATTCAATGTGATAGCGCCCCCATGTTTAGCATTAGTAAAGGGCACAGGTGACAATGCATAGCTTCAATGTATTGATGAGCTACGATGTCTTTAATCAGGAAGAAAATTTAGTAGAACGGTCAGGATAAAATATTGCAGAATGGATTAATGCGGCTATTTAATGTTACTATAAAAATAAGAAAAAATCCAATAATGATAGAATGCTCAGTCAATAATTCTTTAACGCATTGCAGAAAAGTGGAGCACTTTACATTGTTCTACTTTTCTGTTTGCCCCAAAACCATGCACACGCATTCGCAGCCAACCGTAAGCCAGCTGTTCCCAATTAAACACCAGCCCCACTTGAACGCTTCGAAACGCGTTCGACTGTACTCGGGACTTTGAATTGGACTACAATTAGCACGTACACCATCGGTAACCTGACGAAGGGAAACATTGAGAACGTCTCGAGCGTCTCGCGAGAATCGATTTGCCGGAAATCGTGGCAAAAAGGATCCGGAGGCAGATTGTGCAGTATAGTAGCTAGGACGTGGTTTCGCTTCAATTACCGGTGCCGGACGAAAGTGAAACGCATGCCTGAAATTAAAGAAGGAGAATGGGAGAGACCAAACCACGCACAAACATGGAGAAGAGTCACAAGAAGGAAGAACGTCTTCGCCTGTTTTAGTACCCAACGATGGAGGCAACAACAACCAAAAACGCCCTACTGTTCTACATTTGCAAATACTCTTGTTGGTTCCACTCGTCTCGTGCTGTTATTTAGTTTCCGCCTTCCTTTGCGGCTTTAATTTAATCCTTACCCATGCCTGGACGAAACGTTCCCAGCCAGCCGGACCGAACTTGCTCGAAGCGTTGAAGCGATAATCCTTTAATTAAAAATCAAAACAAACAACGCAACGGGGTAGAGAAGGTGGCAGGAGGGAGTGAAATGCAATCATCGCGTCTACGGCGGATACGTTCTGCCGCCGTGTTAGTCCTGGGTGCGCCCTCTTTCGCGGCGTGGCAAGTCCGTCATCGAGGCGTCGTTTCTTATTGCCGAGTTCGGAAGTTAAACGTTTCTGCTGGTTCTCGCCTGCACGATACCTCCATTCATCGTCATCAGGGAAACGTGGACGGTGCAAAAGAGCGCACGAGGTAGAGTTTGAACGCGCACGAAAAGGATCAAGACAACCTCGAGAAGCATCGCGTTTCGCCTGCTCCGATCTGGCGAAACGCCTGGTATACGACCTGGTCCGATCCTGTTCGTATGCCCCTTTGTTCCCACAGGCCGGTTGGAGTTTCGCTCTCGATGAAATTTACTCCAGAAAATAAATGAAGAACCGTCTCACATCACCGTCCCTCTCCACCCATTAGCCTACTTTGGCTGGCTGTATTGTGTGGCCGAAGCCGGTACGCATCACCTCGTGAATACATAATGAATGAAGATCAAGGTTAAACCCAAACCACCGGGTAGCTCCATCGTTGCCCATTAATTGCTTCCCATCCGTCTGGGTTGGGTTTCGCCTGTGTTGTGGGGCTCTCGTCCGGGATGTCCTGACCGTTGCTAGACGATAGGAATGGTAGCGGGTTGGGGTAGCATGTAATCGTTCTTTAGCAAATGAAACAATGACCTACATTAAGCCATGAACCGCACACCAACACAGCTGGCACAGCTTGGGGTGGTGTTTTTTGTTGCATTCCCTGTTTGCTCCTGGAATAGCTAGGACACCATAAGTCAAGTGGGTCACCCGGAAGTTGGTGAAGAGAAGCAGAAGGAAGTGGAGGGAAATTTGTCTGTGATGCGACCGAGGGGAGGCTAAATGGCAAAGTTTCGAAGCACTTAAGCACTTCTGCACAGATCGATGGCTTGAAGTCCTCTTTTTTTGCGTGGTGACTCAAGATGGGAACTGCTTTGTCTGGTTGTATAAGGAATGCTTCCTTCTGCTGAAGAAATCGTACCCAGCGCCGGAAACTGTAAGGATAGTGGAGGAGTAAGTTGGAGCGAGGGAAGAAAAACCTCCAACTCGAAGCCCAGGACCAGCACGATAAACGTTCATTCTGGTTTCTCCATCCTTCGACCATCCTTCGGGGTGGACACGGTTGTAAGAAATTCTCATTATGTACTTTCTTAATGCCACAGCTGCGGTAATGGAAATAAAGTTTTTTACACACCTCCACAGCTCTTCACATTGCCGCCTGAATGGTTCCCTTCCCTGCCACGGATCGAACGGCCACAGACGGCATCCGTGGACGTGTCCTTTCTGGGGAAGGAATTCTCACCGCAAAAAGCCAACTGCCCACTGACTGTCAGTGACAGTCCCTTTCACTCTCGTTTGGAGCGAAGAAAAAATATGCATCCCCCGTTTCCATTTGCCCACCCACCAGCGATCCCCACAATTGTCACGGCTTATGTTTGGCCCTGTGAAGCAGTAAGCAAAGAAAGGAGGAAAAAAATATCGGGAAACATCCATTTCCACAGCCAGAAACAACCTGATACCATGGTGCCTTCCGGTGGACTGATTTTAATCTTTGCGACTTTCACGAGACTTTACGATCAGTCGGTCACTTTGCGGGAGGAAGGTTTGTTTGGTCGCTTCTTCGTACACACGCACCAACCAACACACGCTTTCCCTGGCTGGCGTTGTTGGAGGGATGAGAATGAAAATCGATAGGTCAATTAAATTTTAAAGTCGTCCCTTTTCGAGGCCGCAGTGCAGAGCCTACGTGTTCTGTGTGTGTGTGTGTGTGTGTGTGTGTGTGTGTGTGTGTGTGTGTGTGTGTGTGTGTGTGTGTGCGAGTTTTGAGTTGTTTTACGATATCGTAAAGATTTTACTAGCGCTCCCATTTAATAAGACAAGATTTTACTTTGCCTATTGATAGAAATATGCATGTCTTGTTTGTTTGCTTTTGGCTGCTCTACTCTCTGCAGCCGGACCTGGGGGATAGTCGTTTGCTATCAACAATAAACTATTTATGCCGGGTAGTATGCTTTGTTATGTTAAAAGGCACGGCAAGCCAAAGAAATGAAACTGACATGTGTTTGGGGAAAAAGTCTCATCAACTTTCAGCAAGATACACTATAAAAGGCTACGAAACTGGGGTCATTTTGCTGCGAATGGGGACTTTCCTTAACGTTCGTTGTTTCCTATTAGCATCAGGTGCGTTGCATGATACCAATTTCTCGCTCAAAACTTTAACTTAGAGTTTGTAGTTAAACGGATGGTTTAGGAAGAGAAAGCATGAAGAAATCGGCCGAATTTTCGTGGTAGGAAAAAGAAGAAAGCGCGTTGTGTAAATTGTGGAACGCAAGAACCTCTCCCTCCCGAGAGTCTAATGTTCGGTGGAACTGTGCGAACCGGAAACTGTATTTCTGGCTCCGGAAACTAACTTTTTGACGTTCCGGGTATGGAATGGGTTTCGTCCTTACCGTTTCTCCAACGAATTTTGCGAGTAGATCTGGCCTTTGGGTGGGACAGGATAGGTTATGACTATTTTTTTCGTGTGTGGGAAAACTGATTTCAATTGGGGTTAAAAAACCCAAAAGGATGTGTGACTTGTTTCCGAGTAGCGATGAATTGAGAGGGTCATTGTCTTGCTTTGGATTGACAAGACGTTGTAGAAATGATTGGCTATATGTCGCTTGTATGCTGGGACTATCGTGCAGAAATCCCATCAGAAGGACTATCGAACAAATTTATTAGCTTCAAGGTGTCCTTTAAGAGATTGAATTTTTAATCTTGAATAACAACTAACGTCCTTGCGTTTTAAACTATATGGTTAAAAACCATAAATTCAGCACAAGATACCGAAGTGATGGATTTAATTTCATCGATTTCTTGTCCAACTCCTCCCATTCCTTTGCTTGGAGCGTGTCTATTGCTACTTGAGTCTTGTGTCGATAGGAATGCCTTGCGGCACGAACAGGTAACAAACCGTCTGTTCTGATCGGAAACACCCGGGAAGAGAAAAAAGGTAGGTTAGTTAGGACGATTGATATTATTCCATTCATTCGTGCCATTGAAGGGAATACAAAGACCGAAAAAAAAATTGTAAGCAACTAGAAGAAGGTAAATCAACTGGAAACCTTTCGTGATGGCCCCCGGGCGCATAATTTTAGCCTTCGATAGCGACGTTTGCTTCGGCGCGGGTTTGAGTTGAGTATCGGGGAAACAACCGGCCACAAGTGGGCGATAGTGGCCAAGGAAGCTGACGGGATGAAAATTGCATCAAGTGTCAGTATATTGATCGATTTGTTGAAATGGCTTCTCGTGAGTATTTTAATTTTATTTTCATCTTTTTTTAAATTCTAGCTCTTTAACGGTCTATCCTAGGAAGAGTTTCTACCAATTTTGTCAAGGATTTTGTGAGCAGTTATTGGTTATAGTTTTTACTTTGAATGATATTTTGGAGAGCAAAGCTGTTCCCTTTTGAAGTAAGTTTGATGTTTGGTTGGTTTGGTTGGCGCTGGAAGCGTTATGTGATTGAAAAACGATCGACAGGCTTTGGCACGAAGGTAAATGCCATGCTTATTATTATTGACATTTATTCAGTTCCAATCCAGTACAGGATTATGTTTATTGCGTTCAAAACCTGTTTTTTTCCACTCAAAATTTTGTATTTCTTTTTCAAGTAGAGCCAAACTAGTTTAGAAACTTGACGTCGGGTCTTTAAACGTTTTGTTATCCATATTTTTGATTATCTGAAAAATAAAGCTTAATTTTTCCGAAATAAAAATTGCTTAGATTTAAAAATTTACCATAACATCACGCCGTGATGCCTCTCGCACCATTATTAGACGCACTTAAGGCCCAACCAAGCCACGACACGTCCAAGGGCACTTCAGTGTCATACAAGCACGGCGACGGTGGCACAGCATATTGAAATGTCACAAATTAACCCGTGTAATCCTTTCACTTGAGCATGCACCCAGAGCCTTGATCTGGCGCATGGTGGTATGCAGATAATAACGCAAACAGGACGATCCTCACGGCGTACGTGACTTTTAGCGTACTCGAGCCGGTTCGCAGAAAGTACGCTCAAGAGTTGCCCGCTCGGGGAAACTTGTGGTAGTGTGCTTTGTGCTTTGAGAAGCAGCCTCAAACATCCACCCGGAAATGGGAAGAATGCAGATTTTATGGACATTGAACGAACCAGAGCCGAACCGTCCGGATTGCTGACGCTGACGCTGGGAAATCCCTATCGAAAAATATCTGTTTGGTGAGAAAAAAAGACCTTCTTCTCGGCATTGGTGAGTGGGCCGTACTTGAGCAGAAATTTGGAGTCTTTTTATTCGTGTGATACTTTCTTTGGAGCTAAGGGTTGCAACAGCATAAAAGGGAAGCATATGCTCGTCAGGGCGAAAAGTGCACACACACACATAGAAAAACTGAACCGCCTCTTCGTTGTTTTCTCTGTCAGACATGTTTAGATCACGTGACGTTAGGGGGCGACATCGAGATTACTTCAAACCGTCGCTTTCTTTTTCGGAATCTCGAAAGGGTTACCGTACACCCCTTTTTAACATTCTCTTAGCGTTCAACCGGGTAATGTTTTCTTCTTTCGGTTCCTGGCGGGCGGATTACACACTGATGCACTTGATGCTGACGACGGAAGCCTTCGAGCTGAGGAGCACTTGGCGAAGCGATACGAATCATGGGCCCCGTTGTTTTTGGCCAGCTTCACCGTACACAAGACATTTCATCCTGCGGCGTTGCGACATCCGCGGTGGGCGAACCCACCCACCCACTTCAAAAGCATCGCACAAAAGAATGTGGAGCGTGATATGGGAAACATGGAGCAAACGAAAGAAAGAAAAAAAAAAGACAGGATCACTCTCCATACACTCAAGGCCTTTTGCCCGTGAAAGCGCATACTTGCATGACTTTTGCCACATTGTCCTTGCAGGTTGCGCCTTCCCTTGCGCCATGAAGGATTTCTTAGACCAGGGATAATGCACCCGGGGAAGGACATGCATTTTGGGGGTGGACGTGTTCATGACTTTGATTATAATCTTAGTCCGCCCCATTTTGCAGTGCCGTGGGTTGGGTGGGGAGAAAAAAAAAGGGGGGGGGGGGGGGGGGGGTGGAGCTCGGTATGACGACGCGGTCGCTACACTTTCAAGTGCGTGGATGCTTTTCATTCTTGAAGAGCGTACGATGTGTGTATGGGGCTGTAATCTTAGGCATGTAATCTTCAAAAGTACTTCAAGCATTGGACAGCTGCCGTGGTGAATGTGAGATTTTTCGCTCTGAATAGAACGCAAAAAGACAAGTGCATAAAGGTAAGCGTAAGCAGAATGTGGATTTATTTTAGCTGGCAGTCGAAGGACTGAATCAGTTGGACATTTTTGTGAACGATTAACGTTGTGGATTACTGTCATTCAGATGTATGAGAATATTGTGTTTTAAAATAGTTTTGAAACATCTTCGAAGACTGTATTTAGCATTACCGTTTGTCTGCAAACAACCTAATCCGTTAAAGAATGTGAAACTAAACTGAATTATTGGGGCGGTTCGATAGTTTAGATGGTGGGGAGATCAATCTTCAGGCTGCATGGCGTGGTATCGTATCCTCTCCGGAACGTCCCTCGAGATTAATCGATCTATCGGAACTATGAAGAATGCTTTCTTTTGCTAATTTCTGCTCTTATGATAATTTTTATAATTTCTTTTCATTTTTAACGAATATGTTTAGTTTCGTTTTCTTTCTTCTTTATTTTTTTTCGTAACATATAAACTAGCTTAAAATCGCTTTTGTAAATCGTTTTATCATGCTGGACTGTTATTAAAAATGCATAAAAGGATCTACACAAAAACGAAGCAGGTTTTACGTCTGTTTCGTTACACACACGTACAACCCATGACATAAGAAAGCATGACAGTCTCACTTCAATTGAACAAACAAAAACGCAGACACAGTGCACTTCTTCAGTTGAGAAAAAATGTGTAGAGCTTTTTTGTTTATCTTCCAAGCATTAGTTACACGAGACACGAATAAATAAGACATTTTGCCCGTTGCACAAAAACAAAAAAACGAACAACACACCGCTGCACAACCGGCAGCAAATGTAAACACAGAAACACAAAGCCGTATCATCCCGTGTATGCGTTTTCTCTTTGCTTTAGTGAGAACGGAAAACGACGAAAGTCCTTCCGAAAGGTCCATTTCACACCCCGAGGCGCACCTCGTTCGCAGATGTGATGTATGTGTGGGGGGATGTCCTCCCACGGCACGAAAAAAAAAAAACATGAGAAGCATCCTTTTTTGTGAATGACAAATTTCAATGCCAAGTAATTTGCAGCATGAACACAATGTAAACATGAAAAGTGTTTTCGCTTTCAGTGTTTTCATTTTCCGTGCCAGGGGCTTTGTTTGCGTACGGTTGTTGTGGGTAGCGGGGGACAAGGAAGGGTATCCTTATTTCAATTCTCCAACTCCATCACACCAACTCACTCTTACCCATGGGTTGTTGCTTTTTCCGTGAAGCAGGAATGGTTTTATCGTGTTGCATTTGCTGTTGATATCCATCCACCGATCGTCTAAGCATGGAGTTTTCTTTCTTTCAAAGCCATTCAAAGCCAAAACTCACTCGACATTACCGAAAGGTGGGGCCGAATGGTGGGTGCTTTCTGTGTGCAAAAAAAAAAACCCATCTTGAAGCGTTGACTCGTGATGGGTGCTGCAAAATATGGTGTAAAATTTGAATGATGATCCATCTTCTCGACCAGCTTCCTCGCCGTCGTCGTCGTCGTAGTCGTCGTCGACAAGTCGTTGATGAGAATTTTTGTTTCGCTATAGAAGAGAAAAACCCGTAGCCCGGTTCGAGCCATGGAAAAAATAATCAACAAAACATCCACTTCCATCTTCTAATTACTGTAAAAGATGAGCTCGGATCGGAGGGAAAATGTAAAAAACCTTTTGTAATGCGTCCTCAGAAGTGAAAAGATGTAAGTGTCGCCCTGTCAGTTTAGCTGGTAAAAATTTACCAGTGCAGAAGGCACACTTATTCACGGGTAAAACCTCAGAGAACTCTAATTCGCAGCAACAAACGGTGCAACTCGGTGAGGAAGGTATTGAACAACAATTGCTATGATTCCAGCGGTGCATGTTTTATGGTTTTGTTGATTTATCATTGAGTAGAATGTGAGCAGGGATGAATGTTATCGTGATACGGGTGGCAAAGCCTCAGCAATAGAAAAGGGCCACACTGGGAGCGTTGCATTTTATTCGGTAGAAAACATTAGAACAAAAGACGGAAAGAGAAGTGCAGCCATGATGGAAAGATGTGAAAGAGTAGTTTTTAAAATTGGATGTGCTACTGTTTTGTGTAGTAATGTAGGTATGCATAATTTGTCATTTGACATGGTCGCTCTTTTTATGTAGCTTCAGTTTCGAGTGGGCACATGAGAGTCTGCCTATTAGTGGTTGTTGTTTTAGCTAATTAGTAAACATGCTTAAGAAGACTTTAGCGTCTTGTAGTAGAAGCATAAAGAACTGCAAGTCGTTTGGTTATGAGCTATGAATTAAGACAGTTATGATTTGCAGCGAAACTGCACAAGAAAAGATGAATTATGCTACGTTACTAGGTGACAAATTGTAGTTCATGGTATTAAAAAAAAGAATGCCCAACGTTCTATCAGAAACTTGAGGCCGGAGCACAAAAATGTCATCATCATACAAATATCATCATCAACATCATACTTCTAGAAATTCGTAATAAGAAACATTCGGTAAATGAATTAAAAATAAAATAAAATTTTAGCAATGCTTATTTTTCAATAAAAATATCGATATTTGTTACGAAATTCAATCATTACTTTCGACGAATTGATCTTCTTCGTACTTCGCTGCCTTCTTACCGGGAACTACCAGTACCAGACTAATGCTTTTATGACATTCCTTTAAAAACAACTGACTGTTTTGCTGCAACCCATCGACCAGGAGCGTATATTAAACATCGAATCACGAATCACAATACTCACAAAATTGCTATACATACCCTGGTACTCCAGATTATGAAATTGTATTTTCGAAATCAATTCACTGGTAATAAACATTTAATAGCTTCCTTCAAATGTACCGTAAATGGTGAACAAACCGCAGAAAGGGGAGAAAAAAACACTGTTCCCGCCACGAAGCAAAGTGAAGTGTTTTGAATGCTGCCCGTCGAGAAAAGCGTACACTTGAAGATCAACATCGGCCTCTCTGCGCAACGGTAGCAAATGAAAAGAAAACTTTTTTGAAGGTGCTTGAAGGTGAGGAGAGTGCACAGCAATAAAAAAAATTCTCAGAATGTGAGGAAAAATCGACCAACGTTGTAGATTGAAAAGTTGGCCGTAAAAAGCAACGCTTATTGCACCGAACGGCAGAAACAAATCCCGAGCCCGGGTTACACTAGCGCAAAAAGGCTTGCAATGGGCTGTTTGGAGGATGTTGCCGAGGGACCGCGGACAACGCGACGTTTGTCGGGTTCACTGTGCAGCATGAGCGGGAAAAAGTTCAAGTAAAGCTAGCAATAAATTAAATTTTCGTAACAAATTCCCTGTGTTGCGCACCTGTGTTGCGGTGCGGACGCGATGGTAGGCTTGGAATGGTTTTATCTGGCCTGGTGTACGGTGGTCCGCGGAATTCAATCATCTTCAGAGCGTTTCGGTCTTCTTATGGAAGAGTTTACTGATGGAGAGTTTGTCGGATCACGCTCTAACATGGGAATGATGTCACGCAGGCATTGGAGGTTATACTAAAATAAGGAAATAAAACGAAACACTTACGTGTTTCTTTTAAGGGTGTTTAAACAGAACAATAAAATTTATAACATATGTGCCTCATGAGCAAGAAAAGGTTTGATTTTTTGCAATAATTTTTATCAACGCATGACTTTACTGCTCCTATATGCTTCTCTAGGAATTTTCTAATAAAAATGTAACTAAACGACTAATTATCTGTGAGCCGTCAGAGGTTATCTTTGAAGACATTGAAATGTTCTTAGTTTTAAGTGTTTCAATCTTGAAAGTAATTTTCTACCAACTGCAGAAGAAAATGTGCAGCAAGATAATTACCATAAATTATAGACGATGGTATTTTTCCGATAATAGAAAGTTTTTTTATGGAACATTTCAAATATAAAATTTCTCTCCTTTGGTTAGAATGTTATTCCATTTTAAGTATTAAGAAGCATGGCATTTGAAGACATTATTCTTACAATTTTGATAATTTAATAAAGGCTGCATGTTTCCCAGACAATCTAAGCTTTAATTTTGTTTCTTTCTCATAGTTTGGTAATTATTTTGTTTGTCTCATTTTTCTCATTTTCAGCTACAGTTTACTGCTCTTATGTAGCTTTTTTCTCAGTACAATGGAAGAAATAAAATAAAAAGACTCATAATTTATTTGTTTAAATTAAAAATAATAATTTTATCCTTTGCTGCATAATACTAAAGGCGATTGTTACGCTGATGTTCAACATTAGAAAATTATCAGCAACTCCTCCTACAAAAAAAACGAATAAAACACCATCAAAGGGATCTAAAACACGCACTTACATGGGACGATCCCTGCCGGTACACACATGTGCTTTAGAAACATGTGTGAGATACTACATCCTACCGGTTTTCCGAGTGGTCCTTGGAACTGTCTGAGAAGACACCCCTTCAGTTCGGCGCGGTGTACGTACATCTTTTCGAATTTCGCACGCGCACGTATGTGCATATCCTTCACCAAGCGAGCGACGAAGGACGACGAACCCACCAATCCCACTCGAGTGTAGGCTCGTTGTCGTCGTCACCCGGCGTCATATCATCATATGCGATCACGCTGAAGATTCTTCCCGTAAGTTTATCGGTTCCCGGGGTAGTGAGGGCAGAGGCAAAAGAGCTGTCTTTCCCGTATGGGTGGAATAGATTCGTGAATATGTGAGAGGCGCATGCGTTTTTTTTTCTTCTCCGGTACGAGTGATGTGGTTTGGGAGGGAAAAAATTGTCATACGCGCTCCGTATGCGGCTTTTGAGCTTTGCCACCCTCAGCAACCTAGAAACACGCCCGTCTGCGGTGAGTTGGTGAGGGTGTGTGCATTCCTAATATCATTTGTGGCTCAGCCTTCTTCATCGCGGTGGAACCAATCTGCACAGAGTGGTAGTGTATAGGCATGTCTTCAGATAGGAAAAATTGACAAGGAAAAATGTAATCCTCATACTTGATTCTAATCCCGTTTTCATCGTGTGATATCCAGCGTTCCCCGGGTTTTCCACTCGACTAAGTTAGAAAATGTTTCTTAAAATTTTCCTCCTCTTCCATAACTGACGGATTGCGGACGTAGCGTAGAGTTCGTGAATATGAATATACATTTTTGTGTATGTCCCCCATTCATACTGTGAACATCCGATTTCGCGTACGATTCACGTAGGCAACTGGAGTAAAAATTTGCATCTAACATCGCGCGTCACCGCGCGAATATGCGCCTAGTCTCGGGGTTTTTTTTTCCACGAGCAGTACGAGCACGGAGTAAGCGAGTTGGAATTTTCCTCCGAACCGCACACCAACTGGAATGGGATTTTCAATTTTCAAGTGAAAGTAGAAACCGAGGTGGAGAGCCTTTAGGTCGCACACACCGGTAGGGTAGCACCAGCACCTGAAAAAGGCTGCCAATTCTTTGCTCGAACACACCGGTAGCTCAAGGAAGGCTTTCCGCATTTTTTCAAAAATCACGAATCATCTGGCTGAAGGGTTTATGAAAAAGTTTGGCAGCTAAACGAGAGGAAAATAGGAAAAATAAAACCACCCACCAACATCGCGGATTTGATTCGCGAATGTTGCACACTTGAGGTTTGTGCAGAATCATCAGTTTTTCTCTTCCACACCCATCGCGAAAGCGCGAGGTGCGCCAGGAAACACATGGCGACGGTTTCGCGGGTTAGGGGAAAATCAATGCAACGGTTGAATGGTTCTGCTTCCTTCCATGTGTGTTTCCACGGAGGGTTTGATTTTTTCTGCCTGGCGTTTGTGCTTTGCTGGTGCCGGTGATTGGAGGTACGGACGGGACATTCGGTGGGAGAGCAAATATGATTTTTTCGCCTAACGACACTGGCGACGTACACCGATTGGTTGGAATAAAATTGATGATGCTGAAGGAAGCGCTTGAATTGAATTTGAGGCCAGGCGTTCTGGCATGCGTTGTTAGAACAGGGCTGACTGAATGAAGCCGGCACATAAAGGATGATTTGCGATTGATTTGAGCGATTGAAAGGAAATGAAATTGACGGTAAAGATGGTTGAAAGTAGCAAAACTTGGAAAGGGTTTCTGTGCACCACACCAAATTCGCGTAAAGTAATATTATTTAGTTTGGTAAACTGTACAAGATAAAATAGAGGCGACAGAGGCGCCGGTCTTTAAACGGCAGGACCGGGATTCAAATCCCATCCGGAACGTCTCCTGTAGTGAGGACTGTCTATCCAACTAGGTGGTATCGGAGAGTCTAGTAAGCCACCCGATGACCGGCGTGACCTTGCGGTTGTTAAGCCAAGAAGAAGAAGAAGATGCTCTGGACAAGTAAATAGTAAGTTGACAGTATGCTCAAAGCTTCATGGCCTCATTTTCAAATGATATTTCAACACATCCTGCAAACCAAGCGGCTTCTTAAACACTTTCATGAACGAGAAAAATGGTTTGAGGCGTGAGTTAGCTTACAACTAAACGAATTAAAATCAAACATTTCACTTGAAAATAACAACAGATTAGAAAGATTTTCCAAACACGAATCTAGTTGTTCTATGATAAATTTCATAGCTAATGCATCAGCTGAAACAAAGCACCAATCACTGTACAACTTTTGTTACGCTGCAATGTTCCACTCTTCAAACACTGTTCCCGCATTTCCCATTTTCCGATGAATAACAGACAGCTCAGACAGCAACTGGAAGGTTTTCACGCTCGATGGTATCGCTTTGTTTTGTTGATGTTGAAAAATTACACTTTTGCAAAACTTTTATCTTCCAATAAACACCGAAACGGCAACGGTCCGGTGCCGAAATCACCCACAGAAAGGACCACCGCTTCACCGACAGTCTATGGCTAAAAGATGATAAATTTCTGTATGATTAGTTTTTCATTTTACTTTTATCACTTTGGCTTCCCGCACCTTGATATGGTACACTGGTGTGCTTTTTTCCTCGTGCTCCCGGGAGTGCAGACAGGTTCGTAGCTTTGTTTTGGGTTTGTTTTTCTTTGGTTGGAACGGTGTTTTGTATTGCCGGTACTTTGGTACTTTTCTTTAGGACAAGTTTGTGCCCCAAAACTCCGAATCGCAACGCGAGTGCTCCGAGTGGTGCCCTAAATGGTTCCCCACAATGATTTCGATACAGCAGTGCTGTTGCAAAGTACAAAAGGACGACGGCAACTTCTCCCGTGCGGCTTGCCGTACTGTATGGGGCCGATGGGCGATGGCGATGGACAAAATATTTTATGTGTACCATTTTTCATGAAAATATTTCCATTTTTTGCTCGTTTGTCGACACCAGCGGCAGTGTGGCGTTTCGATGCAATTGAATACGGATCCCTGGACGGTTGAGCGGAAGAGGATGTCGGTACTCATTGAGTTGGCAGATAGCCATTTGGGGCACGGCTAGTTTCAAATTGGTAACAAAGAACGAACTGAAGGAGCGGTGAAATAGAAAACGGAATGGCGCGAAATCGATGATCGGCAGTGACATTATCGTACCGGGGGACTGTTTATGGTTGGTGCTGGGTTTGCAATTTTTGCGTTATTTTTTTTCGGTGGGTTTGAGCACATAGAGCACAAAAAAAATGAAAAGAAAGGTTTGCCTCGATCGAGGTTTCGTCCGGCCAGCCAAGTGTCAAATGTGGTGAAGGAAGTGATAACATATTTCTCCGATAACGCTCTAGACGAAAACTACTCATTTTAATGAGATCATATTTTGTCTCGTGAGCGAAAATAAGGGGCGACTGCCGGCAAGTTATACCACGATCTGATCAAATTTATATTTACTAAGGTTGCTGAGAAGCTCTGTTGCAATCAGACTCAATATTGTGTTTTAAAATGCGTTTTTTAGTTATGTTTTGAATTTCTCAAACAAATTTGATCCAAGGGAGTTGCATAGTATTCGAATAATTATTGGTGAATAGAATTCTGCTCTTCCCTCAACTGATCTTTAGCGCAATTAATAGAATTTACGAGCCGAGCATTCCCGTTTGAAGAGTGTTTAAAACATGTGTATAAATGTTTTTTGAGCCTTGGATTGAGTGCTGGTTAGGAATCGAGCAACGTTGAATGCATTAAATTATCTCAAGAAAATTAGTTTTAATTCTCCTCTTACTCATCTTATCTAATCAAAGTTGTTTTGTTTGATTTGGAATTTGTATGACTTAGGTTCGTTATTTTATGCTCTGCAAGAAACGTTGCTTATGTTTATATTTCTTCTGTGACGCAACCAAGCTACCGGGAGTGTAGCTTTTCGGCCAATTTTAAAATTAAATCTCTTTCATCCTCAATAAAGAGTTTTGCCGGGGAAATGGAAATTGGAAACACCAGAAGCACGAGTATCAGCACCAGGATATAGTACACACAAACTCATACCCCCACTCCAAGTCTAGCTCTTGCTAGGGATGATGTGAGAGGTTTATCTGATTTGAAAGTTTAAAGCAATTTCCAGCAGGCAAAAACATCCGCTAGTTTTGTTTGCAACACACTTGTTTTGACTCCTGCCTGTTTGGTGATGTTGCTGTTGTTCCACTAGTTATGTGGTATATTGAAAGGAAAGCGAAAAACAAAACAACCGACAAGAAAACGGTCTGGCACAGATGGCATCATCCACGGGACACGGGTTGAAACCTGCAGCTACTAACTAACTGGCTTCAAGTTCGCCTTTAGGCCGGTGTAATTCAGGCATAATTTACATTCGTTTTGTTAAGCACGCAATAGTCGTAGGCCTCGCACCACTAAGAAGCAATCCCGCCAGCCGATGAAGCGCGCTGCAAAATGGTTCTGCAATCCGCTGCCACACGAGTCGAATATAAACGACGGTATAAAGGAGGGCGAGTTGGCGGGCACGGTTTTTGGGGGAAAATCGCGGCACCACTCTCTATCGCGGCGAAAGGCAAACGCGAAATATCACCGCGTAAGTCGTAAACAGGTTCGTTAAATTCCTATCCTTCCGTTGGCTTCTGCTAGCGGCCGCGCGAGTGGTGGTTTTTTTTTTATCTGAAGAAATCCAATTTCCATCCGGTCTCCGGTGGAGTCCGGGGTAGTGACGGTACGTGTAAAAGGTTAGCACGATGGCAGGGAACCGGGACGGTGGAGTCTGCAGTGCCTGGGAAAAACAGGAAATAATTTCGAGGAACTTTATTCCCTTCGGATTATTTCGATTTTCCATTTTTATTTCCGTGGTTCCGCGAGCGGCCAAAACGGCCTCTTTACGTGCAGTGAACGTGTATGTGTGTCGGATGGGTAGGGGATATGGAGGGTACGCTTTTCCATGGAGCTCTTCTTTCCACCATACTCGACTACTCCGTGGGTTTTATCATGTCATGTGAGAGGTGGCATCATCCACCAACCTGGCCTGCCCCAACTGATCCTTCCCCATTCACGATAAGTTTTCCCTGTTGCGGTGTGCTTTTATCCGATTTCCTCCCCCCACAACTGAAGTGGAAGCTTAGCGCTCGGAAGGTGGTGGCAAAAAATACACGCCATCATGGCTTTTCCACACTCGGTGGCTTTATCCATCGTGGCAGAGGCGAAATCTTCACAACGTTTAAAAAAAAAAGCCAACACGCAAGCAAAAAGGCCAACGAAAGGATAAGAAATTGATTAAATCGCTGATCCTTTCTAATGGAAAAGTGTTTTTTTCCATTTTTTTCCACTACGCTCGCTCCTTCCTTTCCATATGGGTTAGCCAACATGGAAAATTCGTTCGTCCTATGTGCAATTGTGTGCGTGTGTTTTTTTTTTTTTGGTTTTGGCTTTATGCTCTCATCTTATGAAACTCGTCAATTTGTGATGGTTACGCGAAGTACACACATCAGCAAGACATTAAAAAAAACTGAACCGTTTCAAGAGCCAAAGATGAAAGCGACCACATACGCGCCACTTCACGGCGACTCAACATATTGCGCGTTGGATTGAATGTTTACCCGTTAGGGTAAGCCTTTTTAACCGCCCAGCATACGAGTCCTGCAACGCCGAGATTTCGATAATCATACTGGTGAAAAACAAGCATCAAAACAGTTTCGGCAGACAGGCGCGATCCCTGCATGAGTTGTTGGCGTCTGTTTTTATTAATCTTTGCAGAAGAAGCGACAAAACAAAACCAAAAGAGCTTGAGCGCCTGCAATTGTGAAAGGTAATTTGCTATCATACGGTCACTTTAACGCGATATTTCCGTGCAGGTTTTCGAGGTTTCACGTTTCGTTTCCCTTTTGTGTATGGGGTTTATCACACAATTTGTTTCGATGCGAGGTGCGATGCATTCTTTCTTTTTTCAATCATGTTAAGAGAAGATCAAAGGGACGTTGGAATTTCCTAAGGTGAGTGGAAAACGATCGAAATTTTCCACTACCGTAGAAAATTATGCTTGAGTACGATGAAGCCGATTGGTCAGGGTTTGTTGGATGAATAAATGGTTTGATGTGCTAGTGCTTTATGCTCTGAGTTGTTTCTACACGGTCAGAAAGTTGGTTAAGTCAAAAATTCCCATAGCATCAGGGGTATTTTTATCAATATTCTAGTGCTTCGGAAAAGGCTGAGCTCTTCCAATTATTTATTCAAAATCCATCAAACCACAAATATATGCAAGATCGCTTTGTAATGATCAACAGTGCATGCTGCATTAACCACAATAAGAGAATAATCTAACGTAATTTCATAGCATCTAAACACCAAGAACAGATTGATCTTCTTAGACACAACAGCCAGGAGTTGAATTTTGGACTTGTCATTTTTGGCTTCTTTGACTTGATTAACCAATATCCAAATGCGTTTCAATTATTGGACCTGACCAATCGCGAGTTTCGGACTCGGACTGAGCGGATGCAGTTGGTCCCAGGTGGGCAAGGTGTCTCGAACTAAAAAAACCTTCTTTCGGCCAGCAGTTTCAAAATTCAGCAGCGCCACTGGTCCTGACGAGCAAATAATCATCATCACTGAGGCCAGTGATGATAGATTTACTGCCGTAAGGAAATAGTTATAGTTGAGTTATCATTGTAATCAGTAAATGATGGTGAATTCAAAACTAAGGACTACTTTTGAAGAGTAATTTACCACTTCAAACGGTTTCCAAGAATGATTTTATTCATGTATGTTTTCTCTTTTAATTTAACACCATAGTTTCTAAGTTTTGCTGGAACTTTCTGATATTGTGTCGTAATTTGATTGTATACTTCCTAACAAGTTGTTTCATCTGGATATACACCTCATTGGAAACATGTTTTAACCAAGGTTTCATACCTAAACTAGGCCTTCTCAACCTAAACCAATTCTTCTACCGAACAGTAAAGATTTACGTTGCATAGAATATAAAATCCCACATTAAAAATCAACCGTACTCCAAGCCAAACAGCATGACAACATCCTCTTTATGTGGGAGCATCAACGAAATGAAGGATTGGAATGTTTTGCATTTCGCGCTCGCTTCCAACAATAGCGAGATGCTTTTCAATTGCTATGCCATTCCGAAATGCGTCCCTCCCCAACATTCGTAATTGTGGTTCATTTTCTTGCGACATTGTAATGTAGACGAGTGGCAGAAGAAGAAAAGTGCCCGTCTACCGTGGGTACGTGAATCGTAATAATAGCTACTTCCACATCCTTTACCGTCATTAGCGTAGTCGGATACTTAGGCCGTCGTATCAAGTAAAATGTCGTGTGTGGACGACGGCGGAGATGCGATACACATTGTGACATCTCGTGATGATGCATGTAAGCGCGTTGACAGGAACGTGCATAAGGACGCGAACGCACGGAAACCCATTTGGGTTATTATCGGGGAAGGGGAGTGACACCGTGGTCGTTCCATCTGTCAACTAGATTCTTCTAAGCCTTACTGATGCCTGCACCGTACGTCCTTGCCATTCGCTGTGTGCTCCCCTCGAAGCTATTGTTTTTGTCTCCGTTCTTAGGCTCTGTCGTCCTGTGTTTTTTTCCCACCCGTTTCGTCCCCGTTGTAGTGTGTTGCGCATGGAAAAAAGAGCACGGTCTCATTGTCCCGCAGCGCTGTTTGTTCCTGTTCCGGTTCCGTCGGGCCGAAACAATGCGGCAAAGTAGTCCTCTTACATGCTTGCACACTTTGCACACCTGCCGTCTGCCCACTGCAATCAACCATGGAGACAGACAGACATTTAAGAGGTTTGGAGATTTTTCTCCCGCTTGGTTGGGGTCTGCTTGTCATTATTTGCACACCACCCCCGCCCCCCGCGTGGCGGCCGTTGCGGGTGGATGGAAAATTGCCGGATTTTCTTAATTGTCCCCGGAAGTGGTGGTCCATTCGGGTGGACGATTTGCTACCTGCCATAGAAAATGGTTTCCGGTGCAGCAGCGGGCGGTTTCGACCGGAGCCGTAAGCAACCGGGCGCGCACATGCCGGTGCCGGTAAACGGTTTTGGGTGTGTTGTTTTCTTCGGCTTTATGGTGCAGTTTCCGACTGCAGTTTGGGATAATTGTTCTGTGCTGGGATTGTGTTCTAGCGTTCAGCGTCTAAGATCTTAAACTTTAGCAAAGAGACGAAATGACGATTGTAAATCTGCCTTCAATGGAGGTATCATTACACTCACCAATCGTACACAAGCGTGGAAATTATTTCCGCTGCATTTTTTTTGGGGTACAACAATTTCGTTAATGGTGGTTATTTTCTGCATTTTAAGCTTCAAGAACATAAGTCTCAGACAACTTAGATTTCATTTGTATGTTCACACATGTTGGAAAAGATCAATTTCTTTGTAATACGTTGATAATAAGCGACCTACGCTCGGAAAATAGGATTTCACTAACTTCATAAAATAAATCCAGAAAACATGTTACAAAATATGTCCTACAGGAGAGTGGACATATGGCCTTGCGGTTGTTCCTAAAAACATAAGTATAAATATTAGTAAAACAACTACCACTGTATCACACACTCACAGAACATGAATCTTTGAAGTAAAGATACCTGCAACAAAGTTAAAAAATGAACTTTTACTTTTCCAACATTGATCAGCACATATTTGCATTAATTAACCTAAAAGCAAGCATATTAATGAAGAAGATAACACAATTTGCATAATAAGTTGTGCTAGTGTCTGCCGAGATGTTGCTCATTGCACTTTAGGCTTACCTTAGCTTCAGAACAATCACCAAGTCCCATCGGATGCCAACAGAAACGTAAGCATATGCATCGATATCCAAATTCCTCATCACCGATCGCGAGCAGTTGCTTAGAGAACGCGTTTTAGGCAGTGGGCTTAATGTGTGTAACGTTTTTTGGAAACTTTTAAAGCGGACCCCTTTTGTGGCCCTATTTGCCTCCTTTACCTCCGCTACAGGTACAGGGCCGGTGCAGTCTGAGCCGTCTGGTTCGTCCGTTGCTTTTCCTACAAAAAAAAAACCTCGAATCCCCCAATGCTCATGTTCAACTTCAATTACGCTCATTGTTGTCTAATCATGTTCCCTTTATCGGCAATAAATTTTGCATTCACACGGGCGAAACACG
Source organism: Anopheles maculipalpis (assembly GCF_943734695.1). Classification (NCBI taxonomy): domain Eukaryota; kingdom Metazoa; phylum Arthropoda; class Insecta; order Diptera; family Culicidae; genus Anopheles; species Anopheles maculipalpis. Next base: position 85,130,883 of record NC_064872.1, read on the forward strand.
GGTACAGCCAGCGGACCCGGGGCGTGGAGTCTCGCCTTTCTCGCCACATTTTATCCATCCGTTTTTCGTTTAATTTTGGTATGGGCTTTTCTTTTTTTTGGTTACTTTTCGATTGATCTTCTTTTTGGTTGGGTTTTTGGTCCGTGTTTTTGGGCTGTACTGCACCCGCGTTGATCACGCTGTACGGCACCACGTGAGGCATGAATCGTGTCTTCCGGTGGCCACTGACAGAGAGTGTGCCTTTCGGGGTTCGGGTGTAATGAACCGTCGTCCTCGCCGTCGCCGTCGTCCTGTGTAGCAAACCTACCAGAGCTTCCTGCGTTGCGCCATCGCGGGAAGGAAGTGTGATAGCATCGGCAGTATTTCGGTTGTCTGTCGAGGGCTTACTGTTTTAGGGGGCTTTCTTTCGGGAGGCTTATTTACGACACTCGGTTTTGGCATGATTGTGTGTTTGGAGCCCCATACACTGAAGAGAGTTCGTTCGGGACGGAATATTTGGAAGGGTATGAGCATTGATCGAGCGATCGATATGATTTCGGTTTACCAAGTCCCATGACAAGAACAAAAGCTGGCCCAATGAAACGTTTAGCTTCAATGTTTTGAGAGGAGAATGTTCAAAAAGTATAATGTGATGAAGAGAACGAAGATCATAAATATGTAAGTATTCTTCCTATTCACATGTCCCAATTTATAGTCATGAAAACAGTAGAAGCTTAACATGTTTTAGTTACGTAACTTTGTTTGAGTCGTGATGTTCTACACTCAGAGAACAAGTCAATTAGAAACACGAACAATCATTGATACAGCACAAACAATTGATTCCCAATCGAAGCCCCGAAAAACCAATTGGCGCTATTACTTCGTGTCTAATAGGAGAAGCATCGAAATTCAATTGTTAAACGATCCCATAATCAGACGCCTATCGTGGTGATCATGTTCAATTCGGCAACAATGCTGGTAGATCCATCTAAAAAAGAAAGAAAGATAGCCTAAAGCCTATCCACCGGAACGTGCCATTCTGTCATGTACGCCTAATCGCCAATCTTGTTTTCCCTTGTTGAAGCTACACTGCCTCCTCACACGGCCGGCTTTTAGCGAGCTTGCAGGGGTAATAACAAAAGGCCACAAAAGCAAACGCTACACAAAAGGTATTTTTGTGTAAAGGCGTGGCGACAAAGTAATGTGGACACCCTGGTGGCCCTTCTGTTTGTATCCAGCAAACGCCGGGTGAAATAAAATGTTGCACACACACGCTCTTGCTTTCTATCTTTGTTCGGGAGTTTGCATGTGCAGTCTGTCTGTTTGTTTCTTCGGATTCTGAGCTTTTGTGTCATCCGTCCATCACTTGCCAAAGGGACTGCTGAATGATTTTGCGTCGGGTGTGGCAACGAGTGCTAATATTATGCAAAAAATTATCTGGAAAGCCTTCTTTACAGGACAGGAGGTGTTAATTACATTAGAAAAGGTGGGAGAAACGGCTTAAAATAACGTGTTTCAAATAATAGGAGAATGTTTAATTTATTTATACGGCCCGGGCAAGTGAAAGAATACAAAATTATCATATCGAATTTTAATAACTTCATGTCATTAAATACGAAACCATTTTTAGTTTTACCCTATTGCATTCTTTTCAATTGAATTGTTTTGTATTTTTTTTTGTTTTCTCTCTTTGATGTTTATTGATGCTACAATTAATGGTATTTATATGGTTTTGTATGTTTAGTTGATTTGTTAAAATGTTTGCTTTGTTACTGTTTGTTGTTCTTTTGTGTTGTTCTACTAACATTTTTATGTTCTCTTTCTTAACTGTTTTGATTAAGTCAACAACAAGCTTGCAACATATTCAATCTTCTTAATTAATGCACATAACAGCAATACGGAAAGAAATTACACCTCGAAGTAGTAATGCAATTAGTGCTAGTCGCACATCTGGGTGCATCTAGACACTTCAATAAAACAAAAAGACCGTTACCAAACACAATACTCACCGCCAATTGCTATTAGCAGGAATGTTGATGAAATGCACCAGCGAACCAATTGCCAGTGCCAATGGAGACATACGTACGGGCAAACCCATTCGCACCTTCGCACCGGATTGCATTCCAATGTGTTTTTGCAACTTTGTTTCGTATGTTACACCGAAACTGTACCAACCCATCACCCATTGCCCGGAGCCAGACCCCGGAAGCAATTGTCAACCACGCGAGGGCGCGTCAAATCGCAGCGTAAGTCGACCTCAGGATTATAGTAAGACCGAGTGGCATACGGTATGTTTGACTGTGGCGCTGGCACAAAATAAAAGACTGTTGCCCTTCACTCTTCCAAGCCCTGGTGACGCATGGCAAGGAGCTGAGCTGCTCGAGTGGATGCGCCAGGCCCTTGAGTGTGGCGGGAACGGAGTAAGGAGAAGCTTAATTTGCATGCTCACGACCCGCCAGCTACGGGATGGCTGCCGTGTTGGCCGAACAAAATCTGCCTTCTTACCCGAAAAAAAAACCACTGAAGAGTTCATTAGAGTAAGTGTTTGTGCCACCTCCATCGTGCACTGATGCTGCTGATGGCTGGCTCGATCGTTTCCCCCGGCCCAACAGGGGACTTGACTTGTTTGCTCGCTCGCTTTCCACTTCATCGCTCGCGTCATCATTTTTCATCGCGCATTTTCCCGGAAAATGTGGTCCCCCTTTTGCACGACCCCGACAGGGACGCGTTGACACGTCGGGCAGCGACATCCTTTGTTCGGGTGTTTGCGAGCAACGCTCACAGGATTAGTGCGGAATTTTGTGATAATTATGCGCCAGCTTCATCACTTCACACTTCGCTTAACGGGCCACCGTACGGGCGAATGCATCCATCTGTGAATATGGCACGGGACAGCACAAAGTAAAACTGGCGATGCAAGTATTTTGTACCCAGTTGGGAAATAAGGAAAAAACTATCGTTTGATAAAGTTTCAAACATTATTTTTTATTGCATTTGACCATTTAGATTTCAATAACACATTAGTTCATTGTTCATTGAAATAAAAATTGTAGCATAATGTTCAGGAGTAAATATTTAAGGCAACAAATGACAACCACTGGGGGACTTATTGCTATCACATAATTGAATAGTTTGTCCTCACTAATGAGGAATAAATCATTACTAGTAAATGTATAAAATAATATTTTAAAACACCAATCTGATGTAAAAGTTTCATTTACAGTTCAGTTGATAACAGGTCCCAGTGTGCGCCTCGTAAAATACCTTTTTTTATCACTCCTAGATTCAAGAGTAATCTCTGAAGAGCTCAACCCCACACAGCCATCGGAAGGGAACCACACCGGTAACGCCCGTACAAAACCTGTGTGCTGGAATGCTCCGGCGGACTAAGAGGCCAGATTTTGCTGCCGCTTCGTTGAGTTGCTCCATTCAAAAGCTGAGCTCACTCAACGGTGCTGCGAAGAGAGAGAGAGAGGAAAAAAGGACGAAACCATAGTTCAAAATGAATGATGCTTACGGTGAGCAAATGATTCCATCCTCCTAGCATTGGTGTGATGATGAGGCCAACATGCAAACCCGGCACCGGTGCTGGAGCAAAAAAGCAAACTAGGATCGACGGCGGTTCAACACCATCGATGTCTAATCCATCTCACTTTCGGCTGGATAGCGCTGATGATTGCTGTAATGGGTGCTTATGCATGGTTTGTTTCCGTGGCGTTGATTTTGTACGCCGAGCGAATGAGTGCAACCCACGCTGGCACAAGGACACGAGAGCACAATTTTTCGTGAGGTTCTCAAGCTCGAGATCTGAGTCTGAGTTTTTCTTCGATCAGAGGAGACGAAATTCGCCAACACGCTAGCCAAACTCCAGACAGATCCGTATAATCTCTCTGTCTCTAATTGTGCGACCGCATGATCCTTGCTCGTGTTGAACCTTTTTATGTTCACACGCGTTCATGTAAGCGACGAACCTTTTTGAGCCTTCAATACGATCGTTACATCCAACGCAAAAATTAGCGCCTCAAGTACGCACGTTTGCAAGTAAAACAAAAACAAGAAGAGCCATTTTAAACGGTGTCCTTGAACTGCACTGACCCGCGTAGGATCATTGTATCGATTCGCCAAAAGAAAAGGTGCTCAACGTGCGCGTGTGCTTGGAGGGTGTTTTGGTGCTTGCAAAAACACCCGATTGATGTCTACTTCCTCTTTGCAGCTCTCGTCGCGCTTGCAGTTTTTCGGTGCCTGCCTGTTGTTTCGACGAGTTCCCCTATTTTCCGTGACCTCAATTTCCCGCCATTTCGTCACCCCGTTTTTTCCCACCGCCGTGTGTCTGGAGACCGGACTAAGCCAGACTGTCTGACACCCTGTCTGGAGGATTCCGACGTCGACCTTTTGTTCCACCGGCAGCCATCACCACGCTGTGTCTGGTGTGAGGCGTTTTAGTTGATTGGTTCGGTGCGCCTGTGATCGACAATTGAAAGCGAAAGTAACTGCAGCGTAAAGTGCAATTGAACAAATTTTGACCGTGAATAGAAACACCCCCGAAGTATTAAAAAAAAAGGTACGAAATGCAAGTGTGTAGCCCAAGTAAACAAACACGGATGATGCATTCCAGCGAACAATTGGGACGGTTTTTGGAATCGACACCCTCCCTCTAGGCGAGGGTTGGGCAATCGAAACTATGCACCGGTTCAGTTAGAAGGGACGCATCGTCACGCATCAATTTGCATTTGCATGCGTCTAATACACCATTAGAGCTATCACCGCGACTGTGTTTTAGGTACATTTCCTGCAATAGAGTGTACTTGAGAGTACAATTTAATTTTTATCTCTCAAAGCTTATCAAGCTCTCCTCCATTTTCATACTCAACCTTTCGTGTATCAAGTGACCAAACAAAAGTTGGCCAAATTAGATCGCGTTTAGCTTGGGTTGGGGTGTTGCAGTAGGTAAGAGCAATGGTGGTGGCAATACAATTTTTATAATGTTTAATGATGCATTGTTTCCGCTTTTGTTTTTCTAGAAGGTACAATTGGTGATTAGATGTACTAGTAGCCTTCGGTGCTTAGATGGTCTGCTGGTGGTGTGATGCAATTTAAGGTGCACCGTGCAATTGTTAATTTCATTGTTTGGTGTTTAGAGGTTCGGAGACAGCTGGCCATAAAGTGGAGCTTAGCTTCCTGTTTCGCAGACATGTAGCAGATGGTGTTTGTTGGGGTAAGACGTCGTTGGGTGATGTTGGTAATTGTATTAGAATGGAAAGAGCATGCTTATGTCTCTTGTGTTCCTTTGCCGTTTCGAGGTAGATTGCATCCTTCTGTGTTTATGCAGTTTCGTTCTAATTTCCGTTTCAAACAATTTACCAATTATAGTTAAAATTGCGTACAGAACTATCAAATACGAGAATATCCATAGGCAAATCTGTCATCTTCCGTAATGCGGCTTGTTTTACGCATATTGTTTTATTGTCAACTATTATTTTCCTTACAAAATCCTGTTCGTTTGCATTACACAATTCCCATTATTATCCTTTCGGCAAAGGTTCACCATAAACCATCATCAATGCTTTGCGGTTCCCCTTTTACACCACTCGCACCACTCGATCGAAGTCTTCCCATTCAACTCTTACCTACCAGCGCACTTCAACCACAGCATCAGTGTAAACAAACAGATTATAATGCCACCATTACACCCCTCCGATCGATTGATTGCTATGTAGCCGGCAAAATAGTTGCCGGGCCGGTCCAAAATCCTTTCCAACAGAAACCAACCGAATGGTTTCCCACAGCACACAATGTCCTTTCCCCTTTTGTTGGGAAAAATAAATTCCCTTTCGATAAAATTCGGATCGATTTTTAAAAAATTCCGCCCCGAAATTTCAAACCCGAAAAAAAAACCTCTTCCTAGACAACACCGACCGGCTGGAAGGATGGGATGCTTTATTTGACTTGTTACTATTCTATGCGCTGGCTGTGTTGTTTCGAACCCATTTATACCATCCCTCGTTGTCGTTTTGCTCACCCGTCGAACGGTGTTCAAATAATCGTTAAACGTAATGCCTTTTGTTCGAGAGTTAATCGCTCAATCGCAATCGGCTCTTCGATCAAGGGGGCTTTGCCGATAGGTTTTGATACCGGGCGGTGCAGTGCCGGTAATTGCGATTGCCGGTGAAGGTGACATTCTTTCGGAGGTCGGTTGGTAGGTCGGTTGGTGAGCCAGGTTAAATCCGTTAAGGAGTGCAGTGTTGAGTGTTTGCGGTTTTGGTGCCTGCTCGAAGCTAAGAGTATTTGTAAGGCGCGTTTTCTAGGGTCTGTTTGCTTCTGATCTGAGTTTGGTATGAATAATTATGATTTTTTACATATTATGTATGTAATCTGAAAATTATTTGATATAGAGTATTTTCATTATTTATTCATTGTTAAGTATGATGGCACGATGTCGTATTGTCAAGAAGAGTATTTTCATGTTTGAAATAAAATTTAAGCCATAATAAACAGGCGATTTATTGTAAGAAAAAAACTGTACGGTGCGTATTTTTGTGAGGTAATTTGTGGCAATATCGATTTTTTTGAGTATGTTTTATCCTAGGAGAGTAGCAAGCGTGATGGATTTCTTTTGGCTTCAGTGTACAAGTCTAAGTCTTTATATACTTTGAAATAATAAAATAATGAATGAATAATAATCAAATAATTACGAACAAGCGGTTCTCAGCAGTTCAGTTACTGGATTTTATGATTTGAACCAACATAAAATCCAGGAACTGAACTGCTGAGAACCGCTTGTTCGTCTTATGTATTGTATTAAATCTCTTCAAAGATTGCTCTTTACCCGCTACGTTTCATTAGAAAGCTTGAAATAAAGTCCAACTCATCTGGAAAATGTATGCAAATAATTTAAAGCCAAGCTGATTTCCTCATTTTTTCGATCCAGTTTTTAGTTTACAACTTATTATTAACCCTACCATAAAGGATAATTTATGGGCAGTAGATGATGTTGTACTTGCGAATGACACAGCAATGATTGATTAATTTTCAATCATGCTTTATTAACCAATCCAGTCAGCATATTCATCCCGATCGCAAATCGCTTCTTGCATCATCAATTTATGTTGCACCGATGACTCTCTTAAAAACACATCCACAAAATTCAACAAAAAGCCACCACACCTAGGGCAGCGGATCCTGCCAGACCCGGCCACCAGGCAATCGGCAGACAAACATGATCTGCTGTCGATCGCGCTTGATGGATCGCTGACGGTTGATGGGTGATCGTTTCCTTTCCGGACGACAACCTGCTGATGTGGTCAGCGGTTCGCACCATTTCCCAGCCCCCCACTGCGAACGAGATCCCTAAGGCCCCGGTCAGAAATTAGTTTCGCGACCGACTTAGGTCAACGAAAGCTATTGGTCGGGGTGAAGTGGTAAAGCGATCGACGATCGCATCCACCATGGCGATGTAGGATGCAAAGTGTGCACTGAGGCAAGTGCAATCAATAAAAAGCAATAACAAAACGGGGCAGCTAAAGAAGGCAACGATACCGGGGAAGGCTCGCATTTCGCGATCGGTCAGGTGGTATGTGGTATGAATATCAATTTCCATTCTGGCTATCGTTTTGTGCCGCCAGGAAATGGGCAGGTTTTTCTTAGCCTCGGGGCGACATTCGGAAAATGGAAAAGCTGGGTCCCATTTATCACGGGGCCGGTCACCGAGGGCTCGCTCCGTTTGCATTCAGATGCAGAGAAAACTGCAGCGATGGCATAGACACAAGTGGCGAGGTGGTCTGGTGAAAAATTAGCTTCCCACATGTCCCAGCTCGACCCATCGATGGTGTCAATGTTGGCGGAAAATTGGATGCGAAGTGAATAAAAACCATTCCCAAACATGACCCATGATGGCCCGTGGGGTGGGCTGCGAATGGCCGCCGGTGACTCGTTTATCATTCGGAAGGCAGAAAATGGACGGTAAAAACTGGCCGTCGAGACAATGGAAAGTGTCCGGGATGGCTGGGTGGGGGTGGAAAATAAACCACCCGACACACAGTAATTGTCGGCGATATCAATCATTATCGGGGTGTCAACCGTGATAGTGGTTCGGTGCATCGTCGGTACCAAACACCGGCAGGGGGAATTTTTAAGGTAATAAAATAGTTTTCTATGCATAGCTTGCCTGTTTTTTATTGCTCCTTGTTTTTGCATTTGTTGCGACTGGGGTCGTTGCCTAGAAGGATGTAGGATATCTTCCCGCGCAACGGTACTTGATTGATTGAGGTTCGGTCGGTGAGAAATGTGTATCGTTTTTCACTGACGTGCTCATAAACGTCGTTAGCAGGCGGTTGGTGGTGGATGGAACAAAAAATAGGCACCACAGTTAACATGGTAATTGAAAATGAATTACTTATTGCAGGTAATAGAAAAACGTGGAAAGTTAAAAATATGAAGAAGGAAAAGCTGTTGATTATGCTAGGAGGTTTTGGTGGAGCTATGCTTTGACCGTTTCAGCACTGGCTATATGTTTCCTTTTTTAGAAAACTATTTTAAAACAAAAATATCTTTATTAGTAAGCCGCAAATACTATGAACGTTGTTATAGAAATGTACACAATAATCTACATAGGTTACATTTACCATTAATCTCGCATTCCATGCATTAAAGACAAGAGATTCATTAACGGTTCCATTGTTTCACTGGCTCAATGGCCCATAATGGCAAATGACAAGAATACTGTCTTCTCTTTATTTTCATTCAAGCTTAGAAAGGATAAAAGATGCTTATTGATACAATATTTGCACTATTCATTACGTATACCATAAAGTGCATCCGGCTGACAAGCGAGATTCAAGCAAGGTCTGTAGACAGCAAGATACGCCTTAAACGTCGCTAGAAACGTGAATCGTTTTGTGTCCGTGAAATGTTTGTCTAAGCAAATGCAAAGCAATTGCATGTACCGATCACCGAACGGGTGCGGAAATGCACAAACGGTTCGTTTATGCATGCGTGCTGCATGCGTCTCTGGTGCATCGGGGATAACATCCGGTGTAGCGTTGATATCGATGTAAAAGTGTGATTTGCCTACGATCGTAGCTCACGGCAATGCGAATGCTTCGTAGTTGTATGATCGTATGAAGAGTTGTAGATTGTTAGACGGCGAATGGCACTTTTACCAATGACTTCTTTCAGTATTCTTGCTTACAAGGATTTATTGTAGGGGTCAGCCTACAGCAAATCTTAATCATTAGAAACGTAACGTCACAAAACCATAATAACGAAACCCTTTTTTGATAATAGAGCAGTGAACGCTCTTCAGATTAATTTAATGCGCTTCGTTTTGTAATTAAAAAATAAACCATTTTGAACCATAAACCAACCATAAGAAGTATGAATACTAACTCAGCGCATAGAAGCCCGATTGTTCTTTGATCGTGCGATTGTGATATAGTAGTAAATTTTTCACAACTCACCATCGCCAGCAGACATAGCCTAGCAAAAGTGATTTCACCAAAATGTAGCCATAATGTCCAAAGCTGTCCAGGATCCGCTAGAAGAATTCACGCTATTGCAAAGCTCTTCGCTCGAAAATCATGCATAATTCATGCTTCATGCTTAAGCATGTGTGTGAAAGGCAGGGGACTTTTTTGTCCCCATTTTATTGCTCCCATTAAGGCCGAATGCCACCCGTTTCACACTACGCTAGCATAAAAGTGAATCTTTGTCATCGCTTTTGCTCGATTCAATCTCTAACCACACGCCCAACGCCTGCTGTCACAACACTGACCCATTGCTGTAAGGAATCGTGAGTAGTGCGTGCACTTGTAATTTGTTTAACACATCAAGCTTTTTAGCTTTCGTGGATTGAAAAGAGGGGGAAAAATCATGACGTAAAAAAAACCAAACAAACATAACTCTACGGGACAAACAGACCCTTTCGTTGGACACTCGCGGTAGATTCACTGTTTTTATCTCCAAAAAGAAAACGGTTTTCGCAGGTTTGGCTAGGGCTTTTTGTTTGCGCCAGACGCACGCGCTATGTTTCGCGACAAACGGTTCATTCTCGGCCCCGTAGTCAAGCCTTTGAAGCTTACGGAAGGCTACGCTGGTAATGTAGTGAGCGGTTTTTCTTCGAAGATTTACGAGATGACCGGGTGAAGTGTTATACTGGCGGCGGCTGCGTCAAATAAAGCAATAGAAATAGGTGAAGCTGAACTGAGAGGTCAGGTTTGACGTGCCAGGTGCCGGAAGAGCCACTATAAAATCGACGATGAAGTGTTACAGCGTGTGGAGGCTTTGAAGAAAATGTAAAGGTACGAACTGTTAGGAATGAAGGTTAAGATAAGCTAAGGGTATTTGTAAAACAAAATTCAAAGTTTTTACAAAGACGAGAGAGCTCGTAGAATTAGCATAACTTCTTAGTAATAAAGTACAATGGTGTTATATAAGGTAATTAATCAATTTGTAATTAATCTTTCAAAGAAAAATCGCAAGTTAAAGAGACTCAGAAAATCTTCTTTGGAGAGGGTTGGCCCAATACTTACTGAAATAAGCTTCACTTTTCAAAAAACCAACCGCCAGAAAAACTATTTCCAAATGTGATGCACAAATATCACTTCTTTAACATGCTGTTTTCATATCTTCAATTTTTGAATTAATGTGTAGACATGGATTACTGTAAAAGCTTCATCATAACAGTCTGCCTCATGCTATCAAATGTACTAACGAAACAAAAAAAAACCCTACTTTTTCGTTCATAATCTGCACAAAGCTCTATTCCATGGCTGTCAGCAATCTTCCCACTGAGATAAACCTGTGGTCCAAAGAAAAAGAAACAACATTTTGCCAAAACGAATCTCTTTCTTGGTTCGATGGCCAGCGACCCGTCGGTTGATGGATGCGGGTGCGGTAATCTCATCACATTACCGGCTCATAAATAATTTATATTTCACGCAGCACAAGAAACCAACTACATGTATACATTTAAACACGGAAGAAACAAACAAAAGCCATCTTTACGCACATGTCACAGTGGTGCGCAGAGTGAATGCGTTTGTTTTGTAATGTAGTGTGTTGTTTTTTTCTTCCCTTCTTAAGCATTTTACTTTGTTTTGCTGTTACACCTTTCATCAGCACAAAACAGCATGTTTTATGTGTGTTTGTTATAACATTTCTTTACTTTTGAGCAGCAGCAGCAGCATCAACTGTCCTGGGAGTAACAAACAAACCAGGATGACTCATTGTTTATTTTGCTGCGATTGTTTGTTGAAATAGGCTCAATGCCGATGCGTAATCGATCAAAGTCAGTCTATTGTTAGGTGCGTTGATCGTTTCAAAAAACTGATCAAATCCTCCCACTAGCGAAAGGCTTCATTTGCAATCAGGAACATCTTCTGGAGAGCATGTTTTTGGAGGCTGTTGAATACTGACGTGCTTGACATAATTTGCGAAACATTTTCGTACACTTGATCGTTAGTTTGATTTAAAGCGATACAAGTTCTTGATTAGAAAACTTTTCTAAAGAGCAAAAATAAGTTATTTCAAACTCTTGCGGTGCTGAAGATCGCGATCTTATTTAAGATGCTTAGATCTAGAAGATCACAGCGCTAGACAGTGAGAGAAAGAAAGAAATAACGCAATATAAAGCTCGCCTAGTCAACACCGGCAGGGATGGCCGACCGGGCGTGAACAGGCCGTCGAGTGAAAGCCGATCGGGCATGAATCACGCCTTGCGGAAAAAAGCTTCAGACACGCCGTCATCCCACACACGCGGGAGTCGGTGCGTGCGTGTGCAGCGTAATGGCACCATTCATTATAACTCTTTACGATCGCCCGCGAAATCCCGTGGGCTGGCGGGTGTATCAAGCCATGCGCACACAATTATGCGCACACCCTTTCGGGCGCGAACGTATGGCCGGGGCGCTCAGCGCATAAAATAGCTATTTCTATGCAAAAGCGTTTGCTTACTCCTCCTTCAACCTACCGCCACCTCCTTCACGCTCCCTCCCCTCCATCGCACGCAGTTGGTTTATGATCGCTTTATAATCTGACCCCGGGTACGGGCGGGCTCGGATTGATTGGATTGTAATCAGCATTAATTATTTCACAATTTATTTTACTACATCGGTCGCTGTCGGTGCGTTGAATCAATAAGAAAGTGCATGAGAGTAATTGAGATGGGTGAGATGGGAGAAAGCGTGCAGGGGAGGAAGAATGGGGAATCGGTATGATGCTAGGATATGCTAACAAGATCGTCGTATCTAGTGGCGTTGGTGGAGTGTTTAACGAGCTGCTAACCACGCTGCATGATAAGGAATGATAGGGAAATAAAATAAATGATTGTGTGCACGGTAGGAAGAAAAATAGTCCAGTGATAGGAAAGCGAAGAAAACGGAAGGCAGTATTAAATTGTTTTGAAAAAGAATGTTTTAAATAACTCTAAAAAAAAATAATAAAAATAAAAGCAACGGTGAGGTGACGGACACAGAACAAGAAACATCAAAATAAATAAAGAAGTGAAAAAATAAGTTTTAAAATTTGTAAGTGACTTAAAATTATGCAGAGTGTTTGGTTTTGCATAAATTGGTTTACTTATGTATTACTGCGTAATTACTTATTATTCTATTTTTGCAACTCCATATCCATAAAATACTACTCCAATAATGGATTTTACATCATTTTACAGTTCATGATCAGAAAATCTTTCTCTTGTTCTTGTGCAGCAAATTAGGTTTGTTGAGGACTCAGTTCTTTCGAAACAGACAGATGAACAGTTCAATAAGCTATCAAAGGGGCCCCTTCATGCGGCATTGTGAACGTCTAATGTAATATCCACCGCGAAACTGATCGCGATTGCATTCATGCCGTCATTCCGTAGTAAAAAATCATTCCAGCGAATGATTGGTAACTTGCGTGGAATTGCACCCGACTGTACATTCCGCGAATCTTTGTGGCAGTAGCGATGTGGCCCATCAGCACGGACCCTTATCCAGCTGAAGACGCGTTTCGTATCCAATACGAATAGAGAGAATTTTTTTCCGAGAAAATCAACTACACCCTGCCCCGTTGACCGATCGTGTTAGTCACACATGAAGTTGATAGATGGAACTCACCGCTCTCTGGAAGGCATTTCAATGTTTTTCCTTTGCACATGCACAATCGAAAGACGCTGGCAAATGACGAAAGAAGCAGCAAAAACTTTACATAAAAAAACACACACACACCTCATCTACGGTAAGCAAGATATGGAAAGCTTTCCATATCTCTGGAGAGTAACAAACCGGCAATATCATGGTGATTTGTAACTATTTGTCGCAAATATGTGATTTGATTAGCATAATATGTTGGCGATCGTTATGATTGCATCTCGGCAGCCGTGAGACGTTGGTTTTTCGCGTTTGGTTTTTGTTTGTATTTGTTTTCCTTTGCCATTGCAACACAAAAGGTATGCTGCACCGGTGTTGCAGTTGAATGCAGTTCTTTCATGGTGGAATATGAGGCGAACGATGGAAAGTCGGTTCGCTTATGAGATTCACCCCAAAACGGGGCAATGAAGAAGGAAGTGTCCGCAGGCACTTACTCACTCACACGCGCATTGCCCTTTTTTCGCATTGCACCACCGACGGGCCACCGGGATCGGGTATGGATCGGCTGGGCAAGAGTGCCTGCGTTTGACCGTACGCTGTCACAAAACGGGACGCTTCAAAAGATGGAGATATCGCATGCCTTGTCCATACGGTGGCCTAGTACTACTGATGCGTTGGCTGGTTTTCTTGAATTTAATGTTTTCCCACTTCCATTTCAATGGTACGCCCCGATGACAGATTAGATCCATCCATCTCGGGAACGAGAGAAGGAGAGAGAGAGAGAGAGAGAGAAAGGAAGAGACAGAGGAGGGCGAATGGTATGTCAAAGTGGAATTCAAATGTGAAACAACACGGAACAAAGGCGTCCACTGTTTGCGGCTGAGTTGCAGCAAGTGCATTCGATGCGAGTAAAACAATCGATGCATTTTTCTTCGATGCGTTTGCGTGTAACGGGTACTTACGGGTGTGGATCATGTCTGGTATGGTCTAGAGAATGTAAGGAAGGACACTGTGCATTATTGAAGGTTTTAAGTTAAAGCTATCTTGGTGGCTCCGGGTTGACTGTTGAACTATTTTGTTGGTTTTTAGCATCAATTCGTCTATTTAGCGATTGGAAGTGTTTGAGTACACATGCCGCTGTTTCAACATAAAATATAAAATACGTCACGATTGGAGCATGAAACAAGTCAGGATTGGATGAATGCCATGTAAATGAGTTAAACGATTTTAAAATTGTATCTTGAACGATAGTTTGTCATTTTCAAGTGATATCAATGATATTAAGGAGAAGTATTTGAGATAACTCATAGTAATTACAATTTGTTTTGGTCAATTTTTGTTGATCAATGAGCATAAAATCCAGCAAAACTACCGATGTTATTTAATAAAATAAATTAAATGATGTTATCGTTCAGTGACAGTTCATCTTCCAGCACCTGTGATCGTCATAGTTGATCTTGTTCTCCTAATACAAAATAAATTGAATGAAAACGAGATACACCATGCACCAGGCCAATAATCTTGGAGGTCGATTTGCATACAATTGGTGCAAGAATAAGAGAAAATCTCAATACGAATGAACCGATCGGCTGAAGATCGAATTAGGTTTCGATCGGCGTCTGTCTTTGCTCACTGACGTGCATCGATTTATTTATTGTCCTATTGATAGTATTATCCTTGTCCATACCGACTGACCGGAGGCATCGGTGGTGTTGACTTGTGGTGGGTTTCTCTTTCAGCGCTAGATTGCCGTCTGCTAGCAAGGGCAAACAGGTGAACGATCGCTATGCGTGGTGATTCAATCTGCTTAACTTAAGAAGTATGATTTTTTGCTAGCCGGCTTTTTTCTTCTGTTACCGCTGCAAAAAAGATTGCACAAATAAATACCACAATTTATAGACCCAGACTTGCAGATATCTCCCCGGTGTATCGGAAGGTGAGTTCGCATTATTATCGCATTATTTTAGCGATTAGAGCACGTTTCGGTTTCGAAATGGGGACGGGTTGATTTAATTAAAATTCACCATTAATTCTCACCCAGCGATGATTCGTCCGAGGGCCTGGAGATTTTACGAAAGCTTCGATCGCTATATGAGCTGCATGCTCCCAATCAGCTGCATGCGCTAGCCAATCATTAGCAATAGTTTGCGCGTGCCTTGGCTGTGAGCAGTGAAAAAAGCAGCAGAAGAAAATGATTTAATTAAACGGTTGTAGCTTTTCAGCTTTTCGCAAAGTATCGAGTCGCACCGAGAGGGTCCAGTTTTGACTGACCCGATGGAACGCAAATTGCACGCCTGCAATAGATAACCCGCTAATCCATCGGCTCGGCGGCTCCGGATGATAAGGAAAGACTGCAACGATCGGCACGGCAACGAACCTAGCATCTTTTTTTATTGATCCAGTTCTGCTACACATACAGGGTGCACAACTGCCGTGCGACAATTAATATGCGGTAGAAGAGTTGTTTAATGTGTTTTCCATCACTAGAGGTGGTGTGTTGGCGTGCATGAATGAGCCGGTTTTTTAACCAGCTCACACTGTTCGCGGGAAGCAATGCGTGATGGTTGCTAATTAAGCAACTTGTAGGTCTTTCCCCAGGGAACGGTGACCAGCGCACTAGCGATACCGATCGGTTGACCGATAGGGAAAGATGAATTTGTAGCTCTAGATGCACTTAGTTCGGTTCATAAAGTTGTACACACTTCCGATGTGGTGGTGATCATGTTCTCTGCCGTTCTGCATTGGTTACAAATGTGATCCACAAATTGACTGATAGTGGTGCGATAGTGGTGCTAGTAATTAATGAGACTGGCTTTAGTTAAGCCGTTGTTATTTATGGGTTTCAAATTATTGACCTGATGATGGTTGCGAAAAAGGTATGGTCAAGCAAAATAAAAAGTAGAAGCGTACGGCGCTGGTCTAAAATAAGCTCCGTTTTCTATTTTTAATTTTAAAACATACGTGTGGCACAGTTCCGTAAAATGTTTAAAATGCAGCTCTTAAAAATAAACTCACAGCGTGATCTTTGGCATGGCCCCACAGCAAAGAGTAACTGATAAGCAGTTGTGGCTATTGTGGTGGTGGTGGCTGTCGTTTTGGTAGCGCTATAAATTTCCCATTTAACGGAATTCATTTTAATTTTCAGCTAATAAAATTGTTTCGTTTTCTCGTGTCTCGTTTGTGGTGGCGAGTCACACGAATCAAGGGCACTGCAGTAGTTGGATTTCGACGCCAAGCACAAAAGGCACAAAGCAACAACCGGGAGTCGTGCCCATTTTATCTTATTTCTAGCGCACGTTTCGGGGTACCTTAGTTGATGCTTTTGGGGCGTTTTTTTTTGTGGAGAGTGAGTTTTTGTAGTGATGTCGTCGGTGGGATTTTATCGATCGAATAAGGAAACGAGTAATGCGGGTGGTTTGTACAAAATCAAAAGCATATTAGCGGGTTTCCTGTCGGTAAAAAAGTTCGAGTCGAGCCGAAGTTTCAAACAAGATCTATTTTATTGTTTTTAGTGTGATTTATCCAAATACAAATCAATAAGCATCATTGTATCTTGTTTTTATTCACTGAAGAACGGTCAACTATTATCTTTATGTAATGTATTTCATTAATTAATCTTTAACACTTACCGTTTACTGATCTATAAATCAATTTATCACTTACAGAAAATCTTATGGAGCCTAAAAAAGCACAATGTTTTACGACGTTTTGGGTTGTAGCAAAAGAAAATTTGAGCAGGTTTAAGCTGCTTCCTCACATTAAAATGCTATAAAATTTATGTTAGGCAGTGATATCAGCACAATATTGATCGTTTGGTCATTTTTACCTCCATCAGTAAACGAGACGCTGGCGTATGGTTTCGACGATCATTATTCTTTATCATCGAGGCACAATTCTCACTTCAATAATCACCTCATTAATCGCTTCTGGTTTGGTCTGGTGAAGTGAAATAGGAAACCAATGCAATAAAGTTAAGCCACCGAGCTATGGAGCCATCTTCTAGCTCTCATCATCACGTATGACAGAAGCTGCAAATCTGCATAGCCAATGATTGGAACCGTTACAGTTTTACGATCGGAGAAGTCGTACGATCGTAGGATACCAGCCAATTTAAATAGTTTTCTACGTACCGAGCGATGATCGTTCGAACCTGTCTCCTCCTGCAAAACATCGTTAAAACGACCGATCACAAGGATCAATCTCCAGCAATCGTTTTGCGTTGGTGAGGTAGTTTTGGCTGACGATCGGTACAGAGTATTTGATAGAAATTAAACTTGGCTATTCCGTTGAATTTAATTACAACTATAAATAAATGTCTTTATGGAATATCAACAGCGTTCTGTATACGAGCATAAGCTCCTAACTTATACAGTACTTGCAAATATTCGCTCTCGGCGAAAGAGAATTTCGGAATGTTGGAGCATTTTGTTAACATTCACTTTGGAATGCAGGACTCTGCTCTTGGAGTGTCGTTTTTACTGCGTTTTTACTGCAACCGAGCCCAAGGCCATCACCAGAACCAGAAGTGAAACTCTAAACAATGAATGTAGGAAATCGAATCCTTTGATTTTGGCACGGTGCGAAGACGAGTAGAGCTTGTTCTTGCAAGCTTTTCTGCACGGAACGACTTTTTTTTTCCTGCCATGCGTTCCGCAAACCACTATCTCTTGCGGGCAGTGGCTCTTAATGGCCACAAATAAGTACTTGATGTGCCTGGTGCTACCATTTTTAGTGCGCTACTATTCAGATGAATTAATTATACGGATCGTGATCCTGGTGGTGGTGGTCTCGTGTTGTGTGGCGTGTGGTTAAATGCGTGTTGATAAGTGCCTGCGAAACCCGTGGCCCAGAGTGTGTGAATTCCCAGTTGACATCGGATAAGGTTTGTTGAAGAGTAAAGTAACAATCATTCTATCTCTCAAACGTTTCCGATAGGAATAGATTGATGCGCTGTGACGTTGGCTATATTATAAAGATCGAACTACATTTCACTTACAAAAAGGATCGATGGTTGAGCGATAAGCAATGTGTCAGAAATTTTCTGTACTTATAATTCACTCAGATGTGAGGCTAGCAAGTTCTGTAAAGTCTCCGATGGAAGATAAATCAGCTCCACTGTATGTGTGCCAGTGTTTACCTTTTTCGACTTCACATATTGTGTTGGCAATGCACGGTAGCGTACTGGCAGGAACAGAAGGAAAGCTTCATTCGACCTGAGAAACCACGCTGGGCTTCGGTGGATAGTAACACACCTTAACCGGTACTCCAGGCCCAACCTGATGTAGAGTTTGTCCACCGGTAGTTAATGTATATTTAATTTTATGGTCTCGACGCAGCGGACTTCAGCTTCAAACTGCTTTTGATGAATGGTGCATAGAGTGCATAAAATTTACTGCAGGATCACATCCCTCTTCTCACGCCGTCAGAAATGGGTTGGTTAGGGTGGGGGGCTGTGGGCTAAGGTGTTGCTCGGGTGTAGTTCTTACACCTGTACCAGAAAAGAAAACTTGGTGTCCCATGTCTTCTTCCCATGTGACGCATTCCCCGCAAAAGGACGGACGTGCCTGATAAGATGTGGGCTAGGCACTGTAATTAATTACAAAATTCTCGTGCAGTGTTTCGATGTGGTGCTCGAGCAAAGGGCTCTGGGACTCTTGTCTCTTGTTTGCGAGTGTGGACAAAACAACAACAAAAAAGCAGGAAAACATCGCAATCGTAGTCGTCAACATCGCCGTCGTGAAGAGATCACGATTTGTTTCCCAGGTTGTCGAGATTTATAAGTAATTAATACCTTCACTTCAACGGCGCATAGCGCTGCGCTGGTTGACTGTAAATGGTCAGCCCCGTCTGCTCACAGTTCGCGGTGACACCCGCAGGCTTCTTGGCCCAAAGCAGAGCTTTCGCAGCTTGGGGCAGCTCGCCTCTCGTAATAAGCTCATTTAGTATCGCTTCCATTGGTGTACTTACGCTCCGCAGGTTTAAGCACACAGGTTGCACCATCGGAATGCAAAACATTGCCTATTTCTGCGAAATGTCCAAGAAACACCGGAGCCGGATTCAGCCACATGCCGGCAGATATCCGGTACGGGGTGAGAGAACTATGGTGCACAATGCAGCACCGTTTGGTAGAAGGAAAATGGAATTACGAAAAAATAAGCCAGCAAAACAACCGTCAACGACGCGTGGTACAACATTGCTCAGCTTTGTAGCACGAAGGTATCCATGTCCGTGAGGCCATGGGACTGTTATCGGTGCGCATTAAGGTGACAAGTACATCGCAGCACTTGGTTGGTTGTCTCAGGGTTGACGGGTGGCTTTTTTTCGTGTAGGTTTGGATTGCTTAGGTGTGCAAGATTCGGTGGAAAAAAAGATATTCGATTCGAAAAGGTTTGTCAAATGATTTGGAACCACGGAGAGAATAGTAGAGCTAAAGAAGAAAAATTAGACAAACAAGTTACACTTCAAATCGTTATAGTTTTTAGTAATTGTATTTATTGAAAAAAATATTAAGGAAAAAAATATCGAGAGAAGCTTCCTTTTTTATTAAATTTCCACTTTGAGTGTTGAAATTTGAAAAAAAAAGAATCACATGTATGTTGAGCTATCAATTTAAAATCTGATTAACTATCAATTTAAAACGGTTTTAATCAATCATCATGTCTCGTTAAGATAATGAAGTTAGTTGTACAGCCACATACACTGTTAGACATTCAACTATTTTAATTATCGCTACAACGGCCAAGTGCTGTAAAATAATTGCTTGCGCTGCAAAAGAACAAGACCTCAAACCATCCAGAACAGCACGAATCGCGAATCGTAAAGTTTGGGCGGTATGCGCTGATTAAAATTCATCTCACAAACGCACCCCGATTAAAGCAAAAAGTGCATTATTAGAAGCGAAGTGCAGTAGCTACCGCTGCTGGATTGGTATTGGATCTCTAGCGTAAATGACTGGAAGCTGCCCAAAGTTACTGGCTGGAAGAATGGCAAGCCACATGACTCAGTAGTAGCCCAGTCCAACTACAAGCGGTCCCTGAGGGTGCCCTCTGCAAGCCAACGGTCGTTTGAAAGTACTCCGGACTCGGGGTTTGCCTTAGAATTTTTGCTGGTGGCGGCGTGGTTCAGCTTCGTTTTTGTTTTTTGGTGAGTCAGTTCCACGGTGCAATTGCATTCGCTTGCATTCGCGCCATCAATATTTATGACACGAGTAAGCTGCGTCCCCCGACACTACCCGCGGTGCTGTACCAAAGTGTACCGGTATTGCACTCTCCACACTGGATGACCGGTTTCGGGCCGGCTGGCAGCCTGTGTATGAGAATGAATTGTGGCACGGGATTGTTGTTTTGTCGGGCTGAAGCTTTGCCTGGTCGTGGATTGCTGGTCATTAAAATTTAATAATCCGACTACCACCGGGTTACCCCGAGGGACATCGTTGCGCCGTTTCGCGGCCTAAGTTCGTTAGGTTTTCATTGGACTGTTTGTGTGTGTGTGCTGCTCGTTATTTGTTTGTGCGTATACGATGCTGTGGTTCGCTTCCTTTTCCGCAATTGACCACTTAGTGTTGTTAATGGCTGGCCGCGTAACGATTAACTCGGATAGAACGTATTAAACGTAAGGCAAGAAACAAGAAAAACGAAAAAAAAAACACGGTAAGACTAAAACTCCAAACAAAAAAGAGAATGAAGAATTTGTTAGCGCCAATCGCTTACTGCATTCTACGTAGGGAGAGTAAATTATGCCGGTTTTTGTTTGGTCCTCACATGCAGAACCATTTTTCCTTTGTGTTTCTAGATCAGTTCTAGATCGTAGATCGTTCGCCTACAAAAAAACCCAACTGCTTGGCACGTTGAAATTAAAAAAAAAAAACAATAATGTATTCATCATAAACGGTGAAAGAAACACTTGATCGAATTAAAATATACTGTTTGAGTGAATAATCTCTCAAATTTCTCTTCCAAATATGTAAACTTCGCTACACACATTTTATCTCATCACCTCCGAAAGCGATCCGGGTGACAGCGCTGCTTCACAATTCAACGGCCAAAAGAATAATTAAGCTCAAGTATGAACCTTATTTCAAACCCGCAGAGTAATGCTTATCCGACAACGGTTGAGATGAAGATTCATTTGAAAGATTCTCGGTTCTCGGTGAGCAACGTGTCAAACGTCGCGTTCATCACATGACCGGGTACCCTACAGTGCTGTACTAATTAAAAATTATGCGAATCTATCAACCTCTCGGCCCGCGTGAGTTGATTATACAACGCATTATGCATTCAATTCATTTATTACCTCCAGCACCAGCACCGACTTTTCCGACTTGTTGATTTGTGAAATCATATTTTAGATAACCATTTCGTGGCCATTTCTCTTTGTTGTGCACGGGGGTTTTGTTTTTCGTGTTTGTTGGCTCCGAACTCTGAGGCAACAAATAGCGCTGAAGTGAGGTAAAGACAAAGGAATATTTTAATTATTCGTTACCGAAGGCTTGTGCGCCCGGTGGACGTGTGGCAAGAAATGGTAACGTTTGCGTTACGACAAATCTTTTAATTTTTGATAGTGTGACGCTGAAAAATGGTTCGAGCAATTGAAATATTAACTCAAACGAATGAAAATGTTGTTGGCTTTTTAACAATGAGTTGTGGGGAAAAGAAGTTTAAGGTTAAGATTGTCGTTTGTACCTAAACTTGTGTTTTGTTCTATTGATATGGTCTTCGACGCAAAAGAAAACTTTGTTCAATTGCCGAAAAATGGCACTATATCCCAGATAATGTAATGTAGCACTAGCTACATGCACAATTGCCCACGAAAAAACATTTTTCTGACATTTATTCGTCAACTTGTTAAGAAGTAATGGTAGATAAAAGTTTGTGTTTTAGCTGCCATTTCACATCAATTGCTTAGTAATTATGTTACACAAGCAAAGAAGCGTTAAGCGATGGGCATGTCATTGGCCCGTGAATGGCTTAGTTGCGTTCGTAAAAATTCTTTCTGCACACTTTCTTTCTTCCTCCGTGTTTTTTTGTTTTACTTATTTTGCTGCCATTCTGCCATGTGACCTGCCGTTGAGCTTTGGCGGAGTTTGGAGGCAAATGTTTAATTAACATCCAATGCAACCCATGCATTACCATTTTAATCGACATGGAGCAAAGTGGCCGATGTTTTCGGCTTGTTCGTACATCGTGTCATTAGAGCCAGCATGAGCATCGTTAACCCCCGGTATCCCGGGCGCTTGCTGATGCTCAACCCATATTTGGGCAGCACATTTATTGCTGACCAATAATTTAAACTACAATTTTGGGTATGTTTGCAAGCAGCCAGAAGTAATCAAAAAGAGAAGAGGTACATCCCATAAAATGGATATAACACTAAGGAAGTAGTTTCGCAATCGAATGGAACCCGAATGGAAAGTTGAGGGAAAACAACATGCTGCACGCGCTCACTTGGCGCAAACCAAATCGGTGGTCATTTTCACATTATAATATTGTTTTACTTATTGTACGATCTGCTGGACGAGTGCTGCCATCTAGGAAGATGCTACCTGGTCGTCCAGGTAAGGTGATCGACCATCGAATTGATGTCTGCAGGATAAGTTAGGGAAGTGCAGCGGCAGCGGCTGTTTAAAAATAGACATCCAATAGCACAATCGTAACATAAATCAGTCTCATAAAAACGCAAACAATAAACCGCTCGTTGTCACTGCGGTAAGCAAACAAATGCACACTGTTTGCAAATGCATTGGGTTGCAGTTTTTCCACCCTTTTTTTCCCTATCTACACGCGTAATTGTCTGGCTGTTGCAGGATGTCTGTGTGCGTGTATTGCAATATGTGCCAATGCAAAACGCACAATGCACTCGCTAATACTCACGCATCGAACAGT
Source organism: Anopheles maculipalpis (assembly GCF_943734695.1). NCBI lineage: Eukaryota > Metazoa > Arthropoda > Insecta > Diptera > Culicidae > Anopheles > Anopheles maculipalpis. Next base: position 85,153,810 of record NC_064872.1, read on the forward strand.
ATCCGGTATGATCGAGTATAGGAGAGAGAGAGAGAGAGAGATAAAAGAAAAAAAAAATACACGACCAGCAAGGTATACAATCCCAGCAGGGCGAGGATGGCAGAGTTCCCGAGGGAGGGAAGGGCAAAAGTGCACATAAATTTTACGGTTAATGGGAATGCAAATTTTCTGTTTTGAAAAACTACCAAACGGGTTATATTGCACTGGTATCGCACTTTGTGCAGGGTGTATGATACATGAAAAAGTGTGAGTGTATGTGAGTGGTTTTTTTCTTTATTTATTTATCTATGCCAAATGGGAATTGCAAGGGTTGGTTTTTTACCTTTCGTCCTTATCTGCATCGCTTAATCACACAATCGCACACAAAGGTGTAACTATCTTGCAGCCAAACAGCGAAAGGTCACGGTTAGGGGAGGGAGCCCCCGTTAGGCTAGGGGATTGTGTTAATGTTTTAATAGTCATGCAAAAGAGTCACAGGATCGTTAAGGGTGTTACAATGGTTGCAAGAAAGAAATGCTTAACTTGCTACCCTTAGCAGGTCTTCAAGGTAATTGTGTTGAATTACGTAAACTATAGCATTTCAAACCATTTGACTTGATACCAAAAAGGACATTAGTAATTAGCGCTATGCAGAACTAATCATGCAAAATCATGAAATTTTAGACTACAGGAATTCATAGAAAACCTAGATTGAACTGAAGCTACAGTAAAATGTTAGGAAATATTTAAGAAAGGCACATAAATGGAAAAGAAAACATTTAAAAAAGCTCGCAGATCAGCAGGGAAAGACGAAACGGTCCGACGATGTGATAAATATGAGATCTGGAATGAAAGAGCTAATTTTATTAAATGCAGTGCACAAGGAGATGAATTATTCAAAAATAATATGCAACACCGGCAAATGTGCTTGCAAAATACAGACAGATAATATACAAATATTGTCACAGCAAAATAGTTTTGCGTATGTTATAACATAACATCAATTAGGCCAAACAAATAATCGAATAAAACAGTCAATCGAACAAAAGTCATAAGATACAGCTGTACGGACATTCGAAGGCCATAGTGAGGGAAAAAGCCTTCAAGCCTGGGAAATAAGAACTAGACTTAATGAATCTCAATAAAATGAGCATCTCTTTAATAAGCTTTATTAGTGTAAGGCTCTTGTTTTTCTCATCCATCGATTGTCCTTTTGAACATCGATCGCATATCATTCCATCAAGTGATCCTTTTTTTTCAATGTTTTAACTTTTCTCCAGAAGCTGAGAAGAATTCTGGGAAAGTTTTGTCTCCTCCCGATCGAAATGCGTACAAACAAGGCCAGCAGCAGTTGGGCTGTGTGTACAAACGAGCGCCTGCATTCCTTTTCCTGCATAAATCATGCCACCCAGTCCCTCCAGGGTTTCGGCGTTTAATGCATCCTCGCTTGTTGCGACGAATCCTTTCCTACCCGCGTATGGTTATGCTCTCCGATGCGCCAAGATTCGGCCGGTGGACTGTTCTGTCCATTCTTGTGAAGCAATTGACGGTGCAAGGAAAAATTGAGGTGAAGAAACAAAAACGGAAAAGGAAAAGAAACGTAGCACAGGATTCGGGTCCGAATATACGAACGGTACAAGAAAGGACCTGGCACCATCGCAATCGAATGGAGAAAAAGGAAAGTAAACCCCTTAAAAATTTCACCTTTCGACTTTCGAGCCCTGTTGACAGTGACGGCGATGGTGTGAGTGCATGTGTTGAGTGTATGTGCACCGAAACCACCATGAACGGGGAAGGGAATGCGTTGTGGGTAAGGCCTCTTCCTGCGACTACGCGACCTGCGTGAGAATGAGGACAAAGGAAAGGTTTATCTTTGATTGAGCAGCAGCAGCTGTTCTGCTCGGCTCGGCGATCGGCCAACTTCTTATTAGTCGTAACGACGTGAAATTACAGAGCACCGTCGTGCCCTGCCCAGTGCACACAGGTCGCTCCTCACCTTCCCTTCGCCGATGACAACCGGTGCATCAGCAATCCAAGGACCAAACGGAGAACAGGAAAAAAAAAACAACCCCGACAGGACAACGAATGGTGGCAATGATGATGGTGCCGGTCACGTTGGTACCGGTTTGTTTCTGTTTTTTCGGATCGGAAACGATCACATTTTCCGTTCCCGCAGAAACTGGCACGCTTAGCGTATTTAGCTGGCCCTGCCGTGGCCGCATACGAAACCTTAAATGCGGCGAATGCACGCGGAGTTATTAAGTTAATCATAGAAATAAGACCCCATGCTAGGCGCAAACGAGTTCGGGTACCGAGAGCGAATCAATTTGACCGATCGAACCCGATCGCATCTGTGTGCGCCTTAGGGATGAAGGGACTTCTGGGATTATGATGTACGATCGGAATGACCGTTTTGGAAAGGCTGGGTCGAATGGCAAGTGGACGCACGAAACTAATCGATTCTGAATGCGCAATGAGACGTTTGTAATGCTGTTCATCAACCGTAACTGGATGTAATTATTTGAAAATGCTTGAGAAATGTATTCTAAAGTTATTTAACAAGCATATGCGGCACTTTTTAGTCTATCGATTTTATATTGTAAAGGTACGAATTCGAAAGGTTCGATGAAAAGTCTTGAATGTCCAGGAAAAAAGGTCTTGTCTTCGCAACTCCCAACTGATCTTCAAAACGAATAACAGAATGTAGAGAAATTTTGGACGATCTTGTCCAATCATTATACAGCCAAGATGGTAAAGTTGCTAGCAGTTTAAACTCAGAAAGAGCGGTGAAATATTAACACTTTTAATATTTAAGACAGATATTGTAAGGTCTTAGCTAAGGACCCTCCGGAGATTTTTTCAATGATATATCCTTAGCTTCAATATTCAAGCAAACGTAAATCATTTGAACAATGATTACAGTAGCTTTATTTTTTAATTTTTTTAGAGTGATCTCTAAGTTACTAAGCCTATTTATAATGCAAAACAACAGCTATTGAAAGAATCCAAACCGAGTTGGTTAGGAACACTGAACTGGTTTACTGCATACTTCGACAAAATGTGCTCTTATGTTATTCTGTTCACAATCCACCCTCCAAATACCGTTACGTTCAAGTTTTCCCCCCGATCGATCCCAACCGATACAAATCGAAACTTTCTTCGACGCAATTTCGTCCAAAAGTGACCGATTTGTGACCGATCGACGCGAAACGCACCTGTTTATTTGGGATGCATTTTTCATCGCATTTCTCGTCCCACCCGTCCGGTTCAGGATCACCATTTATGGCAAAGCGGAGTAGGATTTTGCTGTCGTTCTTCCACGTCCCGAAAACGCTGGGAAAGGTGACCAGCCAATGACCAAACAACAGCAGCAGGATGCAGCAACAATTCAGCAGGACGTTCCGGACGATATGCAGGACTGCATAATCAGGCTACTCGATCGGGAAACCAATTTCTGTTTTTGTGTGGAGCATAACGTTCTCCTGCTTTCTTGTGCTCCAATTCTTCAGGACACAAGAGATTGTGTGTGTGTGTGCGTGGGAATGGGTTAAGAAAGGAAGAGTACGAGGGTTATGGGTGAAAGCGATCAAACCGAACGCGTCCGTTCATGCGAGGAACGCAAAATTTCGGTCAACGGCCAAACCTGGCTTTCCTTCTTACGGTAAATGCAGTTGTTTACGATGCACAGCAAACCTTGGCATCGGTACGCAGTATTACGTGTCTTCTTCTCTTGCGATCGCGCAATGCATGCTGCGAATCCGTATTTGGTTGCGCTGCGTTTGGGCCGAGAGTTTTTTGGTTTTTTGGACAGAATTCTCCAGCACCATAAAAAGTCCTCACGGGATAATGGAACGGGAATAAAATAAATCGCACACCGGAAGGAATTGGTGCAGTGGATCCAGTGCATTTCGAAACGCAGCTTGAATGGGTTGGACGGGTCGGGACCATGGGAAAGGTGTGGTATAAAATAATGACACCAAACGCGTACCAGGGGGCATCCGAAAACTGGGTGAGATTCATTTTACTTTCCGTTTTTGGTTTGCCGTTCTTCGCTTGAGGTCAGTTGAAATGGAGGATTTTGGGAGAAGGAGGCTTTCGTTTTAAGGAGCTTTCTTGGCTGCTGCTGCTGCTACGATGCGTACGAACCTGAGTGCTGGGGCAGCTGCTACCACTGATGAACGAACTTGGTTTTTGTTTTGTCGGTGCACTGTGAGTGATTTTACAAACTGACCCACAGGGTGTGGCCAGTGCCTGCGCAGCATATTTTTGACCTAAATTTAGTGTGCAGGCGATGCAACATACCCGGTGCATCTGGGGTTGCCTGTTGAAGTGAACGGTTGCATTCACCATGATTTAACTTTCGGGAAAACAAAACCCCTTTATTTGTACGTGTTTAAATAAACAAATTGAACACATATAACACGCATGACTCTCAGAAATACATTAAAGTCAAGTGATCGTACTCGAAACACAGATGCTTGAGTATCCCAGCGACGATACTAGAAACGCAGCCCAATCCAAAGTGTTTTGCCCTCTGGCCTCACTTCGCACCAGTTTTTCGATGACGAAACCCTAATTGACAGCTTTGGAGAGTACCAAAACCTTCCAACCAAACGAATGGAGGAGAGTGAAGTGAAAAAAAATGCGTTAAAATTCAGCGTTTGCTCGTTTAATTAAATGTTTATTTTGGCGCCCACGGTTCGCGCCCTCTCGACCGAGACACGCTAGACACGCTGCCACATTGGTTGGATTAGAAAATGCAACGCTGGGGCATGGAGAGACGGTGACAGGGAAGAGCGTCCAGCGAAGCAACCTCTGACATTTTCCGTCTACCACCCAACCGATGATGGGAGATGATGGTGTAAGACATTCAAATAGACAACACCCGAAACCCGTTAGGTATTGGATGCTTGGGGTGGGTGGGCGTTCGTTAGCTACAAATGAGGTTCGGTGTAAGTGAAATGTCTTTTTAATAGATCGTACACGAGATGAATGTTGGGGCTGTTGTCGCCTTTGCCCCGTGAAAAGGGAAAACCGCTTCTCGGGGTGATGGAGGATAAATGTGAACACCGAACACACACACACACACACAAGCTTTTCATGTGGGTTTAATGAAAGCTAGTGTTCCGAATTTGTAGCACTTAACGTATTTGTTCGAAAATGAACGCAACAGAGAGTGCCGCTTTGCGCTTGCAGCTCTTGTTAGGCTACGGTTTAAATTGATGGATGACATAGAGATGCATAAATTGTCGATAAATTTAATTAAAACTATTGTCGAGCTTTTCTCTTCATTCTTATGTTAATTCTTGTTCATTCTGTTTTATTTCTTGTATCATAAAGTTTCCAGGTTTTATGTGTCTTTAATTATATTTCAGTTATTAATTAAACTTTATTAACTTTATTTTGTTAGGAGAATTTTTGTTCTTTGTTCTTATTTTTTCTTTATCTCTTTACGCATTTCCTTTGTGGAATTTTCAAGTTTTTACTGGCTAGTGGTTTTAGTTTTTGGTCGGTCCGGTGGACGAGGCGTGCTGGTGGCGTGGTTTTCACTTGTCAGGGACGGGTATTCAGCTACGGTCAAAACGATGTGATAGAAAACCGGCAATAGTCAAGAAGAAGTAAATCAATTATAATCGTAATTTACCTTTAGTTTGACAAGAACGTGTATGAAGCAAATTAACATTAGATATTTGCTCGAAGCTATCACAAATGCTTTTGCTCTGTTTTTTTAGCCCTCTGCTTGTGTTATGTTCAAATTGATTTCTGTTTTGATGATCTCTCGTCAAAACCATCACTCTCGTCACAGGGTCAGCTTGTACAATTTTGTCTTTCCCTGAAAATAGCTAACTACACAATCCTAATTTACGTCCACTACTACCATCATCAATTTGAATGTTGTTCCCAAAAAAACTCACTCGCCCTATGGCCGCTATCTTTCTAATTTATCTCTCATCAAACAAGCGACAGTTCTGGCGGAACGCCACACCATTCACGGCGGGTGTAACCGATCGCTGGTACGTTTTTGATCCCTCATTATGTTGACTGACACTTTCCCGCGCACCAATTGTTCTATCTTCCCCTTTACCACGCACACAAAACAAAACAATTTCTAACATCATTCAGAGAAGGAGAAAAAAAAGCACTCGTCATAAACGAAAGGAAAGAATTGGGTTAATATTGCTTGTGCGTAAGTGTTTTCTTTCTTTTCTCCGAAATTGTTTAAGCGCCAAAGGCAAAGGCAACATTTACTTACAGCGTTCGGGACAAACAAAACCGTTCTCGTTCCGTTGTCCAGTGCCCCCTTTTTCCCCCAACGCACCCCTGAAAGTGACGAACTCGGGGTCAAACGTCTCGCGGCGCGATCATTACTTTCGCCCATTCGGTTGCGCGGGTCCGCTTATCGTCTGCGTCGATCGACACTTTTCCATTATCAATTTGTCAGCGAGTTTGTGTGTGCGTGTGTGGGGCGACCGCTAGAAGGGAAGGGGTGGTCAACATATGGTGCTACGATCGTCACCGTTGTCTTTATCCACCTCCCTCCCCGTTGGGGTGCAGATCAGCCCGGCGTGAGAGGAAGGAAGTATAATACAAAATGCAGCGGTGAGGTGAGTTGGCCGCGTGTATCGATATGTTTGCAACCAGCATGAATTGTTCTTGACAGCATCGAAATGCAATGGTAGCATTAAGGGCGGGTGGCTCGCCATGGGGTCAAGGGTGTCTGTGTGTGTGTGTGTGTTTTAGATATGAAGTATGTAACGTGATATCGGCGAAAAATTGTCCGCTGCCGTTCGGACGGGTGAAGCTGATTCTGGCCTGGCCTGGCCTCCAAATTAAATGGGTAGGCGAATAAAACCGGGAAAAAGGGCAGCGTTGGCTGAGCTAGTTACGCAAGGGTGCACTTCGAGAGTGCCGTGTTGGACGCTTTTCTTTGTTACGTTGGCGTGGTTCATATTTCTAGTATCGCCTAGGCGCTTTTGGGCGTTCGTAAAAGAAAAAAAAGGGTCACACACAAAGGTTAAACTAATGTGCACAGCGTGAGGAAGCCTTGTGAGTTGCGCTACTCGGCACAAATGCGTTGCAAGTGAGGTAAGAATTGTGAGTCACGCCTAGTAGATATTTGGAGGATGTGCTTATAGCAATAGCATTTTAAATAACTTTTTCTTCAAATGTTAGAGATACCTGTTCTACAATAACTCCAATAACACATTATCCTCATCACATTTAACAAAGCCTGTTATTACTATAAGCATTGAAATTATTCTTTAAAAAAATGTAAATCAATTGAAATGTTATCTTATTTATTTTTCTATCCAGACTTTGTCAATTTGTCAACTTCTTGGTTACTTTTGTGTGCCCACCAGAAACCAATTAATAGGCACCAACAAGCCTTCAGTCCAGCCACACTTTAACGACCGTTCGAGCCAAAAAATCATCCAAACCTGATCATTAAGCTTCGTGAGACTTGCGTGCCTACGGTTCGAGACACCACTAAAATGCCACGTATCGGAACGATCGTAAATGAACCGCTATCACTATCTACTGATCAGATAAGGTCCGAAAATAGTGAAAAGAAAGCAAAGCGATCGGCAGCAAATTGGAGGCAAAAATAATAATAAAAAAAAGATAACAACAATCGAACGAAGCATCCCAGCATATAGGGGTCGTAAAACCGTCCTCTGACGAACGGAAGAAGGAAAAACGTAAAATCTGTCGCCGGGCAAAATCGAAGAACTGCGCGCTTATGGCTGTGCAAAGGCGCAATAAAATTGTTTCGTATCGAAAACCCTTCGAAAAGGGTTTTGATTGGGTGGGGTGTGGTGGGCTGCTGTGGTGAAGTGTGGTAGAAAAATTCGTCCTACTATCGGGAAGAGGGTTTCGTCTCCCTGGAGCAGCCGAGCCAGCGTCCCTCCGAACGTGAAAAGTTGAACGCAAACGGCCAAAGACGGCCAAGAAGAAGCTGGCCAAAAAAGGGACAGTACGAAACGGTCAGCCCGGTCAAAGCATAAGCTCGCCGAAGAAGGTGCAGCATGAAAACACAATGTTGAATGTAAACAACATCAACCTGTTCCGCGGACCGTCCGCCGTGGACGAGGTCTTTGGTCTTTGGGTAGTTTTGTGATCCGATGCTGGAAAGTGGTGGAAAGCAGGTGGGGTGAGATTGAGAGGTAAGGACAGGCTCTTCTTTTGTCGCAATAGTATCCAGTGCTTCTCGGTACGATGTTCATCCACACACATACGCGCGCTCGCACTTGGCGGTCACTGACCAACGACGTCGATGACGACGTGATCTTCGCGCTGCGAATGGAACTGGAATAACAGGAAAGGAAGGAAACATAAACATCGCTTTATACGTTCGCGTACGCATCGCAGTCCCTCGGCACTCCGGGGTGGTTCTGGAAGAGGAAGAGGACTCGTAGAGTGCTGGAAAAGTGTAGAATTTTGAACTCAAAGAATCGCAGCATACTGAAAAGCACACAGCCTCCTCTGCAGCCGTTTGTGGAAACTGAATTTCTTCTGCCCATAAGCGGGTTGCGAAGCAGCAGTCAGATCGGGACCACTTTTACCGAACGTACTGGTGGGATGGTTTGCATTATGTCCTTATATCGAACCAAAGCTGAATCGTTCCGTTTGTGTTGCCCTTTTCGGTAGCAGTAGTAAAACCGATGACTGGTCCGTTGTTTTCTACATCTTGTCGTGTGTCTCTTGCAGCAGCAAGTGCATTGGGGAGTAGTGTTTTTCGATGATCAATCGAGATTGAATGTTCGGAGTAAAGAAAGTATGATGTGTACAAATGTAAAGTTTTTATTTCTTTAAGTTTCTTACAAAATGGGGTTTCTACTTCAATTTTAATGTGGTCAACACGTATGGAAGGAATGACACAAATTAATGAAGCAACACATGTCCCAGTCGGTTGCGGTTCATTCTACATCTGGAGCAAATCATGAAGGAAGATAATGTTTAAATCGTTGATCTTGAGATATCTTCTTTGCTTTTATCTTCAATAAATATAAATTAACACGAGACTCCAAGATGATGACTTGTTTTTTAAACAATTGTTGTCCTGGAATAAAAAGTTTTTGAGTAAATTCACTTCAAAGATTTGAACATGTTTTTTTCATTTATCATCTCAGACAAACATGTGTCTCTAAAACCCTCTGGCGTACAATTTAATTCATGCACGATGAAACAAAATCTTGTCTCGTATTCCGTAACGCCTCTCCGCAACCATCAGCGGTTTAAAATCGATGACGTGTCTTAGGCAAAATCTTTCAAACGCTTGATTTCGTTAAAATGCAAATGCTTGCACAGTGGTGTCCGGGTGATTTGGAAAGTCAGCTGAAATCCTATTAATCACCACACGCCACCGGAACGATTCATGTCATTCCGATAATCCTTACGTCCTGGCTTTTTGTTCCAAACTCAGATCCTGGACGATGATTTCTTGCGATGCAAGAAAAAGATTTCTTTTTCTCGAACCCGCCTCATTCTTCCGACCATAAGTTGGAAAATCAGCAAAATCAATATCACCCCAGGAGCCAAAGTCCACAGCCTTTGGGCGCAAACTAAAGGTGCACAATTAATTCCATTAGAAAGCGACGTCTCGCACACGCCGAGATCGATTCACCAAGCTTCGACAAAGAACATCTCGGTTCACACGGCATAAATGATCGACGGAATGGGCTGGAAAGGTTTACGAAACCGTACCGTGCTCTAATCAACCGACGTTTCCCCGGGGCCCCGGGAAGTGAAAGGACAAATTTACATACGTCCAATCCAATGTCCCTTCAGCCGACACGAGGGTTTAGAACTTACCATAGGGGTCGGAGGGGGTTTTTATTCCTGCTCATTTACCTTCATTCCTTGAATCCTGCGCTGGAACAATATTCACTTCATTACGAATATCACTACAAAAAGGTTTTTTTCAGGCTTCCTTCCTCTTCCCTTCAGTACGATTATGATTTCTTTGCTCATGTTTGCCATCGCTTTTCTTTGTGTGTATGCTCCGTGCAATAAATGCATGTACTCGGTTTATAATTGCGAAAGCTGATTAAAAGATGAATGAGTTTTTTTTTGCGAAGCAAGCTTAACAAAGCCCATGCTTCTGCATCTTGAGCGTGTTTTAGCTACACAGCAAAAGACAACAGCAACTAAAAAATCTTGTATGTAAAGGAGTTTTCTAAAGAGTTGTGAATTTAAAAGCATACAAACGGAAAGTCTGACATAAAAAAGGGGAATGTTGGTGACGGGATGGAGACGGCGCAAGAATAGAACGAAAAGGGTGAGAATAATTAATTATGTTCATCAACCGTCGTACAGTGGTATACGTTTTTGTTTTGCTGGTTTTGGTTTGCAAAGTGGAAACAGCTAAACCACAAAATGTGTTTTGATGTCGAACGTTTTCTAGCATGTTGACACTAGTTAAGAGCAAAGTTGTGTTAGAAATAAATCATTAGAATTTTTTTTATAGCTCTTAAGGTAGAATTTTTTTAAAATTAGTTTAAAATGCGTGATGTTTTACCTAAGTGTTGTGACTAATGAGTCATATCTATGAAGACTACTAATGGATACGAGACGGAGAATTCTCCAGATGAGATTTAATGAGACGTTTTTGCAATGGTACAGATTGTTCAAAATATTTCCAAACTTTACTAAAAGCCTCTCGGGACCAAATACTTCTCTAACTATTTTCCTCTCTATCTTTACCCAGTCCCAAAGCACACACTCCTGTTTATGAACCCATGCAGAAAAAAAGCAAACAATCATCATCACCATCTATTGATCGCATCAAAACTCCGGCTTGATGACTAATTGAATGTGAAACGTCCCAATTGCAGTGGCACGACGAATGGTTGCAGAAAACCATCCTTAATTAACTGCCAAGTCAACCGATTATTAAAAATTTGCACTTTGCCATTCGTGTGTGTGTGTGTGTGTGTGTGGGGGGGGGGGGTCGATGTGGCTGCGTTTTCATTTTATTATTATTACCACTCTGTCACGAGTGGTGACGCTGTTGGACCTAGGCGAAAAAAAAGGGTGCCAACAGAAGGAAAGCGTCAATAGGGCAATGCAGTTTTAGTGTGATTCCATCTCCAATCAAGAGAAGAAGGGGAATAGATCGGTCTGCAGGAAACCCAACATAACACTCTGCATCACCACCGTTCCGTTCCTGTCGTTTCTACCTTCCACCCATCCACGACGAGCGGCCAAATGCACTTTTGTTCGAATGGTACCACCTACTAGGTTAGGTTTGTCCCGTTCTATCGTTCGCGCTGCGAGTGGTATTGTTTTCCAGCGCCGACGAGATCTGTTACCCTACTGCTGCACCACACCGTTATGTGCGCGGTGCATCGCGATAAGGTTGCATACTTTTGTTTTGTATTCTACTGCACTGCACCTACGCGCCCACATTGCTTCGTTTGGCGCTTTGCTTTGTTGTGGCGAGTAGAGTTGTGTGTTTTTTGCACGTTCTTTCGCTGGATTCTCTTCTGGTATAATACGCTGCGAGAGGAACGCTAATTGCAGCTATTGCTGTGCGATAATTGTTGATTTTTAGCGAAGGATTAATTAATATTTATTAGAGTCCGGTTGCGTTTTTTGCTTCCTTTTTTTAGTGTGTTTTGTTTTGTTCCCTCAACCCGCTCGACAGTCGCACCTAATTCGCGATTCAGTTTGTGGTTCAATGCTACCTGGTTGAGTAGGGGTGAGCTGGATGTGCATTGAATGCATTTTACTTTTATTTTTTTGTGCAATCGTGATGCATTTATTTTTGCATTAGTTTTTTTCATACACTTTGTGTAAATGTTATTTTTATTGTTTAACTTTTGTTTTAGAAGTTTCATGATATTTCCGCTTTTATGGTAATTTTTCATTAGTTTTGAAAAATTAAAACATCAGCACAACATTGAATTGGAAAGATTCCACTTCACCAATCAGAACAAAACGTATTCAATTACACTTTTTGTACATCGTGTCTGTTTAAAACACCGCTTTATTCATTTTGTTTCATCAATAGACTCTCTGCACATTCATCTGGCCGCGATGAAGCGATAGCATTTATGCAAATAGCATGGCTTAGAAGCCCAATCCGGTGGCGCGGATGGGTGGATCACTCGAATGCCAGCTAGGAATGCCTCCGAACGAGGGACGGAACCTGTGTACCTGAAACTAGCTATTAGGGAGGAAACTGATATGTCATCGCAATGAAAACAGCCAACAAACACACACAAAAAATGGAACCACCCAACAGCTGCCATGAATGAAAGCGGGTCTAGCGGTAGTAGATTTATTGAAAAAGTACACAAAGTATAAACAAACAATATGGAGAAAGAAAAAAAAATAGATAACTGAAGCACGCTAACACATTGTTTCCATAATTTATAACGTGCTAACTGGCTAGCCCAGGGTTGGAGTGGAGAGATGACGCTTTATCGAGCTACACAATAGCGCTCTTCCCTGCGGAAGCTCTAATCTGGTGGTATGCGTAGTACCGGCATGGAACGGTTGGTGAGCTTTCGGTGCTGGAATCAATATTAAACCCACTTCTGGACACGTTTGCAGTTGACGTGCACCGGAAGTATTAAGTACGGTGATTAGCACTCATGCTAAAATCTATACTTTTTGTTGTATTGGTAATAATGCTATTTTTTAGGGAAAGATGCAATCTTAATCACATCACTTTTATCGGAATAGAAGTGATAAAATGATGGGAAAAATTTTCTATTGCCTTCAAGTCAAGTTTTTACAAGTAAAGGTGACTCCAATAACCCTTTTTCCTGGTAATACACACAATTTTGCTTTGTAAGTTTTATCAAGCGCGGTATGGAAAGAATTACTAAAAGAGCGATATTTGTTTATGTGGCCATAACAATCGAGGAATTACTACTGAAGATTTGAATGTTGCTGTTCTTTTTGTAAGGTTAATGATCTACATGGACAAGCAGCAATTCGTAAGGAATCTAAGAAAGAATTGTGTGCATATATGTATGCAAAACTTGCTATCCATATCTGAGAAAAAAGCGTACATGTCACAATTGGACGGAGCTTTTCAAACAGACTCTCAACTAACTGGTTTTAAACAGAATTTTGAATGGGCTAATTTCTATTGAAATAAATGAAATAAATTAAAATGTCTTAAGAGCTACTAACACTGCTCTAAAAAGGATCAGAATGTACTCCTCTAAAAAGGATCAGAATTATACAAAAAACTATGTAAAAGAAGTGAGTATACTTTCCAACGCTCCCTTGCAGCCATGGAAAGCATTAAACGGCACCAAACCAATTTATGTTTTTTATAAAAATTCGATCATCTGTGCAGCGAAGTAGCAGCACAGTGTGTGTATGTCTGATTTTCAACGAATGGGAGAATGTGTCTGTTGTTGTGCTTATGGTTTTTTTTCTAAAGTTATCAGTGGATCATATGATTGAAGACGTTCACGGATTTACTGCAAAGACCTGCACTGGAAGGGAAAGCAATTCGATCTACAACAACTTCAGTCACCTTGTCTCTGTGCACCCGGATGGTGATGATCGTGTTGGGAAATTATGTTGCTTTCCGTTCCTTCCTACTCTTGATTCTCCCTTCTCAGTCTACACTTTGAATCTAAAGAGGAAACTCTGGATCTCTGGACGTGTAATATTCGGGCCATGATGAAGAAAGCGCTTCGAAATTGTAAAAGGCGCCAACAACTGACGCATCACACATCTAGGCATAGGCATCGAACGGCTTTTTTTTCTAGATCCTCCATGCCATTCTTCTTGTTCCTGGCTGCCCAAACGTAAAGGGTACTGGCTTAATCTTCCATTAATTCGATTCCACGCGGACCGCTACGGTTGCGGCCTCAGGCACAACGGGGGCAAAAAGGCAACCGGAAAGGGTCGGATGATATTCGAGGCCAACAAATTACCATATACATCGACTGTACACGATCAATTGAATCTACTTTTACGCACCACGTACGGCATGAGCCGTGTGATGAGAATATGTGTGAAGGTTATGTTTTCCTTCTTCTTGATGCTCGTACACGCGCAAATCGATATGAAATGAAGAGAAAATCCATTCGCATTCGAATGGCCGTTGAAGTGCGTTAATGTGATAGCAGAGAAGCAAACAGCAAAACTAAAAAGCTTCCCTAAAGCAAAAAAGCTGTGCTATCGAGTAAAGAATATATGAAAATATACATATCGAAAAAAACAGAAGCGTAAGCGACGAACGCATACGCTTCGATTTATGCTTATGGTTGTGTATGCGTAAACGCAAAAGTGGCAAAAAATCAAACAAAAACACACACACACGCAGAGTGGAATTTACTATGAAACAAGCGGGTTTTGGGTCGAAAAGATCAATGGCCGGAAAATGTTTTCGGGCCGCAAATAGGTACTGGGCCCAAAAGAAAACCCAACCAGACTGTGCGGAGAGGAGAAATGAGAAGACTATCAAAAGCAGGCAAAAAAAAATCATTTGCATGACAGACGAGAGAAGATCAAACTTTAGCATGAGTGCGTTCAGGGTTAATTTTTTCAGTTTTTGGTGTAGGACAATGAAGAGGTGAAAAAAAAATTCGGTTTTATAGTATAAAAAAACGAATCGTTTGAAAAGTACCCCTACGCGGAGCAAGAGAAAAAAGGGATTTTACGAAAACCTGAAGCAGCCAGATGCAAATCGAACGTGGATCGTGTCCCCTAACGCGTATCGCGCGTCGAGCAACTTATCAAATGTAAGAAGAAAAAAATATAGAAAATGTATTTTCAAATGTTCCTTTTACGTCTATAAAATAAAAAAAGACCATTTTTAACAACTAAAAAAACATGTCCTTTACATGTAAAGAACGCTACAGCCGTATGCATTAAACTCTGGGAAAACATCTTGCACTTCAGCGGTTAATGTCACAGTGACACGCGAACAATTGCACGTAGTTAGGTTTTCCCCCACCGTTTTGTACCGGGTGGGATCTCCTGTTTTCCGTGCGTTCACATACACACCCGTGGCTTGAACGCGGAGCTCATTTTACTTTACATTTCCTTCCAACCAGTGCCGAAACCGAAACTGATGGGTATTAAGCAGGGTTAGATTTAAGATACTGGAAAACCGTATTAACAGGAGTATTGTGCATATTTTTTAAAAACTGTTTTATTAAATGGATGTGGTGTTTTGATGCTTCCCTGCATGGGACTGTAGCATAAACGATGTGTTAGTTTGGCATAGTTTCCACCATGCGGTAGATCGTTGGATGAAGTGACATTAATCAAGATTAATGTGATTAAAAGCAGTATGTTTTGGATATCAGTGTGTAGTGTCAATAAATAAATTGTGAGCAATATGTGAATAAATTAATTATTAGATGTTGAAAATTGTTTATTTTATTTTACATATATCTATTTTGTTAACAAACGCCTACTTTAAAGGCTTGAAACGTTTCAGTAAAATAAATTCCATGCATGGCAAATTATTCAATTGTCTTTTGGAATTTAGAAATAAACTGAAAGTACTTGAGTTATACTTAGCCTAACGGTAAGCTCATTCAACAGTCGTGTCTTCATTGTCCAGTCCATTGTCCATTTTGCAGTAGTTCAAATCAGAATGATTGAAGTTTGCAATTTTAGTAATAAAATGAGTCAATAAGTTATACGTAATTTTGAATCTTAGTGATAGATGCGACGTCCGCGCAAAACAAGAGAAGCAGATGCACCTCTCAATGTCATTTCTAAAGTCAAATGATTTTGCATTGAACACTAGAGAATTTGTTGAAAAATATCCCCATGAATAGATTGCAATGTTAAAATCAGATGTCTCACAAGATTTGTATTTTGACAAGGCAGGGTCGTGAAACGACGAGGTCATTAACGACATCGCGAATGAAATTTAAATTGAAGTGTGTTTCAAGAAAATGTTTTGCAGAATATTACTTCAATCAGCAAAACCCCTTAATATATCTCATAATATTTTTTAATAGCAGGCAGGATACATTACTCACAATATGCCCAATCACATTGGAATGTCCATTTTACCAACTAAAAAAGAGTACGAAATGATCACCATTCAACTCGGAGTTTCATCGATCGTACTCCCATCCATCAACAGTTTCAATTATGGAACTGAGAATAGCACGCGATTCGAAACGGTCAACCGTCGCGCTGCCAAGAGTTAATCAAGCCAAACGTTTAACACCGGAACGAATTGTCACATGCAAGATACAGCACCCTATACCAACCACTTGATGATGTCTCCAACATCCTGTCGCCATTCTAAAGAAGTAAGTTTTATTTTACGTCACAGGAAGAAACCATTAAAACCGTCTTTGAAAACGAATGCTTTCTCCATCCTGGACGCACCTTTTACTTGGCAGTGGTCGGCAGCATGAAAACACGTTCACATGTGCAGTTCGTACCTTCGCAACCCTGACAGATTGATGATTAATGAGTCCCCGACCTCCTCGCTGGCACTGGGATTTGTCTTTCCGAAACTCCTGGTTTCACCGATTGAACACTTGCTCATAAATCATGCACACGTCAACGGACAGGTCGTTGTTTGTGTGTGTGTGTGTGTGTGCACGCGCTCTAGTGTCCGTGGAGACAGCTCCCAACGAATCTGCATCTAACCGTCCAGGGACACTAGCCCAGGTGGAAGCTGTACATGAGGTCTACAATTTTGGCAGGTTTCGGAGAAGGTTCGTTTCCTGGACGGTCGGTCTAAAATGCTGCTAAACGTAATTCATTACGCCCCGTGTCCGATAGTACGAAGCGGTCGATGCGAAATGTGTGAACAGCCCGTCCAGTTACGAGGTACGACTGTTGGAAGTGGCTCCAAATAGGCACCTATAATTGATGCTATCATGCAAAAGCATTCAAACCCGAAACCTACGTTTAAGCGTAACATTACGAAGGATAACTTCACTAATAAGTGGAGAAAAGCTGGCCAGGGGGTTGAAAGGGGAGAAACAAAACGAACAGTCCGAGCGACCAGGCACTTAGTTCAGCTTCCCGAGTCCCATTTACATAATGAGCCCCACAATCATCGCCTGATTCGTGTTGGGACGGGTGCATTTTTCCACTTTTGCACTTCCGCTGCAGTTCCACAAGAATGCGCCAACTGGCGCCCCTCCCTACCACCACCACCTTTTGTCTCCTTTTCCAACGTAGAAGTGGTCACTGGAGGAAACGAATCGATGGAATAGAAAATTGTTTTGTCAAATTAGTGCCTTATGTGGAGCTCAGCTGCTTTCGCAACCCCCTCTGCACATCGCTCGGGTGCGATCATCGCGTGGAAAACTGGGTGGGTGGTTCATGTGACAATTTGTTGCAGCGTGGTTTCGGTTAGCAGAACGCAGGCACAGACTTCCCTAACCCGGTAATCAAATGTACGCCAACCGGAGCAAAACTTTGCGAGGAAAGGGTATGTTGTGACGAGCAGATGCATAAGTATAGGCAGCGAAGTATAGTTATTTGTAAGTAGATGCTTGTTTCCCATTGATAGAGAAATGAGACTGGTAGGTAATGTGTGCTTTTATTGTTTTCTTTATTAATGTAGTTCGTTGCATACTCTTTTTGTAATCTTCATATCATTTTTTTAATTGGAGAAGGAATGTTTCTTGAGTCTGATTTGGTACCTCAAACTACAGTTTTATTAATCACTGGCGTAAAAATGTTTGCTTTCAATGAGGCATGACAATCAATGACTGTGATGTTATTAGATTAAGTATTTTGGATGCTTTGCACTTGACAATTTATACTTTGTTGATGGAAGAAGAGAAAAATGGAGGAAATAAAGACATTGCGTCAGATCATAGCCAGATCTACCTTTTGCCATTTATGCTGTAGATTTTTGTTTGGTCGGTTTTTGTCATCAGTTATTATCTTTAGTAGACTTTCGGTATGAAAAATGGTATTTAATATAGTATGGATGAAAGCTACGATTCCTTATCCTCTTCTCTTCTTTTGGACTACAGCTTCGAATGATCTAGGCGTGACGTTTCTGGCATCCTTGATTTGATTTTATCGGTCGATTCAGTCCTGCGTACAAGTGCTACTTCGGTCAATTTATTCTCTTAAAAGCTGTGCTGATACGTCTGGTTGCAAATGCCTCAAAACAGCAGTTCCCTTACATAAACTTCAGCCTACACTTTCCTATAGAACGATTACGAAAATATGAAGTCGCGCTTCCTTCAACTCCGTTTAGTATTCACGGTTCCATCAACAACCCATCGAAGTCATTCAGCTACCGGTGTAATCATTCGAAGCACACGGTTCACGTTCCATTCTCTCCGACGCGAACAAATCGAATTTAAGCCTCCCGAACCCTGCCGAAACCCACGCCCGTCGCTATCCTTAGGCCGTTGCAGTGCAATGAGCCAGTCCCACTATGGTCGGTAATTGCTACTGTAAAATTAATAACATTATTTATCGACTACGTTCGCGTTCGGTAGCTGTAGCAACAGAGCACCAGCAGCATCCCCTACAATACACTCAAGCGATCAAGAAAACCATTCCCGAACAAACTCGCCAAAGAAATAGCTGATGTCGATGTCGCTAAACCACCACCAACACTGGGATCGGAAGCGTGGTACCGGACAGACAACGGTAGCTCATGCAGTGTGTTGCACCGTGCAGCAGCAATTGCATTATGCACGGTGATTGTTATTTACGACTCGGCCGATCTCTCCCATTTCATGTTCGGGATCGCTTTCGGGCGTGTTGGCTGGTTTTGGGGCGCCCGAAATGAAGAGTCCTAGTGCGTCCAACACGGTCCACACGCTGATCGGTGCGATTACGCAAATTGGAAGAATTATACCAATTTGTGACCCTAAAGTAAAGGTAAAACATGCTCGAGGAAGGAAGCACAGAACCGGCGGGTACGCAAAAATGAGCTTGAAACATTCTTACATGAATCATAAGTTGGTCAGATGTTAAAATAATAATGAAACACGTAAACCCTTTTCTTTGGAATTACTTAATAAGAAAATGTTGGAGTTGGTATATAGATTGTAAAGATAAACGGGAAAAATGTGTACGTGAACTTCGAGCTCATAATATTTTACATCACATTCAAGGACAATTGCTGAAAGAAACAAACAACGCATACCTTGCAGCTTGATATTCTCTTGCACAGTTTTCTCTTTGAAATTTCTCATCCTATTCATTGACCGACCGGTGCATAATGGTTCAATATTTTCACATGTTACAAAACACAACCAATCTGCTGCACAGGCAGCGGATAAGGCAGACAATTTCATCAGGTTGTGCTTCCTATCGGGTGCAAATTCCCGACAAACAAACTGATAATAGAGCACTGGACGCTCCAACATCGAACCAACATTTCATTGAATATTTACCAATGGGAGTATAACTACTCCCACAGTCTGCCACGATGGGTGCATAAAAACGAACAACCTCTCAACGGAGCTGGAAGTGCCCGGATAGTGAGAAGACTAATGAATAGTTTCAATGATTTGTCGGTGGATGTGCCAGCCCAGTTCAAAGTTGTAGGATTTAGTAACGGAGGATATGCATCCATGCAATGCACTGCAGCATAAATGCTTTGATACAGTAGGAGGCCCAGTCTCGGTACGATGGTGTGGATTATTGGTTTTGCTGGCTATCCATTTAACACTGCCTGGGACAACGCTCTTCGGCACAGTAGTCCTGCAAAGGCTTTTGAAAGGACGCATCAAATTTAGATTTTAATTTTTCCAATTTTCCACAAATCCAGATTAATTCTGTATTCAATCATATGTTTGTTACTGATCCGAAGATGATTTGTGTAGGATTTTATTGTGTGTAAATTAAAAGGACATATTAGATAAGCTCAGAACAAAGGTTTGAAAATCAATTATTTTATTTATGTTGAATAGCTGCAGCACCCGGATGATTGAGAATAACGCTGTATTATTTTGTGATTTAAAATTACTAATTCTAATAGCCCTTGTAAGAGCTAGAAGCCGCTTTAAGACTTTTCGAGTATTGATACAGCTTCTTCAGGAAGAATTCAACAGCCAACACACGATGCCTGCCACCTCGGGAATGTTTTCATTCACATCCGGAAAAAAGATTCCTCGTACCGTTGCTGCCTACCAAAGCCATACGGTAAACGAATGCCGTTTCAATAAAGTGCACCGGAATTGCTTTATGATGATTTGATTAGCGAAAAAGGCTTGACCGAACCGGCCGCATCGGTTGCTCACTGCGTCTTCGCATCTCTAACCGTGAATCGGCCGGATGCGCTCCGTGCGTATCCGGCGTCGGTGTCCTTGCCGTTGTACGCACATGTGCATGTTCGCTTGTACGAGCCTATGAAATCAAACCATCAAGCCTATGGTTGCATAAATGATCATGATAAAAGCCAATGGTGGTGCGAACGGTGGTGGTGGGTAGGAATTGTGATGAATGAATGCATGCGTGCAGCTTGTTGCAATTGGAAGCCTCCGAAATGTGCATCGAGCGGGGATGGAACGAAGGAAGTGCATGGTTTTCCTTTATGCGCATCGTGCTCATGATTCATTGAAATGAAAATTGAATCCGCATTTCGTTCCGGCCGTACACGATCCGTGCCGGCTGATAAACAATGGATGGTCGTTTTGTGGAGGCTTAGAGCGAAGTTCATTGGAATGCATACGCGTACGAGAATCATTGTGTGTGCGGGTGAAGTGTATAGCTGAAAGGAAAACATAAACCCTGCCCCGAAAAGGATGCAGGACGATGCACTGTTTGAAGTGGAAGTTTAATTTTGTTATAGACACACACTCACTCGCCCGGTTGCAGATAGTGTCAACGAAACACGACCATCTGAAGTGGTCAAGCTTTCATCGGCAGCGGCCTCATCCCTTAAACACACACACACACACACACATTGAGGTCAACTCGATTGCAAATAAAAGCTAAGTAACTGGTCGGTTGACTTTCCGATTTCAACAACAGTGCAACAATGCAACAGTGTGCCTCATCACCACTGCCCATGGCCCTTCAAGCAGATCTGATTCTTACCTCGCTAATTGTGGGGACCTCCGAAGATATGTCTTCATTGTTCTTCCCGAAAATAAAATAATAAAACTGTAATGATAAACTGAAACAAAACCACCACCAGTTAGTTTTGCTGGTAGTGGCTGGGTCCAACTATAGGCCTGTTGCAGATGCAAAAATGCGCCACAAGCAGTACGGCTGGGAAGAGGATAATAACAGCCTACTGGAAAGGTTCCGGGCATTGAGCAGAATTTCTACAATTGTAGCAATTCCAACCGGTGGCTGACCAGACGATGCGACGCGATGGCGACGGACGTTGTGATCCCTTGGGGCACATGTGAATACACATATTACTTTGTTTGCCACATTGTAGCGTGGTAAGGTTTACCGTTACGATTCGATGGGTGAAATTGGATGTAAATCAAGCAGTTCGGGTTGCGGGCGGCAAGAGGGGTGTGTTGTGTAATGAAGTGGAGTTTCCACGCTGGTGGTGTGGATTGAAGCGATCGACAGCCTATCTAGAAATTTGACAATAGCACTTGAAGAAAAAAAATGTTATGTGTTGGATTCGTTTCGTGCTCAAACTTCTGCAGTCAAACTTTTTGTATCTCAATAAGAAAGTGTTAAATGGAAGCTAGAGAATCTGTATGAAGAGGAGTAGCATTGCTTTTATTTTGAATTATATTTTTCATAACTATAAATCAAAGGATGCGATTCTACGCTTTCTATAATTCAAAAAACGGATACTTCATAGTTGAAACTTTACCTAATTTTACATTATTTGATCAACATAATTCGAGACTAGAACACAGATACTCGTCAAACTCTTCTGTTACTGGACGTATGAATTAATTTTCCTCATAATCGCAATGTAGACCAAATCACAAAAGAAAAATTAAAAAAAAATGACCAAACCAAGACCGAGAGACCTCAGCAAAGTATTAATTAATTCTTGGGGAAACATTCCGTCAAAAAGAAAAACGTTGCTATGAATGGGTGAGATTGTGAAGAAGTCTTTCCAGTGATGTGGTGTGAGCGAAATAGCTAATACGACAACGACGGCAACGAAACCGCCGAGGAAGCCTTCCCACAGGAAGCTTCCTAACGACAATGCGTTCGGTTGCCGTGGTGGCACTTGCATTTGCTGGCACCCCTTACTCACTACCAGAACGCAAAAAAAAGAAGACTCCGCAGCAAGAAATCACCGCGAAACGTTTGAAACAAATTTCCCCATCCGCCCTTCCAAGTACGGTGGCCGATGCCGGTTGCGGTTGATAAAGTTTTGCTCCGTCTGTAGAAACGCTCGTAACGGGTGGTAATGTTTGCTGCAATTTTAGAAGCTGCCGCATTTATGATTGCGAAAAAAGGAAACCACACCAACGATAGTGCAACTCGAGAACTAAAACAAAAAAACCCGGCGTGAAATACCGTTTTCTTGTTTATCTCAATTTCTCTACTTCATTGCTTCGTGTCTTTTTGCTCGTTGACCTCCATTTGTGCAGTTTTGGTGTTGATTTTGGAGAGTTCGGACAGTTGCAGCTGTTTACAGTGAACACTTGCAGCATCCATTTCCGTATCGCGTTTGGTGGACATTCGACTCACTATCGAACCTAGCAAAAAACATTTAAAAGCGTATGATCGCACCTACGCATCACGTCCAGCTGGCCCTGGGTCCCGATTTTATGGTGCTGGTTGCACAAGCACTCGAACCTCTAAAACGTCTATTTTATTAAGTCAACACACGCCTCTAAACACTTTCCGTTAGGCACACTTGTGTCCCGTGTGCGGTGTGTTAATGGAAGGAAGGGCTTTCTTGGAAGCAACGCACGCAAGACCCTAGCCCCAAGTAGCCGGGGCAGAGCAGTTTTGCTGTGTCTGAAGACAGGCGGAAAAGGTTGTCGAAGGTTCAACACTCTTCAATCTTCGCCGAGGCAAACACTTAACTCCTAACGCGCTGTTAGTGCTGCTGCTGCTTCTGCTACTTTCTGGCTGCCGATGCTGATTATGTTCTCAGCAAAACTTTAACGACTGACTTTCATGATCGGTTTTACGACCGATTACCAGCAAATAACGTTTTTTCGCTTGCCCGGTTTCTACACATTTGTTTGTTTGCTTTTAAATGAGGCCTCATGCCCGGTGTCGGGAAATGGAGTGTATGTTTTCCTACCCCTCCCAGGGCAATTCGTTGGAAACTTCTCACCCACCGAGATCGTCGAGATCGTCTTCTAACAGGGCTGGCCTAATATCCACTCGGGCTTGCTGGTTTTTTGCCTCCTCTTGAGTTTTCGCATTTGCATTTGCCGCTCTAACTTCTTGCTCGAGGGGCAATGTTACACTAATTCATCATTTAAAATAATTAAAGTCAGCCATCATCAGGCCACAAACATCGTTTCACCGACCTTTTTGCTGCAGCACCACGCCAATGTTCGCTCGAACGCTGCAAGTGGTCCGGTTGTGTTGAAAAATGGAAGTAATTAAAGCGCTTCCGTGGCACCCTAAATGCAGCCAACTTCCCAACTTGTGCCGGTGCATCTCATTTGTACGCAACTGGCTGCGAACGAATGTGTCGAAGCTGGAGAAATTGTCGCCCCACTGGCGCGTCCGCGGAACAGTCCGATCTTCGTTAACGTAATTTATCGTGCGATCGAGAGTGATCAAGCGACGATGTTTGTGTGTACGACTGTGGCCCGGTTGTTGGCCCTGCTAATGATGGATGTTTTTCGTTTTGCAACTAACAACGCGCTGAAGCAAAGATTGATTATGGCCGCGGTGGACGTTGGTTGGCACAGGAAGCAAACAGAGGAGAGAAATGGCTTGATAAAACAAATTTTAATGCGCAAAGTGTTGGTTTGTTTTTCTCTGTTGAAAAATTTACTTCATCAAACATGTAATAAATAACTTGCTCGGTACATGCATGTAAGCGTATTTACTGATTAAGTCATTTTGTCATTTTACTGATTAAGTCAGTGATCTGAATCACTGTTTACACAAATTTAATCTCTATTGATGGAGTAATCAGTTGATACTTAACGAAAGTTTAAGATGAAAACTAACCAAAAACCAGCCCTTTCTGAAGAAATGCCACCGTCAGGATGCCCGGATCGCCTCAGGAGGCTCGTGATTCATCCTTGTCCTCCACACTAAATGCTTGGACACAGCGCAAAAAGATGGTCTGAAGGATGCGTCGCTCAGCCAAACCAGGAGCGTTTGCATCTGCAACTAATATGGTCACACGAACGTCTTCTCCTTAAATATGGAAAGGGAGATTTGTGTACCAATTTTCATCTTCGGCAAGATATTTTGCAACGTATAGCATTGGATAAAAGGTTCACAACGATAGGTCCACTAAACATGAACCCTAACACATAGTGCTACATGACTAACGAATAGTGTCCACAGTTGAAACAGTGGAAGAAAAAAACATTTCAAAACAACAAATAAGATAGCCAGAATCATTACCAATAATTAATGTAGAAAATGTTGAATAAGTTTAATTGATCGAGGCTCATTAATCTGTGATATAAATTTTTGATCAGAAAGCTTATCAAAACTCTTTCTTCTGGTTTGTTTTTTAAGGGTAGATCATTAAAACCTTTAAAATTTATTGGTCAACATAAAACTTAAAACCTGCTACAACAAACTTAACGATGGTCCGATGATTTGGACCGAAATAACCCAGTTAAGTAACCGACTCCCGGTTGGAATTGCAATAAAAACTAATGACAAAAAAGTGATCCCATTCGTCGGCAAAATTTAGAGCAGAAGCTCGGCGAGGGAGATAAAAAGACAGTCGAAAGCCGTAAATTATAGCACCGAAATGTCCAGCTTACAAGCCACATTCTTTCACCGTACGATAGTTACGACCAACGACCAACAAAACTTCAAACGCACTTTACCCATTCGATGAGATATTCCTTTCGCCACAGAGCATTTTCAAACTCCGGTGTAAAGCACTCTAGCGACTCTTCCGGCTTATCATGCGATGTCTTTGGGTATTACCGAGAAAAAAAAGAGATCGAAAAACACGCACTCCTAAAAACGCACCCCGCAAGAAAAAAAAACCTCTTAGCAAACAGCGATGATGAACTTTTAAATTGTTTATCTATCGGGAAAGCAAACGATCGGGAGCGGTGCGTATGGAGAAAGAAGTGAAGCTCATATGGGCAGCCCGAATGCGTACGATAAAAAGTCACAAAATTAATAGGTCGCTGAAAATCGGACATAAAACGGCTTTACGATCGTGCGTACCCCGTGTTTTCACGGACGGGGTGTGGGTTTTTGCTGGCCTAGTAGGGTTTTAATTACGGTTTGCGGTAAGCTCGGCCATCGGGAAGGATTGAATGATTGTGTGTCCAGCGTAACGTTGCGATAGCCTTAGTCGAGCGAGAGCCTTTGTGGGGAACGTTTGTATTAAGGGGTTTTATGGTAATCATCTGTCGATAAGCATTTATTTTCGAGGAGCTAGTGACGTTCTGTTTAGGGTCATTTTCATATTCTGCAGGTCAGCAATAAAGTGCGTAAATCTGCGATATGCACCAAACTAGTGGAACTGTGTCAGGCAGGGCTTAAAACTTTCTTTCCACGGTGCTCTACAACAAATTGACGGGTACTTTGGCGTATGGAATAGTATTTACGCCGCGTGTTTTACGGTACGTTACTTATCTCAAAATGGATTCTTTAAGTACAACCGCACCACCGAAAGTGGCAATTACATTGATAAATATTAATCAAGTCACATCCACCAACTGCATGCCTTTTTAATGGCGGTTTATGTTGCAGCAGTTTATCGAGCACACATTTGGTTTGAGAGCTTGGAGGCGCCTGGATGATGTACAACGCCGTACCCGAACGATCAAATAATGCTAATATACTGTTTATGATTTCCTGCCAAACAGTTTGGCGCCGGAAGATGAAAAAGGCTAGCAATGAAGCTACTAAATTCAACAGTTTCCACGAAACTGTACGAAGAGGGGCGTTGCATTTATTTTCAACTAGTTGAGCCGCTCATATCTAATCCTGCCCCATTAACGGCCATTAGAAACAATGATCACGTACTTAGGCTTCATGCCGACTGGCTACTCTTGGGCTGCTTCGGGAATGGTTTAAGGTTTGATGAATGTGCCATTGGAGGAAATGCGTTTTGAGGGTTTATGTTTATGGGTATGTTACCAGTATGCATAATCAAACAAAAACAGACTGTTTTTTTTGGAGCGGTTTTTTTTGTTTCGCTTTGTGGTGCGTCACTAGTTTGACTAATGTGAACATTTAAAATAAAATACAAATTTCGGTTCATTTTTCTCATGGTGCAGGGGAGGAATTTTAAATATATTGTATGCTTAATGTAATAAACACTTATTTGGAAAATAATTTAATTTGATATTGAAATCGTATTCATCACATTACTTTATTAAAAGATTTTAAAAGTTTGTCTGGACGTTTGTCTTCAAAATTATTCTTATAGCTAACGGAAACTTATATGCTAAAAGGGTGAGGACTTTTCTTTCTACCACCAAAAAAGTATGACTTATCCCGGGTTAGCTCTATAGAACTCGCTGCCAGATGCGTCCGGTGTCTATTTGAGATATCCAAGAATGGTTCCATCGTCGTCTCCTCCGTTTGGACCTCCATCGCGAAATACTTGACCGCCTGGACTTGAGGCAGGAAGGCACTCATGGGTCAAAAAGTGTGGCAATCACTCGCGCCAGTTTAATCAAAATCACATCAAGACGTTTTGTTCTGCTGAGATAGTTTATATCTTCATCAGACGGGTGTAACGTCCTTTGCTACTCGAACGATCCGTTAGACAGAAAAAAAACCAACCCTGGTACAAAAGAAATTCAAGGCCCTAAATCCCAATTGCTACAAGCGCATAAGAACAGTCTAACAAGACAGATAAAATTAATCAAACGAGTAGATGAAAATGTGGAAAATGTGCACACCACCGTTGTGTGCCCCGTTGTTAATCAGGCTACCTGGATACATGAACCGAACCGAACCATCGAAATACGGTGCCCGGTACCCCTTTTCCATCCCTTGGCTTCTGTGCCCATTAATCAGGTGTCCCAAAAATTGTTCCATAACATAAACAAAGGAGCGCGAAAACTACAATACAACGTCAGTGGTAACTTTGCGTACGCGCGGGAATGGGCCCCGGAACGTGGATTAGTTAATTGGTTTTATAGGGCTCCCAGCAGCGCAAACCCGGTAGCCATCTAATCGGTTTTCGAGGCGTCCCTACGACTCGCTACGATCAGCATGACGCACATTCACTGTTACGGAGCCGAAGCAACGGCTGCATAAGTATGCTACCGCTGTGCTGGACCTGCCCGCCATTAGTAGTCAAATAATTTCCACCACCATCACCACCACTATTTCGCTTCCCTCTGATTTCTTATCACAACGTGCGGATCCGATGTATTATTTATAAAAATAAAAAAAACACACATTGGAGAAGGAAGGAATGTGCTTCCAGCACTGGGACCCCTCCCGGTCTTTCGGTACACTCGGTACAAGCCCTTTTTCGTATTGTTCTTCTTCGGGATAGCTGTATGCCCCCGGTCCGTAGGTCCGGAGTCCGTAGTACAGGGGTACACGGTTAAGACAAAAGATTAATGTTTCGCCCCATTTTGCACACTCATTGGGTACTCGTTGTGTTTTGCTTTGTTTGGCTGCAGCTTCTATGCTGTTGCTGCTGCTGCTGCTGCTGGTCGGTGTGAGTTGTACATTTTAATTTATGTAAAACCGCCCATTCTATCCCACCGTCCACTGCCCATGTGCTTACGGTTTTCGTTCAACTTTTTTCAGATCCCCCATTTTTTCCACTCATTCTTTTCCCGGGCATTGCGTTTTCACCTCTGCAAAGATGTGAAGTGAGCTACCCTTTTGGCCCCGGTGATGAGCTTTTATTACTTTTATTTGAATTTCTGTTTGCAGCAGGAAAATTATTCGCTTTTTTTTATCTTCACTCCTCCCTTGTTTGGCTTGCCGTATGATTTGCACCAGTTCTTTGTGTACCCTTTTATTTTGCATCCCTGCCCATCGATTGCACCAGTTTTTATCAGGCGATGATGATGGGCTGCTACGCATTACTGCCACGATGCTTGCTTACTGTATATGAAAACATACAGTTGGTGGTTGTAAGAGTAGCGATAAAAATCACCTTGTTTCTTCACAGACGGTCATCGAGCTTGGAGCTCGAAGCTTCTAAATGACACCTCGGAACACCTCAAACCTCTTCAAACCGCGCTTCCAAAGGCAAATGACCAGAACGACGAGGAGGAAAAAAAGGGCTAGGGAAGAAGGACAACGTTAAGCGAAATTGTAAATCTTGCCCCCCCATACATGGGTTACCTTCCGGTGGAGTTTTTAGTTTCATATAGGAAAAAAAAAGGAATATT
The DNA here is from genome assembly GCF_943734695.1 of Anopheles maculipalpis. NCBI lineage: Eukaryota > Metazoa > Arthropoda > Insecta > Diptera > Culicidae > Anopheles > Anopheles maculipalpis. The sequence continues at coordinate 85,182,135 of NC_064872.1, forward strand.
TTTGGTTCCTTCCTGTGCTGTGCCGTTCTCCAGCGCTTTCTCAACGATCGAGAAGATCGTTTCGGCCCCCGGGGTGGGGGTTCTGTTTTGTTTATTCATTTTCATTATGTTTGCTGCGCGCACCATCCGAGCGCCACTGTTTTGCAGTTACAAACAGGTTCCATGTTAATGTTGGCCATTGCACATAAATATCGTGTCGCAAATATAACTATAATAATCACACTCACCAACCAGCCGGAGTTACAGGCTACTCAGTGGTTCAGTTAGAGAGAGAGAGAGAGAGAGAGAGAGAGAGAGAGAGAGAGAGAGAGAGAGAGAGAGAGAGAGAGAGAGAGAGAGAGATAGAGAAGTTGCAGATGGGTATGATGATTTTAGCAATAATGTTCTCTTCTCGCCTCATTACTTTTTCTGTTTGTGGGGAGAATATAAAACCCTGCCAAATGTAGGTAAATAGGATACGAAACAGCCATGTAGGTGATGATTTCATGTAGCACGAACGTCGAGAAATGTTTAATAACTACTCGAGCTACTTAGATTTAGAAAGTGACATTTAGTATTTAAACCAATGTTCAGTCAGATTTCAGCGGATTATCGAGCCGTTTACTTACATTCAGTATTTTATAAAAGGCAAAAGAAAATGCCCATGCTAATAATTCAAAAATGCATTAATCGCATTGCTCGAGAGCTTACTGTACACAAATGTATGAGTCGATTATTTTCACAAGAACTTGAGCATGTGTTGCAGCAAAGACACTTGCTGAGTTTATCAGACAAAAAAAGATTCCACTGGAGAGAATAAAAAAACAACACATACACACACTGCTTCAAGACAGCCAAAGTCATCGATGGACAGACAGAAGGGGTGCAGGGTAGAACCAGATTGAGGGGTTGAAATTATATACCTCACAAATCTCGTGTTTATTGTTAATAAATTATACACCGTACATGTATCAAACTTATTTTTCATAATATTGTTACACCACCCGGCGTTTCCCTCTCCCCCGTGCCCAAGCCATCCGACCACGTACAGTCATTTCCGACTCGGACGCTCGCATTCGCCGGCGGTGTGTTCCAGGGCAAGCACACGGGGTCCATACGTCAAACGATTCTACATCGGCCGGTCGACGCCACACCCATCGCCGGACCGTTGGCTAGTTTTGGGGCTGAGGTACTTGTGTGATGCATACTGCTCGCTGGTGTTAAGGTTTGGTGGTGTTTGATACTTCTGTTGCTTGCTTTGTGTTTTTTTTGTCTCTGCTCTCGATCGAGAGGCGGGTGAGAAAAACGTGTGTTGCAGTGCTGCTTTTTGGTTTCGTTCGATCCTTGATAGAGATGGGATTCCGCAAGTAGGTTAATGGCTAGGGCCTTTTTTGATTACACAGTTGATACAAAGCACTTGATCAAAAAACAAATTGAAGTGAAATAACCTTCACTTTATTATGCTTTTTGGATTAGTTTTGTCATGCAAGTTTGCTATCGATACTTAAATTAGCTCAAAATGCAATTTATTTCGAAATTCGAGCCTGCAACTGATGAGCATATTTCTCAGAAATCAAAACCATCATCGATCTATCTAATGCAAACATTATTTTCATATGATATCCTAAAATCTCATTAAAATTTTTCTATCGCATAGTGCGTCTCATGCAACCCTTTTCGTAGCACCGTATCGACTGGCGATGAGGAAATTCATTTGCATGCTAATTTTAATTATTCAAGAGTGCTCATGTTGACTGTTGTACGATCAATTTCACGGAAGGAAAAATTCAAATACCAACCTTTTTGATAAATAACATAGCACACAGGAGTTTTCATAGAGTAATACCGCAACAGTCTAAAGAAAATTTACAAACAATTCAGAAAACTGTAGGATGCATACGGTTTGCATGATATTTAATAAGTATAATAAAGAGCTGCTAACAAATGCTTTCGAGAGCGACTGTTGAAGGCTGTGGCAATGGTTTGGAGTATTACTATTGGCTTTTTCATAATAGGCTAATTTACATGGAGTGACAACGCGGCGAAGGGCCGTAATATTATAATCAAAATAATAATTTGGATGGAGTCGCATGGTGTCTGACAGATGCTTAAATCAGATGAATGACAGACAAGATTCGGATTGGCTTATGAAAAATCCGATAATTAAACATAAATAGTAAAAAAAAGCAACGTGTATAAATAACATCACCCAAGGTACAAGAATTTTCGAATAAACAAAAGATTTTCCACAGCAGCAGATCTCAGCCATAATTGACACAACTTATTCCATACGAAAATAGAACCATTTATCACATTTCATAACTCATAATCAAGGAATGGATTATTAATGTCCATTTTAAAAATATCATCCAAGAAATGATAAGATTTTCACACTTTTCAAAACATTTCCAATCATTCGAAAGCCTTCTTGAATTTGTGTTATAACCCTTGCCAACTCACCCGGATAGACCTTTACGATCCATCTATCGCTCCACAGTTGAGGGTTATCAGCCCGATTGGTAAGCTTGGTCAAACGAGCAGCAAAAGAAAAAAAACCCATCAACCTCCGTTTCTATTTTTAAAATATTTAGACACCGCGAAGTATTCCGGTACGGACACACCCGTTTGTAAAGTGATTGACATTGATGGTACACCGAAACACTGAACTTGCGAAGGTCACAGGCCACGCAGCAACAATCCATTCACCATCGAAAAGGATTTGAAGTACTTCTGGCGGTGTCCAAAACATAATCAACCGAAAACCTGCAAAATAACCGGTTACGGTGAAGAAAAGCGTTAACCAAGCTTGAAAGCTGGCATGTGTGTTAAGGTAAGCAAAGAAAAAAAGAGCCATGTTGAAGAATCATCGGTTGCGTGAATATATGAAGCACACGGTGGAAGTCAAGTGCTTCAAAAGGCTTAAATGGTTTTGACGAAATTCTGGGATAGCTGATGGATTTAAAAACCTTCTCCGAGTAAGTAAAGTAATTCCTTACGTGGAAAGTCAATCTTGTGTAAAGAGGAGCGTTTTATCGATTTCTTTAAAAATGTCCAAACTTGTTTCCGCAAAAATCCCACAGGTATTGATTCCCACCAAAGAGATATGGTTGATGAAACAGCTTCATTATCTGCGCGACAACTTTCCGATCGTGGCCGAACGATCGAGAATGCTTAAGTGATGCAAAGCATTAACCGATTTATTTCGGTTCAATCCAATTAGATGAATTGCTTCTTGCCATCAGCGAAGAATCACGCAAGGAATGAGCAATACGGATGAGAAATTTTAGGGGAGAAACTTTTTTTTTTATTAAATTTTGATATCAGAACACAACGCAGGTCACTTAATATGATGAGCTGCGAGCGGTAATATCGTTGGAACAGATGGAGATATCCCGAAAAGGAATATTTTAACCACGATGCAATAAAGGATTCGTTTGGAATTTCGTATCACTTTACGTTCAAGTCATGCCTGCACATTATCATCTGCACGAAGTAAGGAAAGGGACAAACAATATTCACAAACAGTTGGTAACATCCAACCGGTTCACTTAAATAGAGAAAACCCCTTAGTTGTTCTTAACGTCGAGAAGCTAAATTATTACATTTACTATCCAGCAGGCAGACCAATCTGATGGCGATCGTTTGATTCGTGCGCGACATACCGGAGTCGCACAAAACAATCACAGGCATCACAGAAAACTGTAGGCGCCTTACCGTGGCTCGTTACCTAAATCATTTCCTGTACGCATGCCAGTGTGTATGCGAAAGGCTAAAACAGGGAAAAACTGGTGAAACACTTCGATGGTTGAGCGAATCAAGAAAAGAAAAAAAATACACACACACAGGGAAGACGCCAAGAAGGATAGCCAATTCAGCCCCGAATGGTTCAACAAGCAGCAGCCGCGATCAAGAGACTTCAAGAGGCAACATCAACAACTCCAGCACACACTCGCACAATCTCTTCATCATATTTTATTTTATGTATCATTACTTTTTATCGTTATTTCCCTCACTTTTCCTTCCACTTTTCAGTTTTATTGCCATCCCACCGGTTGCGGTGGTTCCATTTCCATCCCAATCACATTCAGCTTTTTCTCTCTCGCTCGGCGAGGTTCTCCCGTCTGTCTTTCACTGTGAAATTGATTAGCATCCTCCAACGGTGCGCGTACTGGCCCAAAGCCGACGGGGCAAAGCCTTTTGGGTGCTCCCAAACCAGCCCGGCTCCAGTGTTCGGTCCGCCTCGGCTCATTAACTATTTTAATATTTTCGAAATAAAATTATCATATTTTGCTAATAAATTTCCCATCGCCATCGACGTCGTCGTCGTCGCACGTGAAAACATTTCCAACTTTCGGCGACCGAAGCGACGGAACATCTGAAAACCACAGCCACAGCAAGATAAGACAACACCGGTATGGGCGAAGGCGCAACAGGCAACATACGTGCGGAGATTCATGCTGCGTAGCTGAAGTTCCGGGGGATGTGTCACCAAGAAAGGGGAAGAGCGTTGGAGTGGTTTGCAGTGGATGGTGGAGTTTCGGTGTCTGTTATGGAATAGGTAAAATGACGCATATGATCGGCGGTACGGCTTAACATACTAATTCTATGGTTAAATTTCTTTTTCTTGTCGGCTGACTTGCGTTTCGTTTTTAATCATAAAAGGGGCAATAGAAAAAAATGGAGAACAAAATAGCTCGCTTCAGAAAGAAAAAGATTTTAAGCCGAACCTTTGTTAAAGAGTGAGACAAGCGTGTTACTTATTTGGAGAATATATTTATTTAAAAAACTACTATAAATAAAACAAGATTGAAGTGTAAACAATCCTATCGATTTGCTCCAACAACAAAAAACGAAAATAAAAATGATTTAGTACAATCAGAGGATAAGCAAACACTTTCAGAAAAAAAATAAATAAAATGGATCATGGCCACAATATCTTAATCATTAAACTATTTGTTATTTGTTAAGCGATATTCTAATGAACCGCTTGGAAAATACTAAAACCAACGTTAGTTGCCAGGCACTCCCTTTACCCGCACTTCCTTCTTGATCGATTATTCTCAAAAGTGCAATCCATCGTCATCATCATCCAATAAAAGCAACAAAACAAGCACATAAATTCATCAAATGGTGATGGAACGTTAATGAAAGTTCACCAGGACGGAAAAGTAATTAAAACCATTTCACCACACGCCGAAATGATACTCCTACTCAAACCTCATACTAAAGTGCAAAATTTTTCAGACGGTAGTTGATGTATTCGCTCCATAACGTGGATAGAAAATTTATTTATTTTTCACCCCCTTTAACCCTCATTAACGAAATATCGGTGCGTTTAAAACCAACTTGCCTAACGGTTCATTCGAAGCGCAATCAAGTTCCCGAATCACGAAAACCGTAAACAAATAGTTCACGAAAATAGTCGAATAATATTCTGAAGTCAAATGGAAAGAAAAAGGCAAAACAAACCCCTCATCAAAACCAACGTTGACAACGTACGTACGGTCGGAAGCAAGCATTAATTAGCATTCACTCAGTTTTCGAAACCTTCTTGACTATCGTCAAACAAAGACCTCACAAACCATCAGAGCAAAACGCCCAACGGCCCAACGCCCAGCGATGCTTTGTTTGGTGTGTTATTCCCTGTCCCAGGAAAACCCATTCCTGCCCCTTGCGACTCCCGTGCTGTGATGATTGAAAGCTAAACATGTCATATTTTGATAATTAGTTTCTACTTTCAGTGCACAAAGTCGTGATGGAGCGTGCAGCGGCGTGAACCGGTTAGCTCATTGTTTTCTCAACATCGTTGAGGATATTGCTTGCGTTATCTCTGACAAGCCGTAAATGTACGTCTAAGTTGATATTCTATTAGGTTTTTTTTTTGATTGCTTGCTGTATGCTATAAATATAGCATCAACAACAAACCAAATCCTTCAATAGTTCGCCGCTAAGGTTAGCCTAGGCGATGGTATACGTCATCAAAAACGAAGAAGGCAAAGCTTGATCATCGATCGGGTTCTGTTTCGGCTCGCACCATGCAAACCAGAATCCTACAAGGACTTACGGTCAATGCCACCGAATGCCACCGGATATGCCCATGATCACTCACCGGTGTGATTTCTTCTCTATCGATCATTATTATATCCTTTCCTATTAATCGGCGCACTGATCCAAAAATAAAACCTACCAAACGTGTTTACGCTGGTGCGCTGGCACCCATTTATGGGCATGGTTCCTCCCCTTCGGGGTGTGTGCGCACAAGCGCAGATTAGTTTTTGTTTTCCCCCTGAAGCAACTAATCCTGCTTTATTATCGGCGTGTAGTTTTGATTCGCACGTTGCTACTTCGGGAGGGTGTAAACCAGAAATTATATACAGAGTTCCTATATGAGTGTGGTTTGTGGTTAGATTGGTAGACACTTTATTGAGAAAATTGCTGTGAATTGATATCACAAACAAAGAAAACGCAAAAAAAAACGAACCAAACAGTCGATACTAGATAGATCCATGACGTGGCTGTGACTAGCGAGAACTCCAAAGCTTTTACTCGAGAGTTACAATCATTATCACCGATTCGATACGCACGTTCTGGAAATGTGGGGTTGTGTATTTATGGACAGCGTTAATAAGCTACATGGACACTGCGAACTGGTCAGCATTGCTAAACAGATGTCAAACAATACGGTTGACACACGATCATCGATCACCTTTTTGTGGTGAGCGAGTGTTTAGGAATAATGTTTTGATGGTTTCTATGTTGCGATATTGTTTTGGAGGTACTAATTTAATCACTTTCACTTAATAGCACTGACACAACACACTTATGCAACAAACGCACAGCTTTGACGATGATAAACGGCTATCCAAGAGCACGGTATGAAGTTCCTACAAAGTTTCAAACGATTACCGTAGGAACTCTATACCTCGCTGATGGCAATCGCCTATAATGGGCACCGAATGTATCGATGGATCGTTTGTCGCTTAACACTTTTACACTGTTCACCCTGCCGACGAGCTCCAGAGCTCCTTCCGATTGATTGAAACTACACACCTGAAAAAAATAATGCGATCATTAGTTCGGCTTCGGCTGCGAAAGAAAAGAAATTTATGTCGAAAATCAAAGCCACATAAATCATTACTCCACGGGTTTGGTTGGCACCTCCGTCTGCGGAGTGGAACCAGCACGGTGATTCAGTTGGAGGTGGAGGCTGGAAGGAGGAAAACACATTAACGCGACTCTAAATTAATTATGCCAATTAACCGACACCTTTTTCTCCCGGCCGGCGGCACCGTGCATCGGCACACGAAGAACATCAATACGATCCCGTACAGCCCCGCAAGCGACGAACCTTTGTTGGCCCGCAAGTTTTATTTTCGAACTCGTAAAATGGGCCTCGAAAATGTGTTTTTGATCGCCCAAAAATGATGCTTTTCGGAAGGCAAACGGCCGAATGTATCGTGACCATGCCCTTATCTTATCCTGCTCATTTCGCCCGTTTTTTTTCCACCTCCTCCACCGCGCAGCGGTTTCAGGACCCGCGATCCGATCCCGCCCGTTCCCCGTTCAATCTTAATTATCCGAGTTCAGCACCCGGATGCCTCGCCCTGCTGCGAGAGCTCGAGCAGTTTTATGGGGTTTGGACGGATTGAAAGCATTTGAAAAATTTGTCTGCAATAGCCCTGCTCACGTTTATGTCGGTGCGAGATGAAAGGACCTGAAAGAAAACTAAAACAAAAAAAACCGAACCCCGATCCACCAGAAGCTAAGCCAGCGCACGGTGCTGACGAGTCGCAAATTCCGACGCGAATCAAGCAACACGCCAATGAAATAGATGTTATTATTTGCGCATTCTTTTGAAAATGGCCGTAAAAAGGGTCACTTTTTCTTTCGCCGCCAGAATGTGTGATCATTTCCCGTCAATTTTCGAGCCCTGCTCGTGTGATAACGACGGAAAGAATGGGTTGGGTTGAGGTTAGCAATAAAATAGAAGATCGCCGGAAGGCTGGTTGTAATACCATCCGATCGAAAGCTGCATTTGGCGCGCGCGTTTCTGTGTTGTGTGTGTATGTTAGTTTTATTTCTTTTCCTGTGGCACGAGGCAGCCGCAATTAGTACGGAACGGGCGGCATCTTCTAAACACTTGTCCCAACGTACTCGGCTTCCCCTGTCGCTCTGTTCTCACCCGCTCCCCTTTAACAGCGGGTGTCATAAATCTAGCAAAACTGGTTAAAACACCATCACTAAAGTTTTCCCTGTGTGCAATTTCATTTGATCCGACCAATCCAGCGCTGGAGCGCTCAAGTCAAAGGGAGAGATTGTTTTATTTTTCCTACGTTGTTTGTTTTCTCAATTTGTTCCATAATAACGCTTTGGATCAATGCCGCAATTACGAGCATTTAGAGCAGTGGTTTCGGCTTGGAAAATGATCGCCCATAAATCTGGACGATCCCTTGGTAAAAGGAAAAAAAAAACACAGGCGGGTGGAAAACCAACCTCCAGATCCACCAAACGGTTCAAAAGGAGGAAAAATAAAGTAGGAAAAAAGTGAAGGAACACATAACTGACACTAAAACAATTGGGTAGTTAAAAATTCTAAACACATAAAGCCCCCATCCCAACTCGCACACCTTGGAATGGAATGGTTTTCCGTCCGAAGCGCTGAATATGTATGACAATAAATAAAGATCCATCAAGCCGTAAGCTGCTTAGCGTTGGGGGGGAGGAGGAGGGGGAGGGTAAAAACGTAAGCATTCATAGGATTCACCTGCACGAATCATTAACCCTACCAAACGGGTCTATAAATGGGTGGTGACTGCCAGCGAAAGACAGGAAAGAAAGCAAGAAGAAAGGTAACGCCAATCCGACGTCTAAAGCCTTCTTTTTTTTCGAAGGAGGAAAAGCTCAAAGACCATAAAATGGTAGATGTTTCGAAAATTATGTGAGTATTTTGTGGTGCTACGTCCCGACCCATTGCTTCCAGCCGCATCACTTTACAATCCCGCAATAGTTATCATTATCATGTTTAACTAGGATCGTAAACTGAAATCAAAAGCCTTGTGCGTCACGCAACACGCCACGATGGGCGGAGAAATTAAAGTCAACTAAAACAAGAACAGAAAAAAAAACACACGAAGAACATGCTTCGCTGATGAGTTGATGAGAAATTAAGGAATAAAAAGCGATCGAAAATAGTATCAGCAAAGTCACTGGAAAATAAAACCTCAAAGCAAAGCATCCGCAACCAGCTTTGTGACCAATCTTACAACCAACGTGATGCAACAGCACATTGCCAATGGACTGGTACAATGTTGCTTTGTGCATGTTGATAAGGGTGTTTTGTTAGGGGCTACAATCAACCCGGTCACATAGGACCTTATCGGGAGAAACGTGCTGCTCCGAACGCCTGACGGTCTAAGTTTATCAACATGTCAGACAGAAAATTAGCGAAAGTCGTTTATGTTTGTTCCGTTCCTTTTCTGTGCGTGATGTGTCCTTTGTAGGTTGCGGTGAAGGACGGTAGCAACAAAAAAAAAAAAATACTTTGTATATCGCCCCGTTCACGCTAAAAGTATGTAAAGGTCCGGGTTTAAAAATGCTCTACTAAAAAAACCGCAAATCAGACCATAGTTGAGTTCACAGTGCTGATTGTGGTTGAGTGGTTGTTGTGGGTCGTTAATTAGTGTGACCTGTAGGCTCACTGTTGATGTAATGCTTATGTTTGGAAGCTGTGCTACTAGCAAACTTCTGTATATTCACAGAATAAAAGAGTTTTTAAAGCAATAAAATACTGTGGCAAACTAATTCAATACAACACCTCAATAGAGTCAAAACTCTCTCTGTCTCTCTACTCCCGACAATCGATCGTAATTGTGCGCCTATTACACCTAACAACTTCCTGATGTGTTGAGCTCTCGCTTACGGTTGCTTTGAATGCAACACGCTGCAACAACTGCACTTTGCACGTCCTTTCGGAATTGAGCTTGGCACTGGAACGGAGTATGCAGTTGAGAAGTAAATTTACTTCTCGTTTTGGACAACTCCATTACAACGACCAACTGCACTCCATTTTAGCTTGTGCACACCGAGGTGCTGCGGCTAGTGAAGCATATCGAATTTTCATCCGGAAAGCGATTTTCACGAATAGCCGTGAAAATTTATTATACCAAGCGTCATAAATTTTCCTCGTCGCCTGTTCCACCGCTAAACTGCCCAGATCAAGTGAAAGAGTAAACTGCACTCATCGAATTGGGGAAGGTTTGTGTGCGCGTGTCCTTCCCCCCAAAAACCCAGCCCAATTTAACCGACAAAGGACCGATGAAAAGCAAAACGCTTATTTATGACACCCTGGAACGGTTGGTGCATGGTTCTTCCATGAGCCGAGCCTTCTATCCGAAACCAATAACGACATTGTAGGCGTAGTGAAACACGGGAGGCTCTATTTCAGAACTTCAACTTGTCGAAATCCTGAGCACTCGCCATTTAAGGACAAAAAAAAAAAGGAAAGAAACGGAAACGATGACCAGAACGGCACCATAGACCACATGGCCACACACAAACACAGGGCGGAGGAGTGTCCTGTGCTTTTGGTGCACGGCAGTACGCTAGAGACAATAAATTTCCCATTTTATTACCATTTATGACTTAATTTGGAGTAGCTTTCCATCCGTCCGTCCTGCTTGTCCTTCACTGTTTACCATTTAATCGATGAGAAGCGAACGGCTGTACGGGAGTGCAGTTAGTGTGCTTCGCTACTGTAACTGAGACGAGTGCCGGGACAAAGCAGCGACGCGAGTGTGGGGCAAACCACACGACCAGGAATTAATCATCAACAGCAAGCCTGCCCATCCACCCAAGCTACTCGTGAAGTGGGGAGCGAAAACGGGCAGAAACAATCATGACGCATGTTTATAGCAAATGGCTAATGGTGTGTTGCAAATTTGCATCTCTCCCAGAGTCGTAGTTATCTTGTCACATTTTTCATCCAGAGAAACGAGTCACACCAGAAGGTAAGGTGAAAATCCAGATCCAGTTTGGACAGTACGCTAGACGGTGTTGCTTGAGAGTGTTTCGATTGTTTTGTATATTTATAGCTATAATGTAATAAAACGTGGTAATTGATGATTACGCTCATAAGCTAGCTGAGAGGTGGCTCCACGTGATTACATTTAAAAGAAGTTCAAAGCAGCCTAGTTTATTATTCTTCACGGGATATTACGGACACTCAGGTTTGCCGTAAACTTAGCAATTTCGTAGATAAAACTAGCTTTGTCGTATCAATATTTTCCAACAGCAAAATTGATTGCAAAATATCAAATCCGTCCTATATCACCACTCTTGATCTCACATTTGAACCTTTATTAGTAGGGGATTTAAGGATTAAAGTGTCACCATCACCTTAAGTGTTGGTCCATTGCATATTGATTTTCTTCCTATCGAGGGCACACTACCAAAATGCTCTTTCGTCAGTATGTCAACTGTCCACCTAGTGGAGGGGTTTTTTTTACTACCCATAAGCATTTATTTTCTCTACAGATTTCGACCCACTGACGTGCAGTGGCAAATGAAATCCTTCAATCCCCATGGACCGTGATGCCAACACTGCACTTCAGTCAAAACTTTGGAATGGTGAAAACTCTTGAAAATCTGTCTCTCTAGTTATTGCCCTTTTTTGCCCCAATCGAGACGGGCAAACATATGACAATTTTGTGAGGGTTGATAGCATTTTTTGGTGCTGCTTTGCTACTCTGCTACCTCAGCCGTTAATCCGGTCACTTTCCTGCATTTGAAAGGCGCTTTGGCCTCACATCTGAACTATTTTGATAGCCCACGCATTCGTACATGCTTATCGCTCGCCACGAAGCAATTTGTTCGTATTTTAAGATCCAATGCTTAGGTTCCGTTGGTCAGCGGTGCGATAAAATCTTGCTAGGCGATTTGTGGTTTTACTTGATACATAAAGTCAACGTATGCATAAGCGTGGGTAGCGTGAAATAGTCACAAAAACTCGTCCGTTCACGTATCCCTCGTGCCTGATTTCTTTTGCATAAGGACCATACAACTTCTAGACAATGATCGCAACTAAATCGCAATTTATCGAATTCACAAAAAAAACTTCCTTCTCCTTTAGAAGAAGGTTAAAGCTAAACTTCATAACATGTATGATAGTATATCTTAAATTAAAATCTGTCGCTAGTTTTGTGTACAACTTGCCGTCAGACATGTCCCCGTGATTCCGTGGATTTGGAGACAAAATTGGTGTTCCAAAAATAAAACCGGCTCCAAAAGGAGCTGAAACATAGCGTCCTGGTCGAAAAAGTGGTTGCTTTAATTTTATTGAATTTTAATGATGTGAAGAAATCAAAGTCCGCGCTTAACATACACCCGGGATAGGTGACTGGGACCGAATTTGAATATTTTATGGTATCGAAATCGATCGTAAATATCCCGCCAAGCTCTACCGAATAGCTCGGGTCAAGGAATGATCATCCGACAGGATCGGCCAGCACTAGACGATTAGTCCATTTAGAATTTCGTTCGGCAGTCAGACACAGCGCAATCGGAATGACGGAACCGGCAGGGATTAAGGTAATAAAATTTTATTGAACAGGTTTCCACAATTTTGTGGCTTTCGATCGCTCGTCGACTCCGAGTTCACCGTCGATTCTCTTCTTCAAGAACCTTATACAGACCCGCACTGCGCCGTTGCTTTTTGAAAACGATCCCACTCCCGTGGGGCAGAAAAAGAACGTCTCAGACGCAAAATCCCGAAGAAGCGGGCTCGGTTGCGCGTTCACATGGCAGACAACCGACGCCTTAGGAGGAGATTCTCCACCGATCAAGCTGAAGAAGCGTGATCTTCGATTACATTCGACCAAGCGGGGTGTCTCGCACACACACGCACGCACACGCTCGCCTTATTCTTGCCTCCACTCCTGGGATGGCTTCACGGTCGTCAGGTTACCTTCGCAACCAAACGACCAAACGGGAAGGGAGGAAACACATGTCAGCGTCAATGTCAAGAAAGAATGAAAGAAACACGCACGCCGGAGCGAGGCATAGCGCCTGACCGAAACCAATCGAATCAACCCGAATGTGCATGACCTCTTATGCGCACCGCTCTCTGTCTGTGCTTCTCTATCTTCGTCTAAAGATTCTTGGATGAAATCGATACTTTTCAAAAAATAATCACAAGCGGTTCGTTGATGGTGTGGCCAACAATTCGAAGGAACTCGAGGAGGACCTTTTTGCTGCCTCGACAAACCAAACCATGGCAGCAACCATCGGGCGAGTGGAGTAGATCTGTGTGTGTGTGGAAAAATGAGGAGCTCTCGTCCGTACTAGTGTAACCGTCTACGCCAGAAATTCTACATCCAAGGACAACTTTCGTACGGCTTCATCTCCTTAACATGACCCCCCGAAGGGACCCGTTCTATCACCCTCAGTTCGACAATTCAGTGTTTTTCGGGGCACTTTTCGAGCTCGCAAGAACACCACTCATGTAGGATTGAGAACCTTGAAAAGACGCGAAATTCCAAAACCAGATCCCTCTCGAATGCGAAGTGATGTCCTTAGGTGGAATTTCCTCTCCGCCTGTGGTTGTTGCATCACTATGCTTCTGCTGGAGGGCTCTTGATGTGGTTCTTTTATATTTGCCCACTTTCGGGTTTTTCCTATTGATCTGAACCTGGTGAGATTTTCGTAGTCGCTAGCACAATTGCTTTAAATGTGTTCTCCCCGAAATTGTTGTAGGTATCGAATTGAAATGACAGCTGTTCTGCTAAAGTTTGCTGCGTTCGGACCAGTTTGAATCAACCTCAAAAACGACCCAAACCCTTCGCAAGTGCTCCGGTTTGGCTTCTCGATTTTTGATCAAGTACACACTACTTGGGAACGAAGCTGCTGGTGTGTTTTTGTTTACACTCGCCTGTGTGTAGTGCAGCTACCCCCCACCGAGTGAACGTCGCACGCCAACGCATCGCGAGTAGCACACTTTGATGCCGTAGCACGGTAGGAGGCCAGCGTTTCGTGCTTAAAAATATCATCGCAATTCCAAACGAACGATCATCATTTTCGAGCGACTGCTGCAGCCGAGCTGCTGAGCGAGACAGTCGTGTCGTGAAATTAAAATTGTCTAAAACCCCACTGGCTTCACTGCTTCACCGTAGATCATATTTCGTGCCCGCGTGAATGCTGCTGCCCGTTGAAACCCTTTCGCTCGGCAGGGCAGCTGGATGCCTCTACGGCTTCGGTGGTGATGGATGTCATCTCCACATGGCATCATGTGGGTTATTACAACAAGCGAAGCGTTTGTTTGTTCCTAGATTGATTACCCTTTCGGGTAAGGGAACCTATTTTACTGCGGCTAAAATTTCAATTAAGCAGCACCAGATAGGGAAAAAAAGAAGCAAAGGAAGTTAATTGAATCGAAAACTAGGCTACCTACACTTGTGACTATGTGAGGTCCTCACGGTGGACACCAGCAAACGGTAGCAACACAGTACGCTTGTCAATGTCTATCACAGAGGCCTCCCGGAAGGTCTTTCCTTCTCGTTTTACTTGACCGTAATATTTTGAAAAGGATGTGACATGTAAATAAAAAATAGTCAGATGGCGAAGCAACGGAATTCTTGTATGTCAAGACTCCCAATAGACTATTTCAATAAGCTGTGCGAAAACCCTTTTCTTATGAGGATCATCCAAAAAGACGTCTAGCCGCATCAAAGCCGCACCCGATGATCATTAAGCTTTCTCAACTCTTGCACCTTCACCTCTTTTGGTCGATACACCGAGTCCATGATCATATTTTGATCTCCCTAACCCCGACCAACGTTAATTATTCTTTAGCTCCCCACACTAAAAAAATTACAACATTTCTCCCACACGCCAAACGATCCGAGGCCCGTTTATGACGGTCCAGGTGTCTGCACGGCTTTTTCGTTCGGCTGACACGCTAAATCCCACATATAGCGAAGTATTCCGCCACATCATCGAACATTAATCAGTGTTTTTCTTCCGAGCCTTCTGAGACGCCCACATACGACACACGGACGAAGGCCACGACTGATGAGAAGAACGAACGGTCCCAAGTTTGATGGGAGCGCTATGGCTACATCATTAGAATCGAAAGGTGTTGTCGTGGGAGGGTGGGAGAGCGAAACCGGGGTGCGAAAAAGAGCATGTGGGAAGGGGAAGGGTGGAAGTACGCCGAGTCCGTACTACTATTATTATTGGTGATGGCTGGTCGCACCTTGCCAAGCGATGGGTCCCGCCGGCTATTCACAGGCACATCAACGCCACAGCATAATGATCGTCATCAGGAGAGTTTCATCCTCCTCCGGGCTTCGGACGATAAATCAACCACGTGGTAGCTTGGTACTGGAGCGGGGAAGTATTAGGCTCTTTCCGTAGACGCTTCCATCGCTATGGAAATTGGACGGTTTTATGGACAATGATCAATCATGGCCAACACGAAAGAAGCACGAGCTGAGTGAGACATCAATCGATCGGACGAGCAGAGCTGGGAGAGTGTGTTTTGGTTGTCGAACACGATTTATAGCAACAGGAGGAGGTTTTTTGCACAAATATTGAATAGCTTTTTTGTCGTTTTGGCTAGTTTTCATCTCCAAAGCGATCGAGATATCTTAGATGTGGTCTACGGGTGTAGAACTACTTTAGCATGATGCTCCTGGCGCACCGTTGGTTTAGAGTGAGTTGTATCGAAGGGATCTATTCCTTACCCATTCTCCTTTTATCTCTTCATTGCCTATCAGGGATCTATACGATATGACACGATCAACACGTGGGCGCAACTCTTGCCATAGTAAACGTTATCTTTGCATTAAAGTGATTTAAGCGATCCAACAGATTTTTTTGCGATTTTTGTTCTTGAATTTGTGTTTGCACAAGCACAAGGATCGAGGATAGTCAAGGATCTGAAAATTGGTAATATTTTGTATACAACTTTTTAAATTCAAGTTAATATGTTTTTTAATTCAACATTTTTTGTAATTTACAAAACCATGATGTAATTAACGCATTTATATTTTTTAAAACATAAAATTGTTAATGTTTCTTTTCCTGCATCCAGAAAACTTTTTGCTGGTCTTCAAAATTTCTTATTAAAAAATCCAAGGGCGCAAAAATAGGAATGCGAGTTGCCTCTTATACAAAGAACATAAAACATATCAAAACACATAAAGTGCAATCAAAGAAGCAGCAGAAACAAACACACACAGAACAAAACAGCAACAAGAAAAACCGTTCTGCATGCAAACCCACCGAAACGAACGAAATGTCAAAGATTGAGTCGGCAAAACGGCGCAGAGCACATTCTGCGCCCGAAGGAATGCAATTGGTGGTGCATTTTTCCGTTTCACCAGGTCGTCTCTCCCGTGCATTTTCTCTCTCTCTCTCTCTCTCTCTCTCTCTCTCGCAGTGCGTGCAACACCACCGGTGGCAGTGTTTTCATGAACATGAAAACATGATTTGACCTTTTCAAAATCCACCCGTTTTCGGTAGGGTAGGTTGCTGCTACTGTGTGTTGAAGCGGGACAATTGCTGTAAGTCATTCGCATGCTCCCGGCAACTTCTTTGCGTGCCGATTTTATGACGCAAAAAACAACACTCGGGGGATGAAGCAAAATAGCTTCAAAAAAAGAGTTTTAAAAATTTGTAAACGCAGCAAAAGCGGTAGGAGCAAAGCAAAGCAAAAGCTCGCCGAATTCCAGCGATTCTTGATTTCTTTTTCTCTGAGGAAGGATTTTCTGTTCCCCAAGCGTTGCCAATCGCTGTAAAACGAGCCCGCAAACGAACCCTGGTAGCGAACGTGTCGATAAGAACCGGCACTGTGATCATTTGACCGCACAACTGAAAGCCGATACTTTCCACTCTTATCCTCAACATGGCGAGAATGTCCTCAAGGGTGTGCTCATAATTATAGGTCAGTCCGGCAGCTCGGAAACGAGATTTTGTACGCGTGTGTGTGTGCTTCCTTTTGTTTTTATATGATTTCGTGCCTGTCCTTTGCGATGATGATGACGGCGACATTCGATACATATGTTTAGAGTTCGTGTCCACAGTGTGTGCTGAGCAGCAGCAGCATTTTTCCTCAAGCAAAGATCGGTTGGGTTTAGTTAGGTTTACCTTCAATGATCTAACGCACGATTCAACAGCAGATGTTCACTAATGTTTGAAGAGCTGTAGTCCGTGTAGGTCCTAGAAAAGAACGAGAGAGAATAAAATATATTATTAAATACGTGTTTTTAAAGGCTATGTTGGAGAAGTTCAAGCAATTGACTAAAAAGGAGATCTTCATCGATCGGCCCTCCTAAACCGACAGACGAATTTTACAATGTGTTATTTTAATAGCCTGGACTATGTTAGCAGGTTTACACGCTTCTCTCGTCACACCATTTCAAACTACACACTGCTGCAAATCCAACACAACGAGCGAGCAAAAAAGGCTAAACATCATAAAATTTATGCTTAATGTTATGAAAAGTGCAACAAAGCACTCAAGCATTTATTTTCATCCGACCGGGTGTAACAACAACACTGAACCGGGGACGATGACATTTGATGCTTGCCAAATGTGTGTGATTTTATGTTCTATTTTGTTGTGTGTTACGGTTCTACGGACGAGCAAATGATTCATCTCAACAATTTTATGCCACACAACACAAATCCTCATCCAACGCACAGTTCGCGATCACATGTGCGTACGCTGGCATCGTTCCAACGCGATCGGGTTGAATTTTACTACCCGCAGATGGTGGCCAGCCGCACCATCGTAAGAACACGGCGCCAACAGTCGTACTTTTATGACGCAACCAAAACTGCCTCTCGCTAGCACGTCGCCATTGACGATGACGATTCTGCAGCACTGGGCAAGAAACCAAAACAAAAAAAAGCCTGCAGTACTGCAACTTCACTCGCTTTATTTTACCAACCCACCAGGAGACGGGGAAAACATCCCTAGAGAATGATCGCATCCACTGGCTTCGTGTACCAATTTACCAGAGGTCGATGCTGGGTGCCTCCCTTAATTTACTTCCATTACATCGCTCGATGCGCACATCTTCGATCGGGCATCCTGGATTCGCCCGGTTTTCGGTGGCGGCAATGTGCGATAACAGCACCGTCAGTGATGTGGCGCGAGTGGAATCTTGGTAGGAGGGAGGGTAAAGACATGCAGGAGGTGCAACAAACCTTTCCTACCCCAAACACAGACACACCCGTAGCCACAGTGAAATAAACTCCATCCGCGATCGTCTAATGGACTCTCGGAAATTCGAAATTATCTTCCACCGTGCACCGACACCGGGACCCGGAGAGTTCGCTCATAAATTTTTCCCGAGCCGCACCGCCAGTCGGCCTCCCTGCCGGAATGCCCCCAGAACTCCGTAAAAGCGAACAGAACGGGCACAGCATGAGAAAGCAACGTAAGGCTGGCACACAAGCTACACGAACATCGGGGCGGAAAAGGGTTCTGTCCGTGTGTATGCTTCTTCGTATCATTTCGAGAATTCGTTGCCACATTCTCTTCCGTCGACCGAAAAATCACTTCACGAGGCAAGATTGTTGTGCCTTTTACGTGATCTTTGCTTTTTTTCCGTTCACCAGTCTCTTCTTTTTGAAGAGTTTCTTAGCGTGGCCAGCCATCGCCCAGCGTCGGAAGTTTCTGAGATTCTAAGCACGTAGATATCGGTGCTGGAGAAAAAAAAAACCGGTTCCAGATCAACCCCCGAAAAAAGAAGAAGAAGCAAAAGATCGGTTGAGTGAACTATAGTCCCAAAAAACGGAACGTTGAAAAAGCTAGAAGAAACAACCTGTAACTTCTACGTCTAGCTGGAGGTTGCATGCACGAGGTTACCGAAACGAACGCCAAAACTTGATGGCGTTGGTGGTTTGATAGGTAAATAAGTCTGTGAAGAAAAAAAAATCATACACACACACAACATCCGATCTCAAGTTTCGGTATGTGTCTAGGGTTGAAGAGGGTTGAAGAGGGATGAAGAGGTTCTAAACAGGTTCTTCTAGCTCTCGGGTCGTTTCGATTCAGATTTTCTATGCTGTCGCGGAACCGGGCAAATCTAACGTATATTTTGCTCAGACAAACGGTCGCTGATTTGAATAAATTAATTAACGTACGTAGGCGCGGGAGCTCCAGACTCCAGTACACACGCATCTTCTTCGTGATCATGATAGAATCCTGAACGAGAAATCGCTACAAGTTCAGAAATGTTTTGGTACGAAACTGTACATTTTCGTGGGTACGTTCTGTTAGCTAGACTATTGTAATTGTGACGATTTTTCATAAGATGACCCTAACATGTGGCGGTTCTTTCTCGTATACATCGACTGGTGTACTGAACCAGTGTTTTTCATGTAAAATAACAAAGTTTTGTGGCACAATAATCGAAGAATCTGGAGCACATCTGAGAATGTGCAATTCGTGTTATCAAATTAGACTGAAAATGTAAAAGGAGCACATCGCCCGGATAAGGAGCTAAAAAGTAATCTACAAATCATGCTTTGATCATCGTTTGATCACTAAGGTCCTTCAGTAGTAGCGCACAACAAAGAACAACTATATTCCACCGTCTATAAGGGCTATAGGTCTTTCGACTTGATTGGTCTCTTTTCCCTTGATACGTCAATTGTTCTACTATATCAAATTGGAACAGTTACTGTGGATGATTATATCCATCCAAGTATCAGCATAAACAACAACATGCCTCTCCCCCAATTAAGGGAACTAGAATCCACAGATGTTCTTCGATAATCCCTTGCATGCACAACCAAATTCTAGACCAATTTTCTCACTATAAAAGCGAACTCCCAATAATCTCCCCCGGTTTTTGTTCCTCCTAAGAGACTGCCATTCGTCATCCGTCCGTCCTATCACAGGTCGGCAATCTAAAAAAGCCATTCCTGCCCGTCTAGGCTGCTAGGCCGAGCGCAGAAGGCATACAAATCTACTTATAGTGGTGGACGAAAGAAAAAAAAAAATAGCTAAAACAAAAGTTGACGTCTATTTCAACCAAAATAAAAGGAAGCCATCTCCCCATGCCAACTCGCGTTCGTCCACACAGTAATGGACGCTGCTGCCCCATTCTGTACGGCCGGAGTGACCGGAACACGAACAGGGTAAGGTGCAAAATGGAAATGTATTCGTCACCATGCGGTCATCATCACGGTGGGCTTATTATGGAGTAGAGGGAGGGAGAGAGAGAGAGAGAGAGAGAGAGAGAGAAAAAGAGCCCACCTAACACACCCGCCAATATTATGTTTTGTAAGGCCAACAGAATTCCGTCCGACATTATGCTGTCGCGATCGAAATCGCCGTGTCCATCGGTGGGGGTTGGCTTTATCGTTCCGGCATACATAAATTACCTTTCCGTGCGTTCTCTTCTAGAACCGCGTACAACTACCACTTGCATTAAAAGGTCCCTATCACGCATACACATCGTCTACACACGCGAAACACACCCAACCAACACCTGAGCCTTGTTTCGGGGATGTTTTTGAACGTGGTCTTGAGCATCACTGGAGTCACAGGCTGGGTCTGCTGTTTAGGTTGACCATTCAATGACACTTTGTTTTTGTTTTTTTTTTTACGCTGTTCCTCTTATACTCCGGACTCGGAATCATGATGGCAGGAAAATTGACCGAATAAATACATACTGATAAGGATCCTGCACTAGTGGGCGATAGGTGAACCTTGTTCGCCTGTACAGTGAAAGCCTACGATAAGGTGCAACGAATTTCGTCAAGAATTTCCTTTCCCCAACAAAAAAAGAAAGGATTAATCTAAATAATCCTCGACTATGGAACACCGTGGACAGAAAATTAGAATCTCATTTTCTCATGCCCGTCGACTCGGGGAAGGTATTTGCATCACAATCCCGAACCCGACCGAACGGAACCGTTTAGGACCTCCGGACGTTTTTGGACGCGAACGCAAATGCTTCGGAATGTGTCTCGGTACTCCTGGCGGGATAAACGATTCGGTGCGGTACTTCCGGCTTGATTCGAGATTCGTTTTTCTTTCCCTCCGTTCTATGCGGCTCTAGCGCTCATACTCACCTAAGACCTAAGGAGCGAACACCTTTTGCTTCATGCTTTTGCTTCCCAAGAACCTTTACGCTAGTCCCATTCTCTGACACCCTTATTTGGCTTCACGGCTTCCTCTAGGCTTAGCCGCATATCGTGTAACGTAAAAGGGGGAATTTATTACCGAATCCACCGATTTCTTGACGGTGACGCGGTGCACTCTAATCGAAGCAGTGAATATTCGAAAGATATGAAGAAAAAAGAAGGAAAGAAAGCCTACCAAAGTTGGCAAAAGTCCACATAGCGTCGGTTTATCCTTACCTTATTAGAATAACGCCTCTAGATGACGAATGCTAACGTACGGACCCTCGATCTCTGTGTGGTTCTGGTGAGAAAGCAGCTGTCTAGCTAGACGTTACTAGTTGCTTGAGCTTGAAAACCATACAACCTTTAACAGCTTTTCATATTCAAATCAGTAAAAACCCTCCTAATTTCTACTGACGTTCCGTGAATGCATAATTTTGATGCTTGAAATCATGCTCACAAACCGTTCTCACGATCACGAACGATCGGTTTGTGTACCGTTCAAACCATTCGCTTAGTGCAACCATTCCCACGTGACGTTTTCGTTGGGAGAATAAGCATTGACAGTTAACATCCTACTGCCGGTTGCAGGTGCATATAGGAAAAATGGATCCTATCCATTCATCTCGATTTTGTGCGTTCTTTGTCGCAGCGCAGCTTAATGAGGCTGCTATGAAAATTTTATTAATTTGATTGTCTCATTCGCATTTTACAAGAACGAAGCGGGCCACACGCACTACATCTTCCTTGGCATGCATCTGTTCTGAAGTTTTGGATCCTTCCAAGAATTTGCCCTTACACAGCGGCTTCTTTCTAGAAACGGAGTTGGCGAATGCATTGTCATTCAGGTCGTTGGATGTCGGAAGAGCATCAGCGATCAACTTCGCCCGGGAGGTAAACCTTTCAAGGATTTTAGATGCCTTTTTTTTGCTGAGAACACCAAATTAAGACACAGCAACGCCATCCCTTACCAGCCGGCGCTAGATGCACCTGTAACATTAGATCAAGCGATCGATCCGATCGCGTACAAGGGAAACGAAATGCCGCCAAAGGGCATTTCGACTCGTGTATTCTTACCGCAAAAAGGGATTTTATGTTTCCATGTCAAGCAGCCGGATCGGCGATAAATTTCGAAAAACATAAGCAGACCTATTGTTTAACCTGTACACCTCATCTGGTTAGGGTTTTTGTTGTTGGTTGTTCGCTCTCAAGAAGACAGAAGTCCAGATCTTTGCGGTTTTTTTTTGCCTTTTTCGCTTATTATTTTGCGGTTTATAGCCTACAGGCGTTAATATTTCAACCTCAGGTTGCAAAACATGAGCAGTGGCACCTTTTCACCAACGAAAAAAGTCGACTAACAACAATCCTCCCCGATAACCAATAATAGCTGCACACTTCTTTAGCGCTTGCCCGGGTTTGTCAGCCCGAAGCCAATTTCGATCGAAACGAGGTCCACGTATTCGATCCGGCTACGTGCGGGTGTGGCCCCGGGTATGATTTACCGAGTTTGGGTATGTCGCTCGATACGCCATAATCATCGACGCTCACCATGATGATGATGATGATGATGTCGATGTCAATTGCTAACAAGGCGAAAGGGCGCCATCCTCATTCCCGACCTGGTTTGAAGGGTTGTTGTTCTCGCGCGTGATAACGATCGGGGGCCCATTATTAGATGAGTGTGGGACACACCTCAATCGGCACTCTCCTGCATTCCGCGCGATGGTATGCGTGTCTGTATGCAGTCGTGTGCACAACACCCGTTTGGTGGGTGTGGGTCTGCTCGCGATGCACTTTATGAAATTACTTACCATGTGTGTGAACGGTTTGGCATGACAATCTCGGGGGTTTGAGCTGTTTTCGGGGCTTGGGCATCATCTGTGGATGGGAAAAAGGAGCGATAAATTAGCATTGATATTATAATTATTTCGTGACAAAGATGTATCAATTACACTGTGCATTTGTATGAAGTATTTGATGTTGATCATTAACTGACAATTGTATGAACAAAAATACAGAAACAAATTTAAATTGATTAAAGTTGTGTAAATTGTGTATTTTGCTTCCAGTAAGGAAGAAACAATACATCTGCATCACATCCCTTAAACCGCGAACTCTTGCACTCTGGTGGACAAATCGAGTCCATACATCAAAATCGAAACAGCTCACCAGTCGAAAAATGAGCTCGAAAATTGAACCTAACTTGAACCGATAAATTGAAAAGCAAGCCCCGGCTAAAAGGTTTCTACACCGAGAAAGAACCCAGGCTCACCTGAGGCCTCTATTGTGTACTCTCTTCATATATCTCGTACGTTTATTCTTCTGCAAGTCACTCTTACTTTTGCTTCCCACTTAACCAAGCTCGGCTGGAGAATCCTTGTGGTGTAGCTTTGTTTTTCCGTATGGAGCCCAATTTGCCCAATGAAATATTTCATCCGTGTGTTCCTGCTTTGTGCTCTCTTGGCCCCCTGCAGCAAGAAAAAAGATGATTGCCGGCCACGCCAGTACGCGTTCGACGGGAAGCAATAAATCCAATTATTCTCCAAAAACTGCTCCCATATGACCGAGAACATATGTTTTGCGCACTGTTTTCTGTTCAACTTCTTCTGTTCTGTTCAGCGTTTCCAAGCGAGCAGAAAACCACCGAGTTAGCGGTTATTAAATGTTATTTTTACTTATCTTGCTCGTGCTGGTGGTACCCGGTCTGCAACTCAGGGGCGGAGAACAGGCATACAGAAGAAGAATAAGAAAAGGAACAAAAAGCGCCCCACGTTCGGGATGAAATTTTTCACTTTTCTGTTACTGTACACGCGGGACATACAACGCAACAGATCGCAATCGTAAGTGCATTTGCAGGATCGAAGGTTTTGTTGCACTTTTAACCGAAGAAAAATTATTACGAAAAGAATGTTTGTACGCCAATCGACTGGTTTTGTGAAAAGTTTGTAGGCCCCCTTTTTCCATCCATCTTATCACGATTCGTGGCGCGACAACCCGCTTCCGATGGTCGGCCATCTTCGAGCGTCGTTTTGTGATGTGTCTTTTTTTGCAAATGAAGGTTTAAAAAGAAAATGCTTTGCTCCCCTTTCTGGAGTCATCTGCATAGGGGTCTGTTAGTTGGTTAGCAGTGCGCACTGCATAAAGCATTTTTTGAAGGCTTCCCCAAAAGACGTGAAGGATAATCTTCCCGATAGGGGTAAATGTTTCAGCACCGGCAACCGTTTATTAACGATTACGTAGGGAAGCGATTGGTGAAAAGTGTTGAAAAATTAGAACCAAAAATGCAAACCAGATCGACCAACACCGATAGCCGTGTTGGGTTTGGGTAGACCACACCGTTGCACCAGCAGTGCTTTTGGTGCTGGAGGAAAAATTCTCAAAGCAAGAAAATAGAACCATCAACGACGCGTTGATGGAGTTGAAATTTAAATAAAGATCGTTTCTCCATTTTATACCCTTTTTTTTCCTCATGCCAGTTTCTGATATTGTTATTAGACGTAAGCATCTTGTAATGCGGTTTTATTCAAGGCTAGCCCGGTGCCCGAACACAGATTAAATAAACAAAACCCCAACACTAAAGCATGCATCTGCCAGCTGCCCTTTTTTTTTTCTTGCCATCCTCACACACCAAGAAGTAAACACTCTTCAACGGGGAGAAAGTATGCATTTGGTGCACTATGCGTCTTGCTGTAGGCATAAACAAATGTCTCCTGCTCCGGACCAAAATAAATGCCATTAGGCAACAAACAAACATCGTCCAGTGCGTACAGGCGAGTAGCGTCCGAAACCGGTACCGGACTGCCGACGCGCATCGGTTGTTTATAAATTTAACTTTTTTTGTTGTTATGCTTATCGTAGTAGTTAAGAGCACGTCATGATTTACGTCACGCTGTACTGTAAAGTCGCGGATGGCACAAGAGAAAGAGAGACAATGAAGGGCACTGTTTACTTGCTTACTGGTTAGGCATCTGTGTAGTAAGCGGGCTTGCATATCACCACGTGTGCACTGCATTGCGGATGCATTATGAAGTTTTGGTGGTTAGAGCATAAGGCGTAAGGAACAAAATAAAAACCAACATTAATTGTACTCTCTTTGGTAACAACATTAGCGGGTGCTCTTTGCTGTAGGAAACATTTGTTGATCTCAGGCCATAGAGAAACGAAAATGTACATCATTTTTAGCAGCACCATATGCGTCTCCAGTATGATAATAAGTAAATTAATAAAAATCATAGATTTCCATTTTTTTAATAATTTTTAATAATTTTTTAATCAGTTGGATTGGACTATCAAACTACGAGAAAAAAAGGAGGAGTAGATTCGATCGATTTCAGACCAAATCCTCTCGTGGTTGTTGGTCAAATAAGATGAAATAAATGAGCATCAAACACGCTTCACTTCCACCAATTGTACATTTTTAATAAGGTCGTGTTAAGCAAGCTGAAATGAGTTTCCATCAATTTTACTATAATTCCTTAAGGAAAGCCTGGCCGCAAAAACACTGAAGTAAAAGCAATCTTTACAATGCGTTACTATAATCGAATTGTCAAACATTTTCTTTTCGCTAGTGTGTGTGTGCGTGATCGATCTTGGCAGCCACTTAAAGTGGAAAATTAAATTACTCCCACAAATGAAGTGTAAACTCGCTCTCTCTTTCTTTTTCCTAAACTGCTACCGAATCGTGTAAACTGTCACTCAGCTCCAAATCGTAAGCCAACAGTACAGGCGCGAAACATTAGCATTCCTGAACGCACACCGGGAACTTGAAGATGGTTGATGTGTGGTGCTTTAAGAAGTGTTCCTTCTTTTTCCCGTTGTTTTTATCCACTTCCTACCCAAGGAACGGATTGGGGAGTGATCATTATTCTGATGGTGTTTTGTAGAAAAAAAAAAACCGTTTTTCAATACGCGAACCCTTCGCGGGGTGTGTCCACGCGCACGGGAATACACAAGGTAAAAAGGAAGAAAATTGAATAGACACTTCTTTTCACATTTTATTTCCTCGACCAAGAAAAGCAAGTGTTTTACGGCTCGCTTCTGTTGGTGTGGTTTTATATGAAATATGATGATTTTTTGTGTGTGTGTGTGTCTTCACCTCAAACCCTGAAATTCTCGGGTGAAAATTTGGGAACCAGCGGAACCCATCTTGGATTGGTGTGTCGTGCATTGTTCATCCCTTCCCGACCACCGGGAAGACCTCAAACATGCCACACGGGACCCTGATCGTAGTTATCGAACCGTTTTTAGCCGGTAGCAAAGTGAAAGAGTTGTAAGTTCGTGCCGTGAGTAGATAATGATTGAACCTGCTGCTGCTGCTTCTGCTACGGCTGCGGTCCGGAAACAATCCGGCGTTCCCCGGTTTGGCCTCCCGTGTAACTACGACGCTTCTGCTGACGCTGTAGCACATAAATCATTATTTCTGCTTATTTTTTATTTTCATTTTACCGCGTTGAGACAAGTGACAGTACAGACCTCTTCTTCTCAGGTCTCACTGGGGTCATTGGCGGATTCAAATTCGCGACTCGACCGTGAGTGACGGCCGGAGTGAAAGGAAGCTCTACCGCCCGTGTCCACAACTCACTAGCCCATTCCTCCCGGAAAGGAGACAGCGAAGGAATGTTGCTAATTTGCATACAAAGGAAAATGATGACGATGATGATGTTTGCTGCCATACGAGTGGGTTCAGTTTTCGGATGGTCATCGGCACCGCTACACCTTTGGCAAGAAGGGTCGAAAGACGCAAGGTTCTCTCGCATGCTTATCTAATTAATTTATCTTTCGTCATCGGTCGTGTGCGACGGCGCACCGTTTGGAGAAATGAACGTCATCAGCGTTTTTGGCACAACGTCACATCGTAAAGTTGACAAGGTGACAGTCACCTGCCGGGTTGTTCGCTCAACATAAAGCTACCCGTTGGACAGTGTGTAGTAATAGAAGCCAGCAAAAGACAAATAAATTCGATTGATTCGAGTGACTGTTACTTCCTAATTGTATCGCAAACTGAACAAGTTCTTTAAATTATCAATCAATTTTGAAGCAGCTTTCTTGTTTCCCCAAATCCTTAAGACAATGCTGGTAGATGGTTCGCTTGTTAAACATCGCTTTGCCTAAAGACGAACGGGCAAAACAAAACACAAACACTCAACCCTATGCCAACCCCGTGTGACCCCGTAGGCCACCGAGGGCACATCATTTAGCGTGTAGAATTGATTATTACAAATAAATTGGTCCCATTCCTGGGCGCCAGAAACATCGCGGCACAAAGGCACAAGGAAAAAAAAACAGATGCTTTCATGCCGGGCCGGGGAATATAATTTCGTTAACTCACCCCTCTAGGAGTGCTCCGGGTACGAAAACTAAAGTCCTAGCTCCAGCTCGCTGGGCCATTCGATACGCCGGCGAACGTTATTAAGCTGCCCACCGTAGCATTCGTGAACGGGTGAGAGGCAGCAGTTTATGCCTCTTAAAAATAAAATTTGTGGAAAAGATAAAATAAGGCACCGGAATCTCCTGTCGGCTGCGGCTCGCATGCGGCTATGGCCCGGGAGCGACCAAAACGGCACGCACACTGCATGAAAAGACGGCCGCAAAGAAGATGTGTCTATTATTATTTAATTTAATTCTAATTAACTTTAATTCTTGCCCTCGTAGCTGCGCTATCTTGTCACAAACGGGGCGCACGACCGGCGCAAATGGAAGGACGTCCTTTCTGCCCGTTTCTTCTCACTGTTCGAAAAGCTAAACGCTGCTCCAGAGTCGAAATCTAACCAAGAGTCTCGGGGATGTGCCACGCGTTGATTACGACTGATACTGATGGATGCGTGCGTGCGTGTGTGTGTGTGTGTATGCGGTCTACTTGCGGATGAAAAGCTGGTCCGCAAAGTAGTGGGTCGCTGGGATGATGTTCCTGATGATCATTTAATAGATCATTTGTCAAAAAAAAAGGGAGAAAAAGCATGCGCGGGTAACGAATTGTTTATTGATTGGCTAACGAAGCTTATCAATCGGGTAGGCGCCAGACTCGTACCCTTAGGTCTTCGGGTGTAGAGGTCTATCAATCTTTGTTCGATGCGATAAATGACTTTTTTTTGTAGCATAAAAGTAGACTGAAGAATATGGCAGCAGCAGAAAACAAAAGAATTTTCTTTATTTCTTTTTTATGTTGAGTTATGTTGTTTAATCTTGTCATCTAGCTTGTTTCCAAAGTTTTAAGGAAACAATGAGCTGTCAAATTTGAGATTTTGCTCCCGATCGTGTGTCCAACTTTGCAGACAGAACTCCTGCCGTTCATGCCTGCTTGAGGCAAACGATACTGACCTGAGTGACCTGAGTGGGTAATTTTCAATTATTCAAAACTTCTGGTTGCACTTTTCATCGTAAAAGACGACGTAAATTTTGACAAGCAGACACGGGTGTTAAATAAAGTGCAATAAATGCTTGGCACAATAATCCACAGAACAAAAAGGCGCGAAGCGATGGCCAACTGAATTTTATAACATTTTGTTGTTTTGGACCGGCCGATGTTCACGACCACCACACAGAGTAGAGAGCGATGGATGGTAGATGTGATGAGTAATTCTCGCGCATGACGTGCCTTCTTGAGCGCGAATTGACCGACGAGAAAAAAAACGGCCATTAAAAAATGAACAAAAAAACACATTTAACAACTTAACAATTTTTCTAACATTTTTATGTACGCCTGTCCTCGGTCGTTCGGTCTCAATCGTGGACGTTTGAGCGCGCAAGAAATCATTGAAGGTTCTAAAGCGACTGCGACCCGTCATCGTGGGTTGAAGTGGTTCTGCTTGCCTTCGTTTCATGTTTCTCATTGCAAGAAGAAGGAAACAAACACACAGACACGAAACGCTGCGAACGCTCAAAGCTGTTCTTGAACGCGCGCGCGTTCTAATCTTACGGCCTTCCTCCCTAACTATAACTAGTCCTTCCGCGCCGAAGTTTGGCCAAGGAGTTTTGGCTCGGTCCGCGTCTTTTACACTCGGTATTTCTCACATCGCACACACTCCATGTGCCCGAGAATGTGTGTAGCGTAAGGGTTCTGTTCCCTTTTTTTCCCCCTCCCCACGGGTTGTTATTCCTCCGCCGCGAAGCATGAAACGCTGTGTGTGCCTCGCGAGTTCTTCTCGTGGAAGATTTCTTTTCACATGCGCGCGGAGTTTTTTTTTTGCTTCTTACTTCTAGAAGATTTCTTGTGCAGCTTTTTTGTTGTTGTTTTCTCTTCTTTACTACCTACCGCTCCTAGTTTGTGGTTGAGACCGCCTCTGCTTGGTTTTTTATTCTGATTTCTGGCTTTGCTTCTTTTCCTCGTTCTATCTCCAATTCAACCCACCCAACCCTTTTCCGTGCTTAGAACAAGCTTACCAGCCAGTTGCTTTATGGTGGAGAGTTATTTTGGATGTATTTTAACTTCTTTTTTTCCTATCCTGTGTTATGCGGCTGGAACATAACAGTGGAAGCTGAAGTAGTGGTGGAAAAGGTAATATCGTCTAGCCCCCTAAACGTGGTCCAGCCGTAATCCACACATGGGTGGAAAGAGAGGGGGATAAGCTCGGCCAGACCTGGGGTCGAAAATCATCAGCCTCGTCTGCACATCTTCCACCGAACGGTTCGCGCTTTGGTTGGAGAGATACTTTAGAACTTTGCTGTCGAAAGACAGAAACGAAGCAGCACTAGTAGCGAAGAGCTCGAGTAGCACAGGAGGGTCTGACAACGGTGGTGGTGGATTAGTGATCTTTTTTGCTTCTTTTATTAAGCGACCGATCGTGAACGGATCGGCGTCTTCGTAAAACAGAACGAAATCACTCGCACTTTCCAGCAGGCAAAACAACGGACCAAAACGGCGAAGCGATGGAGCATTAAAAAACGCGCGGTTCGAAAACAGCTCTATCAGCATCTCCCACTACTACTACAGTAAGACTTTGACTATCTCGGCAATTCAACCCTCCGGAGGGTTGAACGATGAAGGGTAGGAGGATCGCGTGTGTGTGTGTGATTCCTCCTGTACGAGGCAAAATCGAGACTGCTTTAAGGCCGCTGATTTCATCGCTACTGTTGCGATGGCAGGCGTGTTGGGATCGGAACAGCGAACGGAGACGATCGAGCGTGCTCGTGTCGATCTTGCCAGTATGTTATGGAGGCAGACAGATTAGGGCAGTGCGCGCCGTGCCGTAGTTTTCTTATGCGCTTACAAATTTGTATTATTTTTCTCTATTAAAAGTCTGTATCGTTTCTGCGAAATTAAGGGAAAAAATTCTCCCCCTACAGAGAAAACACATTAGCCAGCAATCGCGACGAGTCATCGCGGGAACGTTGCACAAGCATTTGCAGTTTTATCAAGCTTAATTTGCTTTTTATGTGGTTTTTATTTTGCTTGTTTTAAAGCAAAGATAATGTTTTCTGTAGAAAAAAATATGTGAGCTTCAAGAATGTATTTTTCTTCCTGCAAAAGGCCTGCTTTGAACAGAAATATCCATAAATACACTGCACTACATTAATCCTTATCAAAAAGTGAAACATTAAACACACCTTTTTAGCAAAAGGAAACTTCACTACGAAACATGTCACAAACTGCATCAAACATGTCATAAAAATAACTTCAAGAAAACGAGTCTAACGAACGCCCCATAATACGACAGTTCTGCCACTCATGTTCCTCAGGAAGGATATCATTTTGACACTTTTGTCGATAATTTGCTTTCCGACGACGCACAGTGCCGCAGGTGCATCGAAGTTTTACAAAAAAAAAAAAAAGTACGAAGAGACCCAGGTGAAAGCGATCATGCTGCTGTCTCGTCCACTTAGCCGTCTTTTCTGACTTTTTGATGCATCCGATGCTTGTGGATCTAATCGAAAGGTTCGATCGCGGAATATGCCGGATCGAAAGCCGGAAGTGACGCCAAAAAGGTGACATAAGCACACATACGAAGGCACACACATACACTCACATTACTCACACAGAACGCCACGTATATGGGAACAGGAAACCAAAAAAAAAAGCCAACTATTGGCAGGTGAAATTGTAGCGCCAACAGCATTCATATGGAGCGATGGTGATGTTGGAGAGCTGGCAGGTCTTTTTTCTCATATTTTTTAGCAGTAGCAAAATTAGCTTTCAGTTAGCCAACTATTTTTCAACGCAACAGAGTCAGGGTTTTTAAGTATAAAATGAGTCTTCGATGAATCGAAAGTAAAAACGACACAGGACCCCAGGGTAAAGAGTTTTTCCCCCTTTTCACCTGTCTCACTTTTTACACTGCGTCACAGTACATTGTATTATGTATTTTGTTAGACCCAGAAGTAGCCTAAATTTTGAATTAAATATTGTTTTTACATGACAAAAATTCTTACCGTTTCAAACGCGATTTTCACTGGCATTACAACTCGATTCCACTCGTTCGTACAGGCACTCGTTGAAAAATTCATTCGTTTTGGATTTTTTTTCCACTTATTACTCTAAATTTGTAGCAAATTTTTGGTACGCTTTCAGTCAAGGGAAGTTTTCATTGTTTTTATGTATCATTTTGCAAATTATTATATGGACTAATTTTCAACGAAAGAAAATAAAATACTTTCACTTATTCGATTTTGCTCTACTGAGTTATCCAAATGGACGTTTAATATCTTTTAACCATTCCAGAGTTCTTTTGGCTTCTTCTGCGTTCCTCTCGAATATCCTACGATGTTTGTTCCAGTGTTTGGTAAGGGTGAGTTCCACATTCTTCCTACAACGAATTTCCACAGCTCAACAAAAAATAAACTGAATCACCGTCAACATCTCACTCGAGGGGAATAGACAATCTTCGAAACAAAACACTCGCGAATTTTCCCGACTCCCAGTTTGTCATTAGCGGGTTGAGAAGCTGATGGTCGGTGCCTTAGGAACAACTAGCTCTTCGCCGCTGGCTATATCACCATTTTATTTTGTCAATATTTCACTCAATGTTCTGCAATTTGGAATTTACCGATTTTTTAAACATCACATCAAGCAAATTTTTCTCTGTTTTTCAGGTTCCGGTTGTTTTTCTTTCGGCCTGCAGTACTTCTACGCGTTATTAGCGAAGAAACAGAAACGAACCGCGGAAAAAAAATCTTCTCCCGAACAACGCGCACACGATACGTCACGGCGAGACGGGAAATAAAAACTCAAACTATGGAAAATTCTAATGCGCCACGCCAAAGCCAGTAGTGGTAGTAGCAGGTAGCGCACGGCGCGGTTGAAAATGCACGGAAAACACGCAACAAAACACGCGGACTGCACTTCTTCTTTGAGCGATTTTCCTCTCGTGTGTGTTTCTTATTTTTTCCTTTCTGCTAATGGTCGTGCGCGCGTACGTGTGTGTGTGTGCCCTAGGATGACTTGGCACACGGTATCACTACCAAACAGCACAGCACGGTTGAAGGTTTTCATCACAGCGACCCGCGACGGCCAACCGAACGGCACGAACGTTTGAAATAAAATAAAATTTCTTCCCTTAAACTGCTCCCAAGGAGCTGTGTGTGCCGACGTGTCGACGGCGTTTGAGAGCGCGCTACCACTCACGCCTTCTCGCTCCGGCACCCACATACACACACACACACAATGCCGTTTCACTCCATCATAACCCGCGGGATGCCGGGTGCCGTTCGATGGGCACGCACGCACACACACACCTTCGCATGAAACTCACCCTCCCGCGTTATAGTTCTCTTTCGTTCGCGCGTTCGAAACGGCTACCGCGAATAGTGGTGCGTTCTCTCTCACTTTTTCGATGGGTTTTACTCACCCTCAACCCTCAAACACGCACACAAATGCTGAGTTGTAAGGGGTGTGTGCGGCAATTGCATTCGAATGCAGGCGCGCGCATGCGTCATCGCTCGCGAGTTCATGTGCGCGTACGAGAGAGATGGCTTGCACCCGGGCGGTGGTGGTGCTTTTTCGCTTTCGCTCATGGATTGCTTCGCTGGAAATGTGCAAAAAGAGGTTCGTGCAGTAGTAGCGGGTGTTGCATTAGTATGGGTGTATGTAAACACTCACACATCAAGGGTGTGTGCGTGTGTGTTGACAAGTAAAAACTCAACCCCCCACCCCAATGGTGAAGCCGTGTACGTACACAAAACTTCATCCCTTCCAGACGGGTACCTGTGCAGTGCGTTCCGTGCTCTATTCGCGTGTCGCGCGTTTTCCTCTGGTGGGGGAGGGAGTGCCTCCCAGTAGACACACACACACACACACGTATAAACACATAAAACCGTCTACTAAAATTGTATTTTATACAGTGTAGGCAACAAGAGATAGGAGAAAAAAATCTGCCTTGCGCAATTTTATTCCCATTGGTTTAAAAGAGAGAGCGAAAACTCCGTCACCAACATGAATTGGAAAGAGATG
The DNA here is from genome assembly GCF_943734695.1 of Anopheles maculipalpis. Taxonomy (NCBI): domain Eukaryota; kingdom Metazoa; phylum Arthropoda; class Insecta; order Diptera; family Culicidae; genus Anopheles; species Anopheles maculipalpis. The sequence continues at coordinate 85,215,634 of NC_064872.1, forward strand.
GAGCATAGCCTTTTTTTAGCGGTTGCTAATACGAAAAAAGCAGCCTACAAAAGCATAAGAAGAGCAACGAAACACGAGCAAAAAAACACCCTACATGCGTCCATTCCAGCTTTTCTTGGTCCTTTGCACTTCCACTACCAAAGGGAACGTCGGAAACGTTGCTGTCCGAAAACGTGGCAGATTTCCGCCCGGCGTAGCTTGCAATTGCAATGGTGCATCCGTGCAGTTTTTGATCGTTCGCAAACAATCACTGGAAAGGTTGTGGAATAAAGCACGCACACACACACAGTACGTATTGCGATATGACTTCGATCCACCCAAAAAAAAGGAACATGAAAGACACCTAAAAAAATCATAACAAATATGAATCTTTTTATGTAGCTGCCCGGAAAGAGCTACCGAGAGAGGGAGAGGTACGGAAGGGAATCGTAGGAATTAAAATTCAGCAAAAACACGCGGTGTCAAAGTGTATCAAGCGCTGGACATGATAAGGAAAAATTGGCATTTTGTCTTACGTTTCAGCTGGTTTTGTGTAGAAGATTTGTGTTGAATTTTATGATTTTGTTCTCTTTTTCTATTTTTAACGGCCAACGAACTCAACCGTTTCAATACACACACACTGTCAAGGCGTCCGTTTTCTGGATGACCAACTTTATTTCCCACCCCCGTGTGCTTTCGCCATTCTTCTCTGCATACTACGCGCCGTGATGCATCTCGATGCGGACGATCCCGTCCGGTCATTCCGGTGGCCTTGAGAGTATGGTTTCTAGGTTAGAAAAACTTTCGTCACTCGGCCCACACGGACACTCCGGTGGCTCCGGTTCCGGCAAGGACACTCGTCACCCACTTGTACCCTTGATGCTTTGTAGCATCAGCGTGGTCATTGGATGGGATTTTAATTTTCAACGGAGGGCGAGATTTGTACCAGAAAACCGAGTCGAGACGTGTGTGCGTGTTTGAAAAGCAAGGAACCAAATAAAATGTGTCCAGTGGCACAATCTGCTCTAATGGGGAGGCCCAACCGAGGAGCGCTCGCTTGTTATTGTTGACGCTGGACGTTTGATTGCGTGCGTATACATGTTGCTGGCGTTTATTGTTATTATAATTATTCCACTGCACTGTTTGCGACGCAACTATTACGCACAGACATTATTTGCATACGCAGCTCGAAAAGCATGGAACGGGGGTTGTTTTCTGTAGACAGCTGGGATGGTTCATCAAAACAAAGCCAGTTTTTGATGATGAGGATGATGCGACAGAACTTTAGCTTCAATTCCATCACATGAGTTAATAAGAGTTTGGGAGCTCAATTTTATTTTAAACCACACAAGCATATGATTTTTGCAAACATTTTGTTTCACAAACTTACGTTCAGTTTTCTGGAATTTAAAAATATCATCTCAAATGATCTTCCCAAAAATACAATCAACCAAGATCTGCTCATCCTAATCTACAAAGGGAACCTGTAAAATAGCTTCCTTCTTTGCTTCGTTTCCGTGTGCCACCGCAACGGGTGTTTAGTTTGGTTGCAAAAGTCGTACCATCTTCGCGCGTTCGCGATTAGACGCGGGCTTGGCACTCATACCGAGGCTGGATGATGTCACCGCGTTCATCACCGTGGTCACAAAGCGCTTCGGGCGTTCCGGTTTGCCTCTGTGTGTATTTGATACGGCGGAGATGACGATGGCGATGATGGTGATGCTCAAACAAACGGGCGGGTTTTACTGCGTTGGAGAGCAGCAGCTAAGCAGCAGCAACGTGAACAGTAAAAAGAAGCTTGCCCGATCGGCTAAGCCCGCGACCTAACGCGGCTTGTCTATATGTATATTGGTAGGCAAATAATAATCGTAAGCTGCGAGTGAAAGAAGCGTAGCCTCGGGTAAGGACACACAGGACCGATTGGCTAAATGATGACCGACTGAGGCATAAATTCAACAGTTTGCTGTTAAAGATGACACACACACACACACGACACAATGTACAAATATGAAGCAGACAACAACAACAACAACAAGAAATCCGTCTTGGGTTCGCCTGTTTTGAAGAAGGGACATTTGTTTTGTTTTAAGCTCACAAGTCATTAATTTTTAAAACGGATGAGTGATGAGTGCATTGGCTTCTTTAACAAACACCATCAAATCGTAGCCCCATGTATTAAAATTTTACCACTTAGGATGGCATTTTTAAGCCCCAAACGATTGGCTTCTATCCATCTTTCAATAATACGCTCGCTTCGTCACTTACAATTTAATGCAATTTGTAAGCGATTGACCTTTTTTTCCTTCCCCACATTATGCTACTTATTTTACCCGTGGCCAAATAATCCCCACACTCAACACTGTTGCTTATTCACAGCGCTGCAACTGCTCGTTGCACCCGAAAAACACGTGGCATTTAACCGGGTGGCTGTCATACAAAAATAGGTCGGTGGGGCCACACACTACACCGTACGCCGTACGTGCAGTGATGGCGTAAAATTTCGCGCATCTTGACGAGATGACGCTGAGCACGCTCTCTCTCCCTCTCTCTCGCTTAGCTCGTTCTAGCACCATCTCATTCTATTATGCTAATTAATTATCGTGCTCCACACACGCCCAAATCTTCGCAAAACCACCACCACCAACTCTCTCCCCCATTTAGTGGTCTCTGGTGTTGGTAGTTATGCCGCAGGAAAAACCTCCAACCGCACCAGCGTGCGTGTGCGTGGAGAATTTTCGTTTCGATGCACTTTTTGCACCCAACTGCGCTACTAGAATTAATCCAACAAAAGTTGGACAACGAACCCAACGCTGTATGGGTAGGAAGGTGGGTGCTATTTTATCACAAGGCAGATGATGGATGTACACACGTGAGGGTACGTACGCACGTATACGTGCGGTGATTAATTAGGAACGAAATCTTTCCCGTACACGTTGTGCGTAGATTCGATAGTCGGTGGTCAAGAGTATGTGAGGGGAAGGGGAAAAAATGGGATTACTTCCTCGGTCCGATGTTGGTTGGCTGTTGGGAAGGAAATGGACGTTTCGTGCCGAGCAACAGGTTGAGCTTGTTTGGGTACTTTTGCTCAGGGAAGGAAAATGTTGCATGAATTATGATTTATTTTGACATTTTTGGACATTTCACACAGGTAGTATGAGAATGTCCTGCTTCTTAGTTGGTGACAAAGTTATTTGATATACACAAGTCTTCGTGAAACGCTGACGTATTTAAGGAACGAATACTAGACTTTTTTAATTTTTAGCACAGGGCTTTGCAATCGAAAGTTTACTAATATGCTGTTTTGTTAGAATAAGTGGCAGCACTACATGATTAATTTAATCTTCGCGCATTATTCAAAGACAAATTTTTTGAAGACACGTTCTAACCATAAAATCAAGCAAATTATAAAATACAATAAAAGAGTCAAATTAACAAAAGTCATCAAAAAATAAAACACTTTCGAAAGGGATAAAAAAACAGCATCCAAAAGCGAAATAACAAACAAAAACAATCCCCGAAAAAAAAAAAAATCCGTACGTACGCTGAGCCGCACCAAAAACCAACCTTCCCCCGAAAACTAACAACCGGTCTAACCGGTCTCCCGGAATGGCGCGCGGTACACAATGTTTTCACGTTTGGATCGTTTTCACGGACCCCGTGTTGCTTGTCCTCTCCCTGTTCGACACTCTTGGCCGGTTGCTTAATTTTGTATTTTCTCGATGTCCAATTTTTGTGTTTGTCCGCTGCCACCATAAGTGCTGGAGACGGTAGGGTGGTTTTTAAAAATTTGTCTGGAATTCGTGGACCATCTTTTATGTTGCCAAAAATCAAAATTAGAGTTGAATGATTTAAACAAAACAAACAGTCAAAATGGCGCAAAAAAGGATGGTTTTGTTTCTAATAATATACGAATTGTGGCCGTGTGTGCCGCGGTTAATAGTGTGTAGGCGCTCGTGCGCCCGATTAAAAGAATCCTTTCGAAGGAGCAACCAAAAGAAAAAGCACACACCAAAAGAACAGAAATACCTCAAACGAAAAACCCTATAATTCATCGACATAATTCGGTCTTAACCTTTTTTCCCTCTTTCTCAATCCCCCTTTTCCCTACGGCCGTACACCAAACTCTTTCCTAACGTCTAATTTTCCAACGCAACTATCCTCCATTCGCCTTTCGATTGAGGTTAGCCTAGCTATTAGGTTTCCTACGGGAACTTTTGCTTTTCAAATTTGTGTTTCAAGCACTTTCCTCCTCTTCTTCTTGTGGCTCGCGATCTATCCCAGCCAAGGGTGAGTGCCAAAGAAAATAAAAGTCCTTACCCACGTCCACGGGGGATGAAACATTGTAATTAAGAATTATTTATTGACCTCCGCTCGACGAATGGTAAACGCTTGTTTCGTTCCTTGTGAGCTTTCCTCAATATTTTGGGCGATCAGTTCGGGAGGATCGGGAATGATCGGTTTTTACAAGTTTTCGAAGCCGTAGGGAACCGTACACCGGTTGGCTAATTTGGGTGTTTTGTTTTGTACTTTGTTGAAAGCAGCGACTTCTACGCTACGGAGCCCTATTTCCTGCTCTTTTTGGCATGTTTAATGTGTATCATTATTGTATCAACGCGATCACGAACGGTTGAAAGCATGGCTAATCCGCGAAGCTCAATACGCTTTATGCTAATGATCGCACACACAGAGGAAGGCGAAATGAAATCGTAAGGGAAAAAGAGGAATCATTGTCGGTTTTTTTCGCACTACAGGAACAGGTGAAGCAACAAACAAACACACCGGCGAGTAAGTCACGAATCGAGCTCGAGCCCTCCCTCACCAAACAAAAAAAAAGAAAACTCACCTTTCTTCCTGTCATCAGCAACCTTAGATCGGGAAGCAAAACAACAAAACTTTGCAATCTGAGAAGCAACTTGGGAAGGGCCACCGAACGCGCGAGCGGTTCTGGCACTTGATGCGTAATGGCGTAGCTCTTATCTTATCTTTATGACGCTTCGGTCACTGGAGGCCGTTGCACTTGCACGCGTTTCGCACCGTGATGCAACGGGTCTGGAGGCGGTTACGATGTTTTGCCATTCTGCACTATTTTATTGCAATTGCACTTCCCATCGCCATCGGATTCACTTTCGCTTTCTAAACATTCTTGCCGTTCAGTTATTTGCACTATTCATTGCTGGCTTTGAGTGTATCACAATCACATTAGTTTCGTTATCAAAGCTACCGATCAATACAAAGAGAAAACATCACACAGCATACCAGGTACGGTGAAAACCGAGAATTGCTTCCGGTGCGTGTAACGCGATCGAACTGGTACCGATTGCCGTAGTTCTGCCAGCGTGACAGCATTGCCAAAATGAGCTACCGAAAGGGTGCAGCGTTCTCGTCTGGTCGGCTGGTACCGGCAATCGTGCAGCAGCGAACAGCATCCGCCGCACTCCCGAAACATCCCTTCCACACCGCTGTGCGGCGAGGACGAATGAGCCCTGAAGGTAGGCAGGAATGAGGTCCTAGTTCGAAATTCGAAGAACGCTCTAACTACACTCAGTATGCGGGACGAGCCTTCGTTTTGGGTGGTGTGTGACATTATTTATAATATGATTCGTTTGAGCGTATATTGTATAAATTTAATTGTACTTTAAGCTTATTTATTAAATATTTTAAAAAAAGGTTGTGTCATTCGTACGATGCAGTTGTTCCTTGCTCGTCGATTACGGCAAATTTTGCCAACTAGGAGAAATAATGGCCACACAGCATAAAACATGGTACGTTCGGTTGCGCTAGTATTGTGAGCTCCCTGGTGGTTCTGTTGTTTGTGTGCGTATTGATTTGGTGGGAGCCATCAACACTTATGCAAATCAACGTACCGCTTGTCGGTCTCGCTTCTACAAACGACCTTTTTTGATGTTCCCGTTTCACTCTTTGCTGTGGCAAAAATTTCTCCAACGATTTAATGCCATGTCGAAAGGGGTGGTGAGTGGCTATGCTCTTAATTTAGGGGTTGAACACGAGACAAAACTTCCCCTTTGTAGTTGGCCACCAAGCGGATGGTAGCTGAACCAGTTCGTGTGCGTTGTACGCTACTGCCAGTGTACGTGCAACGGCTGGAATCGGTACTAAAAGCCGCTCGGCTGCTAGCACAGTGAAAAATATTAATTTCTATTGGACATTCAAATCATACAGGCATGAAAGATGTTCAAAAAATTTGTACATTTAAAACTATTTCCCTAGAACCATCAAGTTTTCCTTTATTTTATCCTCTCTCGATCAGGTTTCTATTGTCATTTTGATCATTTTTCATCCCAAAATTAGTGCAAGATTTTTGATACCGTCATTATTATAAAGTTTTTCTGTAGGCCCTAATGGCCCTAACATTCCTTCCTATCGTCTTTGAAAATATTTTTGTTACAAAACGTATGTGGAGCAAAAAAAAAAATGGAGTAGAACATAATTTCCTCGCAATTCTCGTTGCTCGAAGCGATTGCTTACCATTCTTGAGTAAAGTGTGGTGCTATCATTTATTTAAAGAAATGCATGCCCTGGATAAGGCACATACCATCAAGCCTTGTAACTATTCACTGATTCACAAAAAGTGCTGATGAGTGATCATTCGAAACTATTATTAAAAAAATAAGCTTAAACTTTTCTACCTTGTCACGAGCTGACAAGCTCCCGGAACAATGCCTCAGTACATTTATTATTTTTAGCGCTTTCGCACCAAAATACACCTGTCATTCTATGGCAGGGATCGTTTCATTTACCAGCAATCGTTCCATTACGAACGAATAAAGACGAATCATAACTCGTCTTCGATCGTTCGATTATTGCTGCAGCCTTGGGCATTTTCCTGCTGCCAACATCAACCTGGAGATGGAATCTACCCGAGGCTGAACAATTCATTGGCAAATTGCAGAAATTATGAAGAAGTAAGTAAACAAAGAAAAGGAGCACACACATTCTCATTGATATTGATTTGTACACCGAAACTGCGAGAGCATAAGTTTATCGTACAACTATTGAAAAACGCCAAACGAACCGTTTGCATTCCTTTCAGTTGAAGTTGGTTTTGGAAAGTCATTAAGGTAACAAACCGTCAACAATACACGATCGATTGCCGTTGTCCGGTTTTGTGCCATAAATCAATAGCAAATAAGTTTATTATCATCCCTTTTTGCCGTGTGTGAGGGCTGCCATGCGGGATGCAGTTCGTCGGTGGTTCACGAGTCAGCGTCGGAAGATAACCTCGCTGCAGACCGCTCGGTGATAGCAGAAGTGACCGGTACGGGGGCCATTCCACACAAAAGCCACCCTGCAGGGCTGGCTACAAAAAAAAAAAGAAGGAAAAAAATCACAAGTACAGCATTGCACGCTGCAGCGGGATGAGTTCGCGTCAAACAAAACGTTCAACCGATCATCATTTGTCTTGCATCGCTGCACACACAACACCTTTCAATTGGCTGTCAAAGACGGTGCTGCAACTTCCTCGATCGGTTGATATGGGATGAAGAGCAGAAAGAAATGGGAAGAGGACAAAAACAAAACCAGACAAAAGAAGTAGCACGCAACGGCGAATCGCGAGTCCAAAACTCGCGATCCCGGGACACTTGACACGGTGGCAGACAGGGAGTTTTTGCGTTAGCGTATGCGCTTTTGCGTTCCGCGTAACAATCAAAACTTGGGACGTGTGCGAGCTGTCTCGCAAAGGCTGTCCCCGGCTGTCCCCAAGCAGAAGAAGATGGGGAGGCTATCGAACCGTTTCGTCCCGTTTTCGTCCCCGATTCCCCGATGCCGGAGATCGCAAATCGTGGCCAACATACCCAAAAACGGTTCGGCTTCAAGGAGACGAGAAGGCAAAAATGAAGACGAAAGCAAACAGGAAGAAAAACATTCCAAAACGAACGATCATACCGCGGTTAAGTTGGCGATCGTGCAAGTAGTGCGAAACGGAAACTAAAAACAACAAGAAAAAAAATGCCAAGGAACCGTTTCAACCAAAAAAGGGGAAAAGGGGAAAGAGCGAGGAAGAGGGAAGGGGAAGGGCGTTGTTGGACAACGAGGTCTGTAAATGGGCGCGGGCTTAATATGCAAGTGACAGTGTCATCATTATATTTTATTACCAACACCATACATGGTGGACGGTGCACCGAAACCGTCTGCTACCGTTGATGATGACCCCAACCCGATGGGTTGTGATCGCACATTGGTTCGCATGCTTGGTTTGCTGGTGGACAAAATATGGCCACCCTCAACAGGTGGTGCGAACTGGACGATCCCACCCGGCAAAGGAAACGCAAAAAACCATTCACCCGAGTTCATCATATCGTGATAGTGAGCAATTTCGAAAAACGATGTAATGAGATTCGATCGAATCGATCCGTACAACGTTGACATTTCGCTTCACTGTATTTTCGGCTGGCCTTGCGCCTGTGTTTGCTAAGACACTAGCTAATTCGCATTAGCATGTGGCGGGTTTGTCCTTTGCACCAAAGTAATGCGATAATTAAGATGATTGATGTCAAAAAATGGGCCGATCCAATCGCGATTCTGGAACACACCTCGACAGTTGGGCCAGGGGTAAAATAGTTTTGTGTTCTAAAGGTGCGTTACATTGTCGCTGGTTGTGACATCGGTGCGGCATGTGTGTTGCATATAATAATCGTAAAAATGAACCATTTTAGCTGATAGTATCAGCGAAAGGATGTCGGAACGCTGCCGAAGGAAAGTTAATAGGCAATGAATAAACATTCATTTCGTCTCGTATGGATCGTTTTGATTAACACCAAGGAAAGTGGTGTCTTTTAAGCGATGTTTTTAATTAATTTTAATCGAAAAGGGAGTGGCAGAATATGGATCAAAATGTGGACTTATTGTAGCCTTCAAAGAAGCTTGAATATAAGTAATGAATTGCAGTAAAACAGCATTCAAAAGCTTAAACAATAAGGTAAATATGGAAAGAAACATAGAAACAAATCAATTAAAAATCAAACAGTCAAATGATTGTTTGTATTGTTGCTTCTTATTGTAGTACTAACTAGAATTACTTTTGTTGCTGTATAAATTAGATTAGATTAAAAGTATAAAGGTGAGGAAAAAAATTTATAAATTTTAAATTAATCTTAAAAGATTATAATCACTGTTAATGGCATACTTTCCGACATCAAAAATCCAAATTTTAGGCACAGGATAATAAATCTCTGTAAAAATACAAAACTTTAGACATTTTCGATTGTTTTTATGTCTTATTTCTTGTTGGATTGCTGCGTATCAGTCTTTAAAGTAGATTTTTCGTCTCCTTTTTAATGTGAAGGAGGATTGGTAATGAAAAAAGACATTAAAATATATCAATAAAATAAAGAAACGGAACATTCACTTACGCTTTGCCATTAGTTCTGACTCACATTAAATGTTGCTTGAATGTCGTTTGATAGTTGAACGTTGGCGCTTCACGACGGCGGAATGTCGCTTAAAGTCGTGTATGGAATCACTTTCAATTTCCAGATGTCCACCTTTGCCCATAGACCGACACACACACACACACACATACACACGCACATCACTCAAGCTCGATCACAAAACGCAATCACTTTTCAATGCACATGCACACTCGTTCGCTCGTTCTCCTTGCTCACCGCATAAACACACGATCGAGCACGCTGATCGATTGCCAAACGGGTAATGTGACATTTCGTCAGCGGATGCAATACGTTCACCAAATGTTTCCTTCTTCAGCACACAAGCGCGCTATCCCACGCACCTTCACGAAATCCCACCCAATGTGCAACCAAAGCTATGGCAACAAGAACTAGAACCGCTCACAAAACAGGCAAACGCCCAGCACGATCAATCGCGCTCCTCGAGCGATCGACTTTTTTACCCGCCCGGCATGACATCCGATCGTCGACGAACTGTCCCCATCACCGTTCCACACTGTAGGCTTTTATACGTGTGTTGCGTGCACCAGGCACCCGGTTGGTTGTAGAAATTGCAGAACTAACCCCGGTCCCGTCGCCATCTACCCATCCGTAACGACACCTAGCCATTGCCGTTCTGTGACAGTTGCACTTTATCTATTGTGCTGCTGGAGTACCGGTGTGAAGTGGATCATATTCGTATGTACCGGTCTCCCGATTATCCATGATCCAACCGGTAAGGCCTGCATGCTGGACGGAAACCGAAAACGGGAGGCTCGACTTGCGCTCGACCCCAAAAACCGGTCAGCTGCAATTAACCCATAAATGCACATTTGACGCACACTAGCGACAGCCGACAAGTATTGGCACTCTCTCAACCCCGAGGGTCTGCTTGCGATCGGGAGTCGTGAGGAGTCGAGTGCGCCAAAGCGATTCCGCTAAATGACAGCTGAAGGTCAGGCGCACTGCACTGCACTCTCGCTCTCTTTTACGCCCCATTCAGCCCAGCTCGAGCCCAGCATCAAATAACAACGATAGGCAGAATCTTGTCAACCCCCGCAACACATGTGTCAAAGCGAAGCCTCCAGCAGGCGCGAGTATCATTAAGATGAGTGATGGTGGTGGCGGCGGCAATGGCGTTCATGCGTGTGTATGTGTATTTGACGAGCTCCTTCTAACACTGCGGCAAAGAGAACAGGCACCAGATATTGGTCCAGTGTGGACACTTAAGTTGCTGTTCGATGCGTGGGAGAGTTGGCAATTCTACCGATGGAACCGTTTATCGTAGCGTGAGTGCAGGGTAAAGCTGTGAAAATGATACGCCACGATAAGGATTATAAATTATTCAGCAGCTGCAGCAGCAGCAGCAGCAGCAGTGGTTGTTGCAGGCAGCTTTATGTCGAAGCTTATGTAGATATGTATGTATGAAAGTGTGAAAATCAAGTACAGTGTGGCGCTGAAGGTTCTACAGATAGTCTAACACCGGGGATACGGTTTGCGGAAGTAAAAAGCAGTTACCTAGGAATTGTATTTTTAGAAACTCTCCGATCATAAATAAGTAAAACTTGCTTTTTGAAGTTCTCACAATTGAAGTACTTACAGACTATCGGAGCTTAGCAATACGGCCTTCATTAGCCAGCAGAAACAGAGCGTTCGATAGTACCTTAATTAAATTAAATCTCAACTCAATAGGGTGGACTGAGTATCTAACTACGTGGTATCAACAAGTTTAGTAAGCCATTAGATGGCCTGTATGACCTTAGCATGTCGTTATGCCCAGAAGAAAGAGAAGTCCTAATTTTATATTAAGACTAAATCCCACCACAACTATATTATTCATCAGTGACGGCATGATCATAAGGATATTATTAATATTGTCTAACCAGACCATACCTTTAAACCTACAAAATCTCCTACAAAAGTTTCCAAGTTTTTTCCTCACCAATGAGGTTTTACACCATCGTAGGCCCATTGATGTTTATGCCCTTGTCCCGATTAATGAGGCTGACATTAATGAGACACTCATGTGCACCTCGTACTGTTAACCAGACTTCTTTCTGTATCCCCAAAGTATACTACCATCCTAGATAAGGATTGAAGTTTTAGGATCAGTGACGATTGTTGAAGTAGATGCAGAAGTTGAACTGCTTTCTAAGTTATATGAGGCCCCTCTTTTTTAACTGGCTATACTTTTAGAGCTTTCTTTTTAGAACAGGAATTGCCGTGTAGTCAAAATTCTACTGACATTGGAACTAGAATCATCCGACACAATTTTCTTTGTGTTTCTACAAGCGTCATGCACATTCTTCACTTCATTTCCCAGCCTATCTCCATCATCACTGGATGGTGCAAAATGCAAAATAAATTACCTTCTCGCCCAACAACCACAAAGTGCTTCTAAACCTTCCGCCGTGTCACAAGGCGCACATGTCACTTGTATGCGTTTATGTGTGAAGATACAATCTCCCACGGTTTGCGGTTTTTCGTTTAGTCACACATTCTAGGTCAGCACTCCAAGTGAAATAGGATCGCGCTAAGATGCTCAACCATATGCGGTCGTTTCCAACACCTGTGAAAGGCTCTGCACACTGCACACTTCAACAGGTGCAAATGGACCGTTGGAATGTTAGGCTCACGGTGGAATGAGATCACACAATCATCGATGTCACCGATTGCACCGATCGGGACACATATTTTGCATGTGTCGCCGTACCGTGCACGGAACGGCTTAATCAAACACGACCATTAATTGTAGTGCCTATTGATTAATGACAAATGGTTCGTGGTCGGTCGGATTGGTCGGCATGTTCCAACGTGTTCGAGTGTGTCCCAACGTGCGCGCGCTTGCTTACACGCGAACACATCCATTGACGATCGATGCGCGGGATGTGATAATTCAAATCGAATTAGCTCGCCGCGTCGGTTTTGCATCGGCAGCGGTGTGGTTTTTGTGGCGCTGATTCGATGCAATTTGCACGCAGCTTGCGCAAAAACAAAACCCTGCGATGACATTACCGGCGACCTTAAGTAAATCATATTACGTTTTGTCGCTCCCCTCCCACACTTGATCTTGTACGTGCTTCTAACAGGAAGGTCCAAACCATTGCATCGATCGGTCGCTGATTAACTGTACTGTCTTCATTAATTTTCGCCCTAATGAACGCTCGAACGGACGGCAAATCGAGCCAGCGGTTCGAAAAGGCTCGGCATCATTTTTCATCCAAAGCGAACAAACCGAACTGAGGCGACGGAAGACAAGGATCGTGTCACGACACGTGATGAATGCTTGCCACGGTTGGAAGTAGCCACGTCGCCGCGGCAGAACACATAGACACGAGTATGTCATTCGCTTTGATCGTGGTATCGTGGAGTACACACTAGTCACAAGGAGGCCCTTAAGATGCCGCACTGCAGAGCCTAATGATCGTACTAATGTGACCGGGCAGCCATTAGTCACGGTGACTTCGGGAGCGCCCTTCACAGTTGGGCGTTGGGCTGATGCTAATAAAAAAAAATAAAGGGAACCACGGGCTGATTAGCAATCGATTTGTTCTCGTTTAAAATTTATTGCCCCTTGCGAGAGTGGGGCAAAGATTTTATTGTTTCGCTGGTACGCCGCTGCTGAACTGAAATGACTAATGTGTTGTGCGACTTAAAAATGGGGGCTAGGACCGTTTCCCGATCGGTGGAAAAGCATGATTTGTCGCCCTAAAGTGGTGTACGGTGTTCAGTGTGGAGCGTGGTAGGAAATAATGAATTCACATGCTTTTAGTGACCGGCAGCGTGTTATCGCTTGTATTATTTATTAGTAGGAAAATCTTTCTGGTCCTTGGTCTGTGCCTGATCATACAGACACACTGTTGAAGGCTCCTTTACACGGGGGTTGGTGTGACGGGATGATCATAATTTATAACTAAGGTGAGATTTTTATGTGAAAGCTGACAAAACATGTTCGAAAGCTTTCAAGTCAGCAAGTCAGCGTTTAGAAAAATCTGATACAGCATAGGAAAATTTGTTTTTCCCTCTAGTATTTAACAACAAGAATTATAAGTCAAACACCACGTAGAAATTGTGCCAGTGAATTATGCTACAGAAATTGTTAGAACTGTTTATCAAAACAACATGAATTACAATTAAATCGTTCTTAGAAACGACTCGACTTTATCCCACCAAAACTCCTGAAAAAAAACCTTCAATCGATTCTTACCAATAGTCAACACAAAAGCGAACGTTTAATTACTTTCAAACACCTTGCCTTCGCAATGCAAATCTTTCCGGCAAACACGCATAAAAATGCTTCGTCCCATCTTGGCACACCGGGAAGCATTCGGTTCGCAATTGCCCGTTATTGCGCTCGGTAATGGTAATTTATGGACAATATATTGCCCCGGTGTATCGAACGCGCTTAGTGCCATCATTCCGAACGAATAATCATCATCCTAATTAACATTCTGCAACAACGGTAAGCAACGAGCAGCCAGCGTGTGTTTGCCGTGACGCTTTGAATTGCTAGGATTAGTTTGCCAACGCCAAAGCAAAGTGATCGTAAATTTTCATGACCACGTGACGTCGACGGATAGTGTCGGGGAAGACGTTAGACCCGTACGCGAGCCTTCGTCTTTAGAAGAAATTAGTTGTTTTCTATGTAAAATGTTATTGAAAATTAATTAAAGCAAGAGAATCGAACCGGACAGACATGGAGAATTAGAATCGCTTGAAAGACCAATTTCTGTTAGCCAAGTGGTTTTGATTAAAAAATTACAAAACAAACCCAAAGGTTGACACTTGAAGGTGACATTTGAATTTATCCGTTTGTATTATTGATTTAGCGAAACTAATTCTTTTCCAGCCCAGGTGGTGGTGAAGTTTTTGCACGCCTTTTGTTGTGGGTTTAACTAGTCAGCTAAGACATTAGATTTTTGCATTCCAGCGTAGTGCACTAAGGCCAACTTGCATTCGCCTGGATAGCATAATGTCGCGTGGAAGGTTCAATATCGGCGAAGGTCACCGATTGGAATTGCATTCCTTCGTCTGTGCTGCAGTGTGCGATAAAGCCAACGGGCAGCGAATTCCTGCAGGTTGTAGGAAATGTTTGATTTCAGTTGTTTTAAGATGAAAAAAAAAAACTACCACCACCGGGAACAAATGTCTCTCGTTTCGTGTGGGACGGGAGAATGTGATCCCACCAGAACAGGGGATAATTGTAGGAGGAATGTTAAATATTTGCTTGCGTGTGGTGGGTTATCGATTGTGGGCTTGGTGGTGTTGTTCGCCAACACGTGTTCACTAAACACCTGCATTTGGTGATATATTGCGGGGTCAGTTATTAGTGGCCTAGTGTCATGGAGATGGAGAGCGTGTGCGCTGTTGTACCGATCATGATCGATACACCGGCGACACTGCCGTTTATGGAATGCTCATTAATAATGGCAGTGGTAAGGGCATGCTGGTGTTGTGAAATGATTGGAATAATTTTACGAAACGAATCCGGGGGTAGGTTGGATGTTATTGTACGTCGACAAGATCTATATTATTGCTTGTACTACGAGGGATTTCGGTGGGAGTATTAATGAAGACTTCATTATCATACTTGTGCAGATGGAACAAAAAACTAAGCAAAACCTCTGTTACTGCAAATAAAATGCAAAAGGTAATGGTTTCCTTATGAAGTATAATTATATTAAAATAAAAATACCCATTCGTTTCTTCGCGATTGCTAATCACCATAAAACTTCTTCACGATCATCGCATTAGATCGAGCTGCATCTTCTCGCAAGCAAAACTGGAAAGAGCAGGCAAACATTGGTGCGATTTAATTAAAACATTGCCATTACGCAGGAACCGTGAGAGAAAATATTTTCAATTTTTACTAGCGAATCGCGAATCACAACCCACCTCTCACTCGTTCGTCGGCGATGGTGATGATGATAATGTCGATTAGCGTGGTAAGCGCATATTACTGTGTATGCAAAACGACTGCACGGGCTGCACAGGTAAATGCGTTGGGTAAATTATTTGTTTTCGATCGATCGACTGAGGTTTGTCGAGGAACGTGAGAGGTACAACGATCTGTGTGGGAACGAGCGTTGGATGATCAGCAGAGGCAGAGGCTTGTGCGAAATGGTATAACGCGAGAAGCGTGCACAGTGATGCACCTTGCTGCAGAAATGCAAGTCTCGTAACGCGCTTTTAGATTAGCCGCTACGAAACGGACGGTTCTGCTAACGAAGCTAAATCGGAAAGAAGTAATAAAACGGTACCGGTGTTTGTGGTTGTTCGGGGACGGTAGGGCACTGAAGGGATACGGCAAAGGTTTCCCGAAGGTGATCAATTAATCGATTACGCCCACAGCACGGATGATTGTAAATTAAAGCCGTCTGTGTGGACAGGATTATTCGCGGACATCGCTTGAAGTGAAGGCCAACAGCTTCGCAGTGCTTCGGTAGAGATGACACTGACTAACGTACGGCATTCCAACATACGGATCATTAGAATGGGAATTCGAAAGAGCTTACAGTGAACAGGAAAAAATAATTTTTTCCTCATTTCAGGTGAAACGTTATTCAAATATAAATTGAAAACTTACAGTGTTCTCTTTTGAGGAATAGAAAAACTATTGGAAAATAAACTGGAAAATATCCTCTTTTCGGCAAAATGTAAATCCTAGACCATAACCGGTTTACCGGTTCATCTAGCAAGGACTAGAATCATCTTCCCTGTTAAGCTTTTTATCGTTGTTGGCCAGAGAGTTGGCCTTCCAACGTTCAATATTCGCTCCCTTCCTTCGTTTTCGGCGGCTCGCACTGTTCGTTTCCAATCAAAAGCTAGGGGAAGATCCTTCCTAGGTTTTTGTTTGGGAATGGAACTCCTCCCCTTGCTTGCTGCTGCACCCGTAGCTACCCGTTGTTGTGGCGTGTGTGCGTGACTGCATGCATGAGAGAGGGAAGTTTTGAGTTGTCGTTCATCCCCTTCGGAAGTGGTTTAATTGCTTTCATTCATTAATTAGCAGTCGACTCATCAACACGCAAGAAGTGAAAGTGAATGTTCTGTTCTGAAGAAGCTTAATTTTGAATCGGTGAAATTGGTGACTGAGGTGTTACAGTGAATTGTGTTCTATAAAGTGTCTGTGGTGTGTGTTTTTAGAATGTTTCGCATATTTTAGATGGTATTTTTTTAAGAAGAAAGCAAAATCATTCATCAGTGCATAGCCAAGTGATTGTGAGTGTGTAATTTATAAATTATTTTATAATTTCGTGAAGAAAACAGAACAGAAGAAACGGGCTAATCAATGAAGTAGAATGTTTATCAAAGTATGGGTTTAATAATGGTAATGCACAAACAATGAATTTCATTGTTTTTGTCGCTCTATAATTGAGCATTTCTTATGCTTAGATAATAGAACAGTCACAAGGCATATTCTCCTTACTTTTTTACGTTGCGTGTATCACTGATGTCAACAAAGAAGTGATTTGACAGATAATTTACAGGACAAGCTCGAGTATCTCTAGCAAGAACAACTGTGTCTTTTGTTAATCTTGTTAAGAGGTTCTATGTTTTATTCTTGACTTTAATTCTCATTTCTCTTAAAGTCTTATATGTTTTTGTGAACAATCTAATTGAAATCATTTTGAAAAGATGAAAATCATTGAGCAATGCAAATTTAAACAAGATTTACAAAGTAGGTAATGATACAGGAAAACACAGGAAACAGAAACAAAAGATTTTTGTAGAAGAATGTTTGACGGTGATAGTGATAGTGTTACTATTAAAGAGACAAGATGATCAAACAAAGAACCACCTCTTCGCTTCAACCACGTAGGCATGTAATTACAACATTCTTTATCCGGAAAAAAAGATATGTTTTCTTATCCATTCTCAAGTTGTAACAAAAACTAAAAATCATGCCATTATTCTCCGACTAGAAGCCATTGGAGACACAACATTCTCCAATACCGTCTCCGGATGGTTTGATTCGATGAGGGAATTTATTACACAGTATATTGATAGATGTTGCTCCCAGGGTATTGATTCGGGAATACATCCCCGAGGCGCCATTTGCATTCTTTACCATCGTTTGTACAACACAAGACAGGGCTTACAAGCATGGAATGCACATGTTTGGATTTTACCCCTACACCACTGGCTACACATATCCCTCGCCCCGAAGCAAGCGCGCACACGGATACATTGTACAAACACAAACAGTCCAAGCGCAAACTCATACGCTCACCCGCTCCTTCGCCTGCCGGACCATCACACTGGGGCAACACGCAACACACAGGAAACGCCTTGCGGAAGTCGGCAAAAAAGGGGTTCACATGAAACCTTCCATCATCATCTTTCGCTTTATGCGCGCGGACGACCGGTCGACGAGCACGAGCAGCTAAAGAATCGCTTCTTCCGGCAAACACATCAAATTTGATAAAATATGGAAATGTGTACCACATCGGGGGCAACTCTGGCTGGGTGGGGGACACGGAGCGGATAGCCGATTCCCTCTAGACGACACTGGAACGCAATGGTGTAAATCCGGTGGAAGAGTCCAAAAATCGAACGCCGGATAGTAATTGCAGAGGGTTGAAACACGCATCCCTTCCAGCGAGTGGGAAGATCGATCGTACTCTCAGCGAAATGAAATGCTCGTCAGACGCTGTCGTCGTTGGCGTAGGGGTGACGACGCACCATCTCCTCCCATCCTTACATGGCTTTAAGGGATTTTATTTTTTTGGCAAGGCACCGAAATCGAAATGGTGGCTCAAGTTTGTTGTGAGGTTTGTTGGTAGGAAAATGTTGTAGGTAGTCGAAGGGGAGAGTATGTGAAAAAGATTAGAGAATTGTGTGTATGTCGAGAACGGGACTCTAGGCGATGGGCGATTGATTGACAATTTGTTGCACCGAACCAAGCAAGGGGACATTGAAGAGATGTGGGAACTATATAAAGAAAGTTTATTTTCTTCCAAAAAACGAAAAGAAAATGTATCCAAAGTTCATGAAATTATTGAGGGACTGAGTAGATTGGAAAAAAGGTAGTTCGAAGAAATATATCAAAATGTTGCACAAAAGGATGAAAATATATTTATAGCTAATAGTAGCCTGAGATGAAAGTTTTCCATTTTCAAAAAATTATTGTAAACTAAGAGCACAAACTAGGAGAGGTATGTAAAAGATTAAGGACATTTCTTTGGTTAATTGTGGTGTTTGACCAGCTAACCTGGAAATTGGCCCCTTAAAATTTATGAACAAACAAAAGAAGAAAACTATCATTAAAAGGAAAGGAAAACGCAAAGCTGCTGCAAATTATTATCATTTGTGCTCTACGGTTTGACATCTCTGGCCAGCAAATGCCAACAAACAGGCTCTCGTCGTTCAAATTCATTATCCATTTCCTTTTCCATACTCTGTGCTGATCGTTACGGATGATAGTTTTCGCCTCTGCAAACATCTTAACTGCTATCCGGGTGTAAAGTGACCACCATTAGTTGGCAATTATTGGTGTTAAAATACACTCTGTTCCACCATTACCATTGAGCATTTGCTGGTCAACACTGTTCAGGAAGAGTTTTAGGTGTTGTGTGGCAAACTAATTTGCTTCATTTAATGCTAATACTGTCCCAAACGGGGTGAAGCAATTAGGTCATGAAACGAAAACAAATGTCCAACGTTTAGGACACTTGGGAAGCGATAAAGGTGATGGGTTAAATGGAGCTAACAGATGGTTTATTGTGGCTGTTGTGCATTGTTATTCATTGGCACTTTTGTGTTGTGAAAATAGTAATTTTTGTTTTTGTTTCAAGTATTTAATTATTATCAGTTTCTAGCAAGAAATTAAATTTCTCTAATCCTGCAGCAACTAAGTGTTTATTAGACCTAATGCTACTCCAGCGATAATTGCTGAAGGATATTAGAGAGAAGTTATCTTATCCTGTCATTACTCCCTTAGAATCTTCATACGAAAAAGCACAAAAATCAGTTCAAATTACATTCAATATTACTTTATACCGTCTATTATTACATTTAATCTAACATCATTACTACCCGCGTGTTTGATCAATCATTAACAACATTTCAAAAGAAGTCTTATTAAAATGTGATCGTCCAACAATTTCTGTTTCATGATACGACCATGTTACGAGCCCCATCATACATAACTCTTTTGCTCCCTGCTTGAGTTATGGATGCGGCCCGAAAAGCTTTGATGCTTATAGAGTGCTGGGAATTTATACATCGATTTCGATATGCACCACCATAAGAAGTTACCAGAGCTACACAGTACTTCACTATACACCACAAACCTCCCATTTGCGCACAGCGTACATCGACTTTCCACTCATAGGCTCCGTGCAATGAAACCTATTTCTGCCAAAGCTTTTTTCCCTGCGCTAACTTGAGTCATGCAGTACCCAAAAAAAAAAAAATCTGAAAGGAAAATGACGACAGATAAGCCTTCATGGGCGCACGGGGCTCACTCGCAGGGCGAAGGCACATCGAAGGGTGTATATGTGAGTGTGTGTGTGTGTGCGAGCATTCAATTTGGCATTTTCCGTAAATTGAGCACTCGTCGGTATTACGGTATGCTGATTTGTAATAAGGTAAGGTCGCTGCTGATTGAAGTACTCCTCGCAGATGGGCTTGGAACCGGTACCGGAGCATAAAACCAAGCACGGCGACGAAGCGAAAGCAGCGCACCAGCTTTCATGCTGGCGGATCCTTTCGGTGACGGTATTTCACCGGTTCTTGACGCGCTTTTACTGACTTGTAAGGGAGCCAGCTACTGGAAGGTTCGATCAGCACAATACGAGCTGTGGAGAGTTTGTTTATATTGAATTTATTTTTATAAAGTGTATTAATAGTTTCATCAGTAATGTATTTCGCCGTTAACAAACTATATCTGGAGGACCTCTTTGTATGAGCCTTTATTCAAATGTTGTATCCAAGTATACGACACCCTTACCCAGTTTAGGATTCACATTATTTTTGCCAGCAAACGCAAAGAATCAGCCACCCATCCCCACACACACACACACAGTCAGCGCTCAACAATCCGTGCACCATCGATACCGAACCGGTGGCAATATGTGCCGAACCGGTCGATCGGCGAAACGAAAGAGAATAATAAATTCAAATCCATAAACTAAATCTAAATTGAATTTTCAACCCTTTTCTTTGCACTGCGGAGGGAGGACAGTGCGATAAAAAGCGAAGTGAAGAAAAATAGAAAGGAAAAATCCACCAGCACTCGGTTCGTTCCGATACGCTGATTTTCGATGTTTCGAAGGGAGGAAAAAAAAAGCCGAGAAGCTTTCAAGTGAATTGATTTCGTCCTGAAGTCCCGAGTTTTTTGTCCTCGGTTGCACTCGGTGCACGTTTGAGGCAGATTTGGAGGAAAATGAAAAGCTCGCTCTCCAGCACAAGAGCATCGAGGACATGTTTTGGTCTATAGTGAGGTACAATGTATGCAGCTTATTTAGAAGAAGCGGGCAAAATGAGAAATCTCTCAAGAAAACATCTCTCTTTTGTGTACCAGTGTACGGTTGATTGGACGAATTTCATTGCAAAATGTTCAAGTCATTTGCTTGGCGTAAAGGATCAAACTACACCAATGTCATTTGTCAGGCTGGGTGGGCTAGCTGGATGTGGAGGAATTAATTTGTCCCAAAAAGGCGCCACATCATGCTGTACGAGGCCGGACCTAGGGACGATATAAATCAACTCCCTAAAAATAAATTCCTCAATCCTTCCAGAGCCATGAGCAGGCAAAACCGTCGATCGTTAGATAGGGCCAGGACGACGAAAGCCAATGCGTGCACAATGAAGCAATAAAATCAATCAATTCCCGTTCGATCATCATTAGTCCAGCGTGGCAGTAATCCTCCATTCAGGAGGATTTGCTTCGTCTGCTTGCTTCAGGAAGGAACGTCTTCACTTTTGCGTTTCCCGTAGGGTTGCGTGTGTGTGTGTTTGTGTACGCATGTGATTAGTTTTGGATTTGGAAAAATCGAACCGTAAGGCTTGTTTGGGGATGTAAAGAAGGTTTTATGTATTCATGTACCCTTTTGCCAAGAAATAAAAGCGAAGAAACGGACAAGAAACCTCCCAATACGGCCAAAAGGCATTTCAATCAGTGTTGCGTGACAGATGACAGAGCAAGGGGGGAAAAACAAGGAAACTGCCCCCGTTTCCGTATCGTATAAAATCGAACAAAAGAACGGGGAAAACAAAAATGGACAAAAATGTAATGCACATTTTATTATGATCCGGAACATGGTAGGAACATGTGTATATAAAGGATTTGGACAGGGATTAAACCCCGGCAACGAGGGAATGAATGTCTCCCCAAAAATAAAACCCATGCTGGGCCCTAACAGGGCGTGGGTCAGCTGAGCACGATTATTGGACAATGCTATTTTGTTGTTTCCCGTTGTGCTGGGGAGTTTGTTTGCTTGCATTATTTGCAAAAAAATTCTATCTAAAACAATATGGTACGCGAAATCGGATGGAAAATCATTCCTGATGGCTTAGACGTGGGTTTTCAATTCGTATTTAGTTGATATTGAATGAAATTGCTGATCAGGATGGAGGGATTTGATTTTGTGCTGGTGAGTAACATCATGTGGTTGTTGATGGAAGGTTGAAGTAGATAGGTGTTTTGAGACATTACTTATCGGAGGAAGACTTGTTGAAGAAAATTGTAAGAATTCTAGTTTCCATTTCATTTAAAGTACATTAGATTTGTGATCTAGCCGTTGTGGTGAAAAACTTATTAGATTTTGTAAAAAAAAACCTGGGTACTCTTATATCCAACGGATTAGAGTCAGATTATGGTGCTGTTGGACAAATTAAGAATTGACAAAACAGGACATTAAGAAATTGTTGGAAAGCTTGATGGAGAATGGAAGTGTAAAGCATAATCATTGTTTATCCAACACTTATTCATTTATTTAATCCGTAACTATGATTGCCTGAAGACAAAGTGTTTCATGGAGCGAATTTTTACATTACGAAATGGTCTCAAAACAAATACGTCAAGGAAGCCAAATATTTCACCTAAAGATTTCATTTGGTTTGGATCGAAAAGTAGAAGAATAAAAGCAAAAGCGAAAGAAGAAAATGAAAATTTAAATAAAGATGAAGAAAGAAAATGGGACGAAGGATGAAAGGAATAAAAAGAAGTACTGCATAATCCATGATCACAAGCTCAAATGATAAGTAAAGTTATTTTTAATAATTTTATTTTATAGATGCTTTGGGTGTATTGGGTGTAAAAGTCGTTACGCCAAAATTTCTGTTTTAGAAAATAAAGTGCCATAAATCGATTTTTAATTTATTCAAAAGTGATAAAAATATATGATCAAAACACTCAAAATTACTCTGTGTTTAGTTTTAAATAAAATAAAAATCAAGCAATATGATGACACAGTTCAGCCTGAGCAACGATCCCATTGCTCCTCACATATCCCATAAGTATGCACAGTGAAGCAATTTACTCCACTCAAAACCTGGCAACACTTGCCATAATTCAAAATCAATAAATTTATCACACAAAACCATCCATACACACTCACCCGCCCAAACGATTATGCCGAACGAAAACTAGCTGCGCATCATTTTTCAGACCGCGGCCCCTCATTGCTCTTCCCCACATGTCACATTCACGCGCGCCCGGGCTGGTTGAAGCGGGCTGGAGAAGGAGAGGAGGAGCGAAACGTGTGGCGGTTAGCTTCCCAACTCGATGTTCCTTGCCAACATAATCGGATGCTTTGCTTATCGTGCAACCGGATATGCTTGCCACGCTGTGGTCTTTAAGTCGAGTATCCCCGTTCCAAGCGGATGGTTTTGCTGAGCTGGGCTCGCATAAAACGGTGGTGATGGTGACTGGGATGATGATGGCATACCGTAGCGTACGAAAAGAAACAACACAAATCTGAAGGGAGAGCATATCCCGAAAAGCGTAACCGTGGCTCCAACCCGCGTCTCGCTGTACCCGGTGGGGTATTGAGATTTGGAACCACTTGAAGCAAAGGAAGCCATTTCTACGCCATGGCCACTCGAGGCCGTTGCAACGATACGTCTACCGTGCCACGCTTCTCCACAGCCGTGTTTTTTTTTTTTATTACACTCTTGACGGTGGCGCCCACTAACGGAACTGAAGGCGTTGGCTTGGCGGGCTATAATATGACGGTAATATATTTTCCACGGCTTATGTCATTTTTGAGGCCGTGTGGTACGCCCGCGAAGCTGCGCATATATCCGGCAGCATCAGCACCAAGCATCGCCAGCAGCCAGACTGTTTTGGACAGAAGATTTACGTGCCAGCTCCGGTTCCGGTTCGGGTGGCGACGCTGGAAGAAAATGGACGCCAGAGTGAGGGACATCGTTTCACAGAGCACAAGAACGGTAAGGGTTTTTTTCGAAAGAAACTCTTGACTTGGGAAAGAAAATAGCAACACGAACGTGATAGTGGATCCATACGAGGATGTCCTCTTTTTCGGATTCCAAACAGCCAGCAACTAACAGCATTCCCGGTTGTTTCCCGGAGGCATGATATTTGTTGTTGCCTGCCAGCCAAATGTGCCAGCGCGTAACGATGGATGTGTACACGTGTTGGCAACATTAAATAAGCTTTCACCAGTGTACACCCTTTTACGCGCTGGACTCATCCTCTGTCCTAGCAAACGAGTCGTGCTTCTTCTGCCAACGCCAAAGCCCCGGAAAAAGTGAACGAAAATCGATGATCCGTCCATTTCTTTCTCGCGGAATGAGTGTGTGTGCGAGGGTTTGAAAAAGGGAGTTTCTTTCTTTTTTTTTGTGTTTTTTCGGCATCATGTGGGATTTCGTTATGTATAGGGATGGAACGCATTATGTACAGCATGGGAGGGGTGGGATTATGCGAGCGAAAGTATGAGAGAAAAAACGACGATGCAATGTGCTCTTGTGATAGTCGATCTTGGTGGGGAGTTAGAATATGGGAAAACGAAGACTCTTGTAACATTTGTTTTCTGCTCTGGATGGAAGATGCTTACACATTGTGGGTTTTTCATATGGACAAAATATAGCTTTACGTCTTGAAATTACTATTTGTTCGTTATCCATTTAAATTCAATAAATCCTTATTCGTTTACCTAGCTGAGACTTACACAAATATTTCTTCATTTTATCACAATACACGATTGCAGTTTTTTATTCCTTAGTTGTTCGTTATACATAGCTTACTTTCGCTATTTCTTATTCTAAGTTTTACAATCGGTGTACTCCTTTCAAAATCTTATTTCTACTTTCTTATTATTATACCTTGTTTCAGGTTATTTGTTACTCCAGCAATGAACTTTGCTATTTTTCATCTCAAAATTGGATAGCAATTTGTCGTCTTTTTCACCCTTCAAAATGTTATTTCGAGTAGAATGTGTGTTTTTAAACTCTCAAATCGTGTTCATGCCTTTTCAAAACACCAAAAAACGACCAATTCTCACTGTGCCACTGTTAGATGGATGCTACTGTTGTGGTGCCAAGCTTCTATTACCACGGGTTTGGCGGTTTTCCGGCAGACAGTCGCGCTGCTTACAGTTCAAACAACCCTCCCCAGAACTGTTTTTTTTTTCTACAAAATAAAAAGAAAAAAGACCAAAACCAGAAAAAGAAAAAACACAGAGTGTGTGTGTGACACACACACACACACTCAGAATCCTCTGCAGCGCAAAGAAGAAATTCGGTGGCTTTGAAAGCCCTCATCCAATTTGTTTCCTTTCCGTTTCGATTAACATGGCTTAAGGGATCTTTGGACGGTGGGTAGTATGTATGGTCTGTGCGGTGTACAGCGAAAGTAATGGCCAACATCCAACAACAGTAACAACAACAACAACGGATAGAGCAACGACAACAAAAAAGTAAGAAATGGAATACAAATTGAAATAAAGTCATGTTGAAATGGAAGCAGGAAGAAGCCAAAGACTTATGGGATGGAAAACTGTGTTTGATGCTGTGAAGGAGCAGCTTTTCGCCTGTTCGATTTGCGATGGGAATATTGCCAGAACTGTTCGTTTGATTTATTTGATGTCTTTTACAGGAAAGTGAAGAGTTTAGTGAGTGAAATAAAGCTCCTTTTTAAGTACTAAAAGTGCTATTAGTAGCAGTCTTTATGTCAGTAATTTAGGCTTCATTTCTTCATATCTTATTTCAAGACTGAAGGATATGTTTTACATGCATGAAAACATCCACTTCTTATCGGTAAAACAAACAACCAAGTGATCATTCTCACCCTGAATAAACCCCTTTACGATGTCGTCCTCAATGCAAATGAAAACAAGCTTTTTTCCTCTTGAGCTCAATTCATTCATTCCTAAGATCCAGGCATTCTCAGCCCACCGAATTTCCCACCTTCTTAGAACGATTTGTTTGCTGCCAAAAAACTCACAAAGAAAAACAAACCCCTCCTCACCGTTTTCCAGTCCCCGGTCC
The DNA here is from genome assembly GCF_943734695.1 of Anopheles maculipalpis. Taxonomy (NCBI): domain Eukaryota; kingdom Metazoa; phylum Arthropoda; class Insecta; order Diptera; family Culicidae; genus Anopheles; species Anopheles maculipalpis. Next base: position 85,241,472 of record NC_064872.1, read on the forward strand.
TGGCCGTTAAACATGTCAGGGGTTAATTTTTATGTAAATTTATGTATATTCATTACAGCGTGCCGTCGGTCGAACAAAAAGTAAACGAAACAGGAAAGCGAAGCAAGCGCGAGACATTGGGTGGGATTACTACTTTCACTTGTTTTTCCGAGTTTCCAAGTTCCGCGACGCGATGATGATGTGTCCTTGATTTTCCCGACCACCCCCGAGGAAATGTGTCCTTTCTCCCTCACACTCCTTCTCTTTCTCTTTCGCTCCCGTGTAATGGACTGTGTGGAGGAAAATGAGTTTATAAATACTTTGGAACAAACGATAATGGAAGTAATCGTCATCAGCGTCGCCGTCATCGTGTCGTGGTTTTGTTGTGTGAAAATGAATGGAAGCCACCATCGCAACCTGTTGCGGAACCGGGTCTCGGGTCTCCGATGATTATTTTATTTGATGTTGGAAATTAATTATGTATCGGTATGTAAATTCGTGCTTCGTGTGATGGTGAAGAGTTTGGTAGAGGTTGGGATAGAAGTAGGGTGCTTTATTTATATGCCGCTAACCATCCAACCCAACCATGCTTCTCGGTCTCGGTCGTAGGTTTAGGATGACGGGTGGTACGGTTTTCATTTGCCGACTTTTCCCGCCCGACCAGTCCGTGGTCTCATTAGAGTGAGTGGGTGGGAAATGGGTCGGTAGAATGTTTTTCGCGTCTGCGGCACGTCTGGGGCTTTTGGCGGGCTTCCGGTTTCATTAGAAACATTACACTAAGTGGTTCGCCGTGGTGTGGATGTGGGGCGTATCGTGTCGTGGGTCATGGGCCGTGACGTTCTACTGCTATTTTTCTTCTTCATCTTCCTTTTCTTCTTATTTTCATGCTACGGTAAGGGTGCTCTGTAGGTCGATTATCGATTAGAGACTTCTGGATGAGTTTCGCACGGCGTTCATTCGTGCTTTCATTAGGTTGGTCGGGTTGGTGATGTTGGAGTTAGTGGTGGGAATGCTGTTCAAGGTTACAACTTTAATGAGTAGAACTTTAGCCGGGCGCGGAAAAGCATTGTCGGGTAGACAAATTAAAGGGTTCTACTTTGAGTTTGACGAATTGTTGAGTGGTAAAAGAGTGAATTAATGTAGAATAAAATGTTTAATTATAGAAAAGTGACCGCATGACACATGATTTTCAAACATTCTAAGCTGTTCTTTATTGTATTTTATGTGAATGATTTAATTTTATTATTCATCTTTTGTTGATAAGCTCAAATGTACTTTTAACAAAAGCCCTTATATGAGTGAAATTAATTGTCACTTTTTAAACAATCTCGCTGAGCCATAAGGGTCGACCCGAATAGTTTAAGAGAAGAGCTTAACAAAAGGATCGATTTTTCCAAACAAAAAACATAGTATAAATCTTAACAAAAATTTATTATAAACAGCAAACTAAAAACAGTCAAAGTAATTAAAACCTCTACAAATGAAGTTGATAATTAAATTTAAAAGAAAAAACAAAATCACGTAAGCAGTAGGTCAATAATCAATTAGCAATAACACAAAAGAAACAGGTTAAGAAAAAAAATGTGTGTAAAATGTGTTAATATATTGGAGTTAAAGTTGAATTTAAAGAAGAAAAGTTAAATAAACAGAAACAATAAATACAAACAGAAGAGTAAAAAGGATCTTAACTGATTGTGTATCTCTTTTTAGTTCTTAATGTATTCCTTTGTGTCATATTTCAATCAGAATGAAACTCAATTTTGTAGAAATAATGGAATAATATTTTCCTAATTATTTCCTTTCAGAGCTTTATTATTTTACCATATTTATAGTCATATATAATTGCAGATTCTTTTGAAATAAAATATTGTTTTCGCTCTATACCACAATGTAATCGATATTTTATTCGTACAGTTGACACAAAATACAACAACAGCCATCCAACGACGGTGATTCGCTTTGTCAATAGCACGTTTAAAAGTCACCTTGGCAAAGCTAAGCACGATTGGGAAAGCGCCGAGAAAATGTCCTTACGTTGTCCCTACCGAATACGCCAGCAATCAGCGCACGACAGATGGGTGCACGTTTCTTCGCTCTTTCTCGCTATCTCTCTCTCTCTCTTTCTCTTCCAGCGAGTAATTGTATGTGCTTATGTTATGTATGCCAGTAATGGATTGTTGCACATAAGCACCAACACCATCATACCCGCCCAGTGACATCAACAATTTACACATAGCGACAAGAATCCGGCAAACCCCCCCCCCCCCCACCCATGCAAAAGAAAATGCGAAGCTGTGCCAGTTAAATGAGGAAAAGAATTTTTCCTTCACTCACCCCACCAAACAGTCACTGTGTGCGTGTATGTGCGAGAGACATCCAATTCAAACGCGGCACACCCATCGTTGCTATGGCACAGCAACGGCTCACTCACTCACACATTCATAGCAACGCAACGCATTTGGGTGTAGTGGAAAACTGTAGGAAAATTTCTTCCCTCCACTCTCATCGTCAACCCACTTCTTTACTTGAAATCCACCTAAGCGCAGGTTACTACACCGTACCAGGGTCGGTGGAAATGCAAAAACAGACCAAAGAAAGCCCAGAAAATCCTGCCAGACGTGCGGGTGCGAAGACAGAAAGTATTTAAAAAGTTGAACGTTTTCCTTTTCGACGATGGGAAAACCCCTGGCGCTTGATGATCATGACCTACCTCGGTTGTATTTAATTACGACCATTTCGTGATTTCACTTTTCTCTTATTTAAATAACGTCGCCGGCTTGGATGGCTGGCTCGGATGGAGCCGCCAGGTGGTTGACGACGGCATGAGGGCAGGACAGCATTTACATAATAGATTTGAAGGTCATTCGGCGAGCGAGCGAATGAATCATCAAGCCACGAGTTGTGGTGTGGTGGGCCGCAGCTGGGGAGAAGAAACGAAAAAGAGAAACGTTGGGTGTGTTTTTCGCGACTTTTTTCCGACTTTTCGTGCCGTGGCATTTCCCATTTGCTTTGCGTTTTTAATGATTTTGCAACCGGACCGGTGTGAGCAAGTTAGGGTGAAGGAGGACGGTGTGTGGGTGACCGACCGTTACGCCAGCGGAGTCGTCATCAGCTGATCACACGGGTTGATGAGGTGGCTGGTGGATGGTTTCCAGACACGATAGTCGTCGGTCGGGAAAATGAAGCAGATTATTGTCTGTTCTCTCGTTGGGCGAGTGGGAAATTGGGTCACCTTTGCAAATTACCTGTGTGGGATGCGTTTCTTGGCTTAGAAGAGAGATTGTAATATGGGACGTATTTTGAAGATTTTCAGCTAAAATTGGGACAGCAAAAACTTTCTTTGGGATATTAACACCTCAAATAGAAAAAAGTGTTAGATACTTTGTAGGAGTGTTGTTTCAATGATATTTTAATGGTATTGCCAATTTTTTTTTTTGATTAAATTTTCTTGAAATAAATAAATAATTCAAATAATAAAAAATATTAAAAATAAGAACATCATACTCAAAATAAACAAACGAGAGTTTAATTCTTGCTGTTTATATGGTGTTTATACAAATATAAAACCTCTATTGGTACATCAAAACGACTTAATTCACTTCCAGCAGAGATATATGTAGAGTGGTAAATGTGTAGAGAAATATAGCAAGTTCATCAAAACCCATTTTTGTTTGTAAATTATTAACTTCATCTCGAGCAGAGTCCAGAAATAGTGACGATGTAGATGCAAAGCTTTATGTTCTAATTCTATCGTCAAACTGCTCTCTATTCATAAGTTCTTTAGGCATTTTAATGCTGAAGTTTTCTTTAGCACTAAACATTATTTCTTTAACATTATCAAATTATATTCCTTCCAGCAAACAGTGACAGCAAATAAGGCTCCCTTATCTACCTCCAAGCAACAATTGACCAAATTCGTATCGAGCTCACCCATTCCCATCGACAACAACCGATGATCGATTACGGCTCGGGTGAATTGATCGTAACGTGGCGCATAAATCATAAGAAAAGAGGGCTCCACTCACCTCCGTACATTCTCGCGCTGAACATTTTCTCGTTGATGGCAGAAGCAATTTAGTTGAAAACAATTTTCCTGCCTGTAGACTGACATTCGCATTGTGCAAAGTGTGCCAATGGTTTTGTGCAAGAGAAAATAATCTTCCCCAAGCATTTCTGTACGCTGCAAACGATACTGTAACGACATTTCGGGGTGATTCGGTACGGGTACGAGAACACACCCCCAGTAGCCGGTATTGTAAATGTGCCGGAATACAATCGAACCATGTTAAGTAAATTGTGTGTTTCCAGTCCTAATTTTCCTAAATGGATACATCCAACCTCACATGCACGGGATGTGCTTTGCTATGTGAAGGCTGTTGAAGTCATGCTCAGTTTCTTATGCTTCAGGGTGCATGTTACACGCGATTTCTCGAACAAAGAACGAGTTAAGATTTAAGGCGAACCGATTCCCAAACATTTTCTTGGTAGGAACAGCAAAATATATTATCCAGTTTTCTACTGCCTGCTTGCTGTCGCTTACGTTCGGCTGGCATTTTGACTTTCGGCTTTCTTTTTCTTCCTTTTCTCCTCCAGAACAAGGATCCGGTCGATCCGACATGGCAGATCTCTGAGGTGATATATGGATGCGATATTTTGAACCGAAATTGCTCCATCGTTAGAGACGTCTTGCGCGTTAGCTTTGCCGGAAAAGCTTGGCATCAGCTTGGCCAAGTAAAAAAAAAAAAAGAGAAGAAACAAACGATATCGCTCGGTCTTAAGCGTGTGTCGTTACCCTTTGCTTTTCGAGCCTCCTTTAGCATAGGCTCAATTGGAGGAAAAACATCACCACGCCCTGCCATCCATCAATCCCATCGTTTTCCCGATTCTCGTCCTCCACGGTGCAGATTGTCGTAAAAATCGAACATCATTACACGGGAAAATTGGAAAAGCCATGAGAATATGTCACGGGCGTAAAAAAGTACAGCCCCATTTCATCCTCCACCTACAAAAAAAAAAATTACAGTTACACTGCGGGCTATTAGATGTACAACACACGACACTATCGGAGCGGCAGGAAAAATCCGGTCGCATGATAAGACATTCCACAAGTAATGCAGATAAGTCGCACGCAATTGCCATTTTGTCGACTGAATGGGCTGAAGCGTTTACGAGCTGCTTCTACCTTGCTGTGTCTAGGTATGTGAGAGGCGGGAGTCAACCTTGCCGGAGGTCAGATGGCACCTGAAATTCGGGGTTTCGCAACACATTTGTTGCCTCCCACTTGCCTCTTCTGAGCCAAGTGATTACCGGTGGAATTGCTCGTGACATTTTTATGCCCGTCGTCTACAACGGCCCACCGTTTCGATTGATTCTATCAAAATCATTGCCCGCGTCACTAACCGTAATGGCAGTAATTGGGAATGGTTTTAACCTATTTGGAAGGCTGCGGGAAAAAAAAACACACTCGAGCCCTTGTATGCATTCGGCAGTGTTTCTGTGTGTGTATGAGGACGTTAAACGTAGCACGTTTTTACGCTGCAATAACTTTCGATGTGGCCATAAAAGCTTGTGTTTTTATCGATGCTTGCCTGGGGTTCTTTTTTTCTTTACTGCGTGAGGTATTTGTTGCTTGGAATATAGAAAAGGTTCTTCAAGTGGTGCAGCAGAAGAGGTTTTGATGATTGTGTTAAAATATCTGTGGCTTGACATTACGCTATGACGGTGGACATGATAATACATATGAAAAAATTTAATTCTTTTATATAAAATTCGGTTGTTGTCTAGTATTTATTAATTATTTAATTGAGTAAGACGACTCTTCGCCGTATTGTCGACACCGCTTGTGTTTACCGCGTTATAAACAAGGATTTTATTTTACAAAAATTTCACAGGACATTTCCTCCCTGTCGTTTGGCTTATCCCGGGCATACTCGGTTGTGGATGAGTAGTGGTGCTGATGATGATGGTGGTGGTGATGATGATGGTATTGTTAGATGATAATCTGGTACTATTGCTGTGGCTATTGTAATGATGGTGGTTGGTTACATCCGAACTCCGGCTATTGTGGTGTTGTGGCCGTTCTATTCTACTTTGTAGATTGGTCTGGACTGCAACAAACAATGATAATTATTAAGACCACACATTTATTTGTCTGCGTACAGTGTTCTCCAGTGCAGTCCAGCAATGATATTTATAAGCTCAATCTAGTCAGCGTCCAATCCAAGCAAGATCGGTAAGCTCTATCAGCAAGAACGACTTCACTACTCTCGAGAATTAGCCCGTCCAACACTCCCGAACCCACCGCAAACACAGCCAAACTCGAGTTGTTGTCTGTTCTATAAAAATTTAACAACAAATCGATGACCTATACAATTTTTTTTAACAACAAACGGGAGAGTTGGAATTGATTTCATCCCTAATTTGTTATTGGTTTTACAGAAGAAGTTCTATGACATTTTATTTAACGCACTGACAAAAATTATTCAATAAGAAAGTATGTTTGAACTAAATGAAAGTGAATTTGTTGGGTTTCTAAGAAAGAACCGGAGTTTACAACAGAAATTTACTCCCTCAGAGAATTTCTCTATGGCTTTTGAATCATGCCCTCCGACCGACTATCCTTCAATCAATTCAATCAGAAAGATCAATACTAGCAGGATTACAAATAATGCTTTCTAATCAACAATCATGAAGAGGATTTATAACTTCTTTTCGTTGTAAATAAGTTGGTCTAGACGCAGGACGTATTGGATTTATCTGGATACATCTGGATATATGGCTTCATAGTCCTTGAAATCATCAGACTATTGACCAATATTTTTGGTCAATAGTCCTATTAGGTAGACTATTGACTACCAATTTGTTTTAAAATATTTAAGTATTAAATATATTTTTCAAGAAACCGAGTATGCCCTGGATAAGGCAAAGAATAAGGAGAAAATGCCTTATCCATAAGGTCATAAAATTTACTCACCACAAGCGTAGTTGATAATACGGCACTGTACGGTCATAGTCAACTGTAAATAAATATTTTTCAAGAACAGAACTACTACATTGTACCGCATACAAGCTGCGACATTTTGTATTTCTACCATATCAAACATTTTTCACTCACACACTCATCGCGAGCACATATGAGTTTCCAAAAGGGGGTGGCAAAATCTATCACCCTCGCATCAAATCGAACCTTTTGCTTCCGATTGGTAAACGCAACCACACATGCACGCTCGCACACATATGGGAAATATCCGTGTGAGTTACAATTCAACCACCCAAGTGATTGACAGGGCGGTTCTCTATTCCCTCTTTCTGTTTTTCGATTTTTTTCATAAAATAAGGATTTCGAAACATACCGCTCCACACATACGCACGCTAAACATTTCATAAATTAACGTTCCACGTGATTTCCTGGCGCGCATTGGTAAAAGGGACCTTTAGACGGCGTCTAGAACACATACACGAGCCCAATTAACGTTGTACATGCAAGAAATCAGGAAGCTGTTTTCCTACTGGGTCCAGGCAGGAGAAGAACAAAAAACTAACGAACGTGCTAATCGCGCCAAATTTATGCAAATCTGCTCTGTACCGGAACCGGAGACAGCTGAAGACTATAGTTGAAGAGTTGGGAAATGGGAAATTTGCATAAAATTACAATCGGCAGCCCAGTGCGACGACCTTGCTCCGCGTATTTCGTTATTAGCATCGTAAAACAACATCTGACTGACTGTCTGACGCGCTCTTGAGGTTATATGGCTGAGTGTTAATCCTTTCCAGCGATCAACCGGCACACATCGACACTCATCCTCGGTACTCGGTACGGTTGGGACCCCAAATTACAAGCACTTACCTGCTTTACTTCATCCGTAGCAACGGAAAGGTGCGCAGTCAGCTGCCATCCAGTTCTGTTCGGTTTGGTGGTCCTTTTGGACCAAAGTTCTTACCGAACACACACACACTTTCACGTGCAAATGCATGCACTTTCGCTTTCGTTTTCGGCTCTCGGGGGAAGGTTTTTTGTTGCCTCACTTTCACTCCGTTCTCGAAGCAAGAAAAAAAAAGGATGCTGCTCCGAGTTTTATCCACGGGGAATTGGAAGCTACTGGCAAATAAATATTAAAAAAAAAAACATAAAATAGCATTCCCCATTCAAAACTAAATTAAGGAGAAAAAATAGCGAACTGATTTGCATATTTTTAGAGCTGCTAGAGCTGGGCTTCTCCCTAATATTTTTTTTTTTTGCACATCCTTCTGTTCCTGTTTCTGCTCTGCTCTTAGTACAGCAGCCTGTCGAGCTTGCGAATCCGTGGCTCGTTACCTGGGAAGGGCAAAACTTGCCGCTGACACTGGTAGTTATTGCACAATTTAGCGCAAGCGTTTTTCGACCTTCTATGTTCGCGGAACAGCAGAAAAAATTTAAATAACAATACCATCCCGATCCGTTCGCTGTGGAGAACAACAGTAGTGACATGCAAGCAGAAAGAGAAAAGAGAAAAAAAATGCTCGTTGTAGGAAAAACTACGCCGACTGACTTCCATTTCGATTGTGAAACGAAAGTGAAATGCGACACGCCACGCCGGTAACGGTGGAATTTGATGGGCCGGATTTGCATACATCTCGATTTGTTTGTCATGGTTGGGTCGTGTTTGAAGGATATGATTATATGGTAGTGGTGGGCATCCGGGAGTTGATGTTGCTGTAGTTGACACGTATCTCGCGCCTGGATCGGGCCTGTCACCGGTTTGACAGTTGTAATAACAATTGATGTACCAGCAGTGATCCTGAAGCTGCTGGATGAAGGATGCTTCCAGTTTTAGTGTACAAAGTGTCTATCAATCTATCGGAAAATTGGAAAAATATGTAACACGGCTTGTTGTTAAGAAGGTTTATTAAAGATTTTTCGATTTAACAATATTTTATGTTGATTTATTCGTCTCAAATATTGATCATTGTTTCTCAACTTCTCAAGGATTTAATGTAATGCATATCCTTCATCAATCTGCTGGCTTAAAAATAAATTTATTATTGTAAAATTCAAGTTTAAATCATTCAAAACGTATAAAAAATGGATTGAGAACAGATTGTAACTGGAGTTAGTTTGAAAATGATGATTAAACTAATAGTTTAGCTCTACTACATCAATTTAAATACAAAAATAATTTTTTTAAATGTCTATGCTAAAAGTTGGTAAGTTTGGTGGTTTATAGAAATTCAAAATCTTCAATCGTCTCATCCCATCCGTTTCCGTTTCGAGGATTAAATAATCCAGCTATTGGTTAAATAAGGCAATCCTACCGGTCTCCATGTTCAACATCATAAAAGCAAACACTTCTGAAAAAAGCAACACATTTGAAAAACATTTGCATTTATTTCCGTAAAGTTTTGCTTGCTTATCTGTCCTACATCAGAGATAAAGCACTCATAAACCTGTCACGAATGAGTTATGCCACATCGCACGGCGTCTCTGTAACAAAACTAATATCACTCTGAGCTTCTGCAACACTATCCTGTACTTCTCTCCATGCTCGAGTTTGCATTTTGGTGAAAAATTACGAAACATATTTTGCATCCCCGGGCTGCAATGATACCCCTTTTTAAACAAATTTAAACAATCCCAAACATCAGACAACAGCGAAAGATCATCATAAACGCCAGCGAAAGAAAGAAAGAAAGTAAAAAAAAAAACACGGATAGGGTCACAAAAGGGTTTTACCTACAAAAGGAAAACAATGCAAGCGCGGGAAATTTATTAGATATGCGTTTAATGACATTTGCCTCTAGTTCGGCACGCCACGGTCTGATTCCATCAACCGAACGAAAAGGGATGATTTTGAGTGGTTTAACATATGTTTTCCATACGACCGGATACGTGTTTTTATTTTCTCTCAGCACCGAAGAGCTAAAGTGTCTATTTTATCGGCCATTATTCAAACACACATACACGATTGTGCATGTAGAATTTTCCCCGTTGCCGGTATCCCTTTTTATCGATCGTGGTTGATTTATTGGACAGAAAATGTGGAAAAAACGGTAACGAAAATTAGATGGTAAAGTGACTGTTTGTTGTAGCTGGATGGTTTTCCCCGTTGTTCAAACATTACCTGATGATGGTCACGTTGGCGAATGGTAGCGATTGGCTGGGGCAGATAACAGATATACCGTTTCGATGACGATCGATTGATGTTGTTTTTCGGGGTGAAAGGGTTTCGTCTGTTGATGGCTGGCGTTGAATTAAGAGCAAATCCAAGAGCACGGTATGAAGTTCCTATGAGTAGCGAAACGGTTTATGGGCACATAGGAACTCTATACCTCGCTGGTGGTTTGTCTTTGTGCCTTGGAGGAAACGGTAGCTGGAAAAGTGTGCATCCTTTTAAGATAAGTATGGCTGGAAAACAAAAATTTTTTTTTTCATTTCTCTTAAATTATTTAATATACTGAGTTCTAATATCGGATTTTAAACACTTAAGAATACCAACCTCAACCTTTCAGCTCAGAAAGAAACAGCTTGCTCAAGAAAAGTGCTAATAATATGTTTAAACACGTTTCAATTAACCCATTCTATAGGACGGATTTGCATCGCGTGAAGGACTCGCCACACTTGTTACATGTCACCAACGCTTCACCTGTAGCAAACAACACTTCAAATAACAAACATACTACACACACGCACACACACACACATACATACACACACACACACACACACACACACACACACACACACACACACACACACACACACACACACACACACACACACACACACACACACACACACACACACACGAGTGGGCACTTACCATGCTGTCAATCGCTCCGTTCGATCGCCGATCGATCGACGGTGGATTAAAATATCAATTAAAATGCAAAGTAGTTAATTTGTGGCCTCTATCTCGCACATACACTAGCAGAGGATGGTAGAGAGTGGAAGTCGACCGTCCAATGTGCGCCACCATTGTCAGGTAGCCGAGCTGGACGGAGGCTGTGCCAATTAAAAGATAATTTGTCAGCGATAGCTCAACCTGCTGCTAGCAGCTTGGCAGTTGTGCGTGGATTGTGTTTGAAAGTGGAGTGAAAATTATTGCCTACGACATAGCGAAGGGATAGGTCCATGTTTAGCATGTGCCGTGTTGTGTGTGTGTGTGTGGATATGGTTATTATGCTTCGAAGTGGTGCCAAGTGTTTGACATTTTTAACGATCGAGTATGAACCTGTTTGTCTTACAAGCGTGTTAGAATGAAGGAGAACCGAATGACGGAATTGAAGATAATTTGGTCATTTGGAGCTACACAGCCCTCACAGTTAAGGGACTATGTGTAAAAAAGATACAAGATCTACCCCTTAGAATGTGAGTGAGACATTGTAAGGTCTATTGTATGTTGTTAAAAAAAGTCTGTCTATAGTCAAACTTCACAATATCTTTACTGCCCTTCGCTAAACAAGCTATTCAAAGTGATAAACAGCAGCGTTATACGCTTACAGGCACCAAAGAAAAGTTAATAATCTATGCGTTTGAGACTAAAAGCTAACAAACATTGACAAATATAACTCCTGCCAAAGACTTCTACGCTTGGGCAGAGACAATCACCCAACAACGAAGCTTCGCTAAAATAGCTCAGCGTTTACACCAAAATTTTTAACAGAGATCACCATCAATGTGCTTTGCTTCGTAAGGCTACAGTCTTTTGATTGGACTTAGGGTCTTTAGGAGCCATCAAGTCAAGTGCTCAAGATTCTCAGTAGTTTCAGGATCGACACAGAAGCAGAGCAGATCACCAATCCTCAATAATTTTTACAAACAACAGATTATTTGCAAAGGTCCAAGCAAATCCTAAATTCTCAAACAACAATGTGATACACCTGAATTTCAAATCGATTTTATAAAACAAGGAAGCTCAATAAAAAATAAAACTCATAAAATAAAGCATCGCTTTGTAGCGTTCTAACAGCTTACCACAAGCTGTTCCATATGGTCGATTAAATTCCACTTTTACTTTTTTAATCGTCAAGTACGCACACCAAGCTTCGCAATCGAGAAAGTAAATTGGGTGTGTGTGTGCGGCATAATGTGTGCCCTCCAATTTGAATATCAACGCAATGACAGCCAGAACCCAACACAACAATGCCCGGATGCAAATAAAATCCAACGAGGGTTGTACGAATATTCTTGAGGCACCAATCTCAAGGACGAAGCTGCGTGCTTAAGAAAGCGAATAGGCGAGAAGCTCCTTTCGAAAGACCGGATGTCAATTCAACGTGCAATCGGATGCTTCCGGGCGAGCCGGATGCTTCGTTGCGTCGCTTTTGTCTACTTCACTCGATCAAACAGTATGCAACTAAAAATTGTCCTTCTGGAAAGAACGTTTGAAGCGAAAGGAAGAAGAAAAGGATGATGTTTTTGGGGCGCTTAAACGGTAAAGGCAAAACATATTAATAACGATTAAGCGTAAGCAACTGCTGGGATGTAACAGAATGATGGTAGGAAATTAATCATCGCAAAGGATTTGTACATCGATCCGCTCAAATCCTACCGATTGGCAGTACACCGATTTGTCCGCCCGTATGACAATCTGTTCGACGCATGCAAACCACGTGATGGTGCATAAAGTTCTGTTCGGCAGACAAAATAAAGGCCCTTGGCTTTTCATTTCCACCCATTCTAGTTCGTTTGGCGTGCGAGAATGGCCGGTGAGAGATACCCGTGTAACGGCTTTCCTTGCCAGCGCTGGGTAACGATGAAAAATCAAACTCCATCCATGCGAGCGATACGTCTTCGATAATGACGCGATCGGGGCGCACGCAAAAATATCCTTCCTTTGCAGCATTGGCATGCAGGACCGGGGAAATCTGATACGCAAACGAGGAGGGAACCGTGTCTCTTTTGCCATCCCGAAATCAAGCCGCTCGCAGCAAGCCAGCAAAGCCAGGCAGGCAAAACATCGGGAAGCATAATATGAAGCAAAAACGCTTCATTGCACACAAACCGCCACCGTGCACGGGTTGCAAAACGGAACGAAGGCACATAATTTATGCATGTGTAATTTATTATTATTTTAACCCCTTTCGCAATACGCGCACGGCGCAGCAGCTTCGGGTGAATCCTACCACCGCGCCAGACAGATCAGTGCCCTTCACGCTCCCTTTTGCTCTTGGTGAAGGTAAAGGTACCTTCGTCTTTTGGTAGGACCCTGTGATTTTTATGCTTTTTTGTGAAGCTCTTGCTGCTGCTGCTGCTGCTGCTGCTACCTGGCGCATCCGAAAGGGTTCGATGATCTTGCCGAAGAGCCCGAAGGATAATAATGCGGCAAATCATCTCATCTCACGGGCGATCGGGTGGTGTGCCTCTGTGTTGGCCTCTCGTGGGAAATTGGTGCGTGAAATGCAACAGAACAGAAGTGATTGGGATACGCGAAGCGAATTGTTCCCCTTACGCACTCACTGTGATGGTGGGCCAGTATGTTGTGTGCTGCCGTGCTTGGGACTCGGTGTTTGTTTTGTTGCGTACTTTAGGTGCAGCTTTGTTTTGGCTCTTTTGCTGGCGTTATCTGTGGCTTCGGTTTTTTGTTGTTGTGTGGTTTTGGTGTGTGAATTGGTAAACAGTGTGCAAACAAGCTCAACAACAGGCAATGATCGTCAAGTTGAAGGAAGTTTTTTTCAAGTGTTTTGTTTAGATTTGTGTACTTTGATAAGTGCACCTTAGAGGTCAGTTAGAAGTCTCAATGATCGTCGATCGAGGTCTTCTCCGACAGAATCAAAATCACCTACATCTATTCATTCTGAGTAATAGTTACCCAAACAGAATGTCTTCCTCTCAGCTATGGACGACAAGATTTGTAGAGTAATGTCATTCTCGTGTAGGATTTGTTCACCATTTAGCAGGAAGTTCCCAGCATTTTACCAACGTTATGCAGTCGCTTTATAAGCCTCGCCAGCTTCCAATACAATTTTTAAATCTTCCCCTAGACGAGATATCTTCAGAACATCTGGATATACCTCGCTTTTTCCAACATGTTTACTCGTGGATAAAAACCACAACAGTGGACAAAAACAAAAGCATCTATTCTTCAAAAGAAAATGATTAATTTAACATTTTTGGCTGCTCTCAATAAACTCGTGACGCTGTTTACTTGTTTAAGGCAATAAACCACTTATATTTGTAGATTATTTTTATCAATTTCTTGTTGTATTTTTTCTTCGTTTCAATTTTTTTTCGTTCATTTATAGAGGCTTTTAGTGTTAGAGACTACATTCGCCTCTCACTTCTTCGTTTCAATGTGTTATAATATTCATAGTTATAATATATATTTACCTATCTACATATGATAAATTTTAAAGAATATTCATAATTGGGATAATTTATTCAACCGCAAACGATTACGTAAACCAAATGAAAAAGGAAATAAATAACGTTTAACGTTTAAATAATGTACACTGTTCAGTTTATTGATTCAAACTTCTCTTGTAGTGATTCCAAGAGAATTAATTTAATTACAATTTTCTTAATAGACATCCAAATAAAACAACAAAATACATGAAAATCTAACAACATACTGATGCTGCACAGACAACTGAAACACATCACACATCGAACACGTATAATTTACAGTTTTTACCGCATTTAAGCACCTGTATCTTTAGAAAATCAATGGACAAGGTAGTGCAAGTTTTTGTCGTTCTAAAATCCATCCATCTAAATTCCATTAATTTTACTCAAAGGATATTTAAAAATGTTAATATATATGTGACCCCTACACAGAGAGTGAAATCTCTTATATTTCCACCACTAATACAAAGTGCCATTTCAATGCGTCCTGAAAACCAGACAAGGAAAACAAAACCCTCAACTGATTAACACACGTGGCCGTCAGGAAAACACTAAGCATTCATCTGCTACCAACACAACAGCAAACATGCTACCCACGTAAACACATCCATTCGTCCATTCATTACGTTCACGGTGTTTTCATTCATGCTCGCCATGTATTACGCTCACCCATACTAATGTACACTACACGCACACACACACACCAACGAAGTGGATAGTAATTAGCGCCGCGCTGGTCCGTACGGCGCTTTTCCTCTTACCTTGTGTGTTGTGACGAACAGCTGATTTTCATTCACAAATGAGTGTTCCCGGGAATATGGGCGAGGCGTTTTCTCGACACGATGCAGTGCGAAGGTTGAAATGTTTCTCATTTGCACAAGACAATCACGCTTAGATAAAGACTGTCACTTAAGATAGCTCAATTTTAGCACACAACCCATTAAATTGTTTAACGTTTTCCCGATTACTTTTCGGTAGTTTTCACAACACAAATCACACACAAGCGCTGCCTCCAGGGAACTAGTTTGGAAAAAAGCTAATGTTTGCCGTTACAAAACCCAAATGAAATAAAAACCGATACAAAACCGTCGCCTGTTCGGTCGAGTCGGTCAACGGAAGAAAAACTTCACCACACCGGATCCGCCTTGAAGGGCGTACGGAAAACGAATGAAAGTCGCGACGCTTTTTGCGAAACCCGCTTCCTTTGAGTTTGGCTATCAAAAAGCGTCATTCTTCAGCGTCGTTCGCTTTCCCTCCTCCTTCACCGTTTGCAGGCGTTTTCCCTCCTCCTAATCGGTGTTCCATTTTTCTTGCCGTTTGTCGACCACCCGCCACCCGAGGGGTTTTCCTTTCTATTATTTTTCTTGCAAAATTCTATCACTCCGCTTTTTTCCACGTTGATGTGGTCCTTCTCGCTCGCTCGCGCTCGCCAAACGGCCAAACGGCTTCTTATCCTTTTCCCAAATGTGTCCCCTCGAAGGAGTGCTGTGAGCTCCTGACGATGCTATATTTTCCCTATCAGAGCCAACATTGTGTCGCAAAGACGCGTACACCCCATTTGTCCCCTCATCCCGGTCCTCCTTCACAACACTGCTCGCTGGCGGTGTTCGATTCCGGAGATTTGTTCCCGTTCGGTTCGGCGACTGTGTACACCCATTGAGAGGCCAACCGTCACAAAAAAAAAGGAGGAAAATTCAAATACACAAACGAATTTACGTGAGCTGCTTTTTCCGTCGTAGCGCGCACGAAAGGTTTTCCCTTTGCCCGTCCCAACATTTGCTCGACGCCATGCCATGGCTCGTTTCGGGTTCGTTTCTTTCGAGTGGATCTCTCGAAGTAAAGAGGGAAACGTGTAGAAAAGGGCCAACAGAAAATCGCCGACCGAGATGATGATTACGATGTATGGCAATCAGGCGACACTCGTCGGGTTCACCGGGTGCCGGGTGCCCTATGTAAGGAAAGAGAGCACACGCCACAGGCACTGTACATAAGCGAATCCCGTGCTCACCCACACAGTCGCACGTCGCGAGCTCTCCGAGAGCGTCCTCAGAGACGTTCGACATGATGTGTGGACGGATATATTCTTGTACCTTGTACCCGGCACACCCGTCTTGTCGGTGTTTTCCACTTCACGTATTTCATGTTTTCTTTCTTTTCTCTCGTTCTCTCTCTCTCTCTCTCTCTCTCTCTCTCTTTCTCTCTCTCTCTCTTTAAATACTCGTACTTCGCCACAAGAAGGGCAATGGTACTGTGGCGAAAAAGTCACTCACATCACTAAACGCAATGTGTTCTTTTCCCCCTTTTGTTCGTCTACCGATTTCTCGTGTGCAAAATGGGACGAATTTTCCACCCCTTTCTCAGCAAAAACAAACCCAACAGACACACAGTGCATGTGTCGTTGTGGAGTGGTTTTTCGTGTGCTTCACCGTTTCCACCGTTCTTGGCAGCAAGATTACCGTGCACAAACACACACGGCCGAAATTCGGCACATTCAAATCGTAAGTGGAATCGAATCGGAATTCCTTCCTCGAGAAGAAAAGAGTACGACAATTCTACACCCTCCCCCATTTCACCAACGTTCGGAAGAAAACATGTCCAACATACTACACGCACACACGCGCGTGTTCATATGCCATCATCATTATTTTCCACACACGCTCAGTGGCGGATTTAGCCTTTCTGGGGCCCTAAGCTCAGTAGAAATTGGGGCCCACTATCACATTGAATCTTAGTTCGGTAGATGTTCGATTTTTGCTATCCATGTGTATCCAGATTTATAACTAACTTTCCCTATACTAACTATTCTAATGTTCGTTGAAGATTGAGCTAGATAAGACAAAAAATGCATAGAAATTGATGCAGAGCGATCGATTAAGGTTGCTCCAGAAAAAGATGCGCGTCCCCAAGACGCGTCCAAAGGTATGCAGCACGCCAGGATCGGACCAACACTGAGGGAGTTATCGTCGATTTTCCACGGGAATGTTGTTATTTTCCTCAATAACTGGAAAGGGGATGGAGAGATCGGATTGGGGTGTTCTGCTCAAAGATGCGCGGCTTCAAGACGCATACAACGGTATGCCAGACGCCAGGATAGGACCAACACTGAGCGAGTTATCGCCGATTTTCCAGTGTTTTCCTCAATACCTGAATGGAGGGTGGAGGGATCGGTTTGGGATGTTCTGCTCAAAGATGCTTGGCTTCAAGACGCATACAACGATATGCCGGGCGTGAGGATCGCGTTGAGGTGTTCAGCAAAAAGATGCGCGGCTTCAAGACGCATCCAACGGTATGCCGGATGCCAGGATCGGACCAAGATTGACCGAGTTATCGCCAATTTTCCATGGGAATGCTGCTGGCCGAATTTCCCGGGAATTGCTGGAAAATCCCCCTTAGTCCCCTTCAATAATAAAAATCAGGTTTTGGAGCTTTTTAAAACATATTTCAAGAAAGAAACAAAAATGGAAATGAATAACATAAAATTGGGAAATTTCTCTTAAATTGAGCGGAAAAATATTTGTCATGACGGAAGGAAAATAATTTTCTGACCATATTTTAAATTTCCATTTGCTACCTCTTTGCCTGGTATGCTCTCCTGTTACTCCTGGTCAAATTTTGCCTCATCGAAATCCACTAAAATCTGGCACAAAAATCCGACCCGGAGCGATTTGTAGTAACAGGAGAACATGACTTCGAGTAGGTAGCTCGGGCCGGCCAAAAAATTTCAAATCCAGTTTTAATTTTCGAAATCCAAGTTAATTTTGAGTTGGAAATTTTAAGTTTGGAATTCAACTTTTAATTTTGCCACGGAAATTTAAAACTGATTTTGGATTTTAAATTTGGATTTGGAATTTTTTGGCCGGCCCGAGCTACCTTCTTGAAAGCATGTTCTCCTGTTACTACCAATCGCTCCGGGTCAGATTTTTGTGCCAGATTTTAGTGGATTTTGATGCGGCCAAATTTGACTAGGAGTAACAGGAGAGCATACCAGGCAAAGAGGTAGCAAATGGAAATTTAAAATATGGTCAGAAAATTATTTTCTTTCCGTCATGGCAAATATTTTTCCGCTCAATTTAAGAGAAATTTCCCAATTTTATGTTATTCATTTCCATTTTTGTTTCTTTCTTGAAATATGTTTTAAAAAGCTCCAAAACCTGATTTTTATTATTGAAGGGAACTAAGGGGGATTTTCCAGCTACTCCCGGGAAAATTGGCCAGCAGCATTCCCGTGGAAAATTGGCGATAACTCGGTCAGTCTTGGTCCGAACCTGGTGTCTGGCATACTGTTGGATGGGTCTTGAAGCCGCGCATCTTTGAGCAGAACACCCCAAACAGATCCCTCCACCTCCCGCCCAGTTATTGAGGAAAACATTGTAAAATAGGCGATACCTCGCTCATTTTTGGTCTGTTTCTGGCGTCCTGCAAACCGTTGGATGCGTCTTGAAGCTGCGCATCTTTGAGCAGAACACCCCAATCCGATCTCTCCATCTCCCACCCAGTTATTGAGGAAAATAACAACATTCCCGTGGAAAATCGGCAATAACTCGCTCAGTATTGGTCCGATTCTGGCGTCCGGCATACCGTTGGATGCGTCTTGAAGCCGCGCATCTTTGAGCAGAACACCCCAACCCGATCCCTCCACCACCCACCCAGTTATTGAGGAAAACACTGGAAAATCGGTGATAACTCGCTCGGTGTTGGTCCGACTCTGGCGTCCGGCATACCGTTGGATGCGTCGTGAGGCCGCGCATCTTTTTACAGACCACGGGAATGCTGCTTGCAGAATATCCCAAGAGTTTTTAGAAAATCCTCCTTAATTTCCTTTGTTAATAATCAACATGTTGTGGAGATTCTGTGTGGAAATTTGAGCTTGAGCGAGCTTAAATTTCGAAGCGTTTTATTCGCCGTTAAGTAAACAAAGCACACTTTTCGGACTTTTTCTTTCTACCAGCTGAGTAAAATTCGATATTTTTCCGGTAAAATGCTACCTCCTGCAATAGGGTGTTTTACTGTTACTCGATTTAAAATTTGGATGCAAAATTGGTTCCTTGCGACCGCCAACTCCACCCATAGGTTAATCCACCACTGCACAACCTTTACCAGCTTTCACCAAAATCGAACATCCAGCACAACCTCGAAACCGAAGACAGTGGCGTTTCGATGTTCTACCCCTTCGGGAAAATCCGATCCCCCTACATCGGGTGGATTGGAATCGACCGCACCACATACGCACACACGCACACAGAGTGTGAAGGAGGGTTGGTTTGCTTGCTATCTGCACGTGTGACGTGTGATTCAACCCCAGGCCCGCTACATAAAATGGTGTCTTTTCCGTTACAAAAGGTGATGGATTGAAAGATGCCAAGCAATGTGTGTGTAAGCTTGTGTGTGTGTGTGTGTGTGTGTGTGTGTGTGTGTGTGTGTGTGTGTGTGTGTGTGTGTGTGTGTATGGGTAGATTGTGGGAGCAAATCGAAATTGTGGAAGAAATGTTTTTGCTTCTTTTTCAACAACTCTTGCACTTATAAAAAGGTAAAATGTTGCTTTGTTATGTTGGGAGATGATAAAAGGATATAAATTAGACTGTGTTATTGAAATATTACGAGTACGTCCTTTTATGCATACTTACCATTTAAAGACATAAATTTAGACAATTTCTGGTGTTGCTTTGCATCTGATTCTAACTGAAATGAAAATAAAATAAAATGTATTATCCATTGACACACTATCTTTAGTTTGTTAGAACCGGAATAACAATAGTATTTATGTAATATGATGTCGATGATCCATGTTTATTACACTGGGAATAATGATCGTGTATTTATACTGCTAGAATCAATTTAAACAACAACTATTTTGTTCAGCTTTGAATGCTTCTCAACTACTCAAACGATCGCAAATTATACAGTGATGGGCAAGGTTCTCTGGGCAGTTACATGAATATGTATATTTATCGAAGATGTAACAACCATAAGATGTTCAAATAAACGAATGAATGTAGAGAAAATTTAAGTGAAAATCCAATTCCCACGAGTAACTACAAACGGACATCTCCGAACTTAAATTCAATGTAGATAGAAGCCCCAAATTACACTCCCCTTTGTTCCTTTGCCATTCTAAATTCATCACTGCGTGGTATCTTACTTTGTTGCTATGAATGTCTTTAGTCATTATTAAAATTGAGGATAATATTTTTGATTTCTAAGGAAATTTTTTTCCTTAATAATCCTAATAAATCCTTTATAATTGACCACTACTGCAGTTGAATCCGTTGTGCAGTAATATTATATCATCAACATCTTTGTGTTCAGTAAAGAACAAGGCTATGATTATTATATCTTTAATAATTATCTAATTTTAAATCATTCACAAATGTTTAAATAGTTCGATTGATTCAACGACAAAAAAGGAACCACATACCCTTCGAGCAGTATCCTAGTATTAACCTCATCTTTATCATTAGTTGCTTACAAACCAACCTTAGCTGTGTCCAGTTATAGGGCAGCCGTTTTCATAAGTACCACCCTTTATTGAGCCACACGGTTCGGTTCGATCTAATGGAACTTCATTCAATGGAACCTATAATTTCATGACAGATCCATTGCAAGGACGCAGATCATTCTCTGTCCAAAACGAATGAAAACGAAGGATTACGGCACACAGTGCCAACATTTCCATCCCTAAAATCGCTCGCCTGCATTCGATCACAGTGCCCTATAGTTACACTACTTATTTGATGTATGATTTATTCATGTACATTATTTCAAGTACCTTTTCATATGTGTGCACGAGCGCGCGTGCGGTTTTCTACCCTTGCCACTGGAGTAACCTCCGTTCGAGCCAAAACACTCTTGGCATCCTTCAGTGTGAAGCGAATCCGGGAGGATATGTACAATATTCGGTTATCCTTTTTTATTGCCTCTGGCGTCTCAGGGCTCCGTCTCCGTCACCACCACACAAACACACTCGCACACCATCAGGGCGGTGTCCTTTTATCTGTTCCCTGTTGTGTGGGGAGATATCTCTCCGCCTCTTTGCAAGACACGGCTTGGAGCCGGTGGTAGCCACGCTAAGATGTAACGAAAATGTCTTGTTTCATTTTGGTTCTTCACTCTGTGTCTGTTGGATGGACGGGAATCAACCCCGACTTCTCTCCCTTTTTCCTCACCGAGGGACGAAGGATTGACAGGACACAAAAGGAAATCAAACTCACCCGTAACACCTCCACGGTACGCGGCCAAACGGAAAGTAGGACGGCCTGAAGGGGGGTGGCAAAGGAAAATCGAAGCGACCCAACGACGATGAAGCAGAAACCAGTTAGAAAAATAGGAACGCTCAATGGAGCAGGGTTTGGGGACGGGGATGGCATTCCTTTATAGTTGTATGCGCATGTATTTTCCCACATTTTTCAACGAGACTCAAACGGAAGGTTGCCCCGGACCCGAACCAGTACCAAAGTGAGCGGTATGATGAAATTTTCAAATATTAGAATTCCAATTTTCCACCCTTCCACTGTTCACTGCCTCTGCTTTCAAATCCTTCCAATGCCCGGACCGGTAGATCTTGAGGCTTTTGTACGGGTTTCGAAAGATTCCGCGCTTTCAGTATGAGTGTGTGTGTGTGTCCCTGGGAGAAGGCGGCGAAGGAAGTACACAAAAGGGTAAGAAAATAGCAAAGAAAGCACTGTCGGAGAAGCCGGAAAGAGTTCGTTGGGGGGTAGAAAAATGGTGGAAGGCATGCTTCTGCTAAGCTTTGATAAAATGTTGCCATGTGCACATTGAGATGAATCCAAATCGAACGGATATTATGGTACGTCTCGTATGGAAATGTTTCTTGTCTACGTTGCTGTTTTTTTTTTTTTTTTTGTTACTTCTTTCCTTCTTTCTCGCCAATTTGTTGCGAAACCCGAACAGAATGGCAGCTTTTCATGCAACAGTGACACGAGTACGTCGAGCAAATGATGGATTGGATGGTGCGATGTGTATGGGTAGAGAATGTTCCAAATGCTGGCTTGGTAGTAGCAAAGTGGGCGTATTTTGTGTCGGGTTGGAAAATTATCGTCAACATTTGAAAGCATTGAGTGTGAAATAGTTTTTAAAACGAAGTATGACACCATTGCAGAAGACCAAAATGATAGCGGCGGCAGCTCAACATGGACAGACCGAGGTTCAATTCCAATCCGAGGACGGCCTCCATCATCTCTAACGAAGTTAAGAAAGTCAGATCGAGATCTCTCGGAGGTATAGAGTCAAAGAAAAAGATAATAATTGTTGTGTTTTCTCCTGTAAACCGCGCAGATTTCTTCTTTAAACAGTTGTTTCACAGTTTAAACAGTTATTGTTGATCTAAAAGACTACTTTTAACGATAACTGGCTAGACTTCATGATTCCCCGTATATGGACAGACAGTCATCACTACGAGGAAACGGTCCGGATGAGATTTGAATCCTGATCCTGATGTGTGGAGACCGGATCTGATTCCACCTTACCACAGGACCGCTTCTTATAAGGATATGAATTTTTGTTCAGATATATTGGCACAGCCGTGTCGAACGGAGCAGAGCCCCGGTGACGGTAACCGAACATCATTTTTCAATGCTTTTAAAAGTGAAAACATTTTCCAACAAATGTAGTCATTGCTTCTGTTGGAAAATTATTCGTCGTAGCTTTAAGTCCAGCGGGTTATGACGCTCTTCGGTATTGCTTAACATAGATGGATATCGTATAGTCTTATATGAGATAATAATAAATATAAAAACACTGGAAGGAATAGATTCTGGTCGACATCTTTACTCCTCATAGATCGTTAAGAGGAAGGCAACTACTAAGATCAGACATTGTAATAGAACATTTCATACTGAAGACCCAATCATGTGACTGGTGGATTCTTATATGTAGCTCTCTAAAATTCAAAGCTGATTTCCATCGGTCGACTAATCAACATAAAAATAGTTCTTTGACTCCTTTGTTGTATAACTCCTTTGACGATTCTGAGTTGTTTCTTATTACTATTTATTTATCTTATTTCAACGTCCAACCATCTAATTTAGATAAATACTGAGAACTACTTAACTTAACTTACTTAACCTTGTTTCTTCCTTTCCAGAAAACCAATTTTTATGTCTTCCTTCGGGAGATCAAACCAATAAATATATTCTGCCCTATCCAACGTTCTAAAAATCAAAAGAATAATTGTCGTTGATAACAGCAAAAAAAATCACTTACCTCTTATGAATGAAAAACTTTCAAACCGAACTCTTACCCAAACCAGCTCCATTTCCCCGGGCGCGCGCCTGTGTATGGGCGCTTCGTAGCGAAAACAGCTGATTAAAACACTGCCTTTAATTCCAACCCGTGTCCGTGTACGCGTACAGCAGCAGCGGTAAAAGCAGGAAAAGCAAACAAAACTTAACGTAAAAACACCATCCACCCCCAAGAAACGGTCGGTGGAAAATTCGCGCGCGCGGTGAAAACAAACGCCAAACATTTACATACATAATGAGAGAAACGCGCAACGGTACGATACATAATGAGACGTGGGACGTGGTCTTCGGGGCGAAGTTTCCAAGGACGAAACATCACCACCACCACCACCGCCCCAGGCACGGTATGGATGTAATTTTTCTAGGTCAAGTTTAATTCCTTCCCTCGCTTGTCGTGTTTTTTTTTTCTCTCCATTCATTAGCGAAGAGGTGGCCGGAAATGAAAAGGAAGCAAAAAGCGGGCGAGGTAAAATGGCTGGAAAAGTTTCGCGTCGTTGCCGTCTGTCTTTACGCATCGCTAATGACAACGATCCCGCGGCACACGCTCGTTCGCCAAGCGTTCGTGCCGTGAGCTGTGTTCGCGGAAAATAGGACGAGCCCCTTGCTGGCGAGTGTTTGTGTCTGTGTGTGTGTATGTGTGGGTGTGTACCGTCCGTGAGTACGGAGTACGGCCGCCTTAATGAAAATGAATTTCACCCTCGCTTGGCACAAAACCGTCGGAATGTGTGTCTGCAATACAGGACGAGGATGGCGGCAGCAGGCGTGTGGATGGGGGTGTTTGTGGTACCCGAGGGTTTGTGTGTCTCTCGTACGAACTAGGCGTGGATGTCTAGCCGTTCCATCGCAATGATACAGCACACACACACACACGCACGCACACAAGGACAGAAGGTGCAGACAGCTCCGGTGGTTAAGGCCATGGCCGTGTCTTTTCCCTTTTTATAATGAGTGTACGTCACCCAGCGGAACCACTTTTCTGAGCAAGGCAGTGTGTGAGGGTGGGCCGGAAGTAAGAGAAAATTTCCCTGTGACTGTGAATTCCGGCACGAGGAAAGTTCATTGACGCGTTTTTCCTCATTTTCTTCGTGACCTGCAAGATTCTACCCACGTTGGGAGCGTATACCGGGTAAGGAACGGTAATGAAAATGAATGGGAAAAGTGGATGAAAATGAGAGTTTACTCAAGGAAGAATCGAGGTGGCTCTCGAGAAGGGGAAATGATTCAACAGCCCGGTAGTAGTTGGGTTTGGGTGAGTGAGTGAAGCATATGCGCCACGATTCACTATTTATCACGGTGGATGTACGATTTTGCTCCTCTTCTTCTGTGATCCTCATCGACGCTACACAGTGGGCGAAGAAGCAGAAGAATCCGGACTCTTCGGAACAAAAAAACAGCGAGTTAGAGAATCATTTTTACTAAGAGATAATTTAGATAGCAAATTTATGACGTAAAATATATCGCCATCTTTATTAATGCAAACGTTTTTCTGGTCTGGTTAGCTTTAGGGATCTTCCCATCGGTCTTACGTACGATAAAACAGTCATTTAACCTAAAGATAATCCTAGATAATCAAGCTTCGATATGAGTCAATTCAAGTCAAGTCAAACCAATAACTCAACAGAATATATTTACAAAATTTCTATTCACTTTAGCTCTTTTTGAGTTGCTTTCAAATTTTATTGCAAAATTCTCTCTAAAAATGCTGACTGTTTTAATATTCTAGTAATGCTGTACTACACAAAACCAGTTATTTTATACAAAGTTGAAGTTTAATTTTGGAACTTTATTCTATCCTTCGCCCATTGTGAACGCTTGAGATTGGTTGTTGTCTTACAACATAAGGAAAAACTGCACTTTTCAATGTGATTGGGGTGTGTTGGTTTTTCCGCTGCTTTACTAGCAGGTGAGCATCACACCACGAACTGGTGTTGGTATAGGATGCCACTCGAGTGAGTGTAGCGATTATTGTAGTTGCTTCTAACACTTAAGCACCGCCAGAGTCATTCATTCATTGCAAGGGGAAAACTCTGCCGTCCCTTATTTCCTTAACAGAAAAGCGTCACAAGCGACAAGATACCGACCGGCAACGGGAGCTTCGGCCTTCGGCACGGGAAAAAAGGACGAAGGGAGTTTTGGTTTTTGTTTGTCTTTGCCGATGTTTAAATGAGTTTAATTTTGCGGCGAGCGATGGGGAACCGGGAAGGCCGAGGAGCAAAAGATTGAATGAGACAGTCTAGAAAATTGGGTTTCTAGGTTAGGGATGGAAAGTGAGACTTGTGGAAAGAAAGCAACAAATCGCTCAACAGGTGTTGATGGGAAAAGTTGAGCCTCCCCGGTGCAGTTGAAGCTGCTACCATTGTGTGCGTCATAGTGGAAGCAGTTTCAACAGTCGGAAAAGTTATATTTTGAGTGAAAGAAAATTAAGCTTTAAAAAAACTCTCTTGTGTACTCCTTTTCTGCTCGGAAGTTTTTGTTGTTGAAACCATTTGAAAGGATGTCAGAAAAGTAAAATCAATTTATTACTACATACGTTTGATAAGTACTTGATCCGTTTTTGAATTTCCAATACGAAATAGGATAGACAGGCGTTGGCGAGAGTGGGCGATGCGAAAAGATGAAAAGAAAACCCCGACGTGGGGGGGACTCTAGTCAAAATCCAATTTCCATCGCAAAAAATGTTGCAAATGCGTTTTTTTTTCCTTCGCTTCTTTCGCCTTTTTCCGTTTTGCAATAGCAACCATCACCAGTTGTTGCTTGGAAGCCGAAAAAAGAAAAGAATATGACAGGATAGGACGTTTTTTCCCAATTTTTGTGGCAATAGAGAGGAGCTACACTTATGTGTTTGTGTGTCAGAGTTTACGTTGCTGTAGTGTTCCCAGTTTTATTTTCCCGACACTCGGCGCCTTTAAAAAAAAAGTGTCCTTTCGGTTCGTTTGACATGGCGAAATGCCAAGGGAGCCACGTACAAACACGTACACGGGGCCAGAAAATGCAAATTTCCTTCCATTTTCTGCGACATATACTCGATCAAGCGATTACATATCACCACCCCCACCCCCACGACATATGTGGGCGTGTGTTTGTGTGTGTGTGTCACCTTGGGCGCGGCAGGTTCCCGGAGTTTCGAGACTGGCAGAACATCAAAAGGTGAAAAGGTTGATCCGAGCTTGACGCAGAATCGACGCACACGATACGACTCCCACACGCGGATAAACGCTGCCGGGAAGTTCGGTTCGGTCGGTTCGTTTTTGCTTTTGTGCTGTCGACAGCAGCCAATAGTGCTGAGCGCCGTCCCGCTGTTACCGGAAATGGAGATAGGAAAATGGGAAAGGATTTACCATTCGCGATGGCTTAACGCGTTGCGGGTAAAGACTTTCTTTTCTTTTTTGGGGGGTTGTTGTTTCGATTCGGCTGGGACAAGACATTTGCCTGAAAGGATTCGATTTTGATGTTATTTAGACTGTTGCTTACTGGGAGCGACAAGAGGGTATTCTATGATATAAATTGTTAATACAACTAAACATTGCTAAAGGATTCCTTTGCAAAATCGAACAACTGTGTGAACCCAATAGCTATATAATGATGTGCGATTTTATTCCTCCTAAAATAATTAATATTGTTCTTAGAGGACATAATAACCTCTTTTCTCTTGTTTTCTCTTAATTTTTCCACTTGTTGTTTATTTTTGTTGTACCTCAAATCTGTTGTAACCTTCTGGTTTAATTCTCTTCAATTTACTTTACTTCAATTAACGCTTCTTTTCTATATAATGTGCTAGTTTTTCCTTTGCTTCTACTTTTCCTTTTTCGATTCTTCCTCTAACTGATTTTTTCTTTTATTTTATAAAAGAACTATTTTCTATGCTATTTTACTTCATCTTATTTTTCGAATTCAATCTTTACCTGTTTCTCCCTACTTTGTAAAGCTTTTCTGTCTTTTTCCGTCTTAGTTTCAAATTTCCTTACATTTCTGTTGATTATTTAATTTTGAAATAGTTAGTCAACTAGTTTGGTAGAGTTGATCTGATATTGCTAGCTGTTTTCTTTAGCTATTGTTACGGTTTTACAGCAGCTCTCTAGTCTAAATTTTATAACAATGGATAACGTTGATTTTTTTGCTTCATTTTCATTTCTTATATTCATTCATTTTGAACTTTTGGTTTTGATTTATACACATATTGGTAAAAAAAAAAACATTTATTAACCGAGGATATGGCTATTAACTGTTTCAAGTTTTATGTTATATGGCATGCTTACAGATAAGAATTTATTTTTCTAATCATTGAAATGACATTTGCTTACAATATAGCCCTTACATCAAGATTCCAATGTATCCAAACATCCATCCCGTCAACACAGCACATAGTGGTACGTGAGTAATTCAATTACTACTTGTAAATTCTAGTAATGTGCCACCCAAAACTAAACTACATTTGTCATCTGCACGAATGGAACCACCGTTCCTCCTCCTTCTTTTCCAGCATCTCCATCAGGGTTTTGGCTTCTTATTATGCTGTGTGTTTGTGTGCTTGTGTTGTCCCATTCAAGGACGATATGAAATTTCACCTGAAGCCGGCATTATTCGTTTCTCCTTAATCCAGCACCACCATCTCGCTCTTATAACCATCATAACCATCAGCATTATAACCACCGCCAGCCAGCATCGTCAGCCTCCCTGCAGTACATCTTCACTCCCCACATATCTGCGGGAATAAATTCAAATTCTCATTCCGGGCAAAACGCGGGCCGGGCACGGTTCGGTAGCGATTTTATTTCGGTCCCTTGCGCTCAGCGGTTTGCTTCAGCGACATCACATAATGCAAACGGTGCGATTTTCTAACTCGTTGCGAAAGGTGTGCGCTCGTTGGCACTTACCGTGCTGGTGGGTGGACCGGCACTGGCACCCACCAAAAATACGCCCCTAGCTTCCCTAAGCAGCGTGCTACAGTGGTAAGGACATCGCGATGGGTGGAAAAGAAATACATACACAGAAAAATACTGCTGATTGGAATATTTCTCCCGATACGCATTTACATATTTTTCCTATGCGGCGTCATGGTGACATGATTGAGCATTGAGCGGCATCCTCTAGCGGCACCTGGAACACACGGATGGCACCGGGTGTAGAGTTGGGGTCGTTGGGTGTCGTCGGGCGGAGGACAACAGGGACGAAAACGGTTGATCCTTTCAGGGTGTTCCCTCAGGGCATCGGGGAAGCCTCGTTTCATATTCTTTTCCTGGCAGGCAGGCACACACACAACAGCCACCGCCAACAACGAAAACGTACTTCTTCGAATGCAAACGAATAAAACATCACAAAGAAATGGCGAGTGCGTCGTGCGTGCCAAGGTATGTGAGGGAGTGAAGCATAAACATTTTGACAAAAGAAAAAAGAAAAGCAAACCCTTTTCACGATGCGGGCACTCGAGGTCTCCGGCTCGTTCGTGTACTATTGCTGGTGTGGCTCCTGAACGTTCGAGAAGAAGGGATCGTTCAACGATTTCTAAGCTTTAAAAACCACGATGGGCTCTCTCTCTCTTTTTGGGGACAAGAATTGAATTTTTCTACCCGTTTTATGTCTCCTTTGTCAGCACGTTTCCTGCGTGACAATCTTTATCGTAGTACCAGCAGCGGAGGGCAGAGTTTCAAGCGCGAGCTGCAGCACACGGGTAAGTAAAGGTGTCCTGCCCGGGATGGCAAGAAGAAAGGGCTGATAGCAGGGCTGGTGAAAGGAGAATAAAAGATAGGAAAATATTACATTTCACTAGATTTATGAGAGGTGCGTTCGTAAGTAGCAGTGCGGTAATATTATGTAGCTGGTTGATAAGACGGCTTGGGGTGGACTGGCAGGAATGGCAGGCAATATTGATAAGAAAAATTCTTGCACGTGGAATGTTTGAGCTAGTAATATGTGATACAAAACACTGTTTAGGATGCTTGATAAGTTTAACGATAATATTTGCGAAGAGCAATATTACTGCAACTTAGATGAGAGACTTCAAACTCTAATGCAGAAATTGCGGCCTAGAAACCCCTTTTGGGAAGATTTAAAGTTGTTCATCAATGTCACATCTAAATATTTTGTTTGGTTACCATCAAGTGGAGCTCAACAGCTTTCTTTTGAGTGCTCAAGCTTCGAATTTCTCTAATCAATCATCTTTATTCATTTGTTTAAACTGTTTCCAAGTCCACGTTTCCTATATCACAGACGTTAGCAATTAGATGCAAAAAATCAAGCATTCGACTGTGACTAGACGGGACAGATACATGTGCACGTAGACTCTGTTTACTGAAGCCTTTAGTAGTGATTTATTGACAACTAGGATCGAGAAATGGCAAAGGAGAGCTCTGCCATCTTAGGAAAGCAACCCAAGCAATGAGCCCAAAAGATAATCGTACATCTAATGGGATCCAGAAGGCTCTTCTTACACACCTTACGGCTGGCAACAGATACCTTCATCAACGTTTTATGTTCCTCACCAATCATTTTTTACAATCAAGATACAATTTTTGTCTTATTTAAATAAGTTAGAATTAGCAAAAATGTGGTTATCGAACTTACATTCAATGTGATAGAAGAACCCAATTTTCACCCAATTCCGCCACTGCTCCGCTATTTTCAAACCTTTTCTTCATTTTTATAAGATTATTATACGGTAACATACAAGAAAACAATTTCTCAATAAAAATCATCTGCTGCAACCCTCATACTTGTACCACCAAGAAAGGCAGGTGGTCCACGAAAACCTCAAACTGGCTCTAAAACAAGGGCTACCAATCGCACAAGGTGAATGGCTCGTAAAACAGCACGCGAGCTCTATCACAGCCGACTTTGGAGGATTTTTGTTTTTGCTCTCAAGAGATTTCAGCATATCCAACAGTTCTCCACTCAACAGCGATGGCTCTACAGCGTTGGTGCTCGTTATTATTTTCCGGATTCACCTTAACAAATTTTCAGTGATTCCAGATGAGCGCGAAACGAAACAAAGCCACGTGAAAGATACAGCGACCCACCAACCGGAAGCTGTTTCCCAATTTTTTCCCACCCACCGCAGCAGTGGGTTAGTGATAAACAATTTGAATTTTGGGTTGTTAGCTGTAATTGCTTTTTCGCTTATCCTTCGCATCGATTATCCGGCGAAATGGCGGTGGTTTCGGGCTATACCACAAGGCATCCCCACGCACAGTTCGATATCCTGTTGGGTTTTTGCGAGTTTTTGTTACCCCGGGAATCATACAACTGGCAGATTGAGTTTTGACTGGAAATTGGAAACTGTTGGCGTGTGTGTATGTGTTTGTGTGAGAGAGGATGATAACAAAACTTGCAGAGAAAAGGTAAGCACCCGGCGAATACCCGACGAAACCAAAGTTAAAAAGCTGCACGCGCCACCAAATGGTCGCTTGCCAATAGAAGAAAGCGGGAAAAAATGTCAAACATCAACGAGTTAATGGCACACCGGAAATGGATTGTGCGTCATGGCGGAGATAAGATTCGGCATTATCGGTGCTTCACCTTCTTCAGTCGTTAAATGTGTGGTACATATGTAGCCGAAACTGGGAGGAACTGGCAGAAACCACACACACACACACATACACGAGGCCCACCCTCCGCACACCGTACGCACGTTTGATGATGGATCAGGATGGATGGGCTCTTTGTATTCTGGGGAAGTTAGTCGAACTTCTTTTTTATATGTTCGTACAAAGAAAGAATGTAAAAACGAAAGGCTTACCCCTTAGTTTGGTAATGCCAAATGTTGGGTGTTTGCATACGCAGCACGTGTGGCTGTTGTATGGAATGATTATGATTATGTGCGACAAACGATTGGGACAGTAATAATGCGCAACATTAACGAAGTTTTCGACCATGTTCAAGACCATGTGCCATGTTCAATCAAAAGGTCGATCACATTTGGAAATGAATTGATGATAGAAAATAGGAATCACATAAGGAAAACTCTGGTACGTGATCTATCAACAACGCTTAGTAACAAGAGAGTGTGTAGCCAGTGTTGGTTTAAAAATATAAAATTTATAGAAAAGAATTTTAACCACACACGGAGCAACACAATCTAGCCTGCTCTGAGCAAGAAAGGAATTGAAGAACTTTTTAAGTTCATAATGAGCAATGTTTATATGTTTTTATATTCAAAGATCAAAACATTAAAATTCTTATCTTTCTTTTTAGTGGAACTGTAAGCTATAATTTGTCTTAAGAGCAATATATAAG
The DNA here is from genome assembly GCF_943734695.1 of Anopheles maculipalpis. NCBI lineage: Eukaryota > Metazoa > Arthropoda > Insecta > Diptera > Culicidae > Anopheles > Anopheles maculipalpis. The sequence continues at coordinate 85,273,257 of NC_064872.1, forward strand.
TTACTCATTTTGCGTTTAAAAACCCTTGAATCATTCGCAAAAAAACAGACGACTGATTATCAATATATTTGTATCATCTTTTTAGGCCAGAAGTATCCAACCAACGACGCATTCAAAAGGAAGTATTTTGTGAGTTGAATCCGTACCAGTTCCACTTTTGTTACAGTACAAAGTAAAGCTTCCCACCGATCAGTGCGCGGCTGGCTAAAGAAAAAAAAGCAATTGGTTAAAATTAATCTTATCAACCAGCCCACCACCAGGTTAGATGCCGTGCTGTGCTGCCGACTGATATTGAGCTTATCCCGGCAAACAGCTAGCAGTGGCCCCTAGCAGCGTGTCCCTGGGAAAAGTACCCAGTCAAGTCGCTTGATTTGTCACGCGCTCGGTTCTGGGGATGTGCGGTCGAAAGAAAAGCACAAGATCCGACATTTGGTCGCCGGTTTTAGTCACTCCAAAATTGGCTTCCAATTTGATTACCGATGCGAGTTAAGCCATTAAATTGATATTTTGACGTAATTTTATACGCATCGTGCAATGGTTCGGGCCTTCCGCCGAATTTTGCACCAGCCAAACCATACGTAGCTTAGGGAAATTGGGAAAAGTATTTCTTGGGATGATTTGGAGACCAAAAAAAAAAAAACAAGAGATCCATCGTTTCAAAAGGATCGGTGTTTGGAGGCTTTCGTTTCCTAGAAGTGACATGAAACCTGGTACCTCTTGGTGGAAAGCTGTCTTGCTCGTTGTAAGGAAACGGAAAGTGATATTAGATTAGAACAGTGACATAATGAAGAATGGTTGTTGACTTCCAATGTACAGATCTGGTTGTCAGCTTACGAGGCGAGGCTTTTCCATTTCTCGTTCTGTCAGTCGCTGCTAGCCTGTCAGTTGTCAAGCGTGAATGATCGAAACGTCGAACGACATGTCGGTACAGAGGTAAAGTAGATGGATGGATGATGTATTGTGTTATTGGTACGGTATGGCAGGATGAAAAAATATTGAAGAAAAGTATTTTCCTTTGAAGCGTGGTTTTGGTGTGATAGTAAGAAATTGAAGCATTTAATGCAGTACTTCTATAGTGCTGTACTGATCTTTTATATGAGGCGAGTAATAACTCATCGAGTTTAAATCCCAGGGTTATTCTAGCTATTTGTTTGTTGATACATTGTACATTACCAGTTTTATTCGATTTTTATAATGCCCGTACAAGTTTCTTTCTCATCCTTTTGTTTAAATAGTTCTTCAAACAAAATTTCCTTCCCAACTACGTCTAAGCTACATGAATCGCACTACATTCGCCAACCAATCATCATTTTCTAGCTCCTTCTGCCTACCACTGTCTGCCAGTTTTGAGCAAAATGAGCGAAAGGAACCACTTTTCCGGATATTCTACTACTATCGCATGGTTGCAAAAAATTCGTCCTCTTCGTCACCGTGCCAAACACCGTGCCGTACGCGATGAACGCATGCGCGCATCCAGTAAACCTCAACCCATCAGCCATTACTGCACTGCTGCTGCGTGTTTTGATTGTACACACAGTCGACGTACGGCAAACAAGACCAAAGAAAAACAGGAAAAACGGCACAGGAGAACGACTTGATTTTCCTTTCCCTTCGTAAAAGGGCCGAGTCCCCCGCGAACAGAACCACGTGTACCCTTTTCGATTTGGTTGCGTGTGTGAGCAAGTATATAAGGAAAAGCGTTGCGATGGTGTTAGTTGTCGTTCGTTGGGCAACGCTTCGAATACACGCACACCACTCTATGTGGGATGGAAAACGTGACTGAAGCTGTTGAAAAGGGAAGGTTGGAACAGTGTGTGTGAAAGAGAAACAGCAACAGCTTACACACTCCAGCACATGGAATTAGTACGCGTAGTAATAATAACCTAGTGCCGATGTTCCGGCGGCATAATTATTGAAGGTTGTTTTAAGTCAGCCGGCCGGCAAACGGGCCAGAGAGATGCAAACGAGCAAGAGAGCACCCAGAATCGAAGGGAAGTTGAAAATGAAGAGAGCGAGATTCTCGCACACGAAATAACTACCAGCACAACCTCAACGCTTAAATTGGTAGCGCTCCTGATGCTCAGGTGAGGGAAAACTCCGAACCGAAATTTGAAAATGTGTTAATTGTGTGTTCCCTGGAACAGTAGAGTTTTGCGTTTCGCTTCTGTGTCGTTCGTTAAATGCAGACACACAAACACAAAAACGGGAGATGAGACACACGAAGGTTGACTGGTTTCAATGCTGTTTTCTTTCTTTCTTTCATCAAATTTAGCAATCAACGACCGACTGACTCGGGGAAAAAACAGTGGAAAGGAGGAAGTCTTCATTTTCTTCGGGACATACCGGGCATTCCCGACCTCGGTCAACGCAATTCATTTACGGTTTAGCTTCTGCCGGAACGCCATCGTTTGTGGCGATGGCCCCTTTCGGTTGGGTTATTGTTTTTCCTCGCTTAGGGTGACACTTTGTTGGGGATGATGGATCGTCTCACTAAAGTGTGAAAGTGTTCTTGTTAATTAGTGTGCATAGTGACATCAATGAGTGGGATTTGTGGTAGAAAATCGGGGAAAAATTAGTTCTTTATCTTCACGCTGTGAGAAGGATTTCTTAAATAAGTGTTTTGAATAGTGCAATAGATGAGAAAAAGTGTTTGAATGCAAAACCATTCCTTCCACTTTACATACAAACAAGCCAATGGCGGAAGAGAAAGAAATCTTCCCTGTTGTGTTGGCTCTTGGCGGCTCTCCGACAGTGGCAAGGATCGTTACTTGTCTTTCTTGGGTGAATCCATCATCATCTACCACCCACTCTCCTTCCCACCATCGAATTGATGGCAAATGATTGATTGAGAAATTGTAATTCCCAATCAAATTTGTACCCGGCTGATGCTTTTCCGTTCATTCAATTCCACATTTTCCTTCGCCCGGGTCTTGGACGGCTTGGCAGTGAATTGATGCGCCCGGGAGTGACATTTGCATAGGCACATACAACACACTCGCACACAAACACATCACCAGTGTATGGGGAAAACAACAAACAGAGGCTACCAGGCTGCCACTATTTCCCTAAACCCCCGGTGCGGTACAGTACAGTGAGTTATTGCAAATGCCTCTGTATTAGAAAAGAAATAAAGTGAGCTGACACAGCCATGCTTCACTTCAACTGTCTTCACTCACCTCCTTGCCCACCCCCACCTAAAGCCCGCTCCTTTTATGCTCCCCCCACAAAAGGATGACGTACCACGCAAGCACATGCGGGACGCACTTTGGCACAATTTTCTTTCCTTTGCTGCTCATCCGATTCGGTGAGGAAAATTGGAAGGACATTTTCTTCCCTCTTCGCCCGAAATCGATCCTGCTCGCTTGTCGTTCTTTACCGCCGCAGCCGTGTGTCGTAAACCCTTTGCCAGCGGTCCTGGGTGGGATGGTTTTTTGCCCACATCGTACACGAGCTTGTTTCTGACAATGTGATATATTTTTCGTCATTTGCTCGGGTGTTTTATGGATGTTTTATGTTGCGCTGCAAAATGAAATATTACACTTTATTGCACTGCCACCTCGGTAGGATGCTTAAGGATGGCAACCGCGAAAGGATTGGCCCGTAGTGGGTGCGCACACGGCACGCGGTGGTAAACATCATTTCGCTTCCACGTACCGTAGTACAAACTGCTGCTACTTTCATGCTAGCTGTCTTCGCTGTTGCTCTTTAATGCCGAAGGTTTTGTGCGAAGGAAATGGATTTCAAGTACACTTCACGGCTGAAAAAGGAAAAGAAGATTCAATGCGATGGAAAAGCCAAGTGCCAACCCTCTAAATGGCGCACATGTTTTAGGGGAGAGAGGAAGAAAGCATTCTCCACCTCTACCGCCACAGTACAGTTCCGGATCAAGCTGAAAGGCGCCGTGTTTCGCTTCACATGAACCATAATTTCTCCGATGCCTTCGTTTCGCGGGTGAGCATGGTTTCCGCGAAAAAAGTATTGATGGTAATAAAAGTGCCAAAGTAGCATCGCTTTTCTTGCAGAAGAAGGAATGAAAGAGCTATAGACCGGTGGGGTGTAAGGAGTAAAATGGGATACTAACACCCATACACACGCTCATCATCCTGCTCTCCACAGCAACGCAAGGGTTGGCAAGTTCCCGGTGTGGTCGTTTTTCGCCTACAATTTTCGTGCTATTTTGTTTTATAGTTCGAACATGATTTTGATGCTGGGTTGTAAAATAATACGGGCAGCCCTTCCCGCTGCAGCCGATTTCCGATGTACCCGATAATCTGGGATGTTGGTTGGCAAGACGCATACCACACGGGTATGCGAATGTGATGTGCTTCTTTTTATGGTAATTTGATTTGCAGTTATTTGAAGTTTACATTCCATTTTATGTCACTCGCGATGTCGCTGCATGTCAACGCTGGCTGCTGGTTCTACAGCTCAGTAGCTGTGGATGCATGGATGAGACAACCTACGCACCAAACCCAGGTCGTGATCCTTGCCGCGTGGGATGGGTTACAATCAAATAACAATTTTTCGATCGAAAGCACAATGTCAAACGCAACGAACGAAACCATGCGCGCCTAATGACGTTCGCGTGTTATTTTCTGTCCGTCTTTTTTTATCGGTTAGCTCAAAACAATTCACATAAAACCATGGGATCACTGGCGCCAACTGCGCGAGAGGTGGCATTGATAGGTTGGTGGATCGGCCTAAAAATTGATGGAACACGGTTAAGGAGAAGCAATAGTTTTTGTTTGCGAAAAAGGATGAACAAAAACTCACTCTGCTCTCCGTTAAAATATAGCAGCAGCTAATCTTAATAAACAGACTGATAAACAAACAAAGAGAATAGGCAACAGATAAGACTACGAAGGCAATGCTGGTTTTACAATTCACTGAATGAAATGAAAACTTATCGAAAGAAAAGTAAATATGCTTAACCTTAAACACAAAACAGCTTAACAACCTATTAAAAAGAACTCAAAACCGAGCAACAAGCAGCTACTAATACATACAAACCAACTCCATATAGAGAGAAATTATGAGAAACTATGCATAATTTTATTTCAAATGAAAACTCAAAAAGGTAAAACAATGCTTATGAAAGAAATATAAATTGAAATAAATTGGAACTGGTACAGAAATGAACTGAAGGAATGAATTTTACTATACAACATTGCCTATCATTTTTACAACATATTTCCTACAACGTTCGAACGATCAGGCACACAAATTCATCTGGATGGCACCGTTTTGCTGTGTCAAAACCTAGTCAAATGTCACAGTATAGAGTGTCGACGCTCTGGATGGGTTAGAAATTTACGATCAATTCCAGCCAAAGCTGCTGCAGCTGACACACCGGCCTACTGTCAGGACCTCCGGTAAAGAAAAAAAACTTCAATCAACCATCTACCCTAATTGAATTAACGCATAAATCATGCCAGACTCCAACCGGCTGCTGTCTCCATAAGCTGCATCATCTTCCGGTGAACACAGCGAACGATCGATCGCGTTTGAATGGAATATAATTTAAATAAATTATTCCTTTTTCTGTTCCAAACCGTGCACGAATAAAAAAAAAAGAAACCTTCAAATCCAGGTATGCATCCAAACGGCACAATGTAATTAATTTGCATATTATTCCGCGGGTTGGCCACGTCCTGGTGCTATTGTAGAACATGCCGCGTACCCCTTTTTTCTGGTACTCCCGATGCCAGCGCACTGCCGAACCCTTGGCGTTAAAATAGACAAGCGAACGGTTAGCTTTTCCCATCCGCATCACGTTTGCATAACCCTTGCCTTTCGCTGAAGCGTCCTTCTTTTCCAGCAACGAAAAGGAGCTCTTTACCTGTACGTTTCTAGACGATGCAAGGAAATCGAAAGTATCGAATTGACTTCAGCCCTTTCTTTTGTTGCTGCTTGTTGCGCTTAGTTGTGGAGATAGAATTTTCACACACTTTTCGATTTAGATTATCGCTCGATGCTCGCCGATTGCACCGGTGTACGGGTTTGCATATGATTAATGTGCATAGGCCTATTTAAAGTTTTGCGTCTTTCGGACGACCTTGACGCGACGACGTAAAAGGGTGAGAAATAAGGAAACGGTACAAAGTTTTTGGCTACAATTGCTAGTGGTTTAGTCCGGAAAGTTCAATGAACTTGATGATCTTGATGAACACATTTTGCAGCATGAAACGTGCAGGTATTTTGAATGAATTGATGAATTCTATTACACCACTTTTTTCAAAAGTATCGAAGCTCTATTAATTTGATGTTATTAGTAATGTACGCCCATGAAGTTATTAATTTATTGCATTGGATTAAATTATAGAAGTCTTCAACGCTTCAGGACTGAAAAAAGAAATCATCACTCCAGAGTGCACTGACTTTAATCGCATGATGCCGAATTTGCATATAAACCCCCCGGACGGAAAGAAGGAAAACGCCTTGTGCCCAACGCTACACCACACGCATTTCGATAGGCGTCGACACTCTGGGGCAGGTTTGCGAGGTTCAACCCGTAGCGAAAGCGACGCAGCATGAGCCGATTGTGATTTAAATTTCTCGAGCATAATTCAATCAACGCGACCACCACGCCAAGGCAACTGTATCCCATCGGTTGCGGCACACAGTCAGCTTCTTTCACGCTGTCGAAATTGTATGCAAATCACGGGGTCCAACGGCTCTCCGCCGATCGGGTTATTGACATTCGAGTTCGAGAAAAATGCAAGCCGATTGAGTTTTCTCACGAACGCCGGACGGTTCGATACGGATTGCTACCAGAAAGACTGCTGCTGCCCTCGTTCAACCGGAGGGCAATAATCTTCAAGACGAGACCGAGTGCAGAAATCGCATCGCATCTCGCAAGGACTCACGCAAAAAAGGGTTCGGAAGCAATCACGCAGCTCGGTCCCTTCGTAGCCAAAAGGGATCACAACATTCAACAGGCTCATGTTGGCATAAGTCAAAGAAAAACTGTGAAGATTGAATATTCGAAAACGACTATCAAACATTGGCCGTGATCTTGGATCGGGAAGGTTCTACTCCTTGATCGATTGTGAGTGTTTCTCTCCCAGAACGAAGATGCTCAGGTTACGGACATTATTTATGCGCTAACCCTTTCGTTTCCTTTTTCGAAACGAACTTTAAAAGGAAGGGTGTGCGCACGCTTGTCCGTTGCTCAAGGAGACGTTGTTACGCCGCTCATCTGCCTTTTGCTTGTGATCCTGGCGCCCTGAGTCGAATGCTCTGTAGAAGGATGCACGTGGGGTTTAAAGAAAAGGATAAGATAAAAGGATGCTAAGAAAGGGATAACCCTAGCGCTAAGAAGCAACCCTTTAAAAATGATTCCGAAAGTACACAGGTGTTCAATAAACAGTTTGAAAACGAGAATAATTCTGTTAGTTTTAAAAGTCGCAAACATTAGATGTACAAAAGTAAAACAAAACGAGATGTTTCACATGGTTTTAGTATTTTTAGGACTATGCTACATTATAATATTTTTCATGTTTCAAATAGTCATGTGAAAAATAATCGAAAAGGCTATTAACGGTTTGAAGCCTTCTCAGGCTTCAAGAAAACATAAAAAAAAGTCTAAAGAAGGCTTACATTGCTTATGAAACGACAAATATATCCAAAAAACAAAAAAAAATCTTAAAATGTTTGTTTTTTATTCATAAAGGACGGCCAGGCCGTATTGCTATATCTTAAAATGTTATAAAATTAACAACTAACTGCGCATTGTACAGCACAGTCAGTTGTTAATAAAATTACCCAATGACGTAATTGTAAAATACAGTCAGTAATTTTTGTCATGTTGATCCATGACAGTCAAAAGGAAGATAATAAATTTGGTTTCATTCTGTTAAAATTATTTCAAGAAATTGTTTTGCCTGAAACATTAGAGCAAAATCGAATGTGCTAATAGCCAATGCAAGTAATTCCAACTGTGACTAATTGAGTCCAGAGAACGAATGCGTAAACCCCTCCCATTACCAACGATGCACTTCCGTCATGAGCTTGATTTCCCTCTCTTATCCCTCTTTCTAGCTTTCCCTTTCATTTTCCCGGTAAGCTTTTCATTTTCTATGTGCCTGTGTCCTGGCTATGCAATTTTTTCACCCATTATCTATTTTCCAACCGGTAAGGACATTTCAATGCTACTACCGATACAGCGTCATCTAGTAGAGAGTAGTGGAACTGTTGCATGAAGCAAACTCGTTGAAATATTTCAAACGATATTTTAAACGATGGAGAATGTCGATTTGAACAAAAAATTAATACATCTTCGTTTTTTATTTGTGATGAAAGGATAATGCTGAATATTTTTTAATTTTTTATCCTTCTTGTTTTCCTGCAAAAAACCACCCAGTTTGTTAGCATTATACTTTTGCTTTAAAAAGGTGATTCGCTGCTGACAGCTTCAACAATTAAAGAACACACCGAGCAAACCTCTCCAGAAACAACCCATCCGTGTGGATTTTAATGATTCTTGCAGCGTGCCACCAGAGGATGCAATGATTGGAGCATTTCAATGGTGAATGCCTACGGCAGAAGACGAACGTTCATGGAATAGTATCATCTATGTACATGTATATGAGAAATATGTCTTAAAGTGTATAGTATCGTCAGGAATTCAAATCATCCACAACACAACCATTACATTGCCTGTGATGAAAATGCAATAAAGAAATAAACACGCAAAAATCACGAATCAAGAGCCAATTAAAGCCCATCAAAAATGATTCTCCCAAATCGGCCATTTTCCCACTCAAGCAAACCCATCGAATAAACAATAATCAATTCAACCGGCAAAAGGACCCTCAATCACTGGCGAATGAACCACTCGAAATACGCACTGCCACCATACCATCTTCTCCTTGGCTTTATCGTACCTTTTGACACAGCAAACATCATTCACCCAAGATGATGCTGCGTACTGAAATTATCCACCACGGAAAAACTTGTCATCCACTGAACGTGCCCTGTGTGGTACCGCGCGACATGACACACAAACTGGCCAGCCGAAAAAGGAAGTGGATAATCATAAACATAAAAAAGCGGAGACGCAGTAGTAACAATCAATATGATTACATTCTTTCCGATTTGTGATCCTGCCTCGGTGGATCGTAAGCTACTCGCTCTACGAAATGAAACTGATGAATTTGCTCGTTGTGTGTGCGCCACTTGCCTGGCAGTCTCAGGACCTCATCTCACACAAATTCGTGCAGAAATCGACAGTTTTGCATCACTTCACTTAGTGTCGCGCTCGTTTGGGATGAAATTTAATTATCATAAATTTCTGCTCGCTTCAGATCGTCGATTTCAGAGAACGTCGATGAACGAACCGTGGTTGACAAATCGGCTTTTGCGCTTGACAAAAATGAATGTCTTTTGTGATGGATTGATTAACATGAACAGTACTTAAATGTGTAAACTTTAAGATGTAAATTTGAGTTAAATCATATTTCGCTTTTGTGTGCTTACTTTTTCGTTCATTGCGATTTTTCCCTTACTTCTATTTGTGGGTTATTATAGTACTTATCCATTGTTTCTGATTCTTTATTTTTGTTATGTTGTTTCTAGTTCTTTTATGTTTTTTTACGTCTTTCACTTGTTAGTTTGTTTGTTCATAATTATGTGTTGTTTGTTCTTGTGGCTTTCCATTGCTACTGCCTTTGATACGAAAATGATGCACTCTGCTTCTGTCATTATTTCTAGCTATGAAGAAATAAATGTAAATATTAACAGCCGTCTTGTGCGAGTTACTCCTAAAATGTAAAAAAAAGAATTAACTGAGTTTAAAACGAATTCAAGCGTATCTGTGCAAGGTAATGAACGAAACACAAAACCATACCTCGTGAACAATGGACGCAAAACTCCAATTTGTTGACGCAGAGAAGAAGCGATCCCATCTCCATGGCCGTGGGCGGCCAGCTGGACCGGAGTCCGTCTGTCTGAGCCTCTGCAAAGCTGTAAATGATGTCCTTCTAATTCCTTGACAAATAATTATGCTCTCCCGTGTCACCGGGCACACTCAACCACAGCTCAACGACACCGTCGCTGCTCAGGCTTCTTCCGGCCGCCATTCGCTAAGCCGTCTCCGGTTCTATTTGATGATAATGATGATGCATTCATCTGATGAAGAAGATTCCCGCTTGTTCCGGTCTGTTCGCGACAGCACCGGCCAGGTTTTGAAGGTTTGTTTCTTTCACCCGGGGTTCCATGGAAGAAGAAAAAAAAACGATCGAAAAAGCTCGAGAGCAACAACTCCGAGCTTGAAGGTGAAATAGAAAACAAACCGCCAGTGAAAGAAAAAGATCTTTTTTGATGGTCAAAAAACCAGAAACTTCAATCTCGAGGCCAGTATTTTGCAAACACAACAAACCATACGCCCCACGGACTGGTTTATTTTAATAGCGGCCATCCCATCGACAATCACCCACTCTTCTCTCGCATAGTCGCTGAAGGGAGCGCACTGGAAACAAATGCACCGTTTGCAGGGAAGAAAAATAGCGTCTCTTAATTTAATTTTACCCAGTGCTTCGTTTTTGCTAACAGGTCGATGGCGTAAAGAAGGGCGAGCTGTATCTTGCCATAAGGGTTTCCCGGTGTGGTTTTACCAACCCAACCAACCGACATTCCATCGCGGTAGGCTTCATCGCTGAGACGGGTCATTCGCTAGTTTGAAGCACACTCGGCCCCAGTCACACGAGCAGCCCCGGCTCTAGCCGTCCGGACAAGATGGATGATGTATTTAGGCAAATGAGTCGCCAAAGTGTAGAAAAGTGTAAGCATCTTCACACCGCACATTTATGGTCGCGTGCATTTTTTTGCTGGTTTGTTAGTCCCCTTTTCCTTTTTTCCCCCTTCCGAATAAAGAATCCGGTGCAGACAAGGTAGGCTTCTGGTTTTGAAGATGTGTTTTTTTTTTCGCTGGATGATGGAAGAACTGAAAGATGTGGTGTTAGGAGACGTCTTGAAGAGGAGTGTTCCCATTTAGAATTGTTCCCCAAAACAGTGGCCATGGATGAGTGATTCCTGTGTTCCGCTAGGCGATTGTTTTTTTTCTGGCCTGTTTGTTTTGGTCGTTGGCTAGTCTGTTTCTGACAGGATAATTATTTCGACAGATCGCATCCTGGGCCCCAATCCAGAGTTTCCTGAGTGGAGTGATGAAACCGGCTTTCTGGATCGTTAAAATACGTTTGCATGAAATTCAATTTTACGACCATTTTTATTAATGATGATTAATTTTTGCTGTCAGGTCTAAACGTAAACATTTTCAACAACATTAGTTTGTCAGGTGCTGTGTTGAATGTTGAGGGCGTGGTAAAAAAAGTAGATCCCATTGCTTTAAGCAACATAACTATGATAAAGAAAAATAAAAAAGAAGCAGAACAATTAAAACAATGAAACAATTTTTTCTGGCTATTTTTCAAAAAAAATAAACACGGAATCGGAATAGTTTCCGTGTGATTTTTGCACGTTTCAACTTAAACTGCACTTCTCAAGCTATCTCATTTTTAGTCAATAAATTTTTGATGCCATTATATTTAAACTTCGAACTTCATTGCTTCGAAACTATTTCACGACAATATTTTCAGACGTAACTTTGACCGTAATTTTCATAAATTGTTTGTATTTAACCTGCTTTTAACTATAATTTTAACTTTTATACAGACCTGCTTCAGAATCCATCCGACACATTAGCAGAACAACGTAGGACTATCTAGCTTTGAGGATGTAGTAGGGAATAAGATCATTGATTAATTTTGTCTTAAAATCATTTTAAACTAGCTCCGGCTTTTGGTTGATTTTCATTTCACTTTATTTCGAATTTCTAGATAAAAGAGCCATTATCCACAAATGTTGCCACGCCTTGGCAGGCTCGACGTTCGGCATTGCGGTGAGATTAATCCTTGACGATCAGTTCCTACTAGACATTGGAATATGGATAATGCCTTCAGATGGAAGATTGACAAACATTTTATGATGGTCACTTTTGAGGCGAGTTGGGAGTCGGCGACACATGCAACAATAGCAAAATATTTTACACAATCACTATCTGCTGCTTGTTTTTAGAGGTCTAAAACGGCAAGGATGAGGAATTTTGTGTACCAATGTACTTTTTGTCCAGCATATTCTTCACTGTTTCACATGGGTGTTCAGAGTTTCGCTCAGCAACAAAGCTTATAGTACGACCATTCTACAATTCGTTAAATTTTCTTTAAAATTTTGTCGATTGTTTTGGCCACAACTACTTCAAATAAATTGAGGACACCTTGTCTATACAAAACAGACGTGATCGATTGATTTTTTGTCTTCATCAATTTGTTAGAGTAACTGCTTCAACTACTCAGATCCTCGGAAAAACCAATTGTTATTTACCTCTAGGACGCTTTGTCGTATTTCGATTTATGTCGAGCGATTCTTTATTATTTCCAATTGGTTCCTTCTAATACGGCCTGGCTTTTCTACTGAAATATTTAGTGTTTTGTAAAGATTCTAGTAAAGTTAATGTCTAATTTACATTAGCCAGACTTCCATCAGCATGATACTCAAAACGTTTTTTTTTTTTCAATTCAATTTAAATTTCCGCTTTCCAAAAGAAGCTATTTTCATCACTGAAAAAGTATCTCGAACAACAACAGCAACACAGTGCTACATTTTTTAAAAACTCCCACGATCCGGCAATGGTGATAGGCGATCAAATTTATTGAAACATGGATCGGTTTTTTCTTCCGTTTTCTTCGTCAACTCAGCTTCTGTTTTCTTCACATCACCACAGGCACAACCACACCACCACCGGTAATTGATCACGTGCCACAACAATTAATCATTGTTTGCATCGACACAGCCCCAGCGACGATGGTTTTTCTGATGGGCAAGCCCAAAAATTTCCATCATTTTCCAATCCCACCGCCAGTGAAATGCGATATCCATCGGCCGAACGGGAACGCATCAGCAGGAAGGCCGAAATCGTTGACGAGATTGCTGCGAGCGGGAGTAGGGTGGGTGGGTAAATGTGTGCGTGTGGGCTGCAGAAGCGTGAGAGGTGGATAAACATAAAATATTATAATGCGTATTGTTAGTATTATTTTTAATATCCATCAGGCACGATCGAAAGTATACGCTGGCTGGCACACGATGGGACGGTATGGCATGCCGAAGAAACTGGAATGCGTCAGGTTAATGACGATTTCTTCCTTCTCGGTCGGTCCTTCGTCCCTCTCACTGCCCCAGCCCCGCGCCTAAACAGCCGTTTCCATTTTTCCAAGGGAAACGCAGAAGAAAATGGCAAACATGGTCGGTCGGTGGGCTTTGCAACAATCGCCGAGCCAACAAAATCGTCGTCCACCATTTCTTTTCCATTTTTATGTGTACGTGCGTTTGTGTGCGCAGGTACGCACACTAAAACGCTCCGGGAAAGGGAAACCAACGCGCAACGAGGGAGAAAAATGTCATTTATCTAATTTAAGGGAAATTTATTATTCTACTACGGGCGAGTTTTAGGAGGTGACGGTGGAAAGTTTTCGGTGCTCCCCAGCTTCAGCTTCTAACTTTCTCCACTGTAAGGCTTTCACTTTCTTCGAAACCATTTTTTTTTCTTGCCCATCGTTTGCTCCACGGCAGAATGTGAAGTAAAGCGTCAGGCGCGTGTGGGAAAGCTGTTATTTTCGGCTTCGCAGTTTGACTGACTTCCTTGTCCTTGATTTTCGATACCAATCTGACCGGTGTTTGGGGGTTTTGTGATTGGGTGGGTGAACGGTGGTGTATTTTATTTATTTCATAAAAATGAGATTCTTGTTTGTTTCACATCAAACTTCCAATCGTGAATGACATAAATAAAGGCGAGCTTATTACTTTTTATCAGCTGACACGTAGACCCAGTCGGTGCCGTCGGTTCAAATATGCCGAAAAAAATGTGAAAGTGAAGGAAGTGAAGGTAAGGAATGGTTCTACAATATTCTGGGCACGGTTGATCAAATCAATATGTACGAAAGCAGTCAACTGAATACTGATACGATCGTTTTGCTCTACGACGTTCAAACGATAAATTAGACGAGAATTTTTTATTGCAAATACAGCAATTTGAAGGAAGACATATTCATATGCTGTGTTGACGATACGGGTCAAGCCGTCATACTTAAAACAAATGAAAATAAAATAAATAAATATTAATATAGAAAATTATTATTTCTATACATTCTAGGCTCATTTGAAAATAATGACTATGGTCTAAATTTATAAATTTCTACAGGAGAGCAAAGCTGACTAGCACGGTGCCTTGAATAACATATCTTTCTTGCTCCAGGGGAAAAAAATTTCTCAACATGTTTGGCAAACATCATCTTAAATGCATTGAAAAGCATCTAATCTTTTCGCTGAACCTCATTTGAGCAACTAAAATTCGAAATCATTGCCTGCTCGCTGATCAACTCACTTTAACAACACCTTTTGCTGTGCGTCTTTTGTACTTTCACCGAATAAATATTTACACAATTCGATCGATCGATGCATCAGCAAACGAACTGCTTCGCTCGTCCAGCTCATCTTATCCTAGTGTATAAAGGGACAGCTTAACCAACAACAACGAAGGAAAAAAAACCCCCAGTGCGGCCATTACTGTTTCAACCATCCTCACCGGAAGCCGGATACTGTACCCATACGGTGGCACGAGCAAAGAAAAAACCACCCCTCCCGATTGTTTAAACTGACACAAAAAAATGGCCACTATCTGTTTGGGAGTTAAGCGGAAAGGAAACGACAGAGAAAAAAAAAAAACGCTCACACTCATACAATCATTCATCCCTTCGTCGGAAGCGTATGCTAATCCGCGAAAGTAAACAACCTTTACGAGGGTGATATGCACTCGCTGTGAGGGTGAACTCAGTCACCCTCGCTTGAGACAGGACGATTTTTTTTCATTTTATGTTGATTTCGTGCTCTATACCATTCGCTGCTTAGGACACGATGGCCGCGATGCGAGCGATACAAAACATTTCGAGGGATCGATCGGCACACCGTGTGTCCCTCGCAATTTTAAAAAGTGGGATTGAACTGGACGATTTGCATGCCGTAAGACACAAAAGATGGCCGACTCGTTTTGCGCCATTTCGCGCGATTTTCGCAGTCCCAGTTAGCAGTCAGGAAATCCGTCCAGTTTTCTCATCTAAATAACTGCTCACTTCGATTCGATCCATATATCTTGACTAATCCTGGTGGTTTTCTCTGTTGAATGTTCTACATCATCCCAAGGAAAATGTTCACCATACCGATTAGCCAACTAAATTGCACCGTATCTCTTTTTATTACCTTCCCGTCCCCGAGATCGATTACCTCACTAGCTTTGTCGTTCTTTTTTTCTGATAAAGGACATTTTTCCCTCACCCGGACAGACAGAAAAGGGATCAACTTTCCGACGTATTCTAATTCTGCCCTTTTATGTTTTGAATGGCCTTACGACAGAAACGATCGGGCTGTGAATGTGGGCTTCGAATTGATCTCTGCTTAATTTACTTCAGATCACGTCCTCCAGGGCAGACAGGGTTTGTGTGACAAATGACAGGAAAGCTGCACCACGTTCCAAATTCTCACGCTCTTATCTTGCCTCATCGTGTACCGTTTACGAAAAGGGTTTTGGTTTTGTAAAGAGATCAGGGCTAAGCAAAAGTGCACGATCCTTTCATCATAATCAGGAAGTTATCAATATCGGGACCATGAACCATGAAGAAAACTTGCTGTTAGCGAATCCAAACGCTACCCCATTTCAACAAGTAAGAACGGAAAGGACACGGGACACGGGTGACATATGAGTGTGCAAATAAAGGAACAGCACAACAAAGCAGCACGCGAAAGGGTTTGTGCAAAAATGAACGAACTTCATCCATTCGCTCCAGTTCTACAATACAAGCTCGACCTTTGAAGTACCCAAGCCTCAACAATACAGCAGAGGGTTGATCGCGCTCGGAGTGAACTAGGGACAAAACCCTTTTTTGTTGTTTGTACACTAGTTTTCGCACACAGAGCGTGCGGATCGGAGAATAATGGAATGCAACCGTAATTTGCACCACAAATCCCATCATTATGTAGGCTTTCTTTTTTTTTTTTTGTTCGATCGGGCAAAAAAATGAACTGACACTTTCCGCGAGGGATACCCGTCGGAGCTCGCGCCTAAATGCATTTTTACGAAGTAAGTTGTGAGAGGGTACAGTTTTTACGGTTTGGCAGGTTGCAATGTAGTTCGTGTTGGAAAACAGGTGCGCAAGATTTATTATTTTTTATTTTAGTTTGATCATCATTTTTTTCAAGATTAAATAGATTATAATGATGTATTTTTTTCAACTTTTAGCAGTTGTTGACGGAAAATACTTTCAAAAATCTGTTACTGATAGGCGCATCCTATGATGAACTTAAAATTAAAAAGCATAACGCTAGGCGTACAAGAAAACCTTACTGAATACTGATCAGGAATAAGTTAGAAAGTAAAGCTATTTGAAAGATGCCAGATTGAGTTGTACGACCTGACTGATCTTAAATTTCAATGGTATCATTTAAACAAAACTCTTTCATTTTGAGACCATAGCTCAACAAACTCTTTTATGATTCTGAAAATATTTAGGGAAATGTTTCTGGTATAGAATATTAGGTGATTGCCCTAAATTTATACCTCGAATTCTATACAATTCTTGATCGATTTTCGGCGTAATAGGTCGGGATATTTCAACCAGCTGCTTGTTGATCCTGATGTCTTCAGATTGCTTGTGTTTATTTTGTTGAACCCTATGAACGAAAAGATATATCCTGACTGTTAACAGACTGAAAATCGTTTCATCGTTTCATCACGATTTTTGGAAGCTTTTATATTCGCTGGATAAGTTTTTGCATTTTTATCCGTTTCCACTCTTAATACCTTGCTCCTCATTTCTAACTAAATTATTCAAACGCCCGCTTAAGGGTTTAAAAATCAATTAAGAATTCGCTCCTCCAGCAACCAAAAGCTACATGCTTCTGATTACGAAATTAATTTGCTCCATTTATATTCATAATTTTTCCCTCAAATGAAATATTCGATTAAAAACTTGCTCCATTTGTAGGTTAATCCTTGTTTAATACCATCCTCTCCCGACGTTCCTTACGCCTTGCAGCACAAGGGAGCGACTGCCCAGGGAAACAAAAGAAACCAAACCCTCCCCCAGGACGCTAGCAACATCTGTTTTCGCTTTCACAATAGCCAAGAAAAAACACAGAGCCAGATTTCTTGACCGCAACCGCAAGAAGTATTTTTGCAATTAAAACTGGCCACAGCCGATTATGGTTGCACACTCCCCTCGGGGGATGTTTTCGGATTCGGCCTACGAGAAGGCGTTACGCAACTCGGATACCCAGAACAGCCCACGAGCAGCTGTTGCTACTGGCAATCCGCGAGCAAATTGAACCTTCCGATGCAAGGTGCTGCAGGAAATTATTCGTACAAATCGTACCGGAATCAGTTTTGTCGGTAGCAAGACGCTCATTACCAGCGTCCAAGGAGGTAATCGGAGGGCAGGGATTGTCAGGCAACTGGCACATAAATTACCATCCTGCAAAGGGGAGTCAGGGAGTTTCCTTTTTTTTTTCAGCCCTGCTATCATCCATCAGCTGCAGCAACGTCGGTGTTCGGTGAGTGATTTATATACGTCCACGTCCGTCAAGCGCGTCTCGGGAAGAAAGTAAAAGTTCTTCCTTTGACCGTGGAAATAACTTAACACAACAGTTGTTACAGTTCCCGAACTGTGTTGGTTTTTTTTTACTTCACGTTCCTCATTTTCTCATATATAGAAAGAATTCCATATAGATTTAGACCACGGGCGCCTCTTTCACGTGGCCCAAATTACCATATTCAATTAATCGGCTTCGGCCGATCCTTCTTCGCTATGTTCCCACCTCGGAAGAAAACGCTTTCTCACTCCTTTTCTTGTGTTGATTTTAAATTCACGGAACCTTTTTTGGCTCGAACGCCACTGCCCGGAACTGCAACAGGAGATGCATTTAAATATGAATGCTACAGGACGCAGCAGCAGGGTGCACTTTCACTTTCACGTGTTCACCTTGCAGAACGTGGAACCAAGATTTTCGGCTCGGTTCCAGAAGAAAAGCAAGGCATGAAAGGGGTTCACGGACTTTGAGGATTTTATGAAGTCTCTCCTTTGTTCCTTCGCTTCAAAGGTGGTGGCAGTTTATGTTAATTAAAATGTAATTTGTCCCTTGAATAGGGCATCAATCAGGAGGAAGGAATGACTGGAACGTGTCGAAAGGAAGGCTCACAGACTTGCGAAGTTAAGAAGAAAAAAAGAAGAAAACATCGATCATTTCCGTGTGATCTTAATTTTAAAACTGATCTTCCAGTACATGATGTACGATAATTTATTAAAATAATTCTTCACCCCTAAAGCTGATCCACCCGGATCAGTTACATTCAAAAGCCCGTATCGTCCGACGCTTCCTCGCTTCTAACGGTTCAAATAGGGAAAACAGGATCTGGTTTGGAAAAGCAGAAAAAAAAAATCTTTCTCTCACAAGCACACGCAACGCAACTAAACGCAATCAACCGTCATCTGCATACCCAACGTAATGATTGCCGCTGGATGAGTAGTAATTTATTTGTGGATTAAAACGCGTGTGCGTTCTTTCAGCTTCCAACAAACTAGAACCTGAATCAAGAGACAAAAAAAACGTTAAAACCTTCCTTAACGCAAGCAGCAAGCGTGCTGCCAACAGCCAAAAACTAGCGGATGTCCTTTAAAAACTAACGTGCCTCGAGGAAGGAAAAGGGATATTATTTGGACTATACGTTTTTTTTTCTTGCTCGAACTGGTAGCCCTGTTCGATTGTGTTACAGATTTTTTGTTGCTGTTGAGTTAGTCTGCTGTCGTTCATTTTCCGGTCATGATGGAAGATTTTTTTTTTCGTCGGCTGCATTCTCTCTCGCATTATCTTACGTCAGCATGTGAGAAAACAATGAGGACGCACCCTTTCGCGTTTGGTTTTCCGAGATCCCCCGGTCGGCCGGTCGGTAGGCCCGGTTGTTTATTCAAATGTTTCGTGATAGTGGCACGGCAGCCTGCTCGATGAGAAGGATATCATTTTAGACGACAAACGATATGGATAACAGGCCAAAAAAAACCAACTGCAGCCCGTACAAACGTACCTTTTGCGCCAAGGTTCGATGGCCGGGCCGGCTCTGAAAGGAGCGACATCTGGACCAACGAACCCGGTTTTATTTTGGGGTAGGTTTACACAAACGGCATACGAAATCAGACGTTTTTTTCTGTAAAACTTTTTTTTATGATATGAAAATTACCTCCGAAACCGTTGATGCTTACCTCGTTGAGTGGATCAAACGTTTTTTTCTCACTTCCAGGTTGTCATGCTCTTGAAGGGATGTCTTTTTGTTGTTGTTGTTTGAGAATTGCCAAGCATGTGAAAAAAACAGGACAATGACGATTCTTTTTTAAATTTTTTTATCAAACGTTTTTGAATTAGTTAAGGTTCTGGAAATTATTTAAGAAATTCAACAGCATTTTAAATGATTTTGGTGATCACGGTACAAGTATTTCTACCTACATTAACGGAAAACATAGCCGCGTTCAAGTTTTATTAAAAATCCACCCCAGAACTTCACATCTTTCCATCGAATGTCTCGACATTCACAAACGCTTATAATTCATTAATTACATAATCCCTGCAGAGCAACACTTCAAACGTGCTCTATGACCGATTACGTCCGTTCACATGACGCAACATTCTTCATCCCTTACCCCACCATTCTTTGTGGTAAGTGCATGCTCAATGAGCCAGTGGCCAAATTCTGACAGACACTGGTAACGAAACCCACGCACCCGATGGCAGAACTGGAAAGCGGTCCACAGGGAATATTGCGTCAGTGGACATACGAATATTAAAAAAAGAAGAAAAAAAACGCAGATTCGCATTTAAATTAAATTTCGAAACGTAGCTTAACTAAATTGGAATTCTTTCGCATGCGTTCCTGCGCACCCGCGTTTCGTTCGAATCGCGCTTCAAGTGGCGCACGGTCATTTGTGGGGCGAGTCATTTGCGTATTATCCTGCCGGTATGATACCAAAACGTTACGACCGTTTTGTGGCCAATTTGTGTGTGTGTGGTGGGGGGTTTTACTTCACATCAAAACACATCCAAAAGCCTAACCGAGAAGCAGTAGCTAAGAGGAAAAAGTATAATATAACGTCAAAAGACGGCCACTCGTTTCTATAACAATAAATACGCAGCCAAGGGTATTTCGTTTCTCCGAACCGCTTAGTGCCTTCGTCCATTGCGTCTTTTCTTATTTACCATTTCCAATCTAAGACACAATTAGCGTGTGTTTGAGTGCTGAGAAAGATGCGGCTGAAGAAGAAAAAAAATGAATGAATGAATGAAACGAAAAATGAATCACCCACGAAGACATGGAAAATCAAACCATTCTGAAGTGTAGATTAATAAAAAAGATTCATTCGTGTGCAAAGACGATCCTTAAATCAGGGCGCTTAGTCAAAGGCATCCCGTCGATTATCGTTGCTTTACTGGCAGTGAACACCAAAATAAAGGAAAAGGATGAACAGTAAAAAACAGGAAAAACAAATCCGAACAAACTTTTCACAACAGGCACAACCCGGCCTCCGGACGAAATGATGAAAGCTAATCTGTGCACAATCCTCAATTTTGTCAAAATAATGCGTTCTTTCGAATGGAAGATTAATACTGAAGACATTACAAAGAGTATCTTACGAGGCTGTTTGGGGAGGGTTTTGTTTGTAGTTAGCTTGTGCTGAAAGAAAAGTTATTTCGGATTAAGCAGACTACTAGATTTGGAAAGGTTTTTGCGATGGTAACAGAAAGATTTAAGGTTAAAGTGCAATTTCTATTATTACTTTTATTATTAAATTCTATTAAGACGGCTCTTTTCAATTTACAGAAGATCGCTTGATGATTCTTATAAAAACCGTTGAAAAAGATAATGGAAACTGGTACTGAGTTGTTGTAGCATTATTTCGAGAAATTCGTTGCAGCCTTTGACAGATTTCTTATTTTTCGATAACTGAAAAGTTCCTTCTTTGTCCTGATTCTGTGTAGACAAAATGAGTTGAATCCAAAAGAATTCGACGTGAAAAAATGCGCTTTAATTTACTAAACATTTACCAAACAATGAAGACAAATATGAAATGCCAATTAACCTCCAAAGTGGTAATTAATAATAAGCAGTTTTAGTGTTTTAATTCGTCACATTAATCGGTACTCATTTCCGCGAAACGGTGCCACCGAATTGCTTCATTTTAGTGCCCGGTAATTTTCGTCCAAGCAAGCAAAAGCACTCCTCAAAAACTGCATCGTGCTCGCATTCGAAAATATATTCTCGCAAGAGGACGAAAAACTTTCATCCCATCACAGGCGACGAACCGAGCGTGGAATCGTACGTGATAATAATTGTATCAGCGAATAATTGCATACCTTGCATTCTCCAGTGAATCGCCCAATGATAGCAACAGTCATCAATTCACATAATTTTACGACCTGGCAGGGGAACACCAGACATCTGTGCTGAACGGAAAAGACTTCCCAAAACAAAACAACAAACCGGCCAGCCAAACAAAAAAAGTATATCCGCAATAAAACAAGAAAACCCAAATGTCCAGTTTTTCACCTTCACATCTTCATTATCGATTCTCCATCTTCTCGCTAGCTGGGTGCAAAGTTTTGAGGTCAACGAAATCCCAGACTCCACGCAGCGGCTTATAAAATGCACCGAAAGAATCTCGCTCCGGTTTAGTGCCATTCGACCGCTGCATTAGCCATGGCCATAGTAAGTACGATCCGTTCGGTAAGATCGCTCATAGGCATCCTTGTAGGGTCTCTTTTAGCCGCTTGCATTCTCGTGTCTTCCGTGCGCGCTCAAACGGGAACCGTTTCAGCTGCCTCGGAATTTACGTACGGTTCATTCGTGAGCACTTTGACGATTTGTTACTCTAATTCTATAAACTCGCAAGCGATTCGGCTAACGCCAGTAACGCGCACGTTCACCTTTACACCGACGGTAAGCTCATTTCGTGGTTTAGTAAGTTGATTTCCTGCTATACTAATTTTTCATTCCCCCGTTTTCGTTCGCTGCAGGCTGCACAAATGCTTGTACGATATATCCGGATAACGTCACCCAGTATGCATAAGTTCTATGCACAGATTGTGAGTGGTGGTGTAGGTACGGGAACTCCTACACCGACAAACATTATCGTTTCTTCGGTGCACAGTGGTCACCTGAATGTGGCCGTCCAGATCTACTGTGGTGCATAAAACATTCCTTGTTTAAAGGTAATTGCAAACATCTCGAAGCAATAGAAAACAAAAGAGAAATAATACGTAAAAATAATGAAATGTTAAAAATCATTTGAGTTTATTATAACATCAAAAAATAAATCAAAAAAATTGAAATAACCACCGTTTATGGTGATATAAAAGTCCAATCGAGCACTACTGTTTCATCCATTTGGGTTGGAGCCATGCAACGAGCTAGTGGTGTGCTGTTTCTTTTCCTCACATTCAGCCATGTTTTGTGGGTGTTTTCGGACAATTCGGGCCCAAAATTTGGTTCCTTCGTTACATTTGGTGCCAAAACAGCCAACTTAAACCATTGCTATTCCAGCATGATTCAAGCGAACGTCTTCAGCTTACTACCGATCACAAGGATCGTCACCTTTACACCGAAAGTGGGACAGTTTCTGTAGTATTGCAAAAAAGCCCGTTGTTCATTCATTGACGTCTTTTGTACTTCCAGATGTACGTGAAATATATAACTGTGTCCTCCAAAACGTCCAGCATACTTTCGGCCAAAATTGTGCAAGGTGGAGTCGACATGGATGGCTTGCGCCCGATCAGTGTTGCACTTACATCCGATCTTGGTGGACGGCTAAGTGCGGAAATCAACGCGTACTGTCGTTAAAAGTAGTTCAATCTATGCCTAAGCAAACCAGCGGTAATTTATGCAGTAATTTAACAAAATTCAAAGAATGAATCTGCAACACACACTGAAGCATCAAGTCGAGAAAGTCCAGCTTCAAGTTTCACGAGTCATAAAATCATTTCCGCATCGCGTTCCATCGCGAGTCAGGTTGCTAAAAACCGGTTCGGTCGTTCGAATTTGGCCTGTGTTCTATAATTAGCGTTCAAAAACAGGAAAACAAGATTCCCAAAAAACATTAAGCGACAGCTCAAGTGCAAGGAACAGTGGCCACGTGCACATAATTGCTTGCATTGACCCAATTCCGAGAGAGTGAAACTGGCCGCTATAATTTTGATATTGGAGGATGGCTGCTATTAACATTCTGCTTTGGAGCTTCCAATAGGAAGCAGTCCCGGATAGGGAGAAAGTTAAGTGGTAATGATCGCGCTGCTCCAGCGCGTGTGTGCAAATAATAATCTTATCTTATAAAATAATTAAAACCATAGATCAACAACTCCTGCTTCCGTTCTGCTTGTGATTTTCTCGATATAAGTAAGGTTTTTACAGCACACTGCCCAGAAAAGATCCGAAAAGAGGTATGCAGTAAAGTAAAGAATGGTAACGTATCGCCAAAATACACTAACCTACTTCTGCGTCAGTTTCACCGACGATCCACCCCAGTGATATAAAACTGATTGTCAAAGCTGCACCGCACGTCAGTACGATCGCAAGCGTGAAAGACTATGTCCTTCTCATTACGGTTTGCCACAATGTGTCCCGAAAGAATCTCATCGGAATCGACTCGTCTGCTTATCGTCTTGCTGGTGATTTCGTTAAGTCAATTGCAGGTGTTGGGCCAACCACCGGATGTCCTTAATTACCCGAACGTGATCTCGTTCGGTGAGTTTAAAGGTACGATTTGCTACTCCAATTCTGTAGCCGTCAAAACGCTCACACCGATCACAACGCGAACATTTACATTTACGCCAGCGGTAAGAGAGTCAAAGAAAGCAATTGCAAAGCCAGTGGGAGAGCAGAAGAAATTATATAAATGCTTTTTGCTTATTTTTTGCAGACCGCAATCAACTACGTCATATGCTATAACAACTTGATACTGCACCCGTTCGAAACGCAACTTGTTGGAGGCGGAATTGGTGCAACAACTCAGACCAGCATCGTGTTGACATCAGCGACTGGCAAACTGTACGCCAACTGTGACGTTTACTGTGTGTAGAAGAGCTCTAACGTACCGATTTGCCTGTTGCCGTATCCCAAGTCAATCAGTAGAAATGTACTTCCGGGTAGAACAATGTTCAGAAGTGATTATCGCTCAGCTCCTTTGTATTTGAGCTCTGTATCTTATAAAATAATTTAAAAAAATAGATCAAAGACTCCAACAACTTATGTGGTTTCCACTTGTGATTTTCTCAGTATAAGTAATGTTTTTACAGCACACAAGATCCGAAAAGAGACATGCAGTAAAGTAAAGAATGTAAGGAATGTAAGTTTGGTGTGGTAAGTAGCACTTTAACTTACCGTTTTTTTTATTTTTTATTTTGTGTTCTTATCCGTGTCCGAAGTCATTCGGGAAGTTGCTTTCAAAAGTTGTCTGATCCGTCAATCAATCAATAGGAATGCACTTGTTAGTCTCACAAGGGTACAAATGGCATATTTCGACAGGATGTGGATTAGCAATGGTTTGTGGTTTGTTTCTTTACTCGCGTTTGCCTTTTTATGCATTTGTCATCCCATGGCTGTTTTTTTGTTGGGCGAGGGACAAACATAGCAAACCCTCCTCTCGTGATGCAGTGATGCGAAATAATCACACGTGACGTACCGTACCGATAGGACTGTTTGACACTCCTTTGTGTGTGCATGTGTACACGATGCCCCAGTTAAGTGTGCCTTCGAACTTTGATCGATATCGCGAAAAAGGGGTTGTTGCGAAATGAGGACACAAAGAATCGATAATGCTTTTGTGTTTATGGTTGTTGCAATTATGTAGTGCATCAACAGGTTGTCGGATGCGAATAATGGGTGCAATTAGCATGTCCCTACCAAATAGGGATTTGTTTAGGACTGTGTGGTCCATTGGAAATAGCAATTGTTGTTTGTAATGCTAAAAAAATCAACATTCGTGTAGAATTTGAAGGGTCTAAATTATCTATTTGAAACGTCTGCTAAAATGATACCACTTTTGATCTTTTCTAACTTATGTTTTATACTTTTTAGCCACCATTGTAGCATAACGGAAGAATGAGAAGAGATGAGACAGAGCCAGCTACCAGCGATAAAATCACAGTAAAAGTTCCCTATGCCGATGAATGGTGAAAATAAACTATTGAATGATATTGATAACGCATAATAATAAATTGGTTTAGTTTTTGCATTAAATTCATGAGATAATTAGCAATTAATCAATTATTTCAATATTCAAATGGCAGGACAGGGTTCAGCTAACAAATTCCATCCTGACCGTTCCAGAATATTCAACTACATAGAATAGATAAGTCTAGTAACTCATTCGAAGGCCAGTGTAACCTAGGAGGTCGTTAAGCCAAAAAGAAGAAAGGAAAAGAAGATTAGCTAATAACGATGATGAAACAATCAGCAAAATGTTGGAAAATACATATAACAAATTAGAAAGGAAAAGTAATCTAAAAAACGCAAAAAGGGCAGTCAAATCAAACAACAACAGACAAAACGCCATACGGCTCTTAAAATTCATATTGAAACTACTGAAGAAGTTTTGTTCCTTGCTTGAAAATAATGAACAAAAATGAATGCTTTTCTGATTATGTCATAATTATGCCATGGCTTTATTACCTGTGATGTGACCAGCACATACATTAAATAATTAAACTTCACTAACGTTAAGGCAAAACTATGAGTTTGTAGCACAGCAATTGAAGAAAGCTAAAATTGCTACTTCTTGCTACAAGAAATCATCAGTTCAGCTCTTCAGCCAATGTTTGTAATTTTCTCTTCATGCCTTTAGCGATCGATTGATACCAACGCTCTGTACGAAAATGTGTCTTCTTGTGTGTGAAAAGCGAAACAAAAACAACCCACGAGCAAAAAGACGCCTGCTGTCGTGTCGCGTAATGATAACTTTTCAGCATACCTTAGCCAACTATTGAAACCGAGCGAGGACGTTGTTGATACACACCGAGCGAGGACGTTGTTGAAGTAAACGAAATGCTTTATTTATTACCCACGCCCCGAAAAAGTAGCATTTTGAGAGTGCACGAAATGTCGGGCTTATTTATTTATAATTCGACGACAGATAAGCACCTATTCACCGCTTCGATCCCGCACGTGGATCACTGCATAAAGGAAGAAGTCGAGGGAAAAATCAAACAAAACGAAAAGTCACTCCAGCAAAAAAAAAAAAAAAAAACATCAGTCCAGAAGTACATCCACAAACTGAAGGTAACGTCAAACGAAAGAAAACTGCCAGCAGCGTGCGTGTTCAAACTCGATACACATTGGAAGGAAGCCAAGAAAAAGAAACATCCCTTCACATTCGAAAGGAAAATACACGCACGCAAAGACGGAGAACCACAAGCAAGAAATAAAATTAAGGAGCAAAAAAAAAAAAACGGCCCCGACACACACAACAGCTCTCAGAACATTCTTAAGGGTGGTTTTTCCAATGCTTCAGGGGTGGGGCTAGCATGATCTAACCGTCCTATGGTACCGCAAGGACGATTATATTTTTCCTGCTGTAAGTTCTTCTTGATTTTTTTTAGCTCTCTCTTTTTAACCTTACCCTCATTCAAACGGCCGTGTGTTGTGTCCCTTCGCAGAATCGGCGACATTCTTTCCTGCTTAAGAATAAACGAGGGATTCAATTTTTTTTTTTTTTTTTTTGCTTTCTGTATTATGTTTGTCCCATCCCCGTTTTTTTTTGCTTTCTTCTTTCTACCCTCGTTTTATTTGATGCTAACGGTGAAAAAAGGGACGAAAAGGACGAAGCTAACCACGACGGTAGAAAGTGGTGAAAAAATCGGTAGCTAACATGCTTCCCCTACTCAAACATAGAGGGCGCACGTAAAGTTTTGTTCAAAATATTTAATGCTACAGTTTTTTCAGCTTTCTTTGATAAAAAAAATACGATAAAATAGAACATTTTTCTTTCTCAAGACTGTTTTTAACAAGCACACATACAAACACCAGTTCACAACGTTAGAATTAACCATCGACCCCTAATTAATGCTATCCCAAAAATTGTCCAGATCTAAACGATGCTGTTGTAATTGGAATGTAATTAGGATTAACGCAGCCGCCGCCTTCGAATTCGTACCGTTTGGAGCTATGCTTCATTTCCGTTTCCGCTTTATCGCCTCCGGGGAATTGGTAGCTTTCTACCGTTTTCCACTAAATCCTCCTCTCTAATTGAAGTCAAAATTAGCCGTTTAATGTCTGGTTTATGCTCGTTACGTTGGTTGGCATTATTGTGGATCTGTTTTCTTTCATGTTCGAGTATTTTGCGAGGAGATAGTGACTTTTTTGTTGTTGTTAAAGAGAACTACTGACAATAGTATAAAAGAAAATTTATATATTTCACAGTCATACTTGTCTAGTGTGTTGTTTAGATTCTTGTTAAAGGACTGAAAATAGGCAGTATGTGCTCACACCAGCGTAGTGATCCGGCAAAGAGGATTCCCTAGTCCCCCCGTAAGATTATCTCACAGAAAAGCAGCTGAGTTATAGTTTAAAAGTATCCTAAAAAATGTTGTTACATTTCAAAGTTTTCCCATAAAGTTTGACGCCTTTTCTCAACGACATGCTAGCATTCAAAACCCGTCAATTATTCGATTGTCACAAATACAGTCGAAACGTTAATTACACGTTACCGCACACCACGCTCCACAAAAATCCCCGCCAAGATAACAGCAGTCTCCAACCCCAACAGCACGTTATGGCATCCGGTTTCGGAATCCCGGAAGCGGAAGTAGGCAACACAGAATAATCACCCCTCGAAGCGAAACGGCTTCGTAACCTGCTGGCTTTTTTATGGGACGTGCAAAAATTACCACTACCCGTCATAATTAATGATGAGTTCCAAAATATCTCCCGCCAAGTGTGTGCAAATGTTTCAGTGTGTGTGTGCGTGTGTGTGTGGTCTGATGCATTTAGTTGCACCCTACACCCTGATTTTCCGAAAGCCTTTCCCTGCGCTTTGACATTTGTAGTGTTTGTTTTGTTTGCATTGTAATGCAAATTGTTTGCAAAAGAAAACCCTCACCAGTTTCGGTGCTTTATTGATGGGTGATTGCTGTTTTGGTACCTTGTGGCGTGTACCTTTTCCTGTAATGCTAGTTGTCATGTGTGGGATAAAGTTATTTATTTTGCAATTATCAATTTTCCTCCCATTTCGATAGGAGTTTTTTTTTCATTTATGTTTTGTTTTGGGGGTAGATGCTTAGGTTTGCTGGTAGGGAAAACGGATATTAAAGAAAATATTTTTATCCTGAAGCTAATTGATAATAGCCAGCTCGAAATGGTCACATACCTTGGAGTAAGGTGTTTTGACATTATGCATTGATTAATTTAAATTAAAGGATACGTTTTTACGTTCCATTTTACATTGCAGTCTCTTCATTTCCGAAACAGTACAGTTCTTACATGCTTTAACACTAGACATTGGAAGACCAGTTTCAAAAACTGCTCTTTGATTCATGAGTTTTGAGTTTTTAATCTGTTTGCTTGAATTTTTGATATTTTAGATGGATTTTCTACTAATGAAAATGAGACTCATTTTGTTTATGGATTTGAATGTATTATTATGATGTGTTTTTAAATGAAATTTTATATATTATAGTTTGTCTTGAGCCGAACTATTTTATTTAAATTCATTACCTCAAAACATCCACAAATTCCTTTAGATTTCAAGAATAAATGATAATAATATTACTTATCGAGTTGAAAATGGAAACAAACGTATTAAAAGCATGATCATAAATCTTCCTCCCAAATATCTCTATTCCACCTAACGGACCCAATATATTGTATCCAAATAAGCAGGTACCAGACGTTAAGGGCCCATTTACGAATAAAATATAGCGTGCATCGTCATGCGCAAATTCATCTGCTCCCATTTGAATTACAAAAGATACGGAACAACAGCAAGTATCACCATGCGACTAATTTGTACCCCTCATTCCAGCATACCCGCGGGATAAGATTTTGCTTCGATTAGTGTCGAAATGCAAGAGCAAATGGCTCACGAAATGAAAAATTTCAGCGCAAACTTCACCTGTGTATTGCCGCCAGCTATGCCATGGCATTGCTATGGTGTTTCGGTGCCCTTCGTTGCAATGAAGCAGCACAGAACAATATATCATTCACGGGAACGAACGCGAATCCTTCCGAAAACTCCCGCGAGCGATCGCACTAAAACATTGGCTCTGCAACGTTTAGCAACATGGCGATGAAAGATTATGCTGAGCGAAAGATCCTCTGCAGTTCTGTATTGCACCTACAGGTTCTCTTCCTTAGCGCCTAACTCCTCACACAAAACACACTCGGAGGGATGCGTGTGCTCATCTGGATAATTTGATAAAAATTATACCCGTGCACAGCTCTCGACAGCCCGGGCATTAATGTAATTGTAATTATTAGCTTTGGAGTACGTACATACACTCACGATCGTTGTGTTGATCGTTTTTCGGGCGTTCGGGCATCCAAGGCCGTAAGGTACGGCAAGCAAACCGTTCCGAATTCAATTTATCGTTCAATTGCTTGTCCTTTTAGCCCTTAATGGGTCTGGGGAATGGTTCCCCGGGCAGGCCGGGTTATTGTTGTTCTTAGCCCATCGGCTACTGGTATCGCAGGTTGTCCGTTAGGGTCTGATACCACAGCTGATACATCGAAGTGCTGATGATATGGTTTGGTGAACATATTTATAGATCATTGTTACACAAACGTGCCCAAAACACATTCATTTCGTTTTACGATGTGTTTTTAGAATGATGTAAAATATAATGAAATTGTCTATAGAGCGTTTTTGGTCCTGGAGTGAAACATGTCTTCTTCGGAAGATGTGCTGTAGTTCGAGGCACATCCTCCAAAAAGGATCCTGAAAAACCTACCTTAATGTACCTATAAATGGAGGTCGTCAAGAGATGTGTATGTTCAATTTTTACATAACGTATTAAAAGTGCAACAGTCCTTTGCAAATTAGAATAAAATAATTGAAAATAAACAGTCAAACATCGCTTTTTATGTCGATCAAGATCTATCAGTAGAAAAGATTTCAATACCTGCTCTTTTTTTTACTAAATCAATATTGTATTACATTACACAGTTGAATGGAAAAATTGAGCATAATTTGACACTAAAAACGGAAGTCTAAAATGATCACTCGATCATTATCGATAGCTCAAACTCTGCAGTTGCACTATCTCACGCTTACTGCAACGCACAGGATTTTTTTTAAACTCAATTCGACACGCTATCGACATTGATGGAACCATCATTTGCATAAATCACATAAATCGGGTCGAATAAAATGAAGGAAACGGGAAAATAATGCCAGTTACCACTAGCACAAGAATTGTACGGTGATAATTTTTTGTCTCTATCCTTTCCTGGCATATCCTGCCAGGTCATAATGCTGACTGTCATAATGCTGCGACGCCAGCTTTGTTCCGCGATTTATCATCCAGGGTATGCCGGGAATCTTTCACACGCTGTAAATGAAATTATGCTCCGGCGGAGAGAAACAAACGCAACATTTACCACCGATCCCGGGGCCACAATGCGCCACAATATGTGCCGTACGGTTCGTTGCGCATTTGCATAAATTCTGATATCCCACGAAACCGACGCTTGCTGCTGGCCCCGTACCTTCGTAGCGTCTCGTGTATGGGGATGCTTCCTAAGGATGAAAAAAAAAAGGACAGAGACTCGAACCCGAATATGAAAGGGTTAATGCGGATCGTCGGTTGCCCTTCTTCCTTGCTCTGTCTCGCTGTTTCCCTCACACACTATAACCCATAAATGCTAACAATGCGAACAACCTCGGTGTTTCATAAGCACTTACCTCTTACCTTTTATTGTACCCGTGTGCCAATGGAATACACACACACGCACGCACACACACAGGAACACACAGTGTCCTTTCGCTTCCGGTGTTCTATGGTGAGCGGATGTAAATAAATAATTATTTATGCAAAAATCGTTCCCTAGGAACAGCTCGATCGCGATCGTACTGCTGCTACCGCTGATGATGAATGCGGAAGCACAAACCGAAAGCTACGCGTGAGAATCCTAATTTACATTCGAAATACTTTTTTTCTTATTGCTGCTTTCAAGTCTAATTTTTTATGTTTACTGCATAAACCCGCCCGGTAGGCAGCATAATCTCCTTTCTGTTGCCGTACCTTGACGTCACGTCAATCCCAGCGGCTCTGTGTAGTCTCATTGTGATTTTAGACCTGTCGTCTACCAGTTCTCGAACCAATGTTGGGATGAGGACGGACGGACGGACGGACGAATGGGTTCTCTGTGTGCCCTGCAGTGAAATTAACCCTTCCACTCGAGTGGCAGTGGCAGGGCCGACGGGTCGTCAGTGGCTGACGGTCGGCTATCCGCAGATCCTCAGAATCCAGTGCGCGCGTGAACGGTAGCTCAATCAGTCAGCGCAAGACTTTGCTGGTTGGCTGATGGTTTTGATGGAGATCAAGCCACAAGAAGGCTTAGCAGCAGCATCAAGGAAGATGTCTTGCGATGCGTTGTGAAAGTGTTGAAGGAAGCGAAAACATTCATTAGTGCGTATTGTGCTAAAATGGTTAAAACGTGTGACAGTGTATGAAAACGTTTTACCAAAGTGTCTATTTAAGGAGGTGAATTTGGTTCAAGTGTTGAAAGAAACAATGAAGAAACGTCTGAAGAAAAATGTTAACGTTTTAATGTGTTAAATTTAATGACAGTTATTGAAAAATTCATTCCGGAGGAATATAAAAAAATTATTAGAGAAAAACTCATCTTATTGACAAGTGAAATCCTATCCTTTAATTAGGAAAATTCGACAGAAATATTTAAAAATATTTTGTAATGTTCAGAGCAACCTCATATTTAATCGAATTTTAATTAACTTCATATGACCAAACTTTTTTTTTAAATAAATGTTTTGCTTAAATAGGTGCATTATAAATTACAAAACAAATCACGTACAAAATGTGGGACTAATAGTTAAAAATATTACAATACGGCCTGGCCGTCCCTTATGAATAAAAAAAAAAAAAAAAGTTGAAAATATATTATTGCGTAAAAAGAAAATTAAAATACGTGCATCAACATGGTTTGAAGGAAAGCATGGAACCAGCAATTTAAACCTCCCGCCGGTAAAATACATGTTATGACGATTTTTATCCCTGTACAGAACGGAGAAAACGGAGAAGGGAGAGAAGATTCATTTGTTGCATAAAAGTGATAAAATTTTCCTCTAACAAAACTACCTAGCTTAAGTCATTTCTGTAAACAATGAGTTTGAGATACATTTAATTGAAATTTGATCCATTTAAAAATGATTGTCATTCAAACTTGTACCATTTATTTCACAATAATATTTAATGTAAGCAAAGAAGTATGCAGGAATGGGCATCAGCTAATAATTCACAATTAAGTAAACTAATGAAATTACAAGAACAAAAATTTAACAAAAGAGAATAAGAAAATAGAATGGACGGAATCTTTGATCGGAAAAATAAAAGGTTTAGAGTTTTAAATCAATACTCAAACAAAAGTTTATAAACCAATCTAATATCGTAACGCTGCCATGATTTTCTTCTGTTTCATGTAACATACACACAGCAAAACTCCTTCACAAACCAACTAATGAACGATAGCATCGACTTTAATGCAAAATTAATTTCATTTCATTGACCTCCCCCTCTCATGCTTAAAATCCAACCTCCTCCCAGCCCACTGTCGTTTCGCTCATTTCGCACTGAAGTAGGTCAAGTTTACGGCTTTAATTACCACCAACCACCCATTCATCCAGCCGCCAGACGTGCTAATTAACATAAAACATCATTTGTCTGAATGAAACCGTATCGTCTGGTGCCGGAGAAAAACTGGAGCAAAATTAAACCCACCAGAGCACCCGAAGCAGAGCAAAAAGTCATTAACCGATGCTGCCCGGCAGTAGGAAGGATATTCTCCGATCCCTGTGTTAGTGTGTGTGTGTGCGTATCTGTGTTCGGGGTCGAGGTCAGAACACTTCTTCCGGGACCGGTTGGATCGCTCGGTCGTCTAGGTGGACCGTAGAAAGTGAAAATTATTTACCGAATCACCCGTTAATTATATTGCACTGTCTGTTTGTCGGGCAGATCGTGAAGACAAGTGGCCATGTTTTGCTGGTTTGGGCACAAAACGCAGTTCATTAGTGTGCCATGTTTGGTGGGTTTCGGACAAGCCAAAGGGGATGGCGGGAAACGACGCTTCCATTTCCATGCTTCGGCCATTTCGTGCACGAAAGCCAATGCAAACCGATTTTCCGCTCGAACAATCGTTCTCACCCTCACCGCTCACTGTCAGTTCGTTACCAACACATAGACGCATAGGTGTGTTTTCCTTGAAACACGCACACATACACAAAGTGGTAATTTTCTCACCCTTCTCAATCGCACACACATGCAACAGTGGCTAAGAAATGTGTTTCCTCAGGAGGGGAAAAATATTGAACGTGTGTTTGTGAGACAGCAGACAAGAGCACTAACATTCGTGCACTTGCGGGAGTAGCAAAAGAATGGTGAGAAAAATGTAACAAAAAAGCGCACACACTTTTCCTTGGCAAACTTTTCTTACCACAAAGCGTTGCTAGAGTGCGTTTGTGTGTGCTTCACCAACACCAGCAATAAACAAACAGTGGAGTGAGGTTGTGAGAGAGAAAGAGAGAGAAAAAGCTACGAAGGAAAACTGTTCCACATCAAGGTGTATGCGTGAACAAAGTGTGCTTGTGTAAGTATTCACTACCACAACCCCCGCAAGTGTGTGTGCTCGTTATCGGAAAATCTTAGGGAAAACTCCGACTCCGATGACTCGGAGCGACAAAATACGCGCGGGAAAACAGCGAAACAGGGGCGACGGGCTGAACCTAACGAGCATACGGATTTCCATTGGTGTTAGCGTCTCTCGAGGCGGTTCCTTCGAACGGTTTCCGGACAAACGGACGATGGAGAGAAGAAAATTGCGTTCAGGGTTCAAATGGTTCAACGGTTTTTTCCGGCCGTATGGGGAAATGGCAAAGGGGAATGGAAATGGGCAGCGGGTACGAGAAAATTGCCATTTTCGGGATAACGAATGGATTCTATGGATTTTCTTGGATCTACTCAGGCTGAACGGTGGCCGTATTGGAAAGTTTTACGTTGTACCTTGCGTGCGTGTGTGTTTCTGTGTCTGCTCAGGATCTGGAATGGAAATTGAAGAAACATTATCCTTGGAGGGTTGCTTGTTCTGTTTTTTTACTTCTTCGTAATGTTAATATCGATTCAAAATGACATAAACGGTGGAATAAGGTTTTGGTAATAAGGTATAAGAAGAACAAATTTATTTAAGATGATTATTTGGAAAAAGTGCATGTCAAAACAGCATTGTAATTATCATGAAATAAATGGTAAAATTACGAAAATAATCTATGGAGTAACCGGTGAAATTCACCATGATGTTTTGTACAAGACACACTTAAATCTCTACATAAAGTACTGACTTAAAACTCAATTTAATAATAGCACACTAGATAATCAATCCTGTCTACATTTTAAGGATATTTCAGACGATTATAAAGTTCTTTGAAAATTCCTCACGAACTGTGAAGGTGTGTCAAATACGTCAGGTTTGATTGTGATGATTTTTAATGTTTTGTTCGACAT
The DNA here is from genome assembly GCF_943734695.1 of Anopheles maculipalpis. Classification (NCBI taxonomy): domain Eukaryota; kingdom Metazoa; phylum Arthropoda; class Insecta; order Diptera; family Culicidae; genus Anopheles; species Anopheles maculipalpis. The sequence continues at coordinate 85,308,120 of NC_064872.1, forward strand.
TTTTTTATATTTTCCAACAATATTTTGATTTTGATTCTCTTACAGTTGGAATTTTGCTTTAAATTCTAGGCAACGTTATTTAGAAAATTAATATTTTCAAACAACAAACATATTTTCATTTTCTTCAAACGATTATGTCCCTTCAGGAAAGTTTTACGCCAGTAAAATATATTTCTGGAGGTGACTGTATGACTTGAGTGTTGCCACTTCAACGTATCTTTTCGAATTATATTATTTATTTTCCTTTCATTTGACTACAACCACGTCTATGTATCCTTCAAAGTGTCTTTTACTCTATTTCTTTCAAAGCTCAATATAATGTTGTTCATCCTCCAAAACGGTCCACATTAAACATTTCCCATCACTACACGGAAAATCAATATTCAATAAAGCAAGCCCTTTTCGCATTTTTAAAGCACAACAATACCATGTCTCGACTTTCATTAAACCCATCCGTAGCGTAGCGATCGTTTAATGTGATTTTGCTCATTTTCCCTCTTGGTGGTGTCCTTGAAAGAAGTGTCCCTTTTGCCAGCGCCAGACTAGAGAAAGAAAACGGGAATTGTTTAAGTTTAAGCTGTGATGATGCGAGAAAAAAAAAAGTTACCCAACGGGCGGACAAAGTGCGATAATGGAAAAAGACGTCAAGTACAAATGAATGTTCCATGCAGCGAAAAAAGACGTAGAGCAAAAAGAACGTAACAAGAGAAAGAAAAACAACCCGGGTCCTGAACGTAAAATCAAAAGTGAAAGTGGAAAATGAGTCAACCGACAATGTCCTTCATCTCTGGCACGGGCAGTCCAAGTGAAAGCGATAGTGGGGATACCGTCTTGCCGATATCGTCCTAGGTCAAGAAATTAATTGCTTTTTGTAGAGCGCATCATTAGCAGGGCGATGCTCTGTGCGAGGTCAGAAGCAGCAGCAGCAGCAGCAGCAGCTTCCGAGCAGCTGTTAAAAGGTCAGCTTGCTAGCCGACTCGTCACTGCCGGAAGCAGTCGTTTTTCTTCGATGGGACAAAGTACTTAAAAGAATTCTTCTACTTCACTTTCTGGCGTCTGATGGTGGTGGCCACAGCGTTTGACTCCTTTTGCTGGGCAAATGTACCCGTCAGCACATTCTTCCGACCCGGAACGTCTGAGACTGACGGGACGCAACGAACTGACTGACCGGACAGTACTAATAAAAATAACCCCCAAGACATGGCAGGTTGCGGGGGGCAGCAGCAACACAAACACAAAACCAACTTGCACTACGAGAAGATGAAAAACAAGCACGGAACGGAGAGGACAAATATGGTGGAGAGAAACTGCTTGGAAATTGTTTTAATTTGTTTGCTTTACATAAAAGTCAAGTGACGCCCGTTCCGCTTCGAGCTGCCGAGGACTTCACAGAGCCCAAAGCATAAGGAACAACCGGGATGCGAACGAAATGAAAATTGAAACTTCACCCATCCAAGCCGTTTACCGTACGGCGACGCCTTGTGGCCATCGTGACCCAACCGATGGTGGAAAGCTAATGGAGAAAAGTGAGCGAAAATTAAATTAGGGCATCCTTCTTCGGTTCGGTGAGAGAATCCTTAGCTTCTGGGTGCTTCTTCTGGTGCTGTCTGTACGCAACCGTCGGTGACGTTAACTAACTAGGTTAAATAAATAACTAACTGCCAGCGGTTTTCGGCAGTAGCCACGCTGGTGATGGCCACGTGGATTTCGGTTTCGTTCCGGTCATCGCATGGATTAGATCATGTCGTCTTTAACACAATCATTTCACGGCAACTACGACCTTTCGTGGCTGTTATGTTAATCGGAGTAAAAACTGTGACCTTTTTGAGGAAATGAGCTGAGAATTTGCACCTTAAATAAATATCAATAAAAGTAAACATTTCAATCATTATTCCATCCCATTTTAATAGTACTAATAACCAAATTTATCTGCAAGGATCGGGTTGGGGTGTTCTGTTCAAAGATGCTAGGCTTCAAGACGCATCCAACATCGGACCAACATTGAGCGAGTTATCGCCAATTTTCCACGGGAATGTTGTTATTTTCCTCAATAACTGGGTGGGGGATGGAGGTATCGGGTTGAGGTGTTCAGCAAAAAGTTGCGCGGCCTCAAGACCCATCCAACAGTATGCCAGACACCAGGTTCGGGCCAACACTGACCAAGTTATCGCCGATTTTCCACGGGAATGTTGTTATTTTCATCAATAACTGGGTGGGGGATGATGGGATCGGATTGGGATGCTCTGCTTAAAGATGCGCGGCTTCAAGACGCATCCAACGGTATGCCGGACGCCAGAATCAGACCAAAACTGAGCGAGTTATTACCGATTTTCCAGTGTTTTCCCCAATAACTTGGCGAGGGGTGGAGGGATCGGGTTGAAGTGTTCAGCAAAAAGTTGCGCGGCTTCAAGACCCATCCGACAGTATGCCAGACATCAGTTTCGGACCAAGACTGACCGATTTATCGCCCATTTTCCATGGGAATGCTGCTGGCGGAATTTCCCGGAAGTTCCCTCTTAGTTCCCGTTTGTATTTAAAAAATAAAAACACGTTGTTGAGGTCATTTTCAGGTTAATTTTAAGAAAGAAACAAAAATGGGAATGAATAACATAAAATTGCAAAATTTCTCTTAAATTGAGTGGAAAAATATTTGTCATGAGGATAAAAAGAAAATAATTTTCTGACCACTTTTAAAATTTTCATTTGCTACCTCTTCGCCTGGTATGCTCTCCTGTTACTCCTCGTCAAATTTTGCCGCATCGAAATCCACTAAAATCTGGCACAAAAATCCGAGCCGGAGCGATTGGTAGTAACAGGAGAACATGCTTTCAAGCAGGTAGCTCGGGCCGGCCAAAAAATTCCAAATCCATCCCCCACCCAGTTATTGAGGAAAATAACAACATTCCCGTGGAAAATCGGCGATAACTTGGTCAGTGTTGGTCCGAACCTGGTGTCTGGCATACTGTTGGATGCGTCTTGGGGTCGTGCATCTTTTGCATCTCACCCCGATCCCTCAACTTTCCGCCCAGCTAGTATGGAAAAGCTTCGAAAAAAGGTTTGCTAAAATCTGAATCTTACCGAACTTAGATTCAGTGTGATAGAGGGCCTCAATTTCCACTACGCTTAGTGTCCCAGAAAGACTAAATCCACCACTGTGCATAAAAGCCGTACAAATATATAAAGCTCTCATCAAGATATCAAAATGCGTTTGTTGAAATAGACTTTATAGTAGATGTTTTAACCAAAAGTCTAGTAAACGAATATTGCAATCACTAGAAGCAAAAGCCCGCAAATGAAGATTTATTTCATTAGACTTTTTTAACTAAATTGGAATGAAAATTCACACTTACATTCTTTTTAAGCCCCGTCCAAAGTAAAATAAATAAAATCACAATCTGCCTCAACAGTCACGGGAAAGGCAAACTAAATTTGATTACATTTTGCTGTCTCGCAACTCGATCACCGAATTTATCACATCCGAACTGGTTCCGATGAAGAGTCATTCAATCAGTTGATAAACTTAGGTCCCACCATTACTTCGCTTTTCTCTCTCAGCGAGCCTTTTCCTCAGTTTCGGTAAGAAAATATACAGCTAAATCCCATAAACACAAACCTGACTTCCGTGCGCCGTGCCGTGGCGGTGTGGAAGGTTTGTTTCAAATGCGTACTAACGAACCTGGCCCACTGTTCACCAGGCGTCCTCGTCACGTCTACGGGGACATCCGGAAAGTTCCGTCCCCCCCTCTTTCCAAAAAATACTTCGTCACTCGAAAAGGAAAGCCTCCGTTTTTTTGTGGGGGAAAAGCAAAAGAAACACCTGAAATCAGCTAAAACCGACGAATCACGTCCAAATTCCCGCTTCTTATAAATTATGATGACATCGTACAAATTTTGCTTTTTAGTTCATGGTGTAGTCCTTCGTGTTTTTTTTCTTATCGTCCTCTTTTCGTCACACTTTTTTGCACACTTTCGACACGGAGAGCAGTCGGACACGTTTCCTGTGGTTCCCTGGTGTAGCTTCCAAACACGGTGCACACGGTTGAAGCGAGATGATTGGATGCCCTCTTCTCCGTGTGCTCCAGGTGTAGCAGCACCAGGCACTCTGACGATATGACAAATGAAGCAAAAGGTTTTGCTTGTCACACACACACACACAGAACACAGAAGAATGGTACCATCCTTCATGGCCGAATCCAACCTTGGCGAAGAAATTGGATTGGATCGGATTGAATCTGGGGAGAATATTTCCTGTCAGTGGCAGGCGCTAGGAAAAATTGGAAGAAGATTTTTACCCATTTTTTATCCACATTTTTTTTGTGTTTCAAATCCACCCCCAACCTTCAACGCCACCCCCCTCTGGAAACTATCCGGTCGGGTGGATGTCGTATCCCGAGCCTGGATTGCGACGAGTGTCGTATCCTGATGTCATTACCGGTGCCACTGTTGCCGACATTCATGACCGAAGCCCATACCTAACCGTCTAGTGTCATGGTGCAAAAGGTAGTTTTCCGCGATTCGTTCCATTTTCTGCACCCTCGCGCTGGCCCGCACACCAACCAAAGGGTACCTACGGACGCCATGCGCAAAACTTTCGCCGCAGAAAGCCTTATTTAAATTGAAATCCAGTGAGAAAAATATGAACTTCCAGTGGTCTAACCCCCGTTTTTGTGGATGAAAAAGTTTGGGGGGTGAAGGGGGGAGGGTTATGTGGGGAAGGAGTGAGGCATTAGGGGTATCGAAAAAAAAAGAAGAAACAAGGCAGCGCGAATGAAGCAAAAGTGGGAGGAAAATTCAACCACTCACGTTGAAGCCTTCCGGTACGTTCCGTGGGGGAGTTTTCACCGGTGGCGCTTGGTTTCTGCCCAGTTTCGGGTCACATTCGCGTGTTTTGCACGTTCCCCTCTCTTGGTACCACTCGTCTTAGAGCCTAGAAGGTGAATAAGTTTTCCATCCATTGGAAAACGGTGCCGAACTTACTCCAGCGGGAAACGAGACGATTCCTAGCCTGGCGCTGGGGGATTTGGGATCTGGGGAGGTTTGTGCGAGGTGGTGAATTATTGTTGATAATGATGGCGATATTGTACAGAAGTTGCCAGTTCTTTCCCTGGGCTGGGTAGGATGGAACGCGAGGCAAACGCTGTACTGCGTCGAGGCCTATCGACAGTCTGATCCTTTACTTGCTGGAGCCGGGTTTTTCATCGTTTAGGGACAGGTTTTTTTTTGTTTTGCTGTGTGTGTATATGTTGACTAGGGAAATTATTTCCGTACTCGTTTTCTTTTCCTTTTTTTTCCTCTTTTTTATGGAACATGGAACTTTCAGCAAGTAAGTTTCGGTTCGTAATAGTGCAGGTTTGGAACGAAACGTAAGTAACAGTCGGCAGTTTTGCTTTGTTTTGTTTCCCTTCTTCAGGAATGTCGAATTGATTACGCTGCGTTGAGTTTATTTCGAATATTTTATACTGTTACCTTTACTCTTGTTTGGTGGAGTAGCCGTCGTGTGTTTTGTGGGAGTGTGCTGTTTCGAAGCAGTACGAAGTGGAAACACAAAAGTTGTAGTTTATTATTTTCAGCTTCATTGTGTAGTTTTGGTCGAGGAGTTGAGGATCATTACGATGTATTTCGAGGAAGTTCCCAAGCATTGCTCTACGAAAGTTAATGATTTTCATCTTAATGTTCAAAGCAAGAGCCAAACGATTATCAAATAAATGTATTCAACAGTAAATAACGAAGTCTAAAAGATTTTTAAGGAAATTTCAGTTAACTTTTGCTCTCGGTTTTCGTATTTTCGTGGTCTTTTTCTCCTCAGAAAGGTATATTTTTACATTTATGTTTCAATTGATTGTAATTTATTGTTGTAATAATAACTTCACTAACATTTATATTAATTTTATTAACTTTATTAATTAATTAATTGATCTACAACCGCAAAAGCTGCTTCAGAGATCTAGGAGTGCTCCTTGAGGATAAGTTGAGCTTCCATGACCAGCTACAGCACATCCTCGCTAAGAGCAATCAGTTAGTTATCATATTTTGAAGAAGCTAGCGCGCGTTCTATCGATCCGATTGCCGTTAAGATGCGGCTCCTCAATTCGATCTGTGGTCGAATACGCATCCGTGATGTGGTGCCCCATATCGGCACGCTCGTTGGCACGCTTAGAATCCATCCAGTGCCAAATTTACACGATTTGCGCTGCGTTCCTGGATTGTCCTAGTGTCCAAGTCTACTTGATCGACTCGCCGGCGCTGATCTCAGTAATCTACATTAACGCCACGACTCGATCGCTCCGTGCTAGATCACTTCATGACGTAGGGGAACGTCGTTTTGGCGCCACTGATCCGTTCCTCGTCATCTGCCATGAATTCAACGCCATGTGTGTGATCGTTTTGAACCGGACCTTTCGCGCCCTGCGCTCCGTAATTGTATACGTACAGTGTGGCCCATTACTTGTTGAATGTAAATATGTAAGTGTTAACTGTAAATGTAAAACGTTAAAAAAACTCGTTGAATTCAATAAAATAAAATAACAAAATAACAAATATTGAGAGGCTTAATTGTGTTTTCAAAATAAGATCACAAACTACGTCAGAAAAGCTATTCAAACAAACACTTAGAATTTATTAGAATTATTAGAAATTTATGTTACTGATGTTTGAAAAATGTTCTATTGATTAGAAGCTTTCATTTTCAAGTTTATTATGCTAAATATCATTATTATTGATTCTCATTTGTTAGATTCGTTCTCCAAACAGTTTGCTAGAAAAAAAAATTTTGCTACTTTGTTACCTTTTTTATGCTTTTGCCCTAGCATTTTTATGCTATTTTGGGAGATATTCTTACATTTTTGACCTAAAATTAATTTGATAAACTCACGAAGAGACTCGATTCAGATCACTACTGTTTTCTAATAAACAAAACTTCGAACGTTCCTATCGAGTAAGTTGTTATCACATCTCTTTTGTCACATTCACATTGTTTTTTATAATAAAAAGAATAAAAAATACAAAGAAAATTGCAAACCTTGTACAAGTCACCCAACACCTATCATAAAAGCAACATAAAATAAGACAGAAAAACGCCAATATACATTACAGGCACATAAAGACAACAAATGCAAAACATAAAAACTAAATGTGTAAAATCAATTAGCCTCGTAACATTACCAGAGCACTGTACAAACTAACCATAAAAAAGAGAAACAAAGACACACGAAACGATAGGTAATAAAATGTCTTTCGCAAAAGTTTAACAACCTCACACAAAGCAGTAGAACAATCTGCACACAAGATCAACTATGTGCATGTACATTTTGCTAAGCACATGCTATCCTGACACCGAAACATAGGTTTCTTAAGCTTGCAGCGGTAGCAAGTAGAATCACACATCTTAAACCTGCATAAAATGCTGTTTGCGCTTTACCATAAAGTGTCTTGTTTAATGTACGGCGAGAGCAATCATTTCAGTATTTTACGACCCAAATCCACCGAAACCATCCAGGGCCTAGCCAAGGGAATGGGTCTCGAGGGGGTACCGTGCATTCGAGAGTGCGCCATCCTCATCGCATATTCATCACCACGGCCACCGGTAGCCTCACAGCGGTTGTATGCAAGGGAGAGCAAATTCCTGCGTACGAACACTCATAAAATTTGTGCATCTTAAGCGGCCGCGAAATTAAAGAAAGAAGAAAAAAAACACCACCATCAAGAGCATTTCCCGCCGTGTGTCCGATGCGTTTGAAATGATCGACGGGAGCAACCAAAGGTACAAAAAGAGCTTCCTTGGGCTGGTGCATCGCAACAAATATAAAATGCACAGTGGTTTTAGTAATGCAGCCAGCCTCAATTTTACAGCGTGCCATCAACCGAAAAATTGGGATGATTTTTTTTGCTGTTGCGAGTCGGCTTTTTCGTATCCCGCAATGGTTGGCAACCTCGCACAATATCCACACCGCTGACAGGTGACATACTTCTTGTCTTCATTAGTAAACATTTATCACTCGAGCGCAGCACGAGTTGCGTTGCTTCCGGCAAACCCGAGCATATGGGTCCACTGTCAAGAATTAAAAAACCTGCCAGCCGTTCTGACGGCACATGGTTACGTTTCTTCTTCTACACTTCTTCGGGCGAACCTGAGGCAAGAGCAAGATGTGCCAACAGATCAATGTATCTTGCCAAACAAAAACCTGCAAGAAATGGTTCGCTACGCACGGGATTGATGGAAAGCGAGTTCCTCTAAAATCCTGCAAGCCCAAGGGCATGAAATTATCACTCCCATCCATCAACGGGATTGAAGTCCGGGTGCATTCTGTCTGGTGGTGCAAATTGTGACGGAGTTTTTGGAGCTCATATTTTAACTCACTTTGGTGGAGTAATAATTCAGCGCGGAATCAGGTAATCGTTTGACTTAACTCGGAACTGACAAGGTCATAAATTTGGCTATAATTAAAAGACAAACATATGAACATGAAAATAATTTCCTTGAAATATATATATAGAAGCACTAAGAGCACCAAAGGATTAATTAAAATAAGAGTAAAAGAAAACAACGATATAACAACTGCTCTACATTCTTTACCCCAATCCTCATCTTTAGCTCATTTTCTCAAAGACCCACAACATGTCCCACAAATTTCCTATCTTCACATCATTAAAGGAAACACACTTCATGCATCTGGCATCGGGAAACCTCTGAAGCAATGTGTCCCAGTAGCCTCTGTAGCCCACGGGCAAACGCAAGCCCTCAATCAGTATGCCATGTTTCTAACGAATGCCTTATTTCTTTGCACCTCGCCTTAATATGCAGTTTGCCGTACAGCAATTTGTTGCAATTTACATTAAATATCTGTTGCTTTAATGTGGAGCACTGTCTGCCTGTGTTTGGTGCACACTGACGCGACACAGTTGCAATGTGTGATTTCCGTTTGTCTTATCATTATTTCGTTGGAAGTGTGTCTCTTTTCTGCTGTAGAGCTGGCAGTGTTTTTTCGTCTGTTTGCTTCCATTTTTCAACATTAATCGCGAAGGGAGGAGAAAAAAAAAAACACGAACGCACAGCTCAATTAAATTCATCTTCTTTCTTAGCTTTAGCTGCACTCGAAGTAGTTTTCGAACGAGTTATCAGCCCTGTATGGTAATTTAATTACCCTTGACGTACTTCAATTAAGAAGCTCATTTATTTAGACAGCTCATGTTCACCTTTACACACGTCCGCATCGCAGCAAGATCACACCGATCGACGTGTTTGTGGGCTGTGCCGAACGTGATGGAACGATCGATTTTTTTTTTATTAACTCATATACGCACAGGTACACCGGGCATCTTAAGGGCAGTTCTTTTTCTTTTTCGTAACCCACATGCTCAATCCCAAAACCAGCCCATACTTGAGTGGCCTTTCGATACCGTTGCTACGGGATGGTTGGATAATTAATTAACAAATTGCCATCGCCATGCGTCGGCAAGCGCTGGAGAACGGTAGCGAGAGAAAGTGATGTACGAAATTCAATTACCAGCTTCATAATACGCCTTTTGCTGTAATGTTTTATGTATCGCGTAGTTATGCCGGTGCATCTCAAGCTCAAACTCGATCATACCACGCCTCGCGGTAGCCTCCCAGGCAGAGTGGTTTTGTTGCTAGGCAAACGCTCATGGTGAGGCCTGGAAAAAATATCTTTGCTTCGCGCAGTGCAGGTGAGAAGTGCTCGACATTTTTCTTTTAATTCGCTCGACATAGCGGAAGGAATGTATGTTCAACGCCAAATTGCGATGGACGAACGAATTTGCCCGACTGCTTGGTTTTTTTTTCATTTCTTCGAGGCACACTTGGAATATGATCGTGGAAAATAAGGCTAACGGATCGTATGCGATGCAGCTTGAAGCTGTGTGTGGTTAGGTTTTTATGTTTTCAAATGGCATTAAAGTCTGTTGGCAGATATTGGCACTTAGCAAAGACCTTACATGGTGGACTTTTTTAAAGTAAGGCAAGAAAGGCGTTTACTGTAACTTTCTATTTGGCTTTGCGAGATAGTGAAAATGCGAGACATATTTCATTAACTTCACGATAACTTACTTATCATACTCCAAAGATTCTGCTGCGCATTTTCCTATCAAACAAAGCTAAGAGGAGTTCGTCAGTTTTGGACGAAATTTATTTCTCAGAAGGATATTGGTGAGCTCTGGGACTATTAAGGTACTGCACAGTCCCAGATTAATCTGTCGCTTTTGGTGCTTTAAGTGAAAAGCATTCTCATTGTCTCCTTTGAAGGTGTTTTACAGAATTGATTTACTGTTTAAGTATTTGAAATTAATTATGAAGGAACAATTCCACACTGTCAGAAATCATGTAATATTTTATATTTTTTTCTCATTTTGCTTTATTCGTTTTACACTTTAACACTACAACCTCTCTTAGATCTTAGCTTTAAACATGTTATTTCTTGACTCAATTTACTGTTTGCTGGATGAACATGTTTAACAGTGAATATGAGGAGAACAAGAGTTTTTCTTTTAGAAGATTTGGCATAGGGTTCTTTACGAAATATCCTTATCATCTTTAAAGCACATTGCTTGCTAAATAATATTGCTATACCTCTTTTCGCTTCCGAATTTTCCGTCTTCTTAATCGACTTTTAACAAATAATCGACCATCCATTCAAAAACCCATCCGCGCATTCTTAAGGGAACTTTTTCAATTTGGAAAAAAAAGCGCAACTGCAGCATTTTTATTTCACCCGCCCAGGAAGAAGAGAAAACCCAATCAAACTGGAACGGAATCACACCTACAAGAGCTCCACTCCGGCAAGGAAAAAGAGCAGAAAAACCAACTGAACCGAAACAATTTCCCAAAGCGAGTTTCAAAACGAATAAAGCACAAAAACTTTCCCAACCAACCTTTAGCGCATCGGCGTGCGATTTTTACGCCAATCTTCATCCCTTTTACTCAACACTAGCAACGACTACCAGATCCTGACTATCCGCCAGAACACCGTAAGGGATTCCCGGTTGTTCCGTCTTGACAAACTCTGTGCGAAGTTCGTTACGGGTTCGTGCTTTTGCTGGGGAGGAAAAATATGGCCACCGCCCTTTGCCCACTTTCCGCTTGTGATGCTTTTCTCCGCCCGGTATCCATCTTCTTCTGGTTGGAATGAAGCAGGGTTTGAGTAAGCTCAATATTTTTCCCTCACACATCTTCCATTCCCTCTGCTCTTTTTTCTCTGCTGTTATATCTAGCAGATAGGTCTTCTTTTATGGTGAAAAAGCAATTTCATAATGTATGAAAAATAAATCCATTATTGCTATGCATGTATTTTATGTATACCTTGCGTATATATACCCGCGCATCCTTGCCCAAGAACGTACCGGTTTTTTTTTTTTTTTTTTTTTTTTTTTTTTTGGGAGTAAAGCACGGGCAGGTTCGTGGAGTTTTCCACGGATCGGTACCTCCGGGGGAAATGGTACCAAGCGAAGCAACCGAACCTGGTTGTGGTTGTGCTTGCACGGACAAAGACGCTACCGAAACCGGCTGGAGGCGTGAACGCATCTGTCGAAGGCTTTGTGTGCGAAAGATATGCGTGTGCCGGTGCTACGGCCAACGTTAGATTGCGGAACCATTTTTCTCCGCACGTCCCAAAGCGCGGCCAGAAGATTGCTTTTGCTTCTCCACATCCACATCATCCACAGCCAAACAAAACCAAGCGATTCGACGGTGATATCTCTCAGACAGGCAAGACCGAACAGGATAATAACAATGGTGCCTCCCAAGCCTTCATCATATGGAAAAAAGTCCCACTTTCGGGAGCGCTTCCACACCAAGGATGAAAGGTTTCTTCTTACTTCTTAATTTTCTATGGAAGAATTTTTTTTTACGAACCATAATGTTGTCCTCGTTAGCAGGTGTACGTGTGTGTTTATGCCTGTGGGAGAAAGTGCTGTAATGTTTAAACCTTCAAGAAAGCTTCCTGTAAGTATCGAACTAATCAGAATATATTGAATCGTTTTAAAGGATATGAACTGAATAAAAAGATAGGTTAAGAGCTGTGATGTTAAAGTAAGTTTACATCAAACAGCATTAAAGTAGGAAAAGCGACTCTTCAAACGAGTTCACTGCTCTGATTGAGAATGGTGGCAAAGAGCTCATTTTAGCAATTTATAAATACTCCATCTTCTTTGTTTAGATATCGATATTCGATGAAATTGGTTTATCAACTGTATAAATAGCTTATTGATTTAATTCATTCGTGGAAAAGCACTACAATAAATAAAATCAATTATTTAAGTCGATAACGCTAAATACCGCTCATTGTGTTTTATAACGCCAAAGATTTTATTTAACTTTGAAGTTGTTGCAAATTTATCCACATTCAACAATTGTTGTTTGTAGGCTGCTTTTTGCCATCATCGGCCGCAAAGCCGCTAGCAACGTTGCTCATAAGCCACCGTTAAGTTTTCGTTCGTCATTTTTCTTATAACTCCCAAGAAACGCGTTTGTGCAACCACATTCGTAGCAAATAAGCAGAATTTATGTGCATATGAAATTTAATCATAAATTCTTGTTTGTTCCACTCCGATGTTCCTTGACCGGGGGGGAACCACCAGTCTATTGCTTGCACCAGCCTATCGCTGGCAACGTGCTCGTGGCCCCATTCCCGGCCCACAGTCTCATCCGCATAAATCCACCGCATAAGAGATATTTATTATTTGTGCGAAATAATGTGTACTTACATTTACTAAATATATCCTAGCCCGAGCGGTGGCATAAAAACGGTTCACGTGCAGGACCAAAAGCCTCCTTTGCCTCTAGGATAAGCCTCACACTCACACAGCCGTTTCTTATTGTAATGCCTAGGTTTGGCTTTGTTTTATGTGCTGCTGGTGGTTTAGGTGGTTTTATTTCTTCCCTTCAGAATCGCCAGAATATGCTAGAAAAGCTGGTAGCACCGAAAATGGGCTTCGTTCCGTGCTCACTTCAACCATTCAAAGGAAAATTGTTCGTTGTTAGGCAAAGCACAGAACACAAGGGACATCAGCAAAGCGCGGGAGCGCACCATTTGGACTGAGTGGTCGATACCGAAGGTGGCCGGTCCAAACAAAACAAAAAAAAAAAAACACACACACACAAACGATTTTGTGGGAAGAAAAGCTTTTAAGATGATTTAGGAAAGTAATTTCACTGCAATAAGGCATTACCCGGGCCAGGAGTGGGATGATGCGTTCAGGGTTTGAAGGACGTTATGCAACGGGGTGAGGCGGATGAGAGGAGAGACAGTGTAGTGTCCTGCCATAACGAGCCTTCGGGACGCTCGCTACACACGTACAAGGGGGAAATAAACAGCCGCATTCATTCGCCGAATGCTGCAAATCGCTGATGTGGAAACGACGCGAAACGAAATAAAATAAAGTTTCATCTTCGGCGGTACTCGATCAGGATTCTTGGGAAAAGAAAAGCCGAGAATGAGGTTGGGTTGGAGGAACAGGAACAGGCTTTTCCACCCTCTAGGGATACTTCATACAACCCACACACATACACACATGTAAAGAGGCTCTAGTCTCTCTTTTTTCGCCGCGCAGTAGCCAGAAAAGTGTGCTCAGGCTCGGTTTGGCAATCTTGTTGCGCCGGACAACGGATTTTCTTTCCGTTTTTCACCGCCGCTGTCGAGAGTTTTCGTACCATTTTCTTTCCCCCTAAGCAAGAAGATTGGGGAAAGAAATTCAGCTGGGATGGTAGAAGATGAAGGCGGCGCGTATTTCGGCGTGCTGTTTGTTTGTGCGTCGGTATTGCAATGAATTTTAAATTTATTCACCAGAATCCCATTAACGATGGCCCCAACAACGACAACGACTGCCAGGGAAAATGATGATGATGAAGATGAAAATATGGCTGACATGGTGACGCATAATTTTCGTGCGCTTTGCCGTTGGCACTACCGGGCGCTCCGTAACACAACGGTTCAACGACGGTTGTTTGTGTTTGTTGCTGATTTGAAAATAATATTGCCAGCAACAAGCCTCATAAGCAACGCGAAACATGTTTTGTTGAGCCGTATTTACAAGGCGGTAAATAATTGTGAAGTTGCTCGCGAAAGCAATGAAAACCCACAAGCTGTTTTGATGTTGGTTGAGCAGAAAGAAAATAAGGTAAAGTTTCTCGTTCCAAATAGAGCAAGCAAAAACTCGACCGTGTTTGCAATGCATACACAGTGGAACATTCGAATGTTGTTCCGTTAAAGCTCAACATCGGTTTTCTGCATGTTGCTCAATATCTATCCACTTCGTGCAACCCACAAACACGACAGGACTTTTAATAATAAATAAACAGGTTGATTATCGCACACATTAAATTCTACTCAAAGGTCCTTCCGAAAGCCACAGCTGATAAATTGTGCACACGAAATCCAATTACCGTCGATGATTAATAGGCATTTTGTTAGCTCCTTCGGTGTTTGTTGTTTTTACTCGCACACTGCCCAAAACCAGTCTTTAGGATAGGATGTTCAGTGGCACAAGATTCCCATCTATCTGCAACCCGTTGAAATCGATTAAACGATACAACCGCTAGCCAGCTAGCCAAATGGTACCGAAACGCCAACGCCAAGGGTGAAGGCATTTCCATGTGTGTCCACCAGCGAAACCACACAAACCACACGCAAACAAACAATTACCGACTAACTGCGATGGACGACGAACCTCCGTGGATGGGAAATTATCGAATTTTCGTTCTAATTTCCCTACCAAAGGCAGCCGCACATTTGGATAATAATGGATTGGTGTAACTACAGCAAGTGTTTATCCACATGGAAACAATAAAATATACACTTGTTGATCAATGAACTTAATGAACAAATAATTAGATGGATGAGTTAGAACGTTCATAGATATTTACAGTCCTTGTCATTAGTGGATTTCATTATTTTCTTGCTACTCAATTACCGAATGTATTCTTCTCTAGTATTGTTTAACGATTCGTTTGAAAATAATTGATTCATTCCTCCCTTTTGCTTAGCTCCAGCAACTTTTCATGTTTAAATATTTCAAATAAACTTGGCCTTTCGGAACCCAAAGTGTGTGCGTCTTACGATATTCGATTTATTTAATCTATCATTCATTCAATGAAAGTAAAAATAAATGCCGAGATCATAAGTATGCCACTTCTTCTAACAGAATAAAATAAAGGAAAAGGATCTACTAGGAACAAATTAATTTCAATTAACAATATACAAATTAGGAAAGATTTGATGAGTTAAAAATAATTCTAGCACCACAAATTTTACAAATTTAATTAAATTTTTCATCAAACAATTGAGCATTATGTACCTTTACCACTTAAATATCCTTATCCTTTACCACCGAGCTAAAGAACGCTTGATCAGCACTAATGAATAAAAAACCACACGCAAATTCTTCCCAACAATTGAACCTCCGCTCAATCCTGCATCCTTGAGGCAGGTCACAAACAGCAAAAAACTGGAGCAAAAACGCAACACACCCAGTCCAAGGTCTTTTAATTATACAATCTTTAAAAAAAAACTTTTTTCCCTCCCGCTCCTCCATCGGACCGAGTCCGCAGATTCTCAATCACCGTCCACAGCTGACCTTAATATTGTGTCTGCAGCATTATGGACAAGCAGGCCCAAGAACCCAAACAAAAAAAAAATGAAACAAAGTAAACCAAACTCATCTGACTCCCTTTTTTTTTTTACTGGCCTTCGCCTGCCTGCGACCGCTCTGAACTGTCTGGCGTGAAAATTATAAAAGCAAAACAAAAAAAAAGTATGTAAATGAGTCAACTTCCGCGTTTACTTACCCACCGACCGACGGAGGGGAGCGGCGAGTTTTCCAACCGCCAGACCAGACGACTTTAGACGGTGGCGTCGCAGTGCTTTTCACCAAGCTGCCAGCGGTTCCACCCACCGTGCCCGCAGGCAGGCTGGTCCACTGATTAGCGCTCAGCTGTTTTAATTTCCATTTAAAATTAACGTTACAAAATTTGGCCTTCACATAAAACAACCAGGCGGAAAAGCGACACCGATGGGTGGTGGTGCTGGAGGGTGGAAAGCGGTTTGCTTATTAGTGCTAGTGCCTGAATGAGAAGTCCCATGTACGCTTGATTTAATAACGTCTTCCCGTGAATGGGGGTGGTGTTTTTCCACGCAATATTGACACAAACACTAAGAAAGTCAGCTCGATTGGCACAACTACAAGCAAGCAAGCCAGCACGGGCGGGTGGAGAAACTTTTCTTACCAACAAGCGAAGCGAAGAGTAGCTGGGCGGTGTGTTTCTTACCATCTTCCGACGATGGTGTTGGTGAATGAAGTTCCGCGGAAGTTCCTACGTAACTTATCTGCTGCTGCGCAAAATAGTATGCGCACAGAAACCACCACAGGCAAAGCCCAGCAGGAAGAAAATGGAAAATTTTCATCGTAAAATCCGTTGGGGGAGATGGACGGGCATGCTAGGGAAGTTGGAAGGCACGCGGGATGGAATTAATTAAGTTGTACGGTATGGAAATCGGAACAGCAATGGAGGAGTTTTTTTTCCCTAATGAACATCTTCCAGCACGGATGGCTCTGCTGGCCGGAGAAGCAAGCAGTTGTGTGATGAGAAATTTTCCTTCCATTCGAAAGACGACACCCAACCGCTGATCGCACCCCGCGCCTCCCGATGGGACAAGTCCTCCACCATCCGACTCATTCACAGCAAATGAGAGTGAAATTGTTTCTCATGCACTCCTGCTTTTAATTCGTAGTATTTAAAAGAGAAAGTTTTCCCCGGTTGGAAATTTGCAGTAGACAAGGAGCCGGGCAGAAGCGAAACAGGAGCGACTCGGCAGTACAGCCAGTCGGTAAGATGCTTCGATAGAAACAAGGTCAATGTTAAAATTTAAATTAGCTTCCCTTTACACGCAGCGCAAGGACTGGGACTGGGTGAGTGAAAAGTTTCTGCCGCGCTTGTCCTTTTGGTCCTTCCTGGTCCGTCCACTGTTCCGGCCAGCCTCATCCGGGAGCGGCGAATCGCATGAAAGTAGGTTAATAAGGTGTGAGATTAAGGAAAAGTTTTTGGGCGTCAGAACAAAACGTCCGATGGTAAAGGCGTTTGTTTCGGGCGAGTTTTAAAATGGCTTTAGCCGGGGTTTAGCTTAGTGGTGAAATTAAAGAGGATGTTCCAGTTTGCTTGAGAGTGGGTTTTGTTCGATTTAGTGGAGGTCTTAGTTTTCACTTCTAATGATTAATTATTTCACTTTGACATCGTAAAGGAATCACATTTTTTTACTGTGGTTATATGAAGATAATAAAATGAAAGGATTTTTAGAACATTGCTGGACCTATGACGTCTAAAAAGTCTTCAAGCAATATTATTTTTATTCATTATTATTACAACCAGCTGATCATATTTACGAAGAAGGGAGCATAAAGTTTGATTATCGAAAATTTCTATATCTTTTCAAAACGTGTCCTTATAATTCGCTTCCTTTATTTGGCACTCTCAAAACCACACTTTCAAAGGAATTCAACAACAATTCCTGCACTCTTCATTGAACTGCACACAAGAAGAATAAAAAAAGTGAAGCACATTGTCATAATCCCGTTCGCAACGAACCAGAAAACATCTTTCTCGCACTCAAATGCCGTTCCTTGCGAGATCCCTTCCGATAAGAAAAGCATCCTTCATCATCAGCTGCTGTCGTTTTGGTAGATTTCTCAGTAATGCTGCGCTGCTGCAGTTTTGCTAATTTGCATACTGCTTATGCAAATCTAACCATACGGCTGCACGATCTTAGCTCTCGTGACGCTTTTTCCTTCCTTTTTTTTTTTGTTACCAAACACCTCTTTTTTTCTTTCACATCCTTTCGGACGTCTTGAATTGATTGAACATTCCCTTACTGTTTGGATTCTTCTCGGCATGGGAACGGGACGGAGATTTAGAAGGGTCAAAAGACGGAACTAAATTACGCTTCCGCGATCGGTTGGAAAAATGTTACAGCATCTTCCGCACGGCAGGCAAGCACAACGACCCCATGGTTTTGTTGGTGCTGGGGTAAGCTTTTAGATTTTGGACTTGTTTTTCTTTTGCTACAGAAGAATTTGCATACGAAGGATGGCATTATTTATTGGTGGACTGCTGGATCATCTCACCTTTTTTTTTTGTTTAGTACTTTTCCCTTTCGATGCGATCATCCGATTGCTTGCTTCCGTTTTTTCCGTAATCTCAGGAAGAAGATGTGATGGTTCTTGGAAGATAAGAATTTTATCTGTCGTGGGTATTGTTGAGATTTCCTGCGAACCTCTTTGAGCCGTAATTTTGATTTCTTTTCATTCCGATCGTTTCCAACAGAGAGGACCGTTCTAATCATACTTTAACCGTACCGTTTCAACTTTCTTTCCAATGATCAGTCAACAAAATTGCATCGGAAGTCTCAAATTTGAATATCAAACATCCGTCATCCGTCGTCGGCAGGAAGTGCGCTCCAATCAAACACCGGAAACGTTGATCAATCCATGACTTCCTTTATTTCGCGGAACTGTTACTTTTGGCCAGTTTTAGTTCCGCTTTCAATTGGCGCTTGATGATGAAGCATATTGTTCTTGCCTGAACTTCTAGGTTTTGTGTTATAGTTTTTTGGTATGTGTGTGTGCGTATTTTTCGCCGCTGATCAAAAAAAGAACACGGAATTTTGATTGCTTAAAGCAGTGGTAAAACTTGATTCATCATCCAGCAGCCAGTTGCTCGGCAGGGCCCTAACGGTTTCCAACAATTTCAACCATATGCTCGTATCAACCGCACCGTCACCGTCTGCTTTATGGGCAGCTCACAAAGGACAAAGCGTGAAGAAAAAATCTCAAATATTAGTATGCAAATTACAATACGTTCCGGGGTTCCGAGGACACCGAGCGCCGTGGATGTCTACGTGCGTCGTGGCGCATCGGAACTAATGAAATTTTCCCATAGCACACCGCTTACCCGCTAAAGCTCGTCAGGGACAAAAACAGCATCCTTTAAGGATGTATCAAATGTGTCCATGAGTGTGTGTGTGAGAGAGAAAGGAAGCGAACCAACACCACGTTCTCACGTCATAAACATCGTCTCGTAAATAAACAAAGCCTTCCCGACCATTCCAAACGCTCAGATGCATCCGGGTGCAAAATATCATAAATAGATAAAAAGTCCACACCACACCAGTGGAGAGATGGTACCTTTGGATGGCATGAAGAAATTATGCAAATTTCATCCGTGAAAAACAAACACAACCCCTTTCACTGTATATACCGTGTGTGTCCGTACGTATAGTTAAGCAATAGTTTGCACCTCCGTCGGATTCGAACTTAAAAACTGAACAACCTTGTTTGCATAATTTCCAACCAGCCCAATAATAATGACAATCGATCGAGCAATCGAAGCACAGAGTGGTTCCAATTTTTCGCAAAAACCTTTTCGTGCCTGACTTTTTTACATTCAGGCATTATCGTTTAGGCGTAACAAATCGAGTGTTTTGCAATAATGCCATTCTGTGTGCTTGTGCCTTTTTTTATTTTTATTTTGCACCACTACTGCTTCTTGCCTAACTTTTTGGCAGCCAATTTTGCATTACAATGCTCATCGATAAATCGAACCGTGACCCTACGGAGGGGAATGTTGTTCTTTTGGGTAGAAGGTCCTTTCTTGCACTATTCCCATGATCAATGTTGAGTTCGAGGTGTTTACCTGCACTGTCACTGGGTTAGGGTTAAAGGGGTCCCCTCGATCAGGCTGGTTAGTTTGATCTTTGAAAAATAACTGAATCTAGGGTTGAGGTATGCTTAGAGGAAACTTTCTTTGAGCGTTTAGGCCAAAGAAAGGAGTGGAAAAGGTTAAGATATGCTTGAATATAAGCTGCATAAGATTTAGGCAATCGAACCGCTGACGCAAATGTAAAAAAAAAACTTGTGCAGCTTGCTAGAAGAAGTGTTAGAGGGTTAGATAATGTAAAGGATGTCATTCTTCTCTAGTTTAGTAGGTTAAACGAACTCATATTTCTTAGGAAAACGTTAATACTGAATGTTTAAAAGACTTGACCAGAACACCAACAATTTTCCGCGGATTCTTCAACCAACCTCCGATCTTCCACAGAATTTAAACCGATCCATCCCACAAACTCGTTGTGGGATGGATCAGACTCAAGCCCGTTGATTATCATCGAACTTATCAGAGTGCGATTTCTTCGTTGTATTAATCCTAAATCCAACCCTATCCGCCCTTATACGCCTCACACACAACTGGAAATGTCCGTCCTGTCATACCGATGGTATTCTGGATGTCCACGCTTTGCAAGGTACCTTCCGAAAATAATCCTGCTTTCCATCCGGTTTCCCTGGCAATCCGTACTGCTACATGGTGCTTCATAATTCGGATAGGATATGCTCACGGAATTTCTGGAGGATCTGCCACATAATGAAGAAGCGTTGATAGATTTTCTTCCACCAAATCCAGCTTTATAGCTTCCGATCAAATCTTGGGGTTGCAAGTTGCAGGAGATAACGCAATAAATATATTAAAAGTTCCAAAAGTATACAAACAATTTAATGTTCAATTTATTTGTAATGCAATACTTGTATCTTTACATTTATTGTTTCAAAATTTGATTGCCAACCGCTATTTTTCTTTATTTTTCTAAGGCTTGTGAGAAGACTTCATTAAACTGGTGCCGAAACGTTAAATACACAACTGAGAAATCCGAAAATATTTTCCCTTACCAAACAATCGCACCTAAATCACCTTAAAAGCAACCGAAAAAAAATACGCATAAATATTCGCATGAAAAGCGTAAATCATCCTTCCGTGTGCAACATGGCGCAAAGAAGAAAAAAGGCATTACACTATCTCCCGGTGGGCCCAGCACCAACCAAACAACAATCGTTCACCGTACTCCCGAGGCCGTAAGGCTCATCCAGCCAACGTTTCATTCCTTCTCGGTACTTCAAGAGGAAAATTCATTTTTCAACGAGTTTGGCAAACCATTTGACCATTTCTACGCCCCCCCCCCCCCCCCCCCCGAGAAAATCCAGAATGAAAATAGGACGACCACCAGAGAAGGAGCGAAGGAAGAGGAAAATATGAAGATTTGTTTGCGTTTTCAAGACGACAACCGCCATGGGAAGTTGCGCGCCGCAGGACGATGACGACGACGACGACGACGACGACGGTGAGCCATTCAACCGTGGATGAAAGTCATTAATAACTGTCGAAAAAATGAAACGAAATGAATATACAAGATTATAAAGTTTTGCCACTCTCTCGGCCTCCCAAAAGCGGTCCTCGAACACTGGATTTTCATCAGATTAGTGCAACTGTGTGTGTGTGCGTGTTTTTTAGTGGGCTGTTTTGGAAAAAAATGGCAAGAATGAACACATAACCCCAAACCTGCAAGCAACAAATATGCGCCATCGATCGAGTAGGAAAAGGCCGGTACCGTATTTTCCCTTTTCCTCCTGAGTTCCAAAAGAAAATGGGCTTCATTCTTCCAAGGAAAAAGAAACACTTTTCTGTGTGTGGGAGTTTTCTAACGTAAACCACCGGATCGGTGGATCTGTTGTCCCGATATTTGTACGTCGTACATCATCATCGAAATATGGGCATCGTTGTTTGCAGCAGCATCCGCCCAGTCCGAGTAGCATGGCATGGCAGCGATGGTAACAGTGGTGGAAAATGTTTGTTTTTCATCAGACATATTTCTCATCATTCATTTTTCGCCTCCAGGCCTTGGGACCTTGCCGATGGTTCGCTTTTTTTTCCCCCGTGTCAGATCTTTCTTTGATTTTCCTTGCACTTCCAAGTGCGCCACCATCACACCAATGATTTTCCCTGCTTTTCAGTTAAGTAAAAAAAAAACCAAAGAAAAACAGCACATCTTTCTGTAGTGCACAATATTTTCCTTCGCACAAAAGAAGCACAAGCCAAACAAAACATCGCGCGTAGGATAGGAATGGCGAATGGAGACGCCCCGCACCGGGGAAAAAGCAGCCGTTTGTGATGTGGAAAATGTCAGCAAACAAATTTTCGATATGATAAATGAATTTTAAATATCCTGCTCCAGCTCTAACGTGCCGAGCGTATCGTTTTCGGCGATCGGTCGTTCGGCGATGTGCAGTTTGATGCTAACAACAACATTAAGGATTGTTTATTCTTGTGTTTTAAATCAACAGCTTATACCGTTTGAACTGTATTGAAAGTTGTTGTTGGAAAATGTCTTAAAATGTCTATGAGAAACATTTTTAGTTTACCTTAGAGGTTATCGAACTGGGCCCAGCCCAGTTAGAAAGTTCATAAATTATTATAAACAAATCTGAGAAAAACATTTAAACACATAAATAATTCAATCAACTAACAAACCTTGAGCCTGCACGGAATCCACAAGCTATCCGACACACGGCGTCACAAATTCAATCCAAACAAAACAAACGACACGGAGAAATGTCGCCAGGCAAATATCCTCGCCATATCAACGGCATCAATTACCAACAGTGTGTGTGTGTGTGTGTCCCAGCAAACGGC
This sequence comes from Anopheles maculipalpis, assembly GCF_943734695.1. NCBI lineage: Eukaryota > Metazoa > Arthropoda > Insecta > Diptera > Culicidae > Anopheles > Anopheles maculipalpis. Next base: position 85,330,636 of record NC_064872.1, read on the forward strand.
CGCCCTTTCGCCGTTATCCTTTGGCCGAATCAGCACGTTTCCATCTTATCGGGACGCATTTGGACCTCCCGGGCATAATTACCAATTGCCACACACACCAGTTGTCAACATGGAGCGCGCATGTTTACGTTTTTCCTTGTTTTTTTGCGTGCATAAGTGTTGCTAAAGAAAGAAAAAAAGGCATACCATTAAGAGGCACCACAGTACCTCAAAGTCCCCCTCCCCAGTTGCCACCTGTCTCGTTTCGCGTAAATATTGACCCAATCAGTCACAGCAGCCACCAATGCACATTTTCCTTTCTCCTTTTTTCGTATGAAAACCTTCGTTTTTTTTTTGCTTTCCAATCGATGCAAGTGCTATCAATTACCTTGTGGGGAGATTCCAGGCTCGAAAGTACCGCGGCCGAGGGGTTTTATTTGTCATAAGCGAGCTGAAATATTCATTAAATCAAATTGAAACTGAGTCGGTATCGATCGTGCCCTTTTGTTCCCGGCTGGTAGGCAAGGTAATAAAGGAAAGCCAGACAGATATGCCAGGGGGATTTTCCACACACTGCCTTCACCTGACCTGTCCCTCGATCCCGTGTTGGGATTGAAACGAAACGAGAAACTACTTCCGGGTGCGGGTCAGCTATCATAATGGAACCGCGGAAAATATTGCTGACCCGATGGAGACTCGCGAGCGTCGAGATGGAGGAAATGGCGCCTCGGTAATGAATGGATGTTGGCGGAAGGATCAGATTAAAACAACATATATAACATGTTGACCCCAAGCTACCATTCCTCCGCTCCCAATGCCCGAAAACCTGGGAAACCGGTATGTCCCATCCAGATGTCAGGGTTTTCCCGTATCCACTTTCACAGTTGTGATTGAAATTTCACGATCGATAAATTTTGATTGAACCGCGAACGTACGGATACGGAATATTTGAGTACCTTTGCCGCCTTGCTGCCCACTGCCTCCGCAGCATTGAACTCAAACGAATAAAAAGGAAAGGATTATTGGCGTGACAGTTCAAGTGGCGCATTTCATAGAACGCTGACAGACGACGGAGAGAAAAAAAAGCAGCAACAAAACACCAAAGTATTTCGAATCGAGTGGAAAAATCGGGGAAATATTTTTTCACCAAAAACCAACTACCCCACCAATTGGTTGGGTTGGGTAGAATTCAAACTTTTGCACTTGCCGGGCTACGGGGAACAACATTTAAACAAACGAACGAACGAAGAGGGGTTTTTTTGCTTTCAAAATCAACTACCGAATCGATCCAACCGGTAAAAGGTAGTAGAAATCAAATCAGAAGTGATTCCCTCTTCAATTTACTCACCGACAAGGTTTTTTTTTTTTTTTGAGCCTCTACCTGCCTGTCTACTCAGAGGTTTTTCGAGATCACCATCCGTAGTTTCGGAATGTTCCGAATCGCGGAATCTCAGCTCTAGCTAAATTTTCGGTAGCTCATCGCCATCGACGGGAACGGTAGAAATAACATTGTGTGTGTGTGTGTGTGTGTGTGTGTGGCTTTTTTTCTTGTGTATTTGTGCTCTTTTTCGAGTGCTGTTTCACATTGTTATAACTCAACAATTTTTCGTTCGATTGCCGATCGTGGAAAACGCAAGATTGAACTTGCATCAATATTTGTTCAGGCAAGAACAAAAGAAAGGGTAGAGGAAAAGCGATGGAAATTCTATTTCGTAATGACTAGGTAGATAAAGTATGGAATAGATTTCACGTATTATAGATTTAAATATTGTAGGAAGACGCTAAGAAGGGTAAAAACAGTGCGGCTCAATAAACAAAAATGAAAGTAAAGGTTTTAGAAACAATTGAAACGATTAAAATACTGTAACTACAGCCATCAAAGAGAAGAAAAATAAGCAAATCCGTATGGAATTCACTTCAAACCATTCCTGTCTTGTCATTTCGAAGACTGGCGGCGCTTTCGCTTTGCCACCGGGTCATTCCTATATTCCTAAACACTTTTATCGACTATCCATCAGTGTCTTTCACCCATTCATATTTGCGTTCAATCCTTGTTGTCCAATCGTTGTTCAAAAACTCGAAAAAGAGGTCAAAAGATTCACCTAAACGCTGTTGATTATCCTTGGAAAAATTGTTTTCCTCGAAAGCAATACCTTTCGTGGCGATTACCAAGTAATCTCAACAGCATAACTAAACAACAAGATCGAGTAATAATTGAGAAAAGAGCTTTCTACCCTGTCTAGGGTTCCAGAAAAATCGGAAGGCACAATGTTTGCAAAATACTTCTTCGATGGAGAATATCAGCAAAAATTTAATGCACATTCCAATCTGCATTAAAACATGATCTTTCATCGTGCTTTTCCAGAGGCTTGTACCATCCAAATCACAGACTCAAAGCACCCTTTTTCTATGCCTTAACGATCGTACAATAACAGTTTCCCTTGGTATTCTTCAACGTCCACCACCATCGATGCATGCCTCATGGGACACACGGAACGACTCCCCTGGTCGAAGGCATCGATTGCCACATATTTACCGTCACTGTTTGGACATCGGTAATGGACACCGGTGATTAAAAACAATCGAACAACAATCGTAAAACGCCACCGACAAAACAAACAATCATAACGACGAAGCACCACGGTCGTTTTGAGCTCGCCAGCCCGATCCGTTAAACGTTGACCCTCCCCTTCTCATCCGGAGTCTATTTTTGTTGCCTTATCTCGTATTACCGGCGCAAAGAAAAAATCATTTGTGTTTCCTTTGGCAAAAGGCACAAAAAATCCGTTTTTCGATAAAGATACTACGAAAGAAAGGGACACAAAAACAGACACCGTACACCCTTGTCAGCAGTTTTTTTTTTTTTTTTGCTGCCTACGACACAAAGTCATAGGACCAGGGCAACACACGACCAACGTTGGTCCTGTTTTTCTTTCTCGTTGCATGTGTGTTTGTGTATTTCTTTTTCACTCTTTTTCCTCCATCTAGGAAGGTTTTCATATGAAAATTCCATTTTGTAGCGAATGCGTCAAATTGCTATCGATTTTCATCCAATCTTCCCCGCTTGGCCGGCCCGTTCCCCCGGTCTGAAGCTAAAGGCAGACACAAAACTCTTTCCCTCAAAAGTATGTCTTGCTCACCCGAACGAAACACCCGGGGTGGAATGAAAATAGATTGAAGCGGCAACGAATGCAAAAGAAAACTTCAACCGGAAAATAGTAACGAGGATCTTTGCCCAGCACATAATGTAAAAGAACAGGAAGCAGCATTCTACGCATTTTATGGATCTCGTTTACTTACTGCGTTACGGTGCGCTTTTCACGTTTTCCCAATAAACAGGAAGTTTTACGTAGGGGGGGTTTGATTTGAATTTTCCTACCGGCAAAAAAAGGAAAACTTTAAAGACATTTTTCCCCAATAATTGTAAATCTCTCACGGATGATCTCTACTGCGTGCGTCACCCAACCGCTCACAGAATATTGCAGTTAGTGCTGGCTGGAGTGTATGTCAGCCGTTTTTCTTTTACCGTCTGTTAGCAACGCATCCAAGGAGTCCGTTTATGAAAAGTTTCAATGTAGGGGTTTTTTTCTGCCTTAGAGCTATCTCGCTTCGGTTTTTTTTTTCTTCCTTGCAAAAGGGCGGGTTTGTAAGGTGGGGTGGGTCCTTTCAAACTCACCACGGAACACATTCGCATACACACACACACGTGTGCTACGATACGGAAGCTCGTACGAATGTGTGTGCTCTGCGGTGATGTGGTGAAGGGAAAACGCACAGCCTACTTCACAGCATCGACACACACTCACACACGGATCGTGGTGGGGTGTAAAAAAGTAGGGAGAACATTTTTGCAAAAAGGAAACCAAAAGGGCAGAAAAAAGCGTAAAAAAAAAGAAAGATGAAACCATCGCTTTAGAAAATCGCACACAAAGTAAGAAAAAGAAGGTGTAAGAAGAAGCAAGAAAAGTAAGCGGAAGTGTGAAGGGTAAAGAAGAGAACGAGACACACACACGCGCTCAATACATGAAACCTGGACGATGAATATTGCAATTCACTGAAGCATATGAAAAATCGGAACGCTCGGGCTGTGTGTGTGTGTTGTTCGCTCGCTCTTGCACACTTGGTTGCCGTGAGAGGTTATGTTTTCTGCAAGGGGTGGTTTTTTAATGGGGGTGTGGGGTAGAAACTGTGTTCTAGGGAGGAAAAAAAAGCTATAAGAAAGAAAATTTCGTTCACACACACACGTGCGCGGTGCATGTGTGTATTAAGCTGCTAACATCCCACCTTCATGTGTCTGTTGTTGGTACGTTTGGAACGCATTTCTTTTTAATAAACAGAAAAGAAAAGAAAGAAGTGAAAAACGGAAAATCCATACCCACATTACATCTCCGAGGGTGGGGGCATTTCTTTAGGGAAGCAAAAATTGTTTTCCACGTTCGGTACGCTCGTTAGAAGTATTTTCAGTTGCTGTTTTTTTTTTTTTTTTTTGCTGGTGGAAGGTTTTTCTTCTGCTTTTCTATGTTTGGGTGCTTTTTCTGGCGAACGAAGTATGAATTATTAGTAAAAAAGTGTCTTACATGTGTGAGGCCTTATTGAAATTATAGTACGCCATGTTTAGAAGAATTTTCCATAGTATTTTTGCATGAATAACCTTAAATAAAGATGGGCAAAAGAACAACACCACAAGCAAGTCGATTCGTCGAATATCTGGACCTCTTTTCATAACATCTTTGCTTTGTTTTTTTTGTGAATTAAAATACCTGGACTACATAAAATTATCAAATAAAAATTGTCTCAGTATAATCGTCTTACGATCTTGCCAAACTGACCATGCCCAGTCTACACTGTCCTGTTGCATTTTGCCACCTTTAAAACAACAAAAGCTCTGCTACCAACCACAACCTCACGTCCGCGGATGCTACGAGCAATTTCACACTAATTAATGATTACAAATTTTGCGTAGCGTTCAACGGTGGTCGACGACGACGACAACGATGACTCCCATTTCGCAGCGCACGGGCCTGTAACGGTGGGCTGTGCTAAGTGTCAAGGTTCTTAAATGCCTTTCGACGCGGTTTATGAATCAATTATTGCTCTTCGCACCGTGCCGGCCATTATTGCACCTTTCGGGGTTGATTCTTTTGTGGGATGTAATTGCCAACAGTGGCCAGGCGAAGAGGATTAAGCTTGCTCTTGGGAATAGCCGTCACCGCAGAATGGCGATGTGCGTGCTTAGAGAGCAATGCTTAAGGGAGGTGTAAAGGCGTTTAATTGCTTTCGGTACAGCTGTGGTAATGAGTGGTAAACATGCTAGTCGAATAATGTTCCTTTTACTTTACATCTTCATAAGCGAGATGGTTCGCTGCAGTGAGCCACAGTGAGAGATATTTTATTGTGAATCGTAATAAATTGCAATTCTATTTATTTTTACATTAAACCACATCAAAGGTGTTTGAGGTCACGCTGTAGCAGCACACTTTTTGGAAAAAACGATCATGTCTTATCCACTTGCCGGCAAGTTTTATAGACCTTTTTAATATTCATTAACCTTCCGGCTGCCCCATCCACGCACGTACACATGCTGACCTCTCATTAATACCTCTTAATATCGCAACATAGTGATCGCTTATCTCTTACCCGGTTCGATTTATGTTCCACGACACACGGCTCCAAGAAACGATCACCTCATTAAAACCAGATTAGCTCCATCAGCCACATACACACACACACACACACACACACACACACACACACACACACACACACACACACACACTGCCACTGCTCGAATTGAAGCGCGTCCATGGAAACGTGTTCGTCGGTGCACTTGAACCGTCCGCATGGCATGCGTTTTTAGTCACACCAACGAACGATCGAACGATCCGTCCCGTGCCGTGGTCATATCTGTGGGATATGCTTTCAATTAGTGCGCTTATAAATGAAGACATAAAACGCGAAACAATACGCACAGCACCGCCGACGACGATCGGTGTATTAATGCTTTTTTAACGATACACGGCTGATATTTCTTCTCCGTGGCTTGGAACGGCTGCAGCAAGACGGGCAGGTTGTTTTTGGCCCCCAAACCGGGTGTAATTTATTTTTATGCACCAGCAGCACCAAGCAACCCACAAAGTAGGGTTTAATGCTAATGTATTCCAACTTTTACGATGCTGTACGGTGCCCGTGGTACCCAGAACCGGGTGTCAAAGAGCACTTGAGTCACAGTCAGTCGATGAACGATGTACGGTCGCCCGGGAAAGCTGGAAGACTTAGGGTACGGTTACGATTGACCATTGCCGGAAGATTATCATCTACGGATAACAGTTTCCGCTGGGAGAGTTGAGAGCTGTACTTTATATTTTTGAAGAATATTTTATCCACATAAGAAGGGGAAAGAAAGCATATAATTTTAATCAATTTCCATTCCGTTTTATTTTTGTCGCCACTTTTACCACTGTGCTGAGCAATCGTTCTACGCATTTGACTAGCGTCATCTTTTGCTGGGTTCTGGTACTGCTGCCAATATCACAAACGGTACTCAGCACTGAGTTTCAATTTTCCCCTCTACAGCTAGCAAAATAAGGGTTGCTTTGAAGCTTGTTGATTTTCGAAACGACGGTAGCTCACTCTTTCCACCCATGTTTGAAAGGGGAAGTTTTATTTTCCCCTTCAATGGATTCTCTCTCACACACACTCGCAAGCGCGTTGCACACTGATGCAAATTCATAGTATTTTTTTCAAGTTTTGTTTTCCGAATTTAATTGCCAAAAAAAAAACTACAAAAAATATTATGAGTGTAAGATAATTAATTTTAACTTCGTTTTTGTTAATTAATGTATTAATGTTGTACAAAAGATTGATTTAGAATCAATAAATGGTTGATCGGCTAGTTCGATAATCAATAGAGACTTTGAGTCATTAAGCTTCATAAGCTTCAACAAATAATCACACCATAAGAAAAATATTGTTTTTTATAGTTTAAATATTATAACTACACTTGTTGTAATTTTACATCTTCTACATTGATGCACAGTGTATTCTTCTATACTCATTACCATTTATCTGAAATCTTATATTTATTTGTTCATCCTTCATATTCATGACTAGTACCTGGTGATAATGTTTACTATGTTTTTATTCATTTGTTTTATGATTTTCCTATTATTTGTGCGTATGATGCTTAAGAAATTAAGTTCCCTTTGCTTGATTCTTCTTGTCTTATGACTTTTACTACAAAATTAACAAAAACATCTGAAGCATCCCCTGGAAGCATCTCATCAAACTTATCACTAGTTCAATGGATTCAATTTGTGGTGCCGCAGCCTTCCCATTCTGCCTCAATCCGTAAGTCAATTAATATCCAATTCACCTTTAACTAAACGAGATTAATTCATCTAATTACCAAGATCAATCAACCATTCCCAACCAAAGCCAATGCAATGTTCAGACGAATTGTAGGCACTACCGCTTCTTGCTCGCAAACCACAATTCAATTAGATCTGACCATCGGTCACCGCTACCGGTCAGAAACACCATATCCATATTCCTGGGTAGGATTTAGCACAACACGGGTGCACCTCAATCGGGGTCAAAGTTGATAGTGCCCATCGGTATTCATTAAAACAGGATTACATAACAATAAAGGATGCCATCGGCAAAAGGGCAAACAACAAAACAAAAACCACGCACATACAAGAGAAACTGCATCTGCATACGATGGGCATAAAAAAGCGAATGGAGAGGGAAGACGAAAAAAAAAGGCGCATCACAGGGAACCTGCCGGGTGGGTGCAAACATCCTGCTGCCCCAGATAGTACGAACGACTGCAGCGACTGAAAATAATGGACGACGCAGAAGAACACGGTGCAGCGACTGGCACTGGCTCAGCTAACGGACAAACGGGCGAGACTTTAAATAACAATTGCATCTGCAGTTGAGCGATTTATTTATTGCATCCTTTTATTGTGCTTATGTGTGTGTGTGTGTTTGAAGGGGTATAAATAAAATTCTCGCATGCGAAACTAGTCCACCACTAGCCCATCCCTTTGACCCTTGACCAACGCTGCCAAAGGGGTTGAGCGACACAGTGGTTCGTTGAGGCCGGTCAGGGTTGGTCCGACGCCCGGCAGTAGTAATCCAGCTCGATGTAGTACGGCAACAACCAGGGCCCGTTCAGGCTGAACGTGATGCCCTGTTGGCCGATGGCACCGCGGGTGATGAGTGCATTGAAGCCCTGGTAAGCCACGTTCGATGCATCGAGACTGACAGCTGTTATCGGGCGCTGTCACGCACGGATCCACAAAACGGTCGGTACAGACATTATTACATTATTAACGGGGAGTCTTTACGCTCTTCTACCTACCTTGCTGCTGTAATCCACCTGTACGGGCGTCTTGGTACCGATGCCGACGACTTTCTTCGCGCATAGTGTATCCGTCGGTGCGATCGTGCCGTAGAAATAGCTAAAGTCTCCATTACTAGCCACCTGCTCGGGCCGGGTGGTAAGCCAAAGTGCCAGCAGCACTAGTACGGTGGGACAAAAGCTGCAACGCTGCATCCTTTCTAGGCTTTTGCTTTTTTTTTTTCTCTCCGTTTGTCCGTGAGCGTGCGGGAGGCTTCCGATCGTGAGAGGAGGTACCGATCGCGAGTGATCGTGCGAAATGATGAACACGTTTTATAGCCACGCGTACGAGGATGACCACAAGCAGCTTGGGATATTTAGGTCGAAGCCATAAAAGGAACTGAGAGTAGGAGTTTTTTTTTCGCGTAAGTGAAATTTAAGTCAAATTCAAGCTGGCTTGGAGACAGCTTGACAAATTCCGACAGAGATTAAAGGATCGTTTTTGCTTTGTTTGTTGATGCAGGTGCAAAAAAATGCAATGCAAGCATAGTTAAAGCATGGGTCAGTTTGAGCGTAAGATAATACTCTTTGCAGTAATAAAAATTTGGAAACCATTTGACGTCTTCAATTATTTAATTTCAATGATTAGTGTTTTTGAACATCAAATCCAACATTTTGTACCGAAGACGCATCGTGAGGATCTCTCAATTGAACCTTTGAAACAGGATTTAACAGGAGTGTGAAGTCAAGCAGGGACAAATAGTTCCTTACAGCAATGTCTTTTTAATTCCTTTAGTAAATTATCGTGAAATCTTTCAGCAGAATTCTCTATTGGAAAAGCTGTCGTCGGCAAATTATGACTTATTTTATATATAAGTGAATCACTATGGCGGTGCTGCATAAAACTCTTTTAAAAAAGCCCTAAAGTTGCCGTATTTCTTCAAATAATTTACACTTCAAAAATAGAAGATTTTGCTTCAAGAGCTGAAAGACAACGAATTACAATTCAATCTGTTCTGTTCTCAGTTGAGCTGATCTGGTAAATTGGTGGGAATAGACTATTTTATTACTCAACAATATAAAAATGTATCCCACTGTGCATCAAATTTACTCTTTTCCTTAGTTCACCACACCCATCCAACGCCCAAACTCACCAGATCTCACGCTGATTACAACATTTTTGGTGAGAATTCTTTACTTTGTTATCAAACTGTTTGAGCACAACCTGTTTTTTTTTACTGTAGTTTGGTCTGGTATTCTACAAAAAAATGTATAACGGCATGAAAACCGGTTATTTAGAATTATAGAGCCACACCAGAAAAAAATGAAAAGCAATGAAAACAATTGTTACGTCGATCGTGCAGAGCGGTTTGAATGAAGCGCATATAACACAATTTTGTAACCGTTTGGCGTGCACGACGTCCACAAAACAAAACATGTTATCTGAAGAGTAAAAAAAAAAAGGCAGCTCCGGTCTGGTAACCTCTCTGGCCGGAAGTTACTGCAGCGATATTCAGTAGCATACATCCTTATTATCCTTTTCGATTAACGCGCCAGCTTCCCAGATTCCCGGGAGTAGGTCGCGAAGAACCGGTTACGATCCCAAACGGAACAATAATAATTATAACAGTAATAATTGTGTGACGGCAGCGGCAAGCGACACAAAAAAAAAACGGACAACATTAAAACAACATCCCATCGGTGAGCAAGCGTGAACGGGACCAGTCGACCCGTTTTGTAGCCGGGCGCGACGAATTGTCTTTACCGGCTAAGGACACCCGTCGTATCCAGTGAGCAAGCCCTTTACGACGTCCCGTCCAAACACGGAAGGCCACACCGATCGCGATCGCATAACTTCCCAGCTAAACGCACATCACAGCTTCTTATGCAAATGATGCTGTGTTTTTCCTTCGTGTGATTGCCCTTGTGCGAACGCGGGTAACGGGTTACAAAATTTGGTCACCCTTTGGCCGTTCGAACGAGGCATTAGAAAAGGTGAAGAAAGGTGAGAACCTGCGTGAGAACGTGTCCTTTTATTTTTCCTTTTTCTCAAAGAACCTAGCATGTATTGTGAGGATCGTTATTTCAGTTCAAAGTCTCAACACTTCACAAAACAAGAAATAGAAAAGCGCGTGTCTTAAAGCCATGTGCTGGGAATTGTTTTCACTTCCGGATATCTTTTCATGGCCAGTTTTTTACAGGAAGAAAGTACAATTTCTCATGCTCCGTAGCCACATGTTTGCTTCGTGTACGGGAAGAAGGGATGGAAAAATCTCAACGTGTAACGTCTTTGATAAGAAATAGTGTAATAGCTGAGTCATTAGAACCTGACGTTCCCATGCTAGATAGAAGTGACAACTGTTGAATGGGGTCCCATAATTAATTTGAGTTTGCACAACAGAACTTGTTACTCAACGTTGTTCAAGTTGAGCAACTTCTAAAGGTTTTCGTTACTAACCAGAATACAAAAACAAATAAACATTATTAAGTTCCTGGTAACCAAATATAAGTCAATTAAAAGATTTTCTTGATGCTTCATGCATGCAAAAAATATAAAAATAATTGTCAAAATATGATAAATTATTCTACTAATTTTTTACGTCGTTTTTTATGTCTCTTTATAGTTGTTTTGGATTAGTATTATTATAAGCTTCTTGCTTTCCAGCGATTCTCTTTACTATTTAGTAAATACACTTAGGTATTTTACGTCTTATGTTTCATGGCAAAAAGATAGCTTGATACAGTTTGATAAACTTTTCGTAGCTTAAGTTTGTAATATACGTCGGTATTTTTTTTTATTTCGTTCCATAATAGGGTTTTTGTTATTTATTTGGGTTTTTATAATTTATTTGTTTGAATATCAAATTATGTACACCTTATTTGGTCAACCAACCACGCCAACCAAATGAATCATCATTTTAAAAACCTCCGTATTTTAATTATACACTCATAAGGCGTCTAAAACGAGTATAGTGAAGTTCTTATCCTGTATTCATCTTTATCTTGCTGAAAACATTTTTCTTTTGTATAGTGATCATAAAGAACAGTACATACAATATGATTCATTTTAATTCTTGCTATCAATAAGCTGGTGAATCGGTACGTTGCAGTGCAGGGTTACCTGAAAATCGGGGCTCAACACATAGATTGTGCTGGGAATCTCCCGAATATGTGCTCCAATGCCACAACGTATCTGTGCCTTTGGGCGGTAATCGAGCAGCTCGCATACCTTCCGGTACCTACAGTCTCAACCAAAAGTTTACGGCAAATGATGGTCGACAGACTTCCAGACTCGAAAGTGGCTATGAAGTCGCTTTCCACGGATTGGCGATGGATTTGGAAAAAAACGTCACCAGCTACAGACTTTCATCCGTCCAACGCTCGATACTGTATCTACTGGTGCACAACAAGGTGCCACACGGACTACTGCTTGACAGGATGAATCGGTCTCCTTCAGCCTGTTCATTCTGCTCCCAGCCAGAGACTCTGGAGCACAAGTTTGTCCTGTGCTCTAGGGTGTCTAGGGCTTGGAGCATACTGATGCAGGCTCTGGAAGCCATTGTTCCAAACCATAAAATAAACAATGTTTTATTAAAAAAAAAATGATTGTCAGAATTGTACTACAAGTGAACAAAATTATCAAAAAACTTCATCCATAAATCTATCAATTATCTTGCCTAGTATTTACATCTCATCCATCTTATAGAAAGTCATCCAACAGCGAATATAAGTAACCTGCTTCTGCAAGCTATGATGCATATGGTGCTTCATTTCTATCTATTTTTTCTCTTCTAAAGCGAGCGAGCTCTTCTGAAAAATTACCATTACGATTGTCCAGCCGTCCTGCTTCATCTCCGCACAAGGAACGGTATATGAATCTTTTAGAAAAGAAAATTCTTCCCATCCCATCATCACTTCCACACCCTACGGATACGCTCAACGTTGGCGTCGGCGTGTTAGTATTTCTCCTCCCAGCTAGCAACGATGCGGAAGACACCAACCACGCAAGAATGCCCCCCCCCCCCCCTCCTGCGATAAGGAAAAGTGTGTAAAAGAAATGGAAAAAACCCCTTACGGCCATCACATCTACTGCTACGGCGCTCAGTACGGCCGACCATCCAATGGACTCCAGCACGAAACCACCACACCGAAGGAAGCAAAATATCGATCGATCGACACCGGCCACCCGTGCCCCTGCGAAGGCCCCTCCTTCACCACTGTGGCTAAATGGGAAAATCTTTTCCAACCCCCCACCGGCGGGTGGTTGGGAAATGGACGGAAAAGCGCCATGCTTGTTTTTTTTTTGCAGCTGTGTAACCGTCGTTCGTTTGCTTTCGCCTTCGTTTCCGCGGCCATCATCGTGGAAAACTCCTCCCTCACAGGCACCTATACATACACACAGACAAACATTTTCTAACAGTGCCGGTGTAGGTGAGTGTCGAACGCTTTGAATGTAAGGGAAAATTAAGTCAAAAAATTGTAGCAAGCGTAGGGATTTTCCCTACGAAAAAAAAATCGTCTTGTTGGAGATTGCGATGGGTGGTCAAGAAATGGGTGGCAAACAGAAAAAAAGCAAAAGTTGGTGGAAAATTCGAAACACGTTACCAATACATTTGCAGAAAGAAGAGTACAGTAATGTGTCTAGTTACACACGAAACACATGGTTAGTTTATCGAATCATTTCAATAACTCCATATACTTTCATATAAGCACACAAAAAGACTTTCACAAAATGTGCTAAAAGACTCGAAATTTCTAACAAAAATTGATCGAAATAAGAATGAAAAAATATTTTAAATTTATGAAGAAGACAGAAGGTGTACAGATATTAAAATTTAATAGAAAACTCCAAGCAAATGTTTGTCACTCACTGTATCACTGTGACAAAAAAAAAACGCCATTTTCACCCCTCGTATTCTCGTCCTCCGGGTGGTTTGATGTCTTCGTTAGGCGTCCATTTCTTGCACCTTCCACTTTGATGCTGCTCGCTGGCCACGATGGCCATGATTATGTCGTTTACGGCCAACCAACCAGTCAGCCCTTTTGCTCAACGATGGTACCGTCGGGGACAATTTTCATCTGGGCGAATTTGTGTTTGCTCGCATACTCTGTGAACGTTGATGTCGGCATGATAAGAAACGCTGGTTGTAAAAATAATAGCAGCAGTAAAAAAAAAACACTCACAAACGCACACACAACGAATTCAGCTTTCCTGCGAAAAGTACGTGCGCTTCGGATTGCACGTTCAGGACCTCCAACTGTCACATCATCTAAGTAGCTGTGCTGTTATTTTGAATTGTATCTTCCTTATAGCTTACTTTTTGGTTTGCTGGTGCTCTTGTTCTTGTTTGAAAATTCCTTTTGCAACAATCATCACGTACTTTTAAATGTATCGAAGCCTCTGAATCTCGAAATGTAATTTCGTTTCCCCCACTCACGGTCGCTCCCGGCCGAATGTTCGCAGGATGTTAATTTTATTTTTCCCCGCGGTGCTTCACAGCGATTCTGGGAAGGCATACCAACGTCCAAGTGCGAGCAAGCGACTACTTGGATGGACTACTTGGATGGACTTTTCCACTAATTGGAAAATGATAGGCGAACGGAACGGAACTTTGCCTCTCTTTGCCGTGGAGTAAATACTTCGCCATTAATATTCTTTCAATTTGGCTTCACTGCGCCAGGGTTTGGCACCAGGGTCAACTGTGTGGAGGGATGGATGCTTTGGTGGTTTTCCAGAATAATTTGAATATCGTCCCTTGTCCCAAGCAGTTTTTTTGTTTTGTTGTGTCATCTTTATTATCTGTTTCTTATTTAAACAAGTTTAAGGCTCGTCTTCAAATGTAAATAGCTACCAAAAAACTCCAACCCAAGTACTGTGCTAGTTCTAACAGTTTCCAAAATTGGAACAGAATTGTTTTTCTTTCATTTTCACAAAATCTACCAGCAAGACAATAAAAATTTCCCTCCCAAAAGACCATCAACCCTCGACATCCTTGTGTTTGAGGTTGATTGTTACGAACGAGAAAAAAAGTGGCCCACGTTTGGTATTACAAATGGCGAACGAAACTCGGGGATTCACCGTTTGACACCCCTAAAATAAGCCTTGACTTGAAATTCGTGCGTGTGTGTATTTTTTTTAATAAAGGAAAACCTTTTTTTTTCTTACACTCGTATACTGATTGTCCTTTTATCATCATTCAGGTTTTTTTTTCTAAGGGAGCATTATCACTGAGCAACATTATTTTCGTAGGGTTTCCTTGCAAACGAGATCATCACTGCTATCAATTGCTGAATGTTAAAAAAATACTAGTTTTGGGAGATTTTTTTCCATCTCTAGCTACCTGTTTTATTTAAAACGAACTTTTTTTAAACATTAAATTATTCCCTACTGTGAAGCAATTGATTTTTTTTTCTTTTTATCGCCACACAAACGCTACTCGTGAACTAGTTTAAATAAAAATCTGTCAGGATTATCGTTACAAAATGGTAAGCGTGGAATGATTTCACTAAAGAACGGTTACGCTTCACCGACCAAGCAGTTGAAATGTTGCTCCTTTTTTTCTTCTCCCACAAAGAAGGTTTTGTGGGTTTTTTTATGACAATATTAATACAATAATTAAGTAAGAAACATCATACGCAAAAGACGCAAAATTGAGTGGAAATTAACTAAAAGGCTCATTAAACAGAAGCATGAAGAGATCGCTTTTAATTAATAAACTAAATGAAGTAATTAAAACTCAAAACAAAGTGCTTTCAGACACGCACTATTATCTTCTCACGTAACAATTTTAATCCCATTAATTTCTGCATCACTTGGGCTACGTTCAGCCTCAGGTGCGGCACCAACCATAACAATAACATTCAATACATTCCCTAAGGCTCATCAACATTACCGCAAGTAAATAAACGGCACCAAGTGAATGGCCGAAGGTTCAACATACAAAAACAGGTCACCCTAAGACCCGAATCGCGGCATCTCGAGTTGCCGATCAATCAATTCTCATTAGCACCACCACTGTAAAATGATCACCCTTCAAAATATAATGATCCGAACCGGAGGCTGTGGTACGAATGGTACGGATCAGCAGATCCTGTCTCGCCTGATGAGCGGCAATAAAAATGCATCCCATCCCTTCGGCGGACCCTTCCTTTCGTTCCTACCTATACTGAAGATTGATCGGCAGTGCAGTAAGGGAACTCCGATCGTGTGCCTCTCCGCGTGTGGAGTGTTTTTGGCCTTTTTTTCCGGAGTGCTTGTGACTGCAATTTACCTTCTGCTTATGGGTTAAAAATCAATGCATTAGAAGCCGATGCCAAAGGTTGACGGTGGCCTCGCTCAGGTGGCTAATATATAATGCAATAGGTATCGAAATCCGCAAGTGATAGACCGTAACGATATTGGGACCACAGAAAAAAAAAACAACACACACACAACTTTGGTAAGGGGTTCGATTACACCACAGACAAGCAGTAGGTTCGATGATGTACGATGAACGCATCGTTGCCGCTAATCCTGATCCGCCGTCTAATCGCCACACACTCACCCAGCAAGATAATGTGATGTGGAGCGAGAACGACGTCAAGTGACGATATAATTTGCCCGGAATGTTGGAAGGTAACATTTGGCACAAACACAAGAAGAAAGCAATACATTCGAAGCTCCATGTGGTACAATTTTCATATGCACACACGATCAGTGAGGGTTGCATCCTGCGCTGGAACTGACCGATCCGATTGGACGGTGTGTAATGGTCCGATCGCAGCGATGATAGGTTTGCTGATAGCTTCGGACAGGCACATCAGGTAACTTGATAGCGCAACGCAGGACGAACGTTTAAGATGGGCCAAAGATCGCCTGAATGCCATCTGGTTGATGATTGTTGGTGCATAGCTTTGCTTCCTTGTGCAAGATGAGAGCTTCTTGTACTGTTTCGCTTATGTGGTGTGGTCGTATTCAGTATAATAAAAGCAATTTAACAACGAAGCTTAAGAAAGGTTGTGAAGCAAAAAATTAATGGTTTAAAAATATTATTTAACCATTTTTTTGTTGATAAAATATATTACTTTCAAACGCTATTAAACTATAATTTTAAAGCTAGTTTTTTTCTTTATTACTTATAATGGCAACATGATCCAGATGCATAAAAATTCTTATAAACCCACTTCATTACAACCTTCTTCAAAGCACACCATCTCTATGATGTTCACCATCACAACATTCAACCGAAGAAGAAAAAACTCTACCATTTTCACATCCTTTTCCCTTGGTTTGTTTCGCGGCACGGATCGACACGGATCCACACGGCTAACGCGAACAAAATTTAATTATATTCATATTTCATATCAACAGCAAAATGTCAGCAAACATTTTTCCATCATTCAGAACGGTTTTTATTACTTTGCCGCCGCCCATCGGCAGAACCGTCTCGTATGTCCGCGCGTGTGGCACAAGTCGTCGCATCAATTCACGGTTCTTTCATGTATGTGCTGTAGTTTTGTTTTGCTTTTTTTTTTTTGCTTCATGCTTTACTTGCTCTGTTTTTCTCATTTGAATCATAGAGTTGTTATTACAATCCTGCAGAGTTTTTTATCTCTTTATTTCTTTTATTTTTCTATTTCTGTTGCTTTCTTCCTGCTGTTACTCTTTCCTCAAATACAGAAAGGGTGAGTGTCGGTGGGTTTTTTTTTTGTTTCTTCTTCACAGTGTCGTTGCTAAAGACCCCCGCTATAAATGCATCCCATAATGACGTTGAGTACGACGCGGTGAGCATAAAGAACAACGTGTGCTGCTACACTTTTCAGACTCCGTGTCTAACTTTGGTGGCGTTCCGGGGTTCAAAAGCAGCAACAGTTCTGGTGCTCGATTTCGCGCAAACGATAGAAATTCTCCGGCTCGGTGACCCAGGAGGGAAGTCAACTAGTTTTGCAGTGGAAGGGACATGAAAAAAAAAAACACATGCACACTAACACACACAGAAGGTCTTGTTAATTGTAATAAATTTTAATGAAAAGGATACGGATTTTTTACGTCCACTTTTGGTTCAACATATTTTTTTTTTGGCGCTTGAGATGGGTGGTATTTTAAAAATTTTAACGAAAGCTCAACTTTGAGTTTTATCAATTTTAAACATCAACGAATGAGCCCGACGAACGACCCATGTCAATGTAGCTGTTTAAAATGTACCATTTTTTTGTACATGTCTTCAGCCCGACCCTCAGATGCTATTTGGGAATTCGTTTTTTTGGAGTTGAGTCGTTTTTTTTAGCTTACAATAGGATCACGTGACTCCGTGCGATAAATTGGAACACTAACAATTGTATATCATTTTTTTGCTTTTAATGTTCTCTTTCAGATGACACGTTGTTCGCTTTTGACGTTACAATTGTCGGTATAAAGCTGATTAGGATGACATCTTTATCGCACTGCGTTGGAAGGAAGAATGTACGGATTGCATTCAACCATAGAATTATTGAAACGAACTCTAAATTAACTAATCAACTAACTAAAGGGAAATTTCCACTTGCAAAATGTTGCAAAATGCTTCAACGTTTCCCCTTCTGCTTCAACTATTTCGAACCAATCATCAAACGAAACTTTCATCAGCCTCAGCCACTCACAGTAATTACAGCTACGTACCAGATCCTCCAAAACTTACTAAAGAACCGCAACAAACTACAGCTTATACTACTGCTTCTGCCGCTGTTCATTAGTGAAATGAAACTGCAGTAACGCTCGAATGAATTCTAAAATTTTGCACCACAAAATTCACTCCTCACTCACCGGCAAAGGGATTTTATTTTTACGAGCTCAAACACCCTTTCGCCCTTGGTAGCTGTGCGTTTTACTTCGGTTCAGGCACAGGTTCCGCAAACTAGCACACTTTAAGGAAGGGGTTAATCCCTCGCTTCGGCACTCATACTTCAGTTCCGCAAAGATTGCTATTTGCCCAAACCCAAGATCCTTTAAAAGGGTGTTGACAGTGAAATATCTTCTTGGAATAGAATTTATCTCCTTCTCCCATCTTGGACCGTTTTTCTTCGGCGAGGTGCAGAAGAAAACGAGTAGGATTTAATTCTTTCGTTTATTGATTTTTCATCATCGCATGCTGCTGAGGGAAAAGTGTTAGGAGTGTAAAAATTGTGTGTTTTTTTTCTTTGCTTCGCTGTGTAAAAAAGGATTGCTTTCCTAATTAAAACTTTAAGGCGAGAGATTTACTCCAGTTGTGTGTGTTATCAAAAGAGTAGCAGGCAATATACAGAGAGGAAGTTTTATTTTTCGTAAAGCCTTTGAAAAGTTGAAGGATTATTATGTCATTTTGGGCAATTTTTTCGTATCTAAAGTAAAACACTTACCTATCAGGTGCAGAGACGGCTGCAAAAGTCCTTGAAACTGCTTGCATTCTGGCACCAACGTTTGTCAATCCAATATCCCAGATATTCTTGAACCTACCACACGTCATATTATTCCGGAGCAGTCCGGAGATACGTTTACGGCATGACTAATCTTCTGGACCATAAGAATCCTTTTCCAGTAAACCATTCTTTATCCCTGTGTTATGAGTTCCTGAATATCGCTTTGCATTTGAAGTCATTTGAAGGCAAAAGCAGCAGACAAAACTGGGAGTTTGTATAACTTGCTAACATGGGAATCAATGGTTGAACTAGTGATAGAACTTATCACATACCAAAAGAATCGTATTCAAGATTCAATTAAGCAGTGGATTGCATGATGAATCTGTAGGCCCGTTATTTTAAAAGACACTGCTAGGGTTTGACCACTCATCCGCCCTTGTAAGGGTGAACTTTAAAAAATAAACTACGCACGCATGAAACATTCTTTTACGCAACCAACCGGTAAGATAATACCGGTACGGACCCAACCCCAGAACCAGAACACCAGCACACCAATATGTTTCACCTGTCACTGAACAACAACTTAAGCTTTGGCATAAAATCGAAGTGAAAGGATGCCATCTACCCTCCCACCGTACACGTATCGAATTTCAACCCCGGACAAGTGTGTAAATTCTTGGTGAAAGTAGCGAAAGTCTAATTAAAATTGGATTTCCAACACTGCTGAGGACTGCTGCCCGTAGCGAGCGAAGAAGGTGCTCCGGTTCTGAACGAAATTACTGAACCTCGGTGAACCCCAGCGAAGAAGGGTAAGATAATACCGGCAAAACTTTCAAACTAAAGGAAAAGCATCGATTCGCCGGCACTAGACAAGAAAAATCGGTGGTAAAACGTCCGGACGTGACAGATGAGAAATGAGGATTTCTTCTTTTTTTTTTGCTTCTTCAAACACTACATTAACCAGTCACCCGTTGAACGAGTGGTACTTTTGCTCAGAGGCCTGCCAAGACTTTCCGCTTTGCCGAGACTTCAACCTTTTTTTTATTTTGGGGATTATGGAGCACATTTGCATCCTTTTTCTTTCGGTTTTTCGGGATTTACTTTCCTACTATCCAATTTATCATTTTCTCCAGCCCGAAAATCGAAAACAAAAGAACCGAACGAGGTGCAGGGCGGTGTCCAGTACTGGGGTTTAGCAAAAAAACTCTTTTCACGTAGTGTGGCGCAAAAATAAAAACTCATCGTTGTCCAACCCCACGGGAAAAAGTCCGCCCGGAAAGCGTCCGTCCGTCGTTCGTATCGATTTTTGCTTTGGTAGGGAGGTTTTTTTTTCTCAAACTCCCTGAAGTTCCTTTCAACCCTTTTACGGGTTGCCACTTGACGCTTCCATTCATCGCCCTCGATGCATAAAACTGGGCTTATTTGAGATAAAAGACTGGCAGAAGATTTCTTCTAATTTCGTGTTTTTTTTCTCTTCTCATCCGATTTTCACCTCGAAATTTTTCTGTTCAAATCAAGTGGACAAGTTAGTGAAGAATTTCCCTACCGAATGAAATACCGGGAGAATGATTAAAACTCGAGTGATTGATGTTTAACGTCTTCTAAGCAGTTTAACAAACTCGATCGGCAATGGAGCGCACACAGACGGAGGACAAAAAAAAATAGCGAAAGCTGGAAATTGGATACTTTGAGATTTTTTTTCCCATTTTAATCTCACTTCGAACATGAATGCGAAATGAAACATGTTTGTTATTAGGGAGAACATGTTGTACGGTATTTTTTCAACCTCCAACATCGGGTTACGTTTGGGGTTAGCGCGTGTTCTTTTTTTTCGGTTCTTCCCCATTGCTTTCCTCATAGAAGTTGCAAACATCCGAATCTAGGAATTCGCTTATGAAAGGCTTCCCCGGTTTCGAAAGCCACAACATCCACTTGATACACACTTCATCATGGAATAGAGACAGAGAGAAAAAAAAATCCCTCTACTTGCGGCTACTTGCGTCCATTTTCCCGGAACTCGCAAGCAAATCGAATAGACGCCTCGCAATAATAGGTGCGGCTAGACAAGCCACGACACCTTCAGCCTGCCGGCACCGGCACCAACCGATCCCGGACAGAACAGATCGGACAGTGACATTGACCCTTGGGCACACGGACTCACTCGGATCCGTGTCCGGTTGGCCGCACGATAACGCTAACTTCACAACCCTTCCACTCACAAACGTCCACCGAGGGGCAAGGACACAAGCCAGTCACACACACACACACACACTCTCTCTCTTGGTGCGAAACGATGAAGTGTGTCCCGGGCCGATTTTTACAGTCGAACGAACCGGCAAGAGAATATGCCGTGGCCGGCGGTTCCGTGGCGTGTTTTTTGGTTGCGGTTTGATGGAAAACGAAAAGGGTTAACAGCGAACAGAGCAGAGGGAGACTCGGTTATTTAGCCAGTTACCGTGTACGTGGTTCTGCTCAAGGGCCATCCCTTGAAGTTGAGGTTGAAGTGAGAAAAAATCGATAAAGAGTTGTGTTGCTTTTTTATACGATTCTACTCGCGTCATTGTCGTAGAATGGTTGAACTGCAAAGGGACACGATCTATCAGTTCGCAGTGGAAACGGTCGAAGATTTCTTTTTATTTTTTGGGAGAGATTCACAAAAGGGTTATTTTGAGCCACGTGCAATGGCCAGTTGTGAACGTTACAATTGATTTCTTTTCTTTTCTTGTCTTTCAATATTACTTTTCCGATTAAAAGCAACCAACCAGCCTCTGCACTGATCCTTGCACTACCTAATCTACTTTGATGACTGTTCCTATTGCTTTTTTTCTCCTACGTCCAGCATCTTGGGTGATGGTGAAATTGGTTTACTTTCTTTCACGTTTTTTGTCCTTTACACTCAGGGGACAAAAAAAACTCCTTCACATTTCGGCTGTCGATTGTTTGATTAGCAACTTTTTTTCCCGTATTTTTCTTCAATCTTGAAGAAGGAAGCAAACATCATTTTTCACTGCGATTCAAATTGGGGACGTCGGACAATATTAACGGTTGACTGGGTGGACGGAATCCTTTGAAGGTTTGATTTGAATTTCATGGTGGAAATAGATTTGTAGGTGATGCAGATGTTCAACCTTCTTTTTTTTCTTATGGTCTTTTATTTTAGAGTCTTCTGGTTTTAATTTAGTTTTACATTAATTATATTGAGGCAAACTTCTGGGAAAAAAGTGTATATTGAATTGATTTGATATAAAATTAACTAAAGTCACGCAGTAAATTCGAAGCCTTCAAAGTTGTGCTGTAAGGGCTGCAACAGAGCAGATGCTTAAGCAATAAATTTGCCATCTCAGAACTGAACTTTCAAAGCAGACGAACGACTGACTTATCAAACAAAACTTTTTCCTATATATTGAAAAGGAAATGGTAGCAATTGTGAAGCAAGAGCAACAAGGTTGCAAGACGGCAAATATCCGTCTTCTTCAAAAGCAATTAGAAAGATTTATTCAGACATTTTACTCACTCGACGTCATGTCAGACAGTTGTGTTTCTAAAACAGATTGCACTTAACATACGAACACGACAACTTTCAGTTATTGCTACTTTAATGTATGTATTCTACAGCTTTACATTAACTCAAACACAACCACGCAATTACAGACCTTTGCAACGAAAGGGCCGTCCTTTGTATCCGAACCGATCCTCATTCATCAGCATGTTGTGCCGATATCCCGTTTTACCCCCCATTATCCACCATCAGCAAACAATTTAAACTCATTTAACCCGATTAAACGATCGCAAACCGCGTGCGTCCGGAGCGGTTTTGCATGTTTCGCAACACCGTGTACCGATCCAACCAGCCTGCCATTTGCAGACACCTCGCCACCTTACTTTGGCAGGAGAACCATTTCCAACACCTTCTCGCCTGTCCTGGCGGGAACACGTGGACCGCTCATCCATGAAGGCAAGAAAGTGCGCATCTCCAAAAGCAACCACACGAGAAGCAATATACCTCGGTGGAGGTTCAATCAATGTACAACATAAATCATCATTATCAACAACAGCAGCATAACATCAGTGAAGCATCCACCGTATCGTGTCTTTATCGTTGTCCGAAGAAGAGTACTCGCCCCCTTTAACACCATTCTTGCCCCCCCGTTCGGTGCAATTGAATTTGCTACGAAAACCGGCCAGTCCTTCGTCTCCGGCAAAGCTCAACATGACCCTCGACCGACGCGCCCTGGGAGGGCATAATTAAATTTACATATTTTTCATAATTTTAATTAGTTTCCTTAACGATATTACAACGCAAGAAGTTTGTTTATTACAAATTTGACTTCACACACATACACACACAGTCAAGCGAGCGCACGGCCACGAGCACGTAATAGTGAGGAAGCTGTTGAAGCCGAGGTGTGTCATTCAGCTATCCGGAAGCCCGGAATGGTACAACATCCGCGCTCATCGCCAGTTCTAGTGCATCACAAGTGTGAAAAAGGCCCGATGTATAACTGTGCGAACAAGAAGCTGCTCGCCAACAGCTTGTCTTTCGCGATGCAGCTAGCCCGCTCGCGGTAAATGCCACTCGACCAGCCCGAGAACAGCGTCCGTGTGTATTTCACATACTTTCTTTATCATTACACCAAGTCGAATTATGTGCAGCCCGTGTGCAACTGGACCAGGCATGGCGGCGATGACGATGCGTTGCGTTCGGGTGGTGAACATATTTCGTCGCCTTTTTGCTACTCGCCAACCTGACGGCATAATTACTGATAATGAGTTGCACGCCTTGTCTGGAAAAATTCTTCAGTTGGGGTTTTTTTTTGGGAGTTTTATTTCCCCCCTAGCAGCGACACGGCTCGGTTGTGGAATTGAACCTTGTTCCCATTTCTATGCATTCATAATGACATTCACGGTCTTGAGATGGAATGATACTAGAACGGTGTGCTGTGGCTGTTTTATTTTTTTCGCTTTGCCTTTTCAGAAAACCCATTTCAGTTTTTCCTTCACCTTGTTTCACGTGCTTCCCTCACGCTTTTGGGCGAAAACGTTTTCGCGCTTGCGTCCAGCAATGTTTCGCACTCGAAACATGTACATTAATTAGCAGAAACAAGCGCGCACAAAAAAAAGGCAGAAAATCTCCCTCGGACAGTTTTCTTTTTGCTACGGTACAGCCCATCATCATCATCATCATACTCAGCAGCATCATCGTAATCGTCAATGTCTTAGGAATTAACGAGCGAGCAAATAGAATACCAACAAAAAAAAAAGCGAATTTCGTATATGAGCCAGCGTTGGGCAGGCCAAGCACGACCACCCAGAAATGAAAAGGAAATGAAAATTCTGCACCATGCTGGAAAACGGTAGAAGAAACATTCTATCCACCGTTTGTTCTGGGTAGTAGTAGTAGTAGTAGTAAGGCTTCCTCCGATGAGAGGCGGTTCTTCGTCGGGGGACTTTTATTTTTGCCTTCATTGCTTTCTCGATCACCGCTTTTCCCTGCGTAAGCCCTGGGATGGCTTCGGTGAAGTGTCTTTTCCTGTTATTTATTACGCACGCAATAATCTGCCTGTCCAATGTGCGTAAACGAATGAATTGGGTGAGAATTCAAGGCACGGAACAGGGAAATAAAAACAACAAACAACCTGTCCTTAACAGGTAAACATCTTTGTCAAGACAGTTTGTGTATTTTAGCAGGGCAAAAGGGTCATTGGCTCATTTTTATTTTTATTAGAAAAGTCATACACAAAATATAGAATAATTCGATAAATGATTTCGTAAACATTAATGCCCATTTCTACTGAAATCATTTGCAAAATGTCATATCATTTATTGTGAAATTAGGAGTACCAGAACATATTTATAGCAACATAAAATATATTTTATAGCAAAGTAATTTAAATTGTGGCTCTAAATTAGAAAATGAACAAACAACGCACCATCAAGTGATTTAAATTGATCGTTTTTTTTTTCGTTCCTTTCCTTTCGTTGAGATCGTTTCGTGATGATGTTTTCAAAAATGGATTTTATTTTTATTTGTTTAAAAATTTATTATGACGGTACAGTGCCGTATTGTCAACACCGCTTGTGTTGAACAAATTTTATGAACATATTGATAAGGCGTTTCCTCGCTGGTTGATTGTTTTAGGTTAGTCAACAAAAAATGTTAGTACAGCACACACATTTATCTGCCTACATGCAGTGTTCTCCAGTGCAGTCCAGCAATGACATTCCAAGCTCAATCTAGTCAGCGTCCAATCAAAGGATGATCGGCAAGTTCTGTCCCGCAGCAGCAAGAGCGATTTTTCTACTCTCAAGCCTGAACCCGCCTGAAACACCCCGAATTTAACGCATATGACTTGTAACTAGCATATGACTTCTATTACAGACTGCTCTCCTAATCTACCCCAGACCAATTGTTTGTTACTATGCCTTATAAGTCAACCTCTGACAAACGAACGCTATTCTGGAATGAAAAGCCACACTCCAGCAGACTTACTATGTGCATGTGACACGAACAAAACAACGAAAACGAACGAACAAGGATAACGCAAGGAAGCCAGCCAGTGTTGCCTACTCCACCGTAAATCCTTCAGGCTTCCCATCCATATCATCCACAAAGCACAGTCCATCACCAAGGTTGCCTATTGCACCAGCTGACCGAAACGGAAAAGGCTGGAAAGTGTGCGAGAACAGCAGGGGTAGTTCACGTCTGCTAATGAGGCCCCCGTAAAAGACGCCGGTTGACGGTTTGACGAGTGGCGCACACTTGCAACCACGCAACCAAGACGCCCTAATGACGGAAGGTGGAGGGGGGGGGGGGAGGCGAGCAAAAAAAACTGAGGCTGTGAGACGTGCGAGAACGGTTAAGCACAAAATTCAAAAGATTTTTCAATTGCGCTGGCTGCGCTAAAGTGGAGTGGAGCCTCCATCGTCATCGTCGTCGGTTCGTTCAGATGGAAACACTTCCGGCAAGAGTACCGGATACGCCCTTCCACCCTTTCGTTCCCGTTGGTCGTCGCGATGTTTTGAATTCGTTTTTTTGTATTTCTCGCTACCTCCATCCAACAGCCCTTCGGCGTGTGTGCTGATTCGGGCAAACTATGCAAATCCGCCAGAAGAAATAGAACACGGGCGGGAAGGCATTGTGGATGTGTGGTGCAAAAAACTGCACACAAATGCTAATTGCGATAAAGCTGCTTACGGGCCCACCACAGAAGTTGGTACTTCTCGATGAGATTTTTTTTTTTTTTTGCTTGTTGCAATGCACTTGCCACTTCCTCATACACTTGCCCACGTCGCCACGTTCGACAGCCGGTTGCACATTCAATGCACTCCTGCTCATGTTCAGACCTATTGTACGGGTGTATGTGTACATGTTGTCACCGGAAAACCTATTGTTTTATGCTTTGTCTGAACACATTTCCCCGGGTGCGTTGGTGATGGGTTGGAATTTTGCATCCATTTCACGCACACCTAAGGAAAAACATTGTG
Organism: Anopheles maculipalpis; assembly: GCF_943734695.1. Lineage (NCBI taxonomy): Eukaryota > Metazoa > Arthropoda > Insecta > Diptera > Culicidae > Anopheles > Anopheles maculipalpis. The sequence goes on from NC_064872.1 coordinate 85,356,797, forward strand.
GGTTTTCCTATGCTAAACAGATGCCAGCTACACACGGGTGTAAAGCATGTGTGCGGGCATTGAGAGCACATTTGCAAGTGCGTCAATATTTTAAGCACCCGAAAGTGTTTTCACATTGGCAAAGGGTGGCTTTTTCGGGGTGGTAAAGCTGGCACACAAAGTGGTGTAATTTGCACCATAATTATCTTCCGGTGCACCATGGAGAATGTAACAATGATTTGCATTCCTTCGCCATAGTTTCACAGGGTTCAAAATGTGATGTTTTAAAGAATTTTCAATCGTGAATTTACTTCAAAACTTGAATAAAAAATATTCATTTTAATTTTCAAACAAATGAACATTACCTGAAGTTTTCATGATGTTCTCCATGCATCCAAAGAATTGTTCGGACAACTGTTTCGTTGCAGTGTCGTCACTTCGTTTCTGTGTAAATTTAAGTTCTCTCTTGTTTCTGAAAATTGATCGGAAATTTTTAATTAACACATTTTAATAATCGTCTTAAATTTTTAATAAAAAGGCATAACCGATGCGTGGAGAAGTACATAAGGTTATTGCTAAATATGAGACTAAATGCTAAATATTGTTATGAACTGACAATGATTTTATCAATGTTGATGAGTAGCGAAATATACTCTTTACAATTTTGCTCCCTGTCTGTCGTTTGAATCCCCATTAGGATTGAAAAATATTTTATTTTCGGTTATCGAAACCCGTCCGTACCGGCTCCCAGTTGTTGAGCTCCCACACGAGACCAACAGTTCTGCTAGTGGTAAAATTAAATCAAGGAAAGCTAGAATCGGCAAACCAAGAACTCTCTAAGTCAACAGTTTCAGAAAGTTAACGACCATCGAATAACATTGTTGATAATAAATATGCAGTCATTCCTACCGCATACGTAAGCTAATTTCAACTACAAAAATGAATTACCTCCCACAGATTGTTTACCATTACGAGGTACCATGTTCGTCGTTAGTGTTCCTTCCCTATAGCAAAGCAACACAGTCGTAATTTACATTACAAGAAGCTAAATAATATCAAGCAATTTATTTCCTACCACACGTTCTCACACACAAAACTCACACGCTACCGGGTGTATTAGATTCCACCCGATTAACGGAGCTTATCGAACAGGAACCAAATTCCCACTTCCACCAAACGTACCGTAATCGACACCGACCTCGTCTTACACTCGTATCGATTAACCCAAAAAAGGATCGTACAAATTGACGCATCTTTCTACGCCGAACCTATCATCCTATCATCTACACCTGCCTCATTGGAGCCTGCAAAATGTTGGAAAATGAGGAAAATAACTTACCCCATACTTAGCCAGCTAGCCCTCCCAGTTACAGCGCCGAACGGAAGGCTGCAGTGGCATCATAAATCAATTTAGTTAAATTGCACATGAAATTACCTTTCCCTGATAAATGGCACCGTTTAATAGATTGATTAATGTGCGCTCCACGTTACGGGAGGAACTCCGCGAGTATCAACTAACGAGCCTCGTAACTAGTAGCCAGATCGGCAAAAGGATCCAAGTCCCAAGGTGAAGGAGTTCCACCGGTTTCGCATCGGAAGTCTTTCGGTATCGGAGGCGAGCCGTAATTGGTCGTAACTTGAGCGGTTGCTTTCAATTTGTGGCTCTGTTCGCCGATCAGGCAGGCGTTACAGATTTTCTGCGAGATGTCGTCAAACGACCAAACCGATAGCAAAACCGATCGCAGCGGTATCGATCCTTGCCAGCGCCGATCGTGCTTATTTAATTGTTCAATATTGAAACACTGATTAAGTTATTGAGCGAGCGAACTGAACCATAGCGGTTCATAGCGGTAGGTTTGATTAATTGAACCGTACAAGCTATTGGGCGAAGGTAGCTCCAGTGGCCAATTTGCATGGAATGTCTTGGGTTCATTTATTTTTATGTGTGCCATCAATTTCCTTCGCTAGCACGTACCTGTTCCAAGTTCGCCACCAGATTGGATAAAGTCTGTGTGGTCCTAAAAAGCCATCGGATCCTTTCGCTGTGAAGAAACAGGTTCAAGCCATACCGTTGGTGTTCGCTGGACATAAAGATTTACCGGCCGGCAAAGCTACCACCATTCGATCGGACCATTCTTTATCCACGCTAACAGGCCGCTCGCTCGTCGGTTAGCCATTTAAAATTGGTCATAAAAATCATAATCTCATTTCTACCCAATTACGCAGCCTAGCCTCGATGAAGCGACTACGGCCATTTTGCTAGCCACACACCGCAACCTTCCTCGCTGTGCTATCGACAGGGTGCTTCTGCAAAGAAGATCCCCTTGGATAGAAAATCAATTTCCACCTGCTTCTCACTCTAAGTTCCTGGGTGCGACTCTTTTTTTTGTTTTTTGTTCTGCCAATGAAAACGTACAAAGGAAAAGGTGGGAAAATCAACTCCGTCGAAAAGAAGACGGGATTTTTCGATCAACGAACAACCGGAAGCGATGCGCGGGAGTAGGAAACTTTTGCTAAGGCAAAACCGGAGATTCGTTCGTCTCGTCGTTAGCTCTTCGGTTACGGTTTCACGGTAAGTTTCAGGAAAGAGAGGGACATTCTTCCAACAGGCGGAAAGTGGGATGGAACGTAATAAATTTTCATTCAATTAGTGATTCGAAATCTAATTTTCGTTACGGTGTAGGGCGAACAACTCGAGGCAGAACACGTTTTTAAATTGGGATTTTATTTGTTCGCTCGTTTGCGTGGTGGGTGTTGAAATTTTGATTTCATAGAAAAAACACGTTTTTTTGCATAGATGACATTTTATGAAAAAACAAATCTTTTTCCACAAGCAAATCGCTGTAACTTTAGAATATATCAAACTGGCAGTTATTAATGTATTAATATTTTAGTAACATTATTTCGTAGCCCATCTCCAGTGAATTTATCATTACTTTTATTACACCAGATTCACTTTACTCCACTTGAACTAAACTAAATAAAGTTTTGAACTAAAATATTCTTCCCTTTTTGCTCTGCAACCGCTAGAGATTTTGGCTTACCATTAATAACCAAAGTGTTAATAATAAATTGAAAGAAATCTCTAGAAATTGTTTTATTTAAATCCGAACAGAAACGGAGAATGAGAAGATAAAATATAGAACCTAGGCAACAAACACGAAGAATTTACCATAAAACAAAGCCTTCTGTAACACATGAATATTACCGAAATATATTAAAACAGTAGTGTATAAAGTGTTTAAAAGCATTTAGTACGAAACGCATCGCATTCTGTCGACAGCCATCAAGTGCTTTTTTATGAAATGTTCAATTATTAGCAGAACGTCCAAAATGGGACCCAAATTCAAATAAAACGCTTCCTCCTTCCGGAACTTCCTCCAGTAACAGGGAAGACAGGGAAGAAAACCCTCAAGATGCCTTCGTGTACGATGTCTTGCAAAACCGTACAAGTTCCTCACCAACGCGTCTAAAACTTCATTTTGTTTTCCATTTCGTACAACAAAAAAAAAAGCGTAGGAAAAACCCGGAGAGGGTGGTAAAAAAGTAAAATGGAAAACCTAATACAAATCCGCCCGGAAATGGTTTCCTTGCACTCAGTGGGCTATCCAATCTGTGTGGTGGCCGTTGGAAAAACAGGGAAAACAGGATAGAAAAAAACACACTCAAACACAGACACACATACACAAGCCTAACGATACGATAATGAACGACCCGCGCGAGATCCATTTTATTTTTTTACGCCTCATACCCCCTGGCACGTTCGTTTACGAGGGGGGTGGTGGTCAATATGGTTCGCGGCCCTATCGCGGGAGGGTGAACTCTAACGCCATCATCGCGTTCGCAGTTCTGCGGAAAGGGAGGATGTGCAGTGCCGATTGGAACTGGGAGGGAAAAAGCAAGAACTACGTCCACACCGCAGAGAAGTTTCCGTTTTTTTTTTTACTTTCGTTTTCCCGATGGGATGGTTTCGTTGCTTTTTTTCTTTCTTTTCTTTTGTTGAGCTATTGCGTCCTTGCGTACTTAATGGACTTTGACATGTACTTTTTTTTTCCTCGCTCATTGTTCCTCATTCGATAGCATTTAGCTTTTTAGGTGTATTTGGTTTTGTTTGCCTTTTTTTTCTGCACAAAACTTCTCCTTAAAAATCTATAAAAATCTTTCAAACGAAGAATTTTAACTACGGAGTTGGGCGACGAGCGGGCATGCACTCAGGAAGCAGCGACTTGAACCTCACTTTGTTGCCCTGTCTGCTCAACAAAACTCCTTAAAAATTCATTGTTTTGTAAGAATAGACTTTTTTTCTACAGTTTTTTTATTTCTACCCTCGATGATTGTATGCAAAATGAGTTTATGCGTATATTTGATGTGCTGTCGTGATATGGAATTTCGGTTTTTGCGACTTCTTTTAAGAGTTTATGAAAGTGAAAGAAGAAATAAATATTTTCATAATGGATACTTTCTTGAGGGAGTCTTCTTCCACTACAATATGATATTTTTTTACCTATTTTTATAGATATTTTTCTGCCATAACAGGAGGATTACCATGTACTAACATAGCCAACAAAAAGTTTTCCAATTCTTTGAAAATCTTTCAATTAGATTTTCAAAGAATTAGAAAACTATCAAAGAAAACTATCAGAACAGGAGCGTTAAGTTAACCACTGACACGATCTTCACCACTAAGGAAATCTTGGAGAACATGACAAGATAGTAATCAGAAAGAAAGTTTCATAGGTTTAATAGCCTTCCCTACAAGCGTATAAGAGGACCATTTGCATCACGAAGCTTAGAAGACCGTTTTCTGTACGTCTCTAAGGACAAAAGCCAGCGCCGATTACTACTTATATGACAAGACACATACAATGGGGCCTGTCACAACAGACGAATCTGTAGCGACACATAGTCGCTTAAGAATAGATTCTGACGAACCAGCCAATATCCTTTAAGCTCTCAGTGTGTTTAACTCTGTAGCAGTGGAAGGACGATGGAGTAGCCACTAAAAAGACGCGTTTTATTAGCTGTTCATAGCGTTCTCCACGATATGTGAATGTCACTGGACAACCTAACCCTTCCACATGGACAGAAGAGGCGTGATACGCCTAACCTGAGGAAGAGTGAGGGCGATCTGACACCTGTAAAATATATTAAATAAACAGACGAAGCCTCCAAGCTATGAAAAACGAATCAAAAACTGCTACCAAAAATGGGTAACGATTTTAGTGATACAAATATTTCTTATCTCGATTTTAGTGATATAAATATGCTTTCTTTTGATTTTTTTATTTCATACTCTGCAACCATTATTTTCTTTCAAAATTGTGTCTGGCTAGCACTTGGGTTATTAAACAGTTGTGTTAATAAAGTGAACGTTTTGTTTTATTACCCTTTACCCGCAATGAAGCAAATTGAACACTCACACTAGCTCATTGAATCATTTGCAACCAACTGCAATTATTAATTGCATTTTGCAAACTCATAAAAAATCGTTCGAAACTCAAACGGGCATTGGAATGGTTTTTTTTTTTTTTGTTGCTGGGATCATAAAAACTCAAATAATTGGTGTAATATTTTCCTTCTTTATTTCATCCCTAGAATACTATTATTATTCAATGCTACACAGGTTTTTTTGCGCTCCCTGTTGGGCTATGGTTTGTTTTTATGCTTCCGCAATTAATATCACTGACTCGATCGTATAGATAAAGGTTAAACTGCAACTGCACCGAAACATCCACGATCTTTCGGTCACACGTCGGTGCATTTTTGCAGCCATTTTATTTTTTCTGCAATCTGGAGCTACTCTGGCGCGCTGGAACGATGCACAAAAAATGCACCCATTCGTCGCCTCGTAACACTCAAGTGGTAGCGCGTGAACAAACATGCATTGCTCCCTCCCATCGTTTACGCTGACATGACCGATCCTAGTCACGGTCACACACACACACACACGCATTGCCTTGTGGCAGCACCCTTTTTGCACCCTTTCTTTGCCGAATGCGTCTGGGACCAGTGGCAAACATTTCTTTTCACCAGTTCGTACGGTTTTCATTGCGGCTTTCTTTGCTGCTATCTTTGCACCTTTGCTATGCATCTTCTTCATGCATCGACCCGCAAAACCATGAGATGGCAGAGAGAGAGAGAGAGAAAAAGAGCTTGGTGTGCTTGGAAAATGATCCCGAGGAGCATCAGGCCGAAAAAAAAACGCCCCGTCCGACGTTTGACTGACGCTTTTCCTTGCACTTCACGCCACAGTGACTCTTGAGGTGGATTTCTGCAAACTCACACGTTCGCAGTTCCATGCGATATCGGTAGTGCAGTTGAACCCTTGGCGATGTTGGCACAAAGGATATGCCCTACGAACGTACCGAAACCTGCCACACAACGTACGCCCTACGTCATCATACGTCCAGCAAATTGGCAAGTGCGAATATGTGAATAGGGGGAAAAAGAGGCAACACGCCACTCACCGGCAAAAACAAAACAAAAAATGGCGACTTGGCAGCATACACACATAAAACTACTTCTCTAGCACACTCGAAAAAGGCTGCTAGGCGAACGCAAGCAAAACCCAACCCTCTTTTGTAGGGAAAAACCCCGAAATGAACCCAACCGATCTGTTCATGATGAGGAGGATGATGATGATTGCAAGCACAGCGACCCGCTTGCAACGCAATTTTCCACCCGGAATATTTTCTAAGGAATATTTCTTTTTATTTGCATTTTTAGACGCCCCTTTCCACCATCGTTGCCCAGTTATGTGTCGGTCGTGAAAATGAAAGAAGTGAGCCGAAGGAAGCGAAACCCCATTTCTGCAGTGCAACCTGGCAGAAGCATTTGTAATTTGCACTTATGGTTAATGCATGCACTAGAAGCTGCTGCTGCTGCTGCTGCTGCTGCTGCTGCTGCTGCTGCTGTGTATGAGTGTGTGTGGGCACTTTTTCAAATCTTTTCTATTACTTCCCATTGCTCGTAGACTGCCTCAAACTCATTGAAATGGGCGTAGACACACATCGGATTTTTTTTCTTTTTGCTTCTTTAGCTTCGTTCGTTTTAGGTTCGCTAGTGAACGTTCTTCTGAAAATTTGCTTCTCAAAAGGTATCCATTCGCGCTATTTTTTATGTGCATTCCGGGATTCAGTCCATGGAAAAATAGTAAATCAATTACTAGCATACGGGAAGGAAAATATGGGAAGGATATTTATGTTGACAAAGAGTTTTTAAAAAAGAGGGAAGAGAAACTATTCTTCAACTTTTAAATTTTGAGTCAAAAAATTGCTGCAGTATAAATGTTTCTTAATGGAAACGAACCTTCGTGTGTCCTTCGAAATCATTTTTATTTTGAAATTTTTATCCTTGTCTTTCTGACAAAATTTGAGACAAAATACGTTCACTCTAGAATTTTTAGCGTAGTCTTTAAAAAATCCTCCTAATTATTTTCCAACACACAAGGTTCCCAACGGCAAAGAAAGACTCGATATCTCAGAAACCCAGCAAGACTGGCCACGGATTTCCATAAGTCAGAATCAGGTATGTAAACCTATCTGGAAGAACAATATCATACACAGGACTAACTATTTTGTTGCGAAACATTTTCAAGTAATGCTTGTAATGGCAGAATGTTGGTGTCTCAAGAGCACAAACACAACCCATCATCTGAATAGAAATAAGGTTAAAAACACTTGGAAAAATAGATGACAATCGCTACGTAACATAAATGAAATTCATACATGAAAGACCGTAAAATAATACAATTTCTATGTACGCAAAAACAAAAATCACAACTAAAATTAATTTTAAGTGCTGCAATACACCATGTAAAACTATTTTACAGAAGTAGATCAGAAGAGATAATATTACAAAAACCTCAAAACGCTCTCATAAGACAGCACAACAAAGCATACACCATGTAATGTGGCTTACTGCATTATTAACATGGACATCATCGTGTATATGCTGATCAACCCGTTTTCGCTGCTCCATCATGATCACGCATCACTTCTGAAAGATGCCGATACTTGCAGTTGAAGAAAAAAAACTCTCATCTCTCTACCCCACTAACGACTGTACCGACCAAAGCACTACCAGTCCAGCTGTCCAGGTGCGTTATGCACACCGCAGGGGATGCTGTAGTGCTGCGATAATAACGGTCCAATTGGATAATTCTGCGATGTACGGCTGAACAACACTCTGGCCCACCGGCTGGTAGCAGCAACAACACGCATTAAACAAATTCAATACACACTGTCCAACGCAAAACGGTCGACCGGTTAAACGGTGCGAAACGGGCCGTTCCGCTAATTGTGGTCACCGAAAAAGTGAGTGCCGTCAATGCTCACATCGTGTACCCGAAAACTGGCACACGCACCAACATCCCGCTAGCAGCTGCATCACTAATCAGCTGTTCAGCATCCTTTCCGAGATGATTAGGAAGAACTACAAAGTAGGGCGGCCAGTAAAGTCCGATTGAACCGGTTTCCCTAGGACAAGCGAAAGGGTTTTAGCCTGAAATTAGGTAAATTTTCATTCATCCTCCCGGTCCCGGTAAATGGAATGTCCTTTCCACATCCATTTTTTACTACCCTAGCCGGCTTAAATTCTCAGGGCCAATCTTAACCCTTTCCCAACGCTCGGTTCCTGGACATTCGGGTTCACAATCGGTACTGAAGTACATTTGTGTGCGTGTGTGTTTGTGTGTGTGAGAATGTGTCCAGATGTGGTAAAAAAAGGACACCAGATCCGATGTTCCAAAACAACCAAGCAAGCAAACAAAACCCTCTAGCTGCATTCCACGAGGGTCAAAGACTACTTTCCCGTGGTCCAGAACAAAAGTCTCAATGTAGCATGAGAAAGAGAGAGAGAGAGAGGAAAAACATAAACTATGAAATCTTTGTTTGCTTTATTATCAATCTAGATATTATTCAATTTTCCCATTCAGGAGGTCCGGAGTTTGGCCACAGACCGCCGGCGCTCTGTTTTGTTTAGGCTCAACCCTTTCGGTGGCGCGCGAAAGGGTTGCCGATGCATTTGCGCTACCAGGAGACAGCTGGATGCTGGATGAAAAAGGGGACGCGCAGGACATTCAACTGTACAATAATCATCCGGGCGCATGGGGTCAGAGAAAAAAAGGAACTCGCTGAGGATTCGTTTGTTTCGCCGTGCTCCTATCATCCAAGTGTGTTTTTATTTAATGTGTTGTGTTTTTTTATTAATGCATTTCTATATCAAGACCCGAACCAGGGAGACTTGGACTTGCTTGGAACCCCATGCTTACTGAATAACCGTTTGTTGCAGGCCGACAACGTTTGACAGGACACGCGGAACGTGATTCCTTTTATTCAAATTACATAAAGCCGGAGCAGCTTGAAAAAGAGTGCCGGGAAACCAGTTTTCTTTTGAGGAAAACTTTGGCAATGCTTCCAATTTTTTTTCCTCATTTTTACTCAATACTGAGTGTGTGAAATTCTATGTTCCATCTCATTATATAACCCTTTTGAGTCGTGATAGGAAAATAAAATCATGTTGAAGTAGAGAACGGTACGGAAAATTGTTCTGCGCTCGTGATGATAGAACTATTCGTCAGTCCAAAAGGATAGTTCGTGTGAAGCAGCACTCAGTGTAGGTTCAATAATCAGTGGTGATTTTTGGGTTTTGTCGAATAAATGTGTTCAGAAGCACGTCACATTTTTGGAAAAAAGAAATTATTAAAAAATAATGCGTGATCCATGCATTCTTTTTTAATAATTCTTATTCTCATAAAAGGAAACTGCTGTGAAGTTTGTGTTTCATCATCTACTAGAAGATAAAAATATTCTCGTCGTAGTTTTCCGAGAAAAGTCTTTCATGCTGCTTTATTTTAAAAGCATGCTTTATTGTGGGAAAATCTCCACGACGAAATGATTAATCATAGGATGAAAAAAGTGAAAGGAGATAATTAAAAAAAATGCTTCTAAAATCAATTGTGGAATCAATTCTGTGGACTAAGAGGGAAGTGAAGTGTATTTTAAACTACTATTGATTCGATCTGTTCCTATATTAATGGCTTGAAACGAATTAAACGATCAATATCACTCCATATTCAGTATCCGTCAAAACTTATTGGAGGACCAAATGCAAACAAGTTCATTTTAGATTCGAAAATGCACATTTTATTTGTACCAATCTAGGCTTAAAACAGCAAAGCACCTACGAGCAACAGATTCCCTCAATAAGATTCTCATTCTTGCGACAATCCTTGCGTGTCATTGCGTACGCAGTGATGGAACCCTTCAGCTCTCTTATCAGTTGTTTGTTGTCTTCGCAACGGAATCGATTGCCTTCCAACATCAAACGCACCATCACCGGGAATGAATCGGACAAATCGGTAACCGTGATCCGTTCCAGCTGGTTCCGACGGAGATCTAGCTTCAAAACACGCGGCACGGCTTGCATCACGTTCAGGTCAAGATGTACGAAGCGATTATCGGCCAGATGGACGTACTTCAGGTGTGTCAGCGGTTTTTCCAAACTATTACTCACCGATTCAAGCTGATTGCCATCCAGCTTGAGCAGCAACAGCTTCGGAAACCGTATGATCGAACTAAAGTCAAACTCATAAATTTTGTTATACGACAGATCGAGAGTGATCAGCTTATCGAATGGTGGTATCTCGTCGACGCTTGTCATTTTGTTCTGTGGCATTTTGAGCAGAATCAGTGCCGACCCGTTTATCGCATTACTTTCCACCGTACGAATGCCGTTTCCGGTTGCAACCAGCTGACGAAGGCTTGCAGGGATATTCACTAGCTCGAGATGATTGTGGCTGACGTCGATCAGATCGAAATTATAACGACGCTCGAACTGTGCCATACTGAACGTCTTCAGGGCGTTGTGCGATACGTTCAGGGTCGTCAGTGAAGGGCACCCGCTGAACACTAGATCTCCAATCGTTGACAGATCATTCTGCTGCAGCTCTAAATTTTCCATCTCGGACAAATCATCAAACACGTTAGAATCCAGCTGCGTGATACTGTTTTCGTTCAGCTTCAAGGTTTTTAAATTACGCAATCGCTTGAACGCTGTACTGTGAATTGTGGAAATCCCATTGTGCGAAACATCCAGTACTTCAAGACGATTCGCACCGAAAAATGCTTCAGCTGGCAATTCGTTGATTTTGTTGCCTCTCAGATACAGTGACAGAAGCGATCTTGCATCGGCAAAGGTGTTCGAATATACTCGCTTGATTTCGCTGTTGGATGCGTTAACTGTGTCGAGCTTTGGGAACGTTTGGAACATGGCCGGCGAGATTGCTGCCAAAGTGGAGCGCTCGAACTGCACCTTGGTGAGGGTCGACGGGTTCGGGCTGACAAATTCAGTATGCATAACTTCATCGGCGTACAGCTTGATGTCAATAAGGCTGCAGCTTCGGTTTGGTTCCATCCTGCAGGAAAGTTTTTTCGAAAAAACGCTCTGAGGTAGCACGGCGGCTACCATCCTGGAACGAAATATGTGGAATATTTGATTATTTTGTGTATGAAACACTCCCTGAATATTCGTATCCATTGGTACTGAATTTCGCATGGACAATCCTCATTCAAAAAAGAGGATTAACGTTGGACAAGAAACGGAATGAATCGTTGTTCATCTCATCAGCGAAACAATCATTAAACTGACGAGCATGATTGTTTAGAAAAATATTATAAACAAGCCTCCGTACGGTAAAACCCGTGACACGCATAGAAGTGTCACGGCAATCAATACACGTAGATCAACATGAATGAATTACTACACTTTTTCTTCTTGACAAAACGTCATGCTAAGTCGGCCATCTTATTGCTAACCTTTGCACACACAGCATCGATTTTGAGAGTGTTTGCTTTTAGCACTGTTCATGATTTTCGAATTAATTTTTAATGAAAATGATAAATCCATCACTGTTCAAATGCTTCGTTGCAAAAATCTATCAGTGGTTTTATTTCAACACTAAGAAAAAGATGTTTCTAGGTTAGAGCTTTGTCACGAATCCTCTTGTAAATTTCAGCATAATTGAACCAGTACACATTGTCTCAATCACTTCACTGCCACTTTACTAAAACACATTTTTAAAACACGCTGTTTGTTCTGCCTCTCCATAAATTCACAACTATCTCAATACTTACACCAAAACTATGCACAGCTTAACCATCTTGAATCGACGATCGGAATGAAACTGAAACTCTCGCATGCTTCTCGGCTGAGTCGTAACACTTCGCTTTTAAAATAAATCCATGATAAGGAAGTGACCGGATTGATGTTATTTATTTTGCCCTCAACTTTAACCCATCGACAGCTGATAATTGCAGTTTCACGAGAAATAATATGCTTGCGGTGAGTAATTGTACTTTCCAGCAATAAAACGCCTTCAAGGAAGTGTTTTGTAGCATAAAGTGCGCTGAAAATTTGCAGCACAGATTCGAATTTGACACAAACACACCTGAAATAAAATCTCAACAGGTTCTTTATCGCGTCAACATTTCTATTCAAAGCACGCCATCATCGTTCATCCACTTGATCATGGGAAACACTCGTTCAGCGTTACATCAAATCAACATTCCGATTGCAATGTTTTATGCCGTCGGCATATCGGTAGGCAGTTTTGATTTCTTTTAGTATGTTTATATTGATTTTAATGAGAGTTTAGCTAAAAGGGAACCGATTGCGCTGAACTGGTTTGCTGGAATTATTTTATTTATTTATTTGCTTTCATTATTACGACTAATAGCGTTTCGTCAATACCGCATGTGTTGACTAATTATCAATTTTTCAAAACATTATCTCCTTGGGTACTGTCTCACGCATTAATTCTATCAGTAATCCCAATCAGTAGATGAAAAGTGGAGGAAGTACTAAAAGAAATAGTGAATAATATACTCTAAAAAATAACAAGCGACAACAAGTGCTCTGTACGCGAAAGAAATTAAATTTAAGTAAGGTGAGTGAGCGTGGGACAGCCCTGTGGTGTGGCGACAATGGCGCCGGTAAGTCATTAAGCCAAGAAGGAAAAGGTAACATGAGCTAGAATTTCCCCAAATCGCGTTATAACAATAGTTTTTCTCAACTCTGTAATTTTCAAAAAGTAGAACGTTATATCAGTTGCTACATTCTTACATCGAGCCAAATAAAAGCTATCGATAAAAACATTGTTCGACATCTCTCATCGTTCTCAACGGCACTCCGTATTAAGTTTGAAAACAAAATCATTCCAGTTACAAAAATGCACTTTTTATTTATTCTGATCTAACCTTCAATCACTATAAAACTGTTACACACGTCAATCCAGAACCTACGAACAACAGTTTTTTTACGAATCGCGACGATTGCGTACACAGTAATGGTTGCTCCCTTCAGCTATCTTATCTGCAGTAACGCACCTCTCACTGGCATCGAACAAATCGCTGACCGTGATACGTAGCAGCTGGTTCTGATGGAGCACCCAAGATCCAACCAGATCAAGATGCACAATCCGATTAGCAACCGAATAAACTTACTTGAGATGCGTCAAACTGATTGCCATGCAGCTGGAGTAGCGCCAACTTCGGAAAACGTGTCATCGAACTGCACTCAAAGTCATTAAGTCTGTTATACGACATATCGAGATAGGTCAACTTTGCAAACGTTGGTATGTCGGCAATGCTCGAAATCTTATTTCGTGACAGCTTGAGCCGAACCAGTGCCGACTGAGTTCCACTACTTTCCACCGTATGGATATCGTTTTTGGATGCATATAGTTGACGAAGACATCCAGGGATGTTCACAAACTCGAGATGATTGTGGCTGACGTCGATCAGATCGAAATTATAACGACGATCCAGCTTGTTCAAATGGAACGTCTTCAGGGCGTTGTGCGATACGTTCAGGAACATCAGTGAAGGGCACCCGCTGAACACTAGATCTCCAATCGTTGTCAGATCGTTCTCCTGCAGCTCTAATCTTTCCATCTCGGACAACTCATCAAACAAGGTCGAATGCAGATGAGAGATATGGTTGTCGTTCAGTCTCAAGGTCTTGAGATTAGACAAATGCCTGAACGCTGTACTGTGAACTGTAGCGATCAAGTTGTCCGAAAGATCCAGCCATTCAAGACGATTCGCACCGTAAAATGCATCGGCTAGCAATTCGGTGATTTGGTTTCCTCTCAGACTCAACGCTTTAAGCGCCTTTGCATCTTCAAAGGTGTTTGAATACACACGCTCGACATGACTGTTATGTGCATCGACTGTTTCCAGCTTTAGGAAAGTTTGGAACAGAATCGGCGGTATTGCTGCCAATGAGGAGCGCACGAACTCTACCTTGGTGACTTTCGACGGATACTGGCTGAAAAATTCGGTCTGCATTACTTCATCGTGGTACAACTTGACGCTGCTAAAGCTGCAGCGTTGGGTTGTCTTCATATTACAGGTGAGGTGCTTCGCAAAAGCGCTCGAAAGTAGCCCGGCGGCTACCATCCTGGAATGAAGCAAGTGGAATGCTAGATTAGCTGTTGTGTACACTATTTAGTTAAAGATTGACCGATTTACAAGATCATTTCTGATATATGTAAGGATTCCTAGACTTTATTTTGGCAGAGTAACTGAGCATTTGCTCAAAGGTTTTCCTGTTTTTCTGAGGTGTAACTTTGCTTATTGAATTAAATAAAAATATTCATCTTTAGGACACGATAAAAGACTTTAAAAACTAAAATCATTAACTTCATTAGCAACGAAGCCAAGATAAGCCAAAAATTATAAAGTTCAACATTTTAGTATAACTGATCGGATGAATCTAATGGATCTGCAGAATCAAATCAGTACACATTGTCTTATTCACTTCAAATAATCAGTCACTGTTCTGCACTGCCCCCTTTATCAGAACACATTTCACTGTATAATTACAACTATCTCAATACTTACAATAAAACCACGCACAGCTTAACCATCTTGAATTGGCGATCGGAATGAAATTGATGCTCTCTTATACTTCTCCGGTAGGGCTACTCGAATTAGCCTTTTACATAATTGTATGATAAGAAAGTGATCGAATTGATTTGTTATTTGTTTGCAGACAGATTATAATCGCAGTTTTACAAGCAATTATGTGCTGGCGCGAAACAGCTGAACTTTCTGGGAATTGATCACGGATTTATGTTATTTGTTTACCAGACAGCTGCTAATCGTAGTTTCACGAGAAATGATATGTTTTCTTTAACTGATTGCCCTTTCCATTAATAGAACGCCTTCTAGGAAACGTTTTAAAGATTAATTGAATATTTACAGTCAATATTGCTTCATGATGCATGTGCTAAACATATTCTCCCAATCAGGATTTAAATAACTGCCCTTTAGCTTACAAACACACCAGAAATAAAATCCAATTCTCATCAGGTTCTTTATCGCGTTCAATATTTCTATTCAAAGCACGTCATCATCGTTTATCCAATTGATCATGGGAAACACTCGTTCAGCGTTACATCAAATCAACATTCCGATTGCAATGTTTTATCCCGTCGGCATGTCGGTTGGCAGTTTTGCTTCCCTATGGTATGTTTACGTTGTACTTAACGAGAATTCAGCTAAAAGGGAAACAACTGTCCAGGACTGGTTTATACAGTGGTAAACAACATAGAAAACATAATTATGTCGATTTGGTTTTCCCCCCACATTGATAATTGAACCTGAGGCCCTTTGGGTGCAAGCCGGATATGCTCTTCGCAAGTCTACGTTCCATATTTTTCTCTGTTAAAAACAAATTAAAACTAATTCTATTTGGACTACGTTGCATCGATCAATTATAGTTTCAATTTTCACACTAATAGAAACAAATGATGACCCGCTTATAGATGAAGCTGTCCACTGGTTCTCATCCAGTGCGTACCACCACATTAAAACCTTTCTAATGAGTCTAATTAATCAACAAAACCTCCTCGCTTTTACACCTTCGTTTGCCACGCTGTACCTCTGCTTTCCTTTGGGTATTCTCTCACATTTTTCAGAGACATTCTGCATGAGCGATGCGTTACGGGGCACACGCTAATTTGCCACGGTCACGGGTGATTTCGAAAAGCCGCCGAATAAATCAAACTCAAACGCGCATCGACGGTCTGAAGCTATCTCGGAGGATCGGTGGGCTCGACGCTACTTATTCCGTCAATCAAAAGTCCATCCAAATGCAACACTATCGTGCTGGCTGGAAAAAAAGCATTTGACCCTTGGCTTGCGGGCCCACGAAGATGTAGAAACATTCTTCACGTTCTTGCGTCAGCTGAGAACACACATCGTCCCGTTTGGGGCTTTCTGGGTGATGACCGAATCCACCAAATGTTTTGCTGATTTTGTTTTGCTGGCTGACGAAAGGCCCCCGAATAAAAAAACCAATATTGCTTTGTGAACGTGTGTGTGTGTGCGTGCGAGAAAGAGAAAAAGACGTAGTACAGCCGGCCCAAGTAGAGAGAACTGTCCATTACCGGCCCTGTGGCCGTCAGCGGCACCATCAACCATAAACATCCACTTTAATAATGATTATTTGAAAACATTTATTATAAACTGCTTAATTACAGAGGCTCGGTCCGAGACCGCGAACGCGCTCCGGTGCTGGCACCTTTAGTTCGGTTCGGTTCGGTTTTGTTTTTTTTTCGGATCTCTCCTCACTCCGACCGTTGAGCAGCCCGATTCCTAAGGAGCAACGAGTTTGCCGCTTTCAAGCTTGAGGCCAGCTCTCAGGATGACAGGACAGGCTTGTGCAAATTTTTGGTTGAAGGTTATAGCATGGCGAGCACAGAAGGAACCGCTAAAGAAAAGCGTCTGAAATGGTGAAAAACGCTAAAACCATCGCTTTCACGAGATCACGCTAAATGGATGGAAGCCACCTGGAAGTACTTCAGAATGCGCACCAGAAGTGTGTGTGCTGTCGCCCATAATCCTTAGATGTTGATGCCTGGGAGAGACAGTGGATAGGAGAAAAAAAACACACCCGAAAGGAACTGTTTTTCTGGACGTCATTTGTGATGTTTGCACAGTGATCGTTTTGCTATGGGTTACCGTTTAACATCATATAATTATGACAAGACGAAGAAAAAAAACGTACAAAACCGAATCGGAACTGGTTCCGCTTGTGGCGTTTTAAGATAGTGTCAAAGAAATGGGTTTGAAGTGAACCACTGCCAGGTTTTTTACTGCAATTTTCAGATCCTTAAAAGCCACTCTAACTTACTTTGAATCCGATATTTTTTCTAAATAATGTAAGCCTTTAAGTAACTTACAATTCAACAATTGTGTCAGTCTTGTTAACACATAATCCTCCTACTTTCATTGTTCTAAAACATTTTCAGATTTAATATTACGTTGAATATCGTCTCGTCTTTCATTCTCATTGCAAGTGGAGTATGCCATAAATAGTTCATATAATATGCCTTTTGAAATTGATTCATCAAACATTCAAAGGCATCATCTGTTATAATTGATCAGCCGGACGAAGGCAATCACCTGAAACAGACAATTGATAGACATACAAAATCTGGTAAATATAATTGTTAATTACATTCAACGGGCAGGTTTAATTCAAGTGGACTAAACTCAATTACTGTAATCAGAGCTTTTCAATTTGTGTGTATACCTGCCGAAGCCGAAAAAATAAACACGTTAATCAATGATTCAATATACTGTGTGTACTGGTGAATGGTGGAAGCATTACACAATCCAGAACCGAGGGTGTTTTATTAGTTTTAAAATCATGCAATTTTTGTGCTGAATCCCGTGGCATCCAACAGACATTTTATTTTTTTTATTTTTGATAATTTTAGCTTTAATGCTTAAATGTTATGCTATGCTTCAATATTTCCTGACTGCGAAGACCTTTGATGTTCATTTAAAAGTCGAAATTAATTGTTAACTTAAACCGAGTAACTGTTGTCTTAAACCCTATTTTCATACAACAATCACTCAACAATAGCGTAGAGACCAAATACTTGAAATTAAAAACAAAGAATTAAGGATTGAATTTCACCCAAAACAAACATTGAACAAGCAACGGAGCAGAGAGCTATTTTGAATAAAAAATAAACAATAGTTCAATAACGAAAAACAAAAGACATTTTCTAGAAAAGGTAGCTAACTTCGTCAATTAAATCAATTTTCAAAAAAGCAAATGTTATTCTTTAATTTCCAGTCTAAATATGAATTGAAAATATTTTACCTAAAATATATTATTTTTAAAGACCATATACAGATGTTCTCCTCAGCACAAATCGCTATTACGATTGCGACCCATCGATTCTCTATTCATCCAGCAGAAATCCATCTCAAAAACCACCTTCGCCACAGCACCGAACCAAGCAGGGTTTTACAGCGTCATGAATTATTTTTAGCACCGATTGCCGCTCTTGTGCAACATTGTGTGTGTGTGTGCTCGTTCGCGTGGTGCTTACCGGCAGGACCGTGCCGATCATCGTTGGCACCATAAACTTTATACGATCACCTACATCCGCTTGACGTTCGCCGAAACCGATCGGTTACATACGAACCCTAGCTCAAGCAAGCAGTGCAATCGTGGTCAACACCCACCCCATGAGGGACAGTTGAACGTCCGTCCATGCATCTATGCAGTACGACCTGCACGAACGCCATGACAAAGTATGACGATGAGTATGTGTGTGTGTGTGTGTGTGTGTGTGTGTGTGTGTGTGTGTGTGTGTGTGTGTGTGTGTGTGTGTGCTTTTTTATGAATGAATGCACCACCCGTAATGGCCAACACGCGCGAAAGAATACAAACCATAAGTGGAGGGCGTGTGTAATTTCTGACGATTCCCCCTCGAATACACAGCGGTACCCTTCGAGCACGGATTGCATCTTTGATTGGTTTCGAATGGTATTGTTCGCGGGTATTGGAAACACGAGCTGGAAGGGTTCGTCATCAGCGCGCGTGTACAAGTCACCACCGCGTACCCATTCTTGGCTACGATTTACTGTGTCATAAGTTAGGTGAAATTGATTCGCGACACATCGACGATCGTTAGGCTGGATGCACGATGCTGGGGCGCTGTGGTTTTGTAGTGTACGTATGTCTATTTTCTATTACTTTGTGAACACGTGAGGAAATGTGTAATAAACTTTATGTCGTGAACAACACGTTAGGATGATGGTGAGAAGATAAGTTGAGGTTTTTCATAATGTTTAATCGGTTTTCAGGAGAGAACATGTAACGTAAGAGTTAAAAAATGAGAAAATAGCTATAAAATAATCTACTTTTATGGATCCTCTTTCACATTATATTTTACATGAACTATAAACTTGCTAATACGCATTGAAGTGTTGAGTCAACATACGTCCAATCCAATATCAACACTCCATCATACCAGAATAGATTTTACCGCATTAAAAACTCGCTTCATTTAACTCTTTCACTTAGCTAATCCACTCAATCTATGATTTATTCTAAGTTGCATTAATCCCACCAGAAAAATGCCTACAAAGTGGTTCGCTTTAATCCGATCCGAAACCTCGACCACCATTACTGTACTAGCCACTATGTCTCCGATTTGCAATTACTGGCAGTTATTTGCAAACCCCCTGTACCTTCCATTGCCATTTTCCACCCAAAAGATACCCACATCACCCACAACCAAAAACCTGAACGGCGGGTGGAAATGATGCACGCGTGGGAGGTACGATCGATCCAATGCCAAATAACTAGCAGTGAGGTTCGCGGGCAACCGTGGGTCGCTTCCAATAAAACCGGCGTGCCAATAAACTGATGATGACGATAATTTGTTGTCTACATGTGTTTTGAATTATCGCAATCGTTTAAGCATTCCCAAGGGTGGTTAGGGTAGCCCGCGTGCTTGGCAGGGGCCCTTTCTAATTCGCGAACACACAGCGCAAAGTCACCGACGATTACCGGTCGGATTCAACTCTATCAAACATTCTCCCGAATGCCGCGCATAGGAAGCGCTGGATCGGTGAGGTTGAGATGCGCCAACGTTTGATAATGGGAAGAAAAAAGATCCTCCAAGTCCGCCAAGTAATGCACAGGGTCAGAAGGAAAGGTTAAAGCCTACAGTCGTTGCCGATGCACGATTGTCGTCCGCCTCGGTTGGTAACATCAAACGTTTTTGATCGTTTCCTTCACTATTTCTCCGTTAGCGTTTGGTTCCGTGTGCTTACGGTGGTTCTCTGCCGTTTCCTAAGGGACCCCATTACGTTTGCCCCTCGGTGAAACGGTATTAAGAGCCCCTCACTCGATCATGGCTGACTGATAGTGGAAATGTGAAAAGCGGTATTAACACCTTGGATAAAGTTTTCGCAGCATAGTCGGTGGTGTATGTGTGTTGGAATTTTCACATGCACATTCTTGGCCTTTGACCACAAATATTTTTTCCCATTCTCCGTTTAGCGAGATGGAGGTAATTAAAGGTGAATTAAGAGTTGGCGGCGCTTTTGCGGTGGATAAACTTATCTGGTGGTAATTTTCTTAAGTTGTGGCTTACTTCTTCGTGAAATAGGAAGATGTTGCTTTTTCTTATTTTGATTTTCCAACTGTTAAGATAGCTTTACATGGTTTATCCTTGGCTAGAACAATCAGTTTCTCCTTTGCTAGGAGAAAACAAAATTTTGTGCTCTGACAACAATGTTGTTGAGATATGAAGAAGGAAAGTTTTCGAAATGTCTGTCAGAATCCCTCGTGTGTGCAAAAGAACTGCTCAGAGTAGAAACTAGAATTACAATTACTCAGCGATCCATCGGTTATATGTAAGAGACGAATGTTGTCTAGGAGACTCAAAGCTTCTATAAATTTATGAAACCATGGGTATGGAATCAGAATTGCCCTAAGCAATCACGTTTCAAAAATATTTTGATTCATTAACCATGACGAGATCATCAGAGCTTCAAAAGATTAGGGCTAGAAATACTGATTGGTAGAGCGATTATTAACAAACAAAGGAAGCTAACGTTGCTTCAATAAAAACAGCGACAAAGTGTCTTCCAAGGACTTAAAAAAAAGAAACTTTAAAAAAAGGGAGGAAAGGAAGATTTCTAAACTTTTGATCGAAATAATAAAGCTGAGCTTACTTTCGTTTAATTATCAAAAGACTTTGAAGATAATATAAATATCGTTTATAAATTAAACCCATAGACTAACACTTTTTCAACTTGATTCCAATAAAAATAAAACTTTCATTCAATCGATGCCTGATCATTGTTTAATTTTTCTCGAATACAAAGCATTCCATAATTTTCTTCCAAATCTGCTCATTCCGTCACGCAAATCAAATCAATCGTACAATGTAAATCATTCTTGCAAAGATTTCCTGACCCATCGAAATACACCTCGGTTGGGACATTAAATTCGAAAAAAAACCAACCATCAGGCCACCATTTACCCACCTCGTACACATGCTATAACTTCATCATTACCGCCTCCCGCCCGCATCGCATTCCCGCGCACCGTATGCTGATTATACATACATGCTTCCAGCAGATACCCGAACCTTATTATCATAAACCGTTAGCCCGTTATCATTGCTAATGCGTTCGCTTTACGGTTCCGTCACGATCACACTTTGCCACACCGCGGGTCCTACGTTCGATAATGAAAGGTCCTTTTCGGTGTTCTTACGCTGTTCGCAGTTCCTACCTTCGCGCACACTGGCGAAGCAGCGCATTGCGTGCTGCGAGCTACGTGTCAATAATTTCTCGTCGAGTAGAAATAATAAATTCGAAACCACCTCGCACCATGCAGAAGGTCACACTGGTATTTTCTTCTGACTTTTTTTTTGTTTTTTGTTTTTTTTTTTGGGTGGGTTTTGTTTTTCGGTAGCAAACATGATTGATGACGAACGGAAAGCGCATCATTGGGGTTTTTTTTTTGTTTCTCCTCTTCAGCTCTTGAAAGCTCTCGAACCTCACGGTACACGGCTCGATAATGGAAAAGCGATAAGAAAGCGAGTGGTAAGCAGTTTACTTTTACGTACTGCAACTGCACAAAGCGATGATAAATTAACTCACGAAACCAATAAAAGGGATCGCAAAATCTGGAAATCATCTTCGCCCGTTCCATTCCACAGCCGAAACCCACACAGGGCTTTCCCGCATATGGGATGGTCGATCGAATGACCGGGACCGATCGCTTCCCATTGCAAAAAAATAACCGCAGGACATTAATCAAGCACTTTGTCGATGATTGTGAAATTGTCATGTCAGCACAAAACTATTTCTTTACAGTTTGCAGTTTTTCCTCTCCATCTCATTGTGTTTATTGTTTTATTGCTGAGCGATTGTTTTGTTTCAATCTTTTCGCCGTTTCTTCATTTAATTTTCTTCCTCCTGGGGATAAAAAATGGCGCCCGTAAACTTCACCGAAGTAGGTCATTGAAATTCTGTACTTTATTTCCGCCCGAACCAGTTCTCCACTTTATCAGCTGGGCGCACAGCTATGCGGGTTGGATCTCATCATGTTTCACGGTTCCAATCGTCCCACTGGCCGACCGATGGATGCTTCTCGACATCCTTCCGCCCTAAAGCACACCCATTAATGGAGATACAGCAACAATAATAGCACACAAAAAAATCAATTACATGTATCATGTTTCGATGAAATTATGATTGCTGTCGATTTTTATTTATCGCTTCGCTTCCACTTTCAAACCTACCTCCCTACACCCCAACAAGTCCAGAAACCGACCCGAAACAGGGTCCAATTACGCACAAAAGCGACATTTTGGTCGATCGTCAGTGAATCTGGCATAATGATCGATTATCGTGGCTGGTGGGCAAAACAGGGAGAAGTATCGAAATGTGTGAGCTTCAGCGTAGTACACCCCGGTTTGGTATGCGTGTTTGAGGAAGCTCAGTTTGAGCAGAAGAATACCTTCTGCCACAAAGAAAAGAATGCTGAAGAGCCAGCCTTTCCTCCCTCAGGAAATTTCAAATTTATTATCAATAGATGCTTTTATTCGAGAGCTGAGTTCGTTCGTTTAATTTGTTTAATTTGTGTCTTCTTTTGAAGGATCAACAGCTTATTCTGGACCTGAAGCATATCCAAAAATTTGATCAAATGTTCTTACCAGTGGAATCAAGATGTGGGACAACATCTTCTAGTGCAACAAGAAAAGTTGTTTGAGATTTGGCGGCCATTGCTACTGACCAGAAAGTGATTGACTATCTCCAACGTACGGGCAAACGTTAATTATTTCTATTAATTCCAATTTGCAAATATTTATTTAAAATACTTCAAACCATGCCTGTTATCCCATCACACCAAGCTTGCTAAATGCAACTCTCCAACATCATCGACCGGGAGGTCTCGACTGATTCATTAGGTTAACCTGCAACCTACCTGACCCCGGCAGTGACGATGTCATCAGTGATCTGCGAGACGAAAGCACTCGCGTCTTAGCCCAGTAGGCAAAACCTTTCCCGTTGCTTGCCTTCCAGTCTCGCCAGCAAAACCAATCAGAAAAAGTCGTAGGGTTGATTCAATTGACACCGTTTTACGAAACCACCGTCCCTATTCCTAAACCCAGCGTTGAGTTTCGCTGCCGACTCTAACGCATCGATCGTTTGCCACGATCCTTTCGCAAAAAAAGGGGTTGCCGACAACAACCGTACGGTGGATCCGAATGTTTACAGCGTTTGGCCTGAGATGGGAAAGCGCAACCTGACGGCACGGACCGTACGGCTAGAGGTCATCCCGCGGTGACGCGGTTTCATTTATTATTCCGTCGCGGAGGCTTGTGCACGATGGTTTTTAACATCCCCAGTGTTCCGCGATTCACTCATGCACTGTACGCCCGCTCGCTGCATTTGTCTTTAGCGATCGCGCACAGCGCCGAGGAAGACGAAGACACGAACAGCTACACAGCATCTACAGCGTAAAAAGGAAAAAAAGGGCTCAAGACAGTATTCTCACACACTAAACGGTACTGGCCGGTGTTGTTTTTGTTTTTTTTTAATGTTTTCCTTTTTCTTCTCGTAATGCTGTTGCCCATTTAAACCGTACGGAACCGTGCAAAAGGATCGCGGGCTCAGGTGCATTCGTAAATCATGCCAGGCACCGTATGTGAGACACACTCGTCCGTCTCCGTTGTCATCATCATCATCGCCATCCGTAATAAAGTTGTGCAACATGTCGATGGACATGGTTTGATCTTGTAGTGTAACCTTTGCTCATACCGTCAAAGCTTGGCACGGTTTTTGGACGACTCCAGTGTGGAAATGAACCTCCAAGTGTTCACTTCGGACGTCATAACAAACTGAAGACAATTAGGAAGAAAAACTGTGGGTTGTTAGCTTTGCTTTAATTTAGCAACTAATTTCAATGCATTAATTAATATTTGTGAAGATCTACGTTATAAACAAAATAATAATATTAAGCTGTTTCTAGTGCGATTACAATCATTAATTCATCATTTGCAAGGCAATAAATAATAGACGTACAAGGTTTAAGTTGGACTTAATGATATGGATTAAGCAGCTACACGGTCAGCCCGTTCCTGATGAATTGAAATTAAGTAGATTGAACATCGTTATCAAGAATCCTACTCCATTTTTAGTTCATTATTCGAGATGCTTGCATATCGTCTTTTGTGAGTTAATGTTTTATATCAAAAGCCCTTTTTTATCGATGATTATCCTTGATCCGAATTTGACTTAGGGTTGCGTCTATTAGAGAAAACTGATATCTTAGCATAAAAAGAATGTTTAAAGAGTTTTAAAAAGATTTTTTTATTAAGAAATGACAAAACGAAGCTCATGATCAAACAAGCT
Source organism: Anopheles maculipalpis (assembly GCF_943734695.1). NCBI lineage: Eukaryota > Metazoa > Arthropoda > Insecta > Diptera > Culicidae > Anopheles > Anopheles maculipalpis. Next base: position 85,381,525 of record NC_064872.1, read on the forward strand.
AACTAAGCTTTTCAATCGGATTTTTCTCAATCGTATGGACAAGCTATTACGAGAACTCAAGTCCAATATTTGCCTGGTCGATCTGTATTTGCGTTCATTCGTCAAAACCAATATCAAACCTCCAACAATGTAAAACCCTTCCGTGTTACACGTTGGCTTGCATAGAATTTGCACACCATGCTTCGATTTCTGTGTAAGCATCAGTTTTTCTTTGCTAACCACTGACCATATGGCAAACCTTCGGCCAATCTGGTCATGTGGAATGATTTTTTTTTGTGTGTCCCTTCAAGCCAACAGTTCTCAATCCATACCGTATGCTATCGTTTCTAACTGAATCGTCATTGTAATGCCCATTGTTTGCTCCAGCATGAAACATTACACCATGAAGAATATCCCAAAAAATTTGCAGATTGCCCTCAGAAACATAGCAGCAGAACCGAAACAGACAAACTGTTGTCACACAAAAGCAAAAATTTCACCCAAAAAGATCTCAGCTGTCGAGCTACAGGCCCTGATTTTGACCCGTTCCTGTGTAGCTTTGTCGTCTGGCATTGTGGTCGTCGGTTAGCTCTGTCGGAGTCTTGCAGCGCCACCAAATTAAGTGTATGTGCTCTCTGTGTGTGTATGTAAAGACTTTCGACCCTTTCACCCCATGTTGGCGCCCCCAAAAAACGCATCATCCCCATAATTTTCGTGTCGAAAGTATGCCCTCTTTGCACAGCTTCGTTGCTTCTTTTTTCTCCTGCACGTCCATTGCTTTTGCTTTGAGGTTTGTTATTTTGAACAAAGAATGCGTCTGCTGCGGGAAAAGCACATGTAAGACGAACCATGCACGCATGTATGCATGTTGATGGGGTCGTTCGTTGCTCCGCAAGCGATGGCAAAGAAAGAGAAATGCAATCTCATCATATTTCCGCACCGAAATACAAAAGCAAAACGTGGTGGAAAAAATGCATTGCCTCCATCCGGGTGGTCAATGTTGAGTGCAAGCTGTGGGAAGGAGCGGGGGGGGGGGAGGGGGGTAGTGCAACGTGTGCCGGTGCATCGCCGGCATCTCGAATCTGTCCAATATTCTCGGGTCAGTTCGTGGAACTCCATCCAGGCAGCAGGAGCTCTCTCTCTCTCTCTAAAAACGTTCGTTGGTGAAGTTAATTAGTTTGATATCGGCCACAGTTTTCCGTCCCCAAGGAGGGAACCGAGGTTCATTGGCCTACCCGTGCGGACAGTTTGTTTTCCCTGCACCCTTCCACCGACCCACTTCCGACCCCGTTTGCTATGCAGTTATAATAATGATATCAGCTGTAACAATAATGAAAAGCACATCCGTCGATAATGATTTCTTGCAATCACCACCGCGGACTCCTTCATAGCTTCCGTCCGTCATGTACGCGGGGCTTTTTTTTTTTTTTGAAGATTGTCAGACCACTCCTTCCAGAACCGTAGTCTCCAGTGGGTAGAGCTCAAGAGAACGCGCGTTGGCTCATCCCATGCCCCGGTGTGGTCCCGAACGCAGGTTTTCCACGTATTTTGCGGCTCGAAAGAAAGCAAAGTGGGAGGCTTACTTACAGAAAACATTAATTAAGTAAATGTAACTCAACTGTAACCATCAAGATTACTTCGGGAGGGATGGTGGGGGGGGGGGTTGGTTTCGTCTTTTGATACATTTCCTTCCAACGGTATACGATCGCACGATCGCTTTTGTTTTACCCCGTTTTTGTCCGGCTGGGGATAGTTTCTTCTTATTGCTGCCCTTTCCTCACGGGTTTCGTCATAATGGTTTAGTTTGATGAAATTAATTACTCGTGATAACATTTTTTTTTGTTGCGAAATTGTTTCATTGGAAAACCATCGGTTGTTGGTGTTAGATGTGCTGGCTGGCTGGCCGGCTGGCTGGCGAATTGGGTAACAAACGGGTGTGCGAATAATAAAATAATTAGATTCCTTGTAATAATTGCTGTCGGGTTGGTTGATCAGTGATGTGTGGCGAATAAAATTTACCCAGAACAATACAAGACGGGGTGGGTTTTTACAAAGTGTTTTTGTTCTTTTTAAAAATATTGATCGAAATCAACGAGTCTCATCTTCTCTTTGGAATATTTATTTATTTACGTTTTATTTCTTTTTTGTTTAGTTTGTTAACCTTTTTGCTCTACTTTTGACGGTTGCTTTCTTGTGCAAAACAGTTTTTTCTTGTTTTCCTTGTTTAATTTAACATTTTTTGTATTATTTTTCACATTTTTCTTTTATTTTTTTGTGCCCGAGGGATGAACTGATCAGAAAACCTTTTGCAAAAAAAATGAATTAATCAAATTATGTTCTCCTTTGTCTATTTTTAATATTCATTTTCCTGTTTTGATGGTTTAATAATATTTTATTTATTTATTTAACACTTTTTTATATTTATTGATTGTCTATTTATTAACCTTACCATTGTGTAAACTTTTCACAATTTTCATGGACATAAGGCAATCACACCAACTTAAACGTGCCAAACATCACACCGCCAAACAATCATCACATAGCCACAACACGACGGTGATTGCACTCCCTTATCTCGATCTGAAGGTGCATAACGAAGTTGTACTGTATTTAATTATTTTTGGCATTCTAATCCACTGCAACTGCAAGAAATTGGGCTCCCGCCGACAATAAACAAACAGTTAATCGTTCCTTCGTATCATCCATGCTCACGCTAGGCATAGAGTGTACCCGTTGACTTTATAGCCAGCCTCCAAGCGAAGCGCCATACATGTCTTCTACATCCAACCGTCCCGTCAAAAGGGCCCATAAAGTGCAAATCTTTAAATCCTCCAGCTTCAAACCGAACCACCAACATCTCTAGTCACGCTTTTGGTTCACTTTTGCTCCTGGTACCGGTAAGAGGTGAGAGGATTGCCGGCGGATTACACCGTGTACAGCTTAGAAAATGGGTGCCGTGTGTCAAACAAATTACACCTAGACCACGGCGTTTGGCAACACGACGAAGCATATAGCATAATTGAATCTGATATTGATATATCCTGCACAAACACCTTCCTTCGCACGGGTGCACCGCACCGGCACGATCCGGTGGTGGCTGCCGTGACTTGCGACGAACCCTGGTGTGATTCGAAAGATTCGGTTAAAACTGTTTACCATATTCATCGCGCAGAATTTGCGCAACCAATTCTGTGCACAAAGTACACAGAGACGGAGCGCGGGCGTTTAGGATTAAGTTAGCTGCCGTTGCCAAGCGGGCTGGGATTGGGGATTCGATTTTGCTGGGCAGGCAGGCAGGCAGTGGAGTAATAATAAACCTTCGGCAAACCTTCGGAAATACAGTGACATGGGACTGTGTTTTTGGAGAGGAGCAACATGTTTACAAATCGTGAGCAAACATTTAACATTGTTGATGTTCATTACAGCATTACGCTGAAAATGTTAAGAAAATAATAGTTTTTGCTTTATTGAACTCCAATTAAATGTAAAATATCTTTAAGTGCCTTGAAATATGGATTTTTTGAATTTTAACTCTTGATTAGATCTCTCTACTTCAGCTTTAACAATTTAGCTCCCCGAAACTGTTTACTAAACTAACACGAAAACACTAGAAACACATTTCAATCGTTTGGCAAGCAAACCTTCTTCACACAATCCTCTCATTGAGTGGGACCACCGGATGGATTCAAGCAGCAAAAACGCGCGAAAGGAGCGCCCTTAATGAAGCATACACATGGAGAAATAACGCCGTGGCCTGGGCCGTACCGTGCAAATGTTTGCACTCATAATACAATAATCGTGTGTAAACATTAAACTTTACGCTGGCAATCGTCAGCGCCCTGGTGCACCTTTCGTTTGCATTGGCAGGCAAGTATTGCAGAATCCATCCATTGCCATTCGACCAGCTTCTTCCAAATGCCTTTTGATTGTTGCAGAAAAACGGGAAACGATAATTAGGCACACCCTGTGATCAATTTATCGCATTGTTTAACAGTAGAATTTCAGCGCTAAACTAGAGTTTGTGTAATTATTTTTAACACCGGGTCGATATTTGCTCTGGTTTGATTTTTGCTAACTCTCTGTACAGTACCTTAGTTTGAGTAGGGAACTTCCTGCAAAAGTTTGCCGAAAAACACAGATCGATATTGATCACTGCTGAGGTCAAGTGACGTTCACAGATGCTGCTTTATCTCACGGCATTTTTGACAAATTTTGAATAACAATTTCCTTCTTGTTCAGGACATTCCCTATCATTCTTCAGGGCCATATTTTACATTTATCCCTCTACCCTTCAGTCCTCACTATCGGGAACAGTCCAGATGAACCTTTTTGATCCTATCCTAGCTATCTATCCTGCCTTATATAATTTATAGGAATATAATATTTATAGTGCTACACGTCGAAAAAAACCATCAGCCTAAGCCTTGGATTTATCGTAAGCTTCTGCAGTAAAATGACGCAACAAACCTGTTGGATGGTTGGAATCAATCGATCGAGGAAGGGCCATGCTGTTTCCAAATTCTTCGCTATAGAATAAAGAAATCTTAAATTGCAGATCATCCTCAGATGATCATTCCTAAGAGACAATGGGTGGTTGAATTGATTCCAAGTATGACCATTATCGAATAAACTCTTTGAATTAAGTTCCATAAGTCATTCGTGAAAAGGGGAGTCCATTTTGAAATCTGGTCTATTCGCATACGAATACGAAATTGATGGTTTATAGTCGAGGAATATTTTCAAACACAGGATAAGCAATCATCACAGATGTATCTAACTATTCCCATAACATTCCACCGTTTCGTAGATAAACATTGTTTCCCGTTGTGATGGTTGTGGGAGATATTTTCACGCTATCATCATCACGGCACAAACGCCCTTATGCACAAGCAAAATGTCTAAGGTTCATTTTCCATCGATGCATGCAGCACTGTAGCACCGTCACTGTTTCGTTATAAAGCTGTTGATCCAAATTATAGGGGCCACGGATGTTGATTACGGGTAAAACCTACCCTCGGGGCGTCCGTTGGTTTGGGCCGTGCTGCAAATTTGTCTAATATTTGCAAGTGCACCATTCAATCCGATGATCGCATCGGGCTGTCCGGGCGGTTTATTTGCATAGGTCTCTATGGTTCGCCGGTTCTAGTGACTTACCAAGTCCCATTATGCCCTTAAGCGTTCAACAAGTTGCTGGCGTGACAGGTTCAAATGTTTGTCCTGGGAGTGGTAAAGTCCTGGCTCAGCTCTTCGGTTTGTGGCTGGTAGCGAGGGTTTTGCTGATGTTTCTGTTGCTGTGAAAACAACAGTGAGATTGCCTTGAAGGCTCGTCAAAAATAAGGTAACAACTGAGGTAAAATTATTACCCCGCTTTCCGTACAGCTGCTGCTGTTCCACTATGTATGTTCTGAATGTTAAATATGGCGATCATGCAATCGGTTTGATTGAACACCCAGCAATGTATAGCAATGCACGACACTGTGACCTAAAATATCTTCACGAGAAGTTTAGGAAAGGAGAAACCATCTTACCACCCTTCGGTCCACACAAAGATCGCCGATCGGGACGTAATTTGTCCATCCCACACACACACACACACACACGCTTCAGCAGTGCTAGTTAACTGCAACGAACATTTAACATGGGCGAGCGGGACGATCGTTCAATCATCGCTCAATCAACGCATGATGCTGCGATGCTGCAGTAAAGAAAAGTGAGCACCGAGTAAGTGAGCTGTCAGGGAAAAGCAGGATCGAATGAGACTTTCGTGGGATGGAAAGCATTTATTTGAATTATCCCGCCCGACTGCCGTCCAACCAACCAACGCAACAACAAACAGCTTCATCGATCCGATAATATATTGGAACAACGTTCAAGAGGTTCGTCTTTTTTTTTGCAAGCAGTCCGGCGTGTGTCCGGTTTCCGATAACGATCGGCTTCGTTGCGAGTGCCCTCCAGTGCCAAGGGTGACGTCGGTAATGTCTACCAACCACGTTCACGTTGTCCAGATGGTCATGGTTACCTAGCTATTACCTTCTGGTGTTTGTTTGTCGTCTCTGGTGCCGGATTACTGCTGCACCGGCCCCTCGAAACGCTGTTTGCGTAACCGAACAACTGTCTGAAGCCGTTTGTTGCTATTCTGCTCCGTCGCTTCCTTCATTTTGGTTCACTTTTACTTTTCAAACCCCATGCAGAAGATTCACGCTTTCGACCTTAACCTACCGGACGTCCGTTTTATGAAGTTGCTATGCTTGCAATCCTTCCAGACACCGGACAGCAGCGGCAAAAATCAAATTAAAAATGCAATCTTCCAGGAGTTGCAGAAATTTTAAAACAAAACGCACCAACTGCCAATTGCTTTGTGGTGCATTTCGAGGGTATCTTCTTGCAGGACAACGTCAGGTGTTGCGTAAAAGGGATAAGGAAGGTGCACACGTTCGCGATGCACTCCGTAACGATGTCCCGTTGATGTGTGATGCGCTACTGCAACTAGTTTCGCGTCATGTTGTTATGATAATTTGTACAGCACAGAGTAAAGGTAGAAAAACTCAACACGTGACTGAACTATCTACGGTTGTAGTTAATTAATTTTAGTTTCGTTTCGGTGTATGATGAATTGTTGAAATATTTATCGAATCACTTTTTGCTTCTTCAAATTAGTAAGCTTTAGCTCATGCTATTATCGTTTAAATTGCTTCTGTAAAAAAAAGTCCACACAACTTGAACAATCAGCCTGGGAGTAATGAAAGAAAGATGTTTTAAGTTTTTCATGGATGATGGATGGCTGCCAATTTTATAAAACTGGTTAAATTTTCATACATCTTGTAGAGAAACTCTAGAGCATCTTGTTCCAATTTGTTTTATGAATATATTTTGAATAATTTATCCTTAAAGTACTACACAATATGGTCTTTGTTTTAAGGGTTCCTTCGATATATTTGAGGTACGAGAATAAACTGTTAGCGCTCAGGAGCCTAAGGTTGGGCAACCAAGTCCTATCTAGATGATCCATCTAGCTAGTTAAAGATAATCCTAAAACACATTGACTTGACAAGCAACATTAGGTAGATCGAGGAGCAATAAAAGGGTTTAATGATCAATTAGAGATCAATTATAAGAGCTATAAGCAAGCCTGTCGCCAAGCATCCTGGCCTCCGATTTTAGACGAATATAACTAAATGTATAATAATTCAACAATTCTTACAATAAACCGTCTCTAGTGTAAACTTTAAGCATAACCTTAAAGCTGACACGCTTAGTCACCGCTTTGTCGACCCTGGCAAACTGAGAGGAATAGGTGCAAAAATCACACCTTGATGGGAAACCGTTCGATATATTCGCCGGCACTTCCACGCGGACCGGCCAACACACACACGCACCATATATTTTCGCAAAAACACCACCCTAACAGCTCCGGTTCGGTTCAGATGTGCGAAAAATGAGTGAATACGCCTGGAAGGCATATCGGGCCGGGTGGGCCGGTGACCAGCCAGGAAGACCCACCTACGTTGAAGGGCTATTAATTTATTAATCCCATAATCAAGCCCGCCGTTTGTCGTAAATCTTGTGCACAATTGAAGGCTTCGCTGTTTTAGTAGTGCACCATTAGCACCGGTGTGATAGAACCCGCTCATCATGTGATTCATCATGTTATGGTCGATCGATTGCAGGAGAAACACCAATCGACCGTAGGTAGTTCGTACTTCATCGATGTTATGTCTGTAATTTTTTATATGAGAACGGGATGATTTTATTCGCACGTTGTTCATTAATGTGAGTTGATAACACAGGAAGTGATCCTCATGAACTTATAAAAGTGACAGTTTTATGAGCTTGTCTTCATTGGTGAGAAAACTGGTCGGAGACTTGCATACACCTGACTGTTATTTAACGTTGGAACTCGAAAGTTGTTTACCGTCTTTTTGGAAATGAAACTCAATCCACTTCTCTATGTCATCTTCGCATTAAAATGATCAAAACTTACCTGTTTTTTCTTAAATAATAAATTTGGAGCTACGTATAAAAATCTGTGTTCGCCACATTATGTGACAAGATTTCGACTATTTAAAGGTTCAACCTATCGAGCACTTCAATCCCTATTAGGATTACCAACGGATAGGAAGCAGCTTCCGGTCATTTTCGGTACCAGGTGTGAGTTTACCGCTGGGACTTCACTTTGCGGGGAGCCCACTGGGACTGGATCTTTTATTGAAATGCCTCTGCCAATGTCCAACGAGTCAACGGTTGCAGCGGTGACTCCTGTGAACCAATTCCAGTACAAGATGGTGATGGGGATCGCATCAGATTGAAGTGGTATATCTACCGCTGATTGTGCCGTCGGTAGGCCATCCGTGTGTTTGTCCTTCTACACTGCATAGATTGAGGCCTTCTCCTATACTTTCAAAAGAAATTTTCTTCTCTATTAGTAATACCAATAAAGTAGCCTAATATTATGTGTACTACCAACGTTTGGACACAAGGATCCATTTCTTTCCTCTTCCTTGCATATTTCCCTCTAATTAGAACTCATGTCGAATTTCAATTACGAACAAGAAAGCACTTCCAAAACTTCACACGATAAGAATAAGGGAAGGACCCGAGTGTTGCTAGGAGAAGCACGTGGCACACACAAAAAAACCTTCCCTCGTTAATAAACTTCTCCTCAGCGTCTGGCGAGGCCGCTCTAGCAAATATGGCTGCCTTCCGCGTCGTTCGAACTGAATAGCAAAAATGTCCTGTATTTTCTTCCTTTTTTTTCTCCACTTTCCCGGACACCGCTACCACCACAGCATGATGATGCTGTCCGAGTTAGCTGAGTATGGCTTTACAAAATGTAACGCAGGGACACAAAGCAAAAACCTCATTATTTCCTTCAAGTCCTCACTGTAGATCTCCTCCCTATTCCTGGTCATAAGTGTATTTCCTTTCATTTTCTCATCAGAGTACTAATACCATCGTGGAAAAATTTTGTCCCTGTGTACGTGCAATTGACCAACCTCACCAGCAGCATACGGGATGGCGCTGGTCTGCTTTGGAAAAAAAAAAAACATAACTTCTCGAGAGTCCATTTCCATTACTTGGGGGAAAAAAAGTGTTTGGCAAAGAAAATTGCCACCCACCTACGCTGGCGCTGCTGAGTGTAGGTGTGTATGTGAGTAAACGGAACGGTCGCAAGGCAGCCATATTGATTTTTTTTTTGCTTCCGTTTCTTATCGTACGCTCAGACGAGGGGTGTAATTTTTTCACCCAACCAAGAACCACCCCGTCGTGGGTTGAGCGCTGGTGCTGCGTACACGGTAAGCGGTAAGGGTGTGAAAAGCATCCCTAGTAATGCGATTCAGGGGCCGGTGTTTGGTGTGCGGGATTTGCTGTCCACGGTTCGTTGCTTCGGGACGGCCGGCGAATGAAATTGCAGGGAAAAATCAAAGCCAAAACCAACATCCATCCGTCAATTGGTCCACCGGGTCGGGTGAAACGAATGGGCGTGAACTGGACGGTGGAAAACTGTAAAAGGTATTGATTTTTGTGTATTGCAGAGGTGCATAGTGAATTTTCAAAGAAGTTTAAGAAGCTCCACATTTTTTGTTGATGTTTTACAAGTTTAATAAAACAACACTTTTTTATTATAATTTGTTCTATTAACAACACATGCAACAATTTATTTGTAACTTTTTCGCAACTGGAAAGCCAAATATTGACAATTTTTCTTACTCTTTGACGTGTTACGCAGGGCATGATAAAATCCAATCGATGTGTACAATGTTTTCGCTCTTACACTCTTTTTAAATTAAATTTAGTTTGAAAAAAAACATAACGGCACCATTCGTGAAATATTTCAACAGTTCGAATTTGAAAATCAATTGCCGTATGTTTATACATACCTGAATGAGATGTTCAAATACCCACCGCACCGATCCGATTTCAAATTCAAATTAATGATCGATCTCTATCAAAAGGTGTAAATTTTGTGTTGTATTGATAGATTCAAAATAAAAATATCATTTGCATACAATAAATTACTCACAAGAGCAATCAAAAACTTCATAAAATAAAAAGTCCATACCACATGGCAGCTACAACTGGATCCCGTTCGTCACTTCGGAGATATGTCATATTGGTACGTCATTCACCATCAGCATTCCTTTTTCACAATACGGCAAAGTAGAAGCACCACGTTTTCTGTGTTGCATTCTACAATTGTTCGTATTAAAACTGTGTAAATCACAAACTGTTGTATTAAAACAATCACGAAACGTAGAACAAGCACATTTTCTTTCCCATTACGAGTGAATTAAAGTACCAAAACAGACCGTTCCACCATGACCGCACGCAGTAAGGGTCGGCGCAACAAAAACAACGCCATTCGCCGAACGAAAAACAAGGTAAAGGAGTTGAAAAAGCTGAAGAAAATGCTTGGCTTCATCGAGGAGGATGTGGGCGACGGGAACTTGTTGGACAAGATAAAGGATATTACCGAACAGAAGAAACAGGAAGAGGTACGTAGCATGGCCTTTCAACTTGTGTGTAAACAAATGCCACTAACTACTGTTCCTCGTGTATCCTGCACAGGAATTGGAGCTCACAAAAAAGGAAGCGATGGAGGAACTGATCAAAGAAGAAACTAAGGAGTTTGTCAACCACGAAAAGTACGTTACGGTGGTAAACCCGAAAACGAACGTCAAACACGTATACAACATGAAAACGAAGCGCGACCAATTTGGCCAATACCCGGTCTGGTACAACGCGAAGAAGGAACGCTTGAAGCAGCGGCGTCGTGAGGGTAAGAGCGTCAAGCGCAGACAGTTCCGTGGCCACCGTTTGCACTTTATCGACCGAGCGTCCAACTGGAAGGCACTGCTGTCGAAATAAACCGTACCGTGATTTTGTTATTAGTAACACAAAGAACGTGGTTTGGGTTTATTTCCATCATAACGACAGTGTATTACACATCCATTAGCAGTGGCTAACGTGTAGAGAGAACAGTAGTAATGTGACAAGCTCCGGGGGATGTTCATGAAAATCGATAAGCAATTCCAACCTCCAACTCCAGCAACAATGTACACCACACAGCATGTACAACTAAAAACGTCTCCTGCGGTGAGTAAAATCGATTGCGCCGCGGCTGACCATATTCCTCGTTCGGCAGCTACTGAATCGTGCAGCGGTTAAACAATTGTCAAGTTTTCGATGCAATCGGTTGCGTTTCGCCCGGTTCGGCCGGTGCATCACCAGCTGTCGCTTCCGTGGCACTATCGTTCGAATCGACCTCATCGCTTTCCGGGATAGCGTCCACGTTTTTGATGAATTTCCCACTGGCAAAGCCAACCAATCCGCCTCCGAGTGCGGCCAATCCACCTGCCTTCAGTCCCACCACCAGCCCGATTGGACCACCGATGCAAGAGCCAAGGAATGCTCCGGCCAGCGGGTAGACGGCTTTCTTGTACGCTAGTGCTTTCTGTAGTGCCGTCACACCTGCTTCGACCTGGATCTGTGCTACATCCACGTTCTCCTCCACCTTGGTAACTGTTTCACCTTGTTCGTGCACTAAATTGTGCACCTTTTGGTACAGCTCCTGGATGTCCTCCATTTCGTGCTGTAAAGTTTCCATCTGTCGAAGGCATTCTTCTCTTTGGCGTAGCTCGTGCTCCTCCATGTTGTACGAGCTGGTGATCTGTGGAACGAATGTCAACCGCCCACCGGTGGGGTACTGAGTATTTGTGTCACCGGATCGTTCACCCTCACCGTACTGTCGCTGTTGATAGTCTCGGGCGGACTGTGCACGTAATGTTTTTTGCATTGCTGTTGGGATTCAGGTACACAATGATTATAAGAAAAGAGTCCAAATTCCACCAAATGTCTTCGCTTACCCATGTACTCCGCCATGCTGCTAAACGCATTCTTCTTTGTTGTCTCGATACCCTCATCGAAACGGTCATAATCTGTCGGTCGCAACCTTTGTCGCACTTTATCTATTTCCACCAGCATAAACCGTATCTGCTTCACGATGCGCGTTGCGTTGAGCTGTTCCCGCTTGACCTTCTCCCAATCGTTGAGCGAACCTGCCTTTTCGATGTTGCATTTGTGGTTTCGCAGCACCGTCAGGTACTGGGGGATCGTCTGGTTGAACTTGTCGATCGATATTTGCGCTAGCTTTAATGGGATTTTTTCGTCCACTTCGTTCGATTCCATTGCTTCTGCTGCTGCTGCTGCTGCTCGGACGAGGAAGAGTGTAGTGGAAATGGAACCTTCTTTACTGGATTTTCACAATACGGAACTGTTGCGTTGTTGTGTTGTGTGTGGATCACCACTTAGCTGTACTATTGACACGATTCTGACCCACAAGCAAACAGGACAGGCGAACGGCAATCAAAACAACGAAATAACGTCAAATCTTATCAAAATCGAAAGTGGAAACAAAGAACGCAAATCGATCCGTGATTAGATTTTACACACAAACGCACACTACGCCTTTTCCTAGCCCTGTTTTCGAAGGCTGATTCATGAAGGGATTTGTTATTGTTTTTCTTTCCCTTTCGGTTGGTGCCCTTTTTGACAGGTTGTTTTCTTCGCGATGGGCAATGTGTCTGTGCCGAGTTTAGCATGTGTGGGGCAGAGGCACCATTAACCTTTGTGCTTTGTGGAAAGGGTTTTGGTTTATGAATCACTACGTTTTTAAGTGATTTACACGATATTTTTGTTAGATTTAAAATTTAATTACAATCCAAAATATCGTCATTCAATTTTATCTTTCATGATCAATTCCGACTTCGAATGAAGAATATTACAGAAATGAAGCCTGTTTGGAGACAATTGGAATATCTGCTGGGAAACATAATCATGTAGCACATAACAGGGAAAATTTCTTGTCCAAATGTGCTTCAAATCCTGTTAAGGAAACAAATATTTCATAAAAACTCACTTATTTTCCATCATCGGGATTTCAACCGTCATATTCGAATCCGTATTCAAACGTTTTCGAATTTTGGAACACATTCACTCTCCGTTTACAAGCACTAGAGTTCACTTCTCCACAATACCGCGTACCTTCTGTGTGGTTGCGTGCCCATGTGTGTGTGTTCTTCGCGTCATCGAGCATCGGTGACGATAGGTAAACAATCGACAGCATAAATATTCTTTCCTCCAGTGAAAAAAGCACTTCATTTCCTTCTAAACACTATTCCGCAGCAGCTAGCTAAACTCCTGCACTAAATCCCGTGCCTAAAAGTGTACACGACAGCGATAGCAAAACAACACAACAATGGAAGGAGATGCGCGCTTTGTAGTGGATCGGTCAAGCGATCTCGAGGAGCAGCTAGAGCCCGGTTTTCAGAAAGCGTACACTTTCAGCCTACCTACGGTAACGCGCCAGATGCTGTGGGACTACATGCTGCACCTGATGAAGGTGGTGTCCGGCAACGAAAGTCATCTGAAGGCACTGTAAGTAGAGCGCGGATGGTGCTGCACCGCGTACGCGGGCTGTGCGAGTAGTGGGCCGTGTGGCTATGTCGCTGCGTCTTGGCGCGGTCAACGGATCCTAGTGTCGTTCGCGGAACGTCAATCTGAATGTGGCAGATATGGTGTCTGTCATTTGGGTGACCGTCAAATTGAACGTCGTTCGTTGATTTGCTCGGTGGTGGTGGTGGATGATCGACAGTCAAGCGACAAAGAACCATCAGCCCGTTAAAAAAAAAAAAAACTCCTGCCCTGATGATGGGCACCGACGAATCCACACTGCTGAAACTAACGCGCTTTTCCTTCCTTTCATTACTTGCAGTCAATCGTGTACGGAAAACAATCCCGAATACGGAGATGATTCGGTCGGATGCGTACAGCTGCGGAGGGAAGATTCCTACTGCACGGTGAAAGGCCAAATACATTCGATAGGTCCGTGTGACGATGGAGAAAATATGGAAATTAAAATCTACTCCCTGACGGTCGCGATAGACGAGGAGCACCATAAGGTGGAATCGGTCGCGTGCGATGATTGTGCGGAGCTGGGCTTCTGTCAGCACACGATCAGCTTTCTGCTGTGGCTGCACACGCACGACCAGCCCGGCACACACCAGGACGTGGAGTGTTTCTTCCGTACGCCGCTCGCAACCGAGCTGGAGCAGCTGCCGGGCAAACCACCGCTCAACAAGACGAAAACCAAAAACTTTATCCGCGAAGTCGTGCACGGGCTACAGACGGAAGATATCGACTGTCCGCTGAGGTGGAACTTTTCGTCCGCAAACAAAAAGTTTGCCAATTTGTCGATTCACGAGCTGGTCATCTGTGGTGTCAAGAACCGGTACACGGTGGCGCAGTTCTTCGAGCATGCGCAAGCAGTTGTAGCATCGGCTTCGGGCGTGCTGGCGGATAAGGTGAAATTTCAGCCCCGATTCCATCCCTGGTTCCAGGAGCTACGGTATGGGCGCATTACGGGAGCGAAGGTGTTCGAATGCACTCAGCCGACCGTCTCGTCGGAGTTGCTGCACGAGAAAATATTGGGCTGCAATAAGGAAATCGATGTGCAAATGCAGCGCAAAAAGCTGGCCATCCGTCAGCGGTTGGAAAAGTACACGAAGCGAGTGTACGAAAGCCCACGCATTACGATGAATGCCTCGTTTCCGATCATTTTCGACGTACCGGACGGTATCTGCCCACAGCACGTGGTGGAAATCAAGTGTCCGCGATCGCACGACAACATGAAGAAGTACGTGACGAGCGACGGGAGCCTGCAGGAGAAGTACTACCTGGAGATGCAGGTACACATGCTGATGTATGGAGCCACATCCGGCGTGGTTTGTGTGGCTGATCCGAACTTTGAGACGAACAACGAGCTGTTTATGCACTCGTTCAATCTCAACAAACCGTTTGTGATGAAGAAGCTGCAGAAAGCGCTCGAATACTGGGAGAACCATGTATTCCCGGAGCTCATGACCAGCTGGTCGGAGTAGACGGGCTCAAACGCGAGCTTCGATCGATTGGAGTTTAGAAACTAGGAGACGACAACCAGCCACAGAAGCAAATCAACAATGCAGAAAGGAAAAAAGCAAACGGAAAATGGAAATAGTCGACAGACAGAAACTATTGTTCGATTTTTGATTTGGCAGTAGTCTATTTTTAATCTTCCTTCTTTGACATACATTACACATAGAAGAAGCACACACACACACATCTCGCTCACACACACAAGCGCACACATACATACAAACACAGGCAATAGCATTTTAAGGACAATAAATGTAAGACTTTCATTCTATTGAACATAGCACATCGGTTAACTTTAGAGGTGGCAGCATTCGAAGAGATTTCGGTATGATGGTTCCCCCCAGGTGCGGCAGGATAGAATAGCTTTATCTCTCATGCCCCGTCTAGTCAGCACGTCGTCAGTGCACTCGATTGCCGTAGTCCACCGAGGGAAATAATCGTTGGCTCTGTTGAGAGAGGAAAAAAGGAAGGAAAAATAATCAGTTGGGTTTATCGCATTTACCATGCGATGAAGTGGTGTCCTAGGGATCCATCCATCCATCTTGTTTTGTAGCATGTCTGCTAAGAGCAGAAAAATATTAGTTGCAGTATCAGTCAAATTGTAGCAATTGTGCCTTCCTCTTTGAGCGATCTTGAGGAGTTTTTAGATGAGCAGGAGCAGACTTGAAATTGTCGGTGAGCTATTGACTATTCTTATCTCAACCTGAGGGCACCTTTACCAAACACTCTGAAGCTACAAAAAAATCTACTCGTCCTTACCAATCGTGCCACCTGTGTTTTGAGCACCGAAAGGGCTTCCATCGCGTACTGGACCTTTTTGCTAAGCTCCTGTCGATCGTCGCGCGCTGCAACCAGCTGTAAAACCAAAAAAAAAAACAAGAATCGTATTATAACGAACAGCTCCGAAAAAATAACAGACACTGATGCTCACCTGTTCTAGCTTCCTTAACCGAATGTCTAGACTGTCGTAATCGACCTCCAGATCGTTCTCCATATCTCGCGCCTCCGTCGCGAGGTCGTTCGCTTCATCTACAAACGCAGAACGAACGATTATAAGCAGCTCAAACTACACCGCCACGATTCACAACTTACCGATCTTTTTGCAACTTTGCCGATCGCTCTGCAGCATAAAGCCTTCGCGGCACGTGCAATAGTACGAACCTTCCGTATTGTAGCACGTCTGATCACAGGGTTTATGCTCCTTACACTCGTTCACATCCATCTCGCAGTACTTGCCGGTAAAGCCTGCCGGACAGGTGCAACGATCCGGTGCAGTACATTGGCCACCATTACGACAGGGCGTTTGACAAACCGCTGGAAGAAAGAGAAGGATCACAGACATAGAATGAGACTTGGTTTCGAAATCAATGGGAAAAACTTACGCTTAAAGCATCCATCGGCCACGGTAGTCGTTGTGTCCCAGCCACGGCAACACGTTTCCCGTTTCGCTACCGGGTACGTTCTTGTTGGAGTTTGAGAATACAAAATCAGTTATGCATTTCTTTACGAAGATTATCAAGACGCCGCCACACACGTGCCAAAGTGCGTGACACTCACCGTAATCCAGAGCAGTTGGCCGGATCAGTGCAGGGTGCGTTGGGGTACGTCTTTACCACCGCCTTCCGATAGATGTACACGGTGCACACGTTTCTGTTTCTGTGAAAGGAACGTTTAAAAAAGAACATCAACATCCATCGTGTGTTGTTAGTTGAAATGGCACGTTCTTTTATTTTTCTCTGTGGTCATTTGTCGGACGAGACAGACCACAGACACGCTACAAAAATACAACCCAGACAAAGGAAGTAGGTGGGAGAACTGCAACCGTCCAACCATCGTACCATCACTTATCGCGACGGGAATGCAGCGAGAAGGATTGTTTCAACTAAAGTGTCCTCCCCGTGCCGAGAGGGTGCGAGAAAACATCGCTCTTCCCGGTACGAGTTAATAACTCTTCAAGGCCACTACAACTCCAACGAGTGGGGCCAACTCTAATGGCTTTCTCGCTTGCCCCATTAAGCCGGCTGCATCGTTATGGACACGCATTTGCATGCGGTGCAATTTTCTTTTCCAAACGGCTGAGAACCAATGCGCTTTCAAATGAACGAATCAGAATGTGAGATTTGTGAGGTTAGCATGCTTATTAGATCTTAAAAAAAGCTTCTCTTTCACTGTGTTACAGTGATACAAGATCGATCATGCCGATCGTACGTACCAAACACACTCACATAGCAGCACTCTCCACACAATCCCAACGCGGTGTGATCGGTACTTGGTTGCTAAAATTGGTTTGCTAATTTTAGGAAATAAATAATTCCCTCCCATTCTCCCTCCGCTGGCGTCCACTTACGGTCCGAAAGAACGCAAACGGTTAAACGGTCACTTCCTGTGCCGTGTCTTAGCGAGATGTGTCAATATATTTACAAGCAACCGCTACTCTCGTCACGGCGTAGCGGTGTGAGATAACGATCCAATGATGATTAAATCTCATTTTCACGAACACAAACCCGGTGGTCGGAAAGCATCGGGAGCGGAATTTAATTAAATTACATCGATCTTTGTAACACAGAGGACAGATCCACACGTGTGAGTATCGCACATCTCATTACGCGCGCTAAGTAAGAACCTGTGTGAGGGTGAGCATGGTCATTCGTCTCATTACGCGAGCTCATCAAGCTGCGTGCGGGGTGATAAAAGAGGGATGTTTGTTTTTCCGATCCCTTTTCTTTCCGCCAAATTACACACCGCATCAAAATCATCATCCCAAATGATGTGATCTTTCACTCTCTCACTCTCGCACTCGCTCCATTGGCTCCCACCGATGATGTCGTGAGGATAGATCTCACGCATTCTCAAGGATGCTCTAATTGGCAGAAGCGCGAGCGCCTCGCGACAATCCCACCGTTCGGTGAGTTTAGTTTTATCAAAATCGCCAATTACATCGGATCGGGTTGAACGTGGCGTTGGTGGTGTAGAGATCGGATTTGCCTTTCTTTTTCCCCCTTTTCCGGTGCAAAGCAAAAAAAAAAAAAGGAATCGTTTCCAGATGTGTTGTATTGCTGTAGTTCGACATTAATCCTTCCTTTGGAAAAACACACAGTGAGTTGTGGGATTTTTCAGATTTTTCGCGTTTTTCGTTGGCGCTCCTTTGCTGCACAATTTTCCTCTTTTGCTTCCGTAATTATATCGGCAAGCGGACGCGCAAAGTGTGTGATCGCGCTCGTGTGAAATGTGTTTATTTTTATGAAAATATATACGCGCGATCAGCGTGATCATAATCGAGAAAGTGTCCACCCCAAGCGCCACACACCGTGAATCGTGCGTGCTTGGGTGGTGTGCGTGTAAGTGTGTGAAAAAAAAAGAAAGCAAAATAGAAGAAATACTTGCGTAAAGTGTGGCAAATTGTTCTAACGTACTGCGTGTGTGTGTTTCTACTTTTATTTTATTGTTTTGTGTAGTGATCATGTTTGTTGTAATGTTTTTGAATGTCTTGTCTTGTCTTTAAGCGATAAGTAATTTTTGTTTTGATTATTTGCGAATTCTGCCCTTAAAGTTCAGTGCCTTCCCATACCTTCCTCCTTTGCATCTTAATAAGAAAATCAGGATCCTTTCTATCCATTTTCATTTCACACCACCATTCCAACCCGATCCTGCCCATCCATGGTCGGATGATCGTAGAGTGATTTGTTCTTTGGCGTGTGGTTATTAATAAATTCAATGAAATACGATCACGGCTGCCGGCCGATCCCGCCGACTGATATTTGGCCAGATTGGATTTGCCTTCTGGTGCATCTCTGGTGCGATAGTTTGCCGGTAATGATTTTCCCATCTTATTCCCGACACGAATGACAGACAATAAATATGCATCGGTTTTGGCGTGCCACAATCATCGCGGTTTGTACGGCGAACGGCATCGGCACCTACCAGCATCAGCACATTTGAAGTTCAAATTACCGTAAATGTGAGCTGCGTGACAATTGGCAGCGTTTGGTGGGAAATAGCCGAAGAAAGAGGAAAGCAGGATACAGGACAGGACCACCTGGTAGATTGACCGGGTTGGTAGCTAAGGAGTGTTAAAAGGAGGCTTAAAGTTTAATGGGTTTACAGTTGCATTCTTCGGATGGAAAGACCTTTAGAGTATGTTTTGTAGAATTAAAAATATCTTATGACATAATTCAACAGCACAAAATAAGTGCAGCTTTTTCTGTAAACATTTTATTATTTTCTTTGTAACAGGCCACATTGAAAAAATCCCAGTGGTACGGGCGAAAGCGGTGCCGATCGCTACACGGCAGAATCGAAATTCAAATCCTATCTGGATCGTTCTACCGTAGTGAGGATCGGCCGTCCAAGAACATGACGTAGCTAGTCTATTAGGTAATTAGATGGTCGGCATGATCTGAAGATATTCATCTTCAATCTAAATTTTCCGTAAGACTTTTTAAACACCTAAAGTTCCTACGGATAAGATCCCAAGTAATCAATGGTGAATGAAAACAAGTCGGATTCTGCGTAGAAATTTTGTCTACACCAATTTTCACCCAGAAAGTGTGGCGATGAACCGCCCAACGTACAATCGTTCTCCTACTGCGAAGCTCCCAACACGGGACATCTGTAACAAGGCAGCTAATTCGCGTGACAGCTGAGCGTTCGATCCGCCTCTGCAAGTTATAATGGTTTACAAGCGGAATAAAGTCGGAATTTTATGTTATAGAATATTATAAAATTTTACTTGTTACAAGTTCTTACCACTTGATCATTTTGACACAAGTAGAAAACAATTTTTGATCTAGCAGAATGTCTCAAAACTTTTTCAATTCATTACACACTTTCATTGCTGTCTCTGGTTGGTCCTTTTTCTGATCAGTCGTTAGAACTTCAACTTCTAAGTTGCTATAGCTGGTAGATTTGAAAGAAATGTATAGCTTCTTGGGAGTTAAAATGACTATGGAAAATACTGTTCGGGTTGGAAAATAAGAAGAATATAAGCTGATGGCTTTGTTCTGTTTGATACATGTCTCAATTAATGTTCAACTTGAAACTAGCTAAACGACATTGTGTTTTACAAAAACGTCAAAAAGCTAGAATTGTTTGTTGTCACTTGTATTTATGTATAGCCCTGAAATGAGTCAAACGACTACAGAAAAGTACAATGTATGTAACGATCTCATCATAGCAGGATTAACATTCTTCGCATATCCATCCACCCGAGCCTGCAAACGGTCGGAATCCTTAAATCACGCCAAAAAGATGCTCTGTGCTATAAATAAACCACACTTTTTAATATGCTCAATTATCGATTTAAAGTGCATTCTTGCAGGAAGCAATCATCTCGTTTATTCAACCTTCCCTTCCTGCATGCTAAACAACCGTTCGGACTCCGATGATGGGTTTCTTTCCTTCCATAAAAAACAGCGGTCACACGTGGAACGTAGGCCCGTAAAATCTTAATTAAGCCGTTACCCACGAACGCAACATGGTTTGGTACGTGGATGGTACGGGCGTTGCATTCGAAATGCTTACCCACAACTACATTGCCCTTCGACACGACACGTACGCTCGGTGTAATGCGGGAGTGCATTAAATTGCATCGCGAGGATATTTTTTTTCTTGCTTGCAGCTGCAATCACCCCCCAAACACCCGCACCTTCTCTACCTCCATCCAAACACTTCAATTCGTAATCGCAATCCGTTGTTGTTGCATCGAATCGAGCTATAAATCATTCGCCATGCTTTGGCTTGGATGAGATCCGCAACTGCAAACGATCAATCAAGGTCCGTGCCGATTAGTGGGGTCGATCGCATAATTCACGCCCTCTGCGCCAACCTTAAGGTGGGAAAAGGGATTCACTGCTCACGAGCACTGCTCTGCAGCAGGGCACAGCAGTGAGTAAAGGAAATGACCGATTATTTTAAGAACTTACTCCCGGACACGGGCTGGTGAAAGATCGCTTACGTGTGGTTTTACACCGGGAAGATATCAAGCCGTCCTCGAGTCGAAAGCTTGGAAGCAGGAATTAAGTGTTGACTCTATTAATCAGACTTCAAGGTTTGTCTGCTACTGCCTGGAATGACCTGACGACCGAGAAGCACGACTGGCAATAAAAACGGAAGGAAGGAAGCTGGGCAGCAGAAAACAACAACAAAAAAAGCTAGCTAACAACATCAGCCAAGATCAGCTAACGTCAGTTCGCAAATATGCACAAATGATGAGCAAACGAGCGTGGCGATAACTTGCAGCATATGCAAATAGGATGACTCGCTATACCTTTCGTCACCGAGGCTTGTTATTGTAGCGATCCATCGGCATCCGTAAAGAACACCAGCGCAGTACATTTGGGACCGGAGTCATCTTCTTACATTCCCCATATTTTACTGTCGCATAAATATGATGAAGTGGTATATCCATAAATGGGTACGAAGTTGCGTAGTCCTGTCAAACGTTCCTCCGTTGGAAATTCAAACCATGGTGGCAGTGTTAGAGTGCCATAAAGTGCTGAGTTCTTTATTGGGAATTTGGTCTAGGTGTAAATTTGTCGTGGACAATTTTTCATCTTTTTCTTCATGAGGCTGACTGGAAGTGGAGAAGTTTTTTAAACAAGGTGGTGAACCACAGGAACAGGTGTGAATTGAAACTTCATTTAGAGGTTTAGCACATGCAAAGCAGTTATAAAGACCTTCCCACTCACGGGATCTCACAGTTTAAGTATGAGTTATGCGTTATAGAAGGCGACAATGGTCTTCAGATGGCTGGATCAGGGTTCAAATCACACTCGGACCGTCGGACCTTGTATTGAGGACTGATAATCCTCAATACATAATTTATGTAGAATTTAATTTTCCTTCACTCAGTGTGACTGATCCCATCCAAACTCGTTCTATGCTCATTTTACACCATTGTATCTTTTCCCTTCGTAACTCAACAAGATCGTAAGAACAACTACGAAACACATGTTCAGCGCAGCAGTGCCCTTCGGTCTATCGTCGTCGTTGTCGCTGTCGTCGTCGATATGCCTTCCCAGACGAAGGAAAGCCCCCCCAGTTATTAATAGCCGGACGCGTGCGAAAGTGTCGGAGAGTGCGATTTTTTCCTTCCTGTTGTGGCCGTACTTTGTACCGCCCGATCGTGCCGTAACACGTAGCCGATCGACGGTCAGAAGGCCGCACAGACGCAAACAGGGGAGCAAAGACGACGTCTAAGGTATTCCTGCAAATGCACATTTGCTGGCGGAAGACATCTCCTAGGAGGAAAGATTATGAGTCACAACTGTGAACGCCAGGATGTGAATTATGTTCGAGTGCAATCCGGATTGTACCATTATGGCACGGTTCGTTAGACGATTTACTTACGGGAAGGGAAAAGTACAACGTTTCTTTTTTTCGAATTAAAACAGACAGCAATAAAACAATACGCCCTGCATCAAATCACTCATACAGGGCCATAAATACATCGATTCGATCGTTTTCCATTTTGAGTGGTCTGCCCTGCATAAGGATGAGTTATGGCAGCTTCAATTGCACTATTGCATTAACACATTGCAGCTCCCCAGTTGCAAGTGGGTGTGATAAAAGCGATCTCCGGGAGCAGTGGGTATGATAGGGAAAAGGGACAGAAAAGCAAAACGTGCCGTACCACATGTAGAACTCATATTACACCAATCATTGTCCGATGACAACAAAAAAAAGCAGTAGCAACAACAAAAAAAGCGACTTATTGACTCATTGTGGAAGGGTTTCACAAGTCATTGCGGGCATAGCGGCTGTATTCGTTTCTACGCACAGTCGCCCATTGCTTGACCGACGTGGCATCAGCCTTTATGACTTATTGCCTCCATTATTCATTAATCCGAAAGGGAATTGTCATTAGAACGTTCTCAGTTTGCTTGAGGATTCGTTAAGGGTGCGAACGAATGGTTGTGTGGTGGTGGCGTTTGATTGATGTGTTTGCAGAGCGCCATTATCGTGCCATGAGAAGAAACTCCTGTAGGAAAATCCCATTCAACTGCAGTGTGCGTGTGATTTTCTGATTTATTTCTTACATTCTTAGCAGAGCTCATGTGGTAATTAGATAAATCTGTATTTTGATGTGGAAGAATTTTTGGACAATTAAGCTACTCCAGATTGTTATCATATGAACTTGTTTCATATTTTCTTGGGTGAATGATCTTTTTAAAATCGTTTATTGACGCATTTAATCTTACAGTTGATAAGTGTAAGTTTAAGATTTTTGGGAAAATGTGTACTAAGACCACCAAACTTGTCCCATTTTCTTGGTTGATTTTCTATTATCCTTTCAAAGTGAACTCCTGTACATCTGTGCTCTACTTCCATAAGGAGCCTGTTAGCGATTGTTATAAAATCCTTTGGCACCACTCCGCAAGATCACCCCTACCACCAAGGCTGGTTATTTTTGCACAAAATTGTCATTTGTTTCCCATCATAAAAAATAAACGACACCGCATCGTGAGATTTACTTCACCCCAAACAAGGTGTCAGATGCCATCAATCAGTTGCTCGCGCCCCATAACAATTCAGCGACCATGTACGATTGCTCCCCAAAACGCGATGCATTTGCATGCGAATGCGTTCCAAATAGCATAAAGAACATTCGCTCGCCAGGCGTCGAACGGAATGAATGGGTGTGTCGTAGTCGTTGTTCGAGCGGAGGAGCAAGAAAAAAAAAAGAGGAATCTTTAACCTAACCACACGTCGTTGAATGCATGCATGTTGTTCCCTGGAAAGTGATTTAGATTTGTATCAGATTGTAAAATAAATAAATCTCAACATTCGGGCAACAGCTGAACAGATATTTTGTGGTGCAGCCAAACGACAACGCACAACAATCGATGGGCTTGTTAATTTTTGCATGCAAAACTTTTAACCTCAAATGTTTGCTCTGAGGTCACTGCATCAGCTTTCTTGTTTCGCTGGTATGAATGTGGGGTTTTAATTATAAATCCCTCCAGGAGCGGGACGAAACAAAATCAAGCACAATCATTAAAATCTCTGCCAAAGATTCAAATATCTTGACGGGATCTTCTTCTGTATAGTCGTACCACTCGTTTTGTCCTTGATTTGAGCTGATGGTGGAGAAAAGAATGCCTTCTCTTGTCAGTGGCTTAAACATCTTCTACCAGCAGGAGAAGACGATAATAAACACGATTCTAAAAACAAAACCACACTCCAAAAGAGTAGCTTTGCACGGCGAACACTAATAAGAAGCCGAAGAAGGTAAATTAATCTTCTCCAGCCGTGATGCATCCTGCATGGTATGGTGTCGCCGTGGGCAGAAAATCTACCAGTCGAATGGAAGTTCTTGCCGCCTTTGCTGCATTCATGCAACCAACGTTCGTGGGAAGAGATGTTAATACGACAGACGGTAAACGATCAAGTCAGACAGCATGACGGGTTGTAGTCGAAGGCTCAGAAGTTACAAGGCCTAGCACTAGACTGAGAGGAAGCAAGCAATTTGTTTTGACATTTTGATGTTGCAAAAGTACATTTAGTTGCTATAAAGAGTGAGTCTTTTGTGAGTGATTATTTTAGGAGGTCTAGGCCTAGGTACTAATACTATTTTTAATAGTATCTGTAAATTATATTATAAAACAAGCATTTGTATCAATGGTGAGAAAAAAAATCTGCTCGGTTCAATAGAAAATATTGCTTCAATTGAAGAATCAGTACTTCGCTCGATTGTCGACAAAATAATTGTACTTAACTTCAGCCCAATTCCTATCAAACCTTTTCAACTTCCCACTAGTTAATTATAGTAAGCCTATTAAGCATCCCTTTCAAACCTACCTGGTACTGTTGGTGTGGCGCGTGGCTCCGAATGAACTGGTACCACTTCGTGTTAGCATCCGATTGACCGGACGTGCTCCGGGTACACTTCCATTCGAAGCAGTTCTGCGCCATCCATTTCCCACCGGCTGCTGCTGAGGATGTGACTGGCCACGGTGATGGCGACGATGCTGTGGTGGCGTCTCTCGATGTCCACCGTGCTGCTGACCGTGTGGCCAATGTTGCTGCACTGTCCCCTGATGTTGGTACGGTGGCCGATAATCGGTACTACCGCCAATACCGTACCCGGGGCCACTTACAAGCGAATAGTTTAAGGACGTCTGGTTCCGGCTCCTGCTCGGCTCGGTTCGATGCCTGTGGTGATGTTGGTTGTGGTGATGTGGGAGATTCTGGTGCTGACTTCTCAGATGGTGAGGTTGGTCACCACCACCGGTATAATCATCGGCTTCTTGTAATGCCTGCGAGAAACTTTCGACAGCTAGCACAAGCAGCGCGCCAACAAGCACCAGATGGTGCGCCAATTTTCTACCCATCGTTAGCGACCACTGTTATTATGATTACTACTACCGTGCACTTATACCTTTTTTTGCCTTTCGGGTGGTGTCTTTGTTGCTTTCGCTTTTTTTGTTATTGCTCTTGAACACGATCTACCTTTGCGAAACACTTGCGTGTGGGGCGGGATTACGCGATCAGCGGCAGTTAAAGAATGCTGCCGCCACAAAACAGACACCGGATAAAGCGTGCCAATTATCTCCGGCAACTCTTCGTCGATACGTCGATCGCACTCAATTAGAGACACGGTACGCGAAGTAAGTGCGAACGGCAACGCTCCTATGCTAGTTGCACCTGGATGACCCGAGATGAATGGGTCTTTACACTGCCCTTTTTTTTGCCGTAACCCTTATTCACAAACAAGCAACAAAACTTCCACCAAAACACACAGAATTTCACCCTTTATTAGCCGGCTTCCTTCACTCGTGCGATCGCTATTTTCTTTTACCGATTTTGGCGTCGTTTCGTACGGTGGTTCCTGTTTGATCGCGCACTAAAAGCACTAAACCACCGTAATGCAAACAATTTGCGATGATCGAAGTTACGGTTGATTTTTCGGGAACAGTAAAACCCGCAAACCACACAAACCGCACTTTCTGCACCGCCGCTCGTTGGCCGCTTTCTCGACCGCTCTTTCGCGCCCAGCAGCAGCAGCAGCAGCAAACACGCGGTCGATGATCGTCTACGAGGCTCGTCGTCGTCGGTGCACACACCGGCTTGCACAATGCTCACGGGCGGACTAAAATCTCGCGCTCCGTTCTGACCGACGTGATCCCGCGACCGGCTGAGAGTGGTTTGTGCGTTGCGTACGGCATGCTTTGGTGGTTTCTTCCTGCTTTGCGATCTCTCTTTTGTGCGCCTGTGCATTTATGCTATAAATTACAGCTTACCCTCTCTTTCCCGCTGGCCAGCAGTGTCTAGCGCAACGCGCACTGGAATCCTTTGTGATGATGGGGTTGCATGCGTTTACTACGCGGTACACGCGAGTCCTACGCCTCGTGGACTAGAACGATGCCCGGGCGATGCGTGATTTTGTGACCGTTTTGTTTGATTGACTACATGGGTTTTGTGTTTGTTTATTTCATAGTGATTCAAGTTTTCTTTCTCTCCTTCTCGATTTATTTTGCATGATAGAGGAGCCTTGGGTTTCACTATGAGAATCGCTGAAGATCACGTCATCGGAGTGAACTTTATGGTAAAAATTGTAGTTAATGTTTAATATTATCGATATACTAATATTTAATGGTCAGATTGCTATTATAAAAAAACTTTAAAGTGTAAATGTTTAGTATTCATCGCCATAATAATACTTTCGTCCTCAGTTGTACTAGAAACTCCATTTTGTCAAACGAATATTTTATGGCACACATATCTTTTTTCTAGTTTTTTTTTAGTATTAAAACTAAACCTCTTGCTCTTGTTTTTGCCACCCATTATCCCAGCGTGTACCCACCCATATCTGAGTGGTTGAAAGAGAAACAAAAATCTTCCGGCCGCTGCACATACCTCCACGATCGTCGTTCCTGTTGCATCGACTGCATTTTGAGCAGCATTTTTGCCCACGGTACAATGTGGTGGTACAATGTGTACCACCCCGCACCCCGTAGGTTACAGCACGGGGACGCTGTTCTCGATTGCTTGAAGTAAAGAAACGATGCTGGTCGCGAAATGGTTTAGAATTACCAAGCCGATTGTACACTGTCGGGCGGGCAAGACACCGTACCACAGAGAGATCTCTCAGTGATCTTCTCGCGTGCATACCGAACGAACTGACAAACCAAAAAAAGAAATAAGACCTCTTTCCTTGTGAGACGTTCATGAATGGAGACAGAACCCAGAACCGAACAGATTCTCACCATAACCTTTTCAACGCGTTAAACTTTATTCTAAAGCCAATTTTATATTCTCTACGCTATGCTCTATCCTTCGTTGTTCGCGATGTTGTATTGTTGTGGAGCTTATGTTTGCATATATTTATTTACTTTTTTTTTAGTCACAATGTTCTGGCTCTGGTTATCCGAGATTGTTAGTCATCTTATCTTATCACCTGCGCGTCGAAAGGGGAGCAAAAATAATAGAGTCCCGGTGTTTGAGTTGCCGCATTTGTTCGCGGATTAAAGGCGACTGCTCCCAGCCTGTCTTCCTGCTTTTGTGTGAAGAAGAGCTTAGGAGAGCCACCGGTTACATTTTATGGAACAGCGCGCGCTGTACCAATTAAACATTGTCTGGGAACAATCTGAGCCAATTAAACTATTTATTTATGGCTTTCAGGCAGATCAACTCAACTCATCGCTTTATTGGGTGGAGTTGATACAAGAAAATAGTTTCTTTGAGCAACTTTATGCTGGACATTGGATATCAATGTCCGTAAAACGCCAATGAATTCAGTTAACGCTCATTCTACTGCCTAATCCAAGTTGCTGACACATTCCAATTCGCGTAAGTATCTGGTTACCTTCGCCGTATCTCATTCGAGCACCCTACAATCCGGAAATCAGCTCCCGTACACCCGGTAATGGTATCGAAACATCCGCCAAATTCTTCCCCTCTACCGAACGGAGGTTAAATCAACACCTCTACTTAGCGCGGCATACCATTTAACGCTCTGGCCCCCGTTGACTTCACATCGCCAATTAAAGCTTGACTCATCCTTGCCGGGCAACTCTCCATGTGTGCTGTGAAGATCAACTGGAGCTTGGTTCGTTCTTTTTTTTTCGCTTTCATCTTTATTTACGCACCAGCTCTGCTGCTCTCCAAATCTGTTTCTTTGTGTTTTTAGTCCGTCTTACGCTATGCTGGAGAGACATACCTCTCCCGTCGTCTAGATTCCTCCAGCTTGTCTATGTTTGAATTTGCGTTAATGTGGCTTTTTGTTGCTGTTTTGCAGTCACTATGTGCACCGATTGTCCCTGGCATCGTTTCGGTTTTTGTTAGAACGAACAGATTCTGGGTCGGATTCCGGGAGTTTCTAAGATCGCTGTGTTACTGCGGAATTAGAGAAATCAGGGTGACGTTTGGTCGAGAAGGGAATGTAAGAAACTTGCAAAGGAAGGGAAGGAACACAACGAGAACGAGAACAACGAGATACTCGAGACATATCTTTATGGCCCTGGTGATGTTTGCTGTTTTGCCTATTCTGGTCGCTTAGATCGATCGTCATTCGTTTCCTCGGTTCCGTGTATCCTTCTGCAACCCAATACGACGTAGCTCACGTTACCCTTTTGGAGAGAGATAAAAGAAAACTTCCGTTAACTTTATAATAGAAGCCGATCGTGAGAGAAATTAATCACAACATATTAATTTCAATATTCAAGAACAGTTTAGCAACACCTTTAATGCAATATTTCCACTGATCGTCTGATTGTTATTTGTGGTATTTGAAAACTGCCATCCAAATTTCCCTTCTAGTTCAATAAATTCTAAAACACGAACAATCATTTAAGGGTTGATCGTGTGTTGTCTTTCCTTCGTGGCGATCTTCACATTTTATTGTACAAGCAAATGACACCTTTGCTTTGCTTTGACCCAAGAGAAACGATAGCGGGAAGCGATGGTGGTCCACCGCGGGGAGCGGTTTCATATTGCAAATTCCCATTAGCAACCCTAATGCCTTCCCGGACGATCTCATCCCGGGAGGAGATGAGCTTCAATCGCGTCGTTCTTTTCCGGGGGGGGGGGGCGCGTTTGAATAAACGATACCCCAGGAAGGGTGCCATTCTTCTAGGGCAAGTATCATGTTCCGCAAGTTTCTACTCGATGTAGAGATGTATTCAATTTCTATGCCCTTTCCATGCATGATGCTTCCCAGCCCAAGAACGCTGATGACCTGCAAACGCACCGGATATTGACCTTTTAGCAGCGATTCGAATTCTTGACCGTGGTCGCGAAATAGGTAGTGTGCTCGATCTTGTCCAGCATCCCGGAATACGTTTAATCCAATGGTAGGGGTTGACCTAACCGTGGCAGATCACGAGATCATGTCCGATTCGTCGATCGCCCTTCTTTCCATTGCGGATGAACTGACCTCGGTTCAGCTCACGATGCACTCACACATACGCACACATCATTCAAGTGAGGTGTTCCTTGAAGCGGAGGTTTCGGAGGCCTCGCCTTGCTGGGTGAGCAAAAAACGGCAACCCCGAACCGAACCACTTCCTGACTGAGTCAACAAGTTAGGGCTCTTTTTCTGCTATTGGGTGTCTCAGTTTTGTTCCATTCCATGCACTCGACGCCTTCCGATACGATCGCCGGTCACGCTATGCGAGAGGAGAGATCGAAGATACACTTATGCTGCTGGCACGTCCAACGAACCCCTCACCCATCCACCCTCCACCATAGCCGTCGTGACTGTAGCTGACGCACCGATGGCAGAGAACAAAAACAAAGCACCACAAAAAAAAAGCGACAAAACCTGTTCTACCGGGAGTTGAGTTGAGTTGAGTCGGAGTGTGTTATCAAATCGAGGTCCGTCCTCCCTTCGAGGCAGGTGGTGGCTGGTCCAATCTTGACCATACATGGACAACAGACTCTAGCACCCGTCGTCCGAGAGCCTTCCCGCAAATGGAAGGCACCGAAAAATTAGCGTGTTAGCGCACGCCTAGCCTCCTGCTCAGGAACTGCCCGTACAGCAAGATGACCTTCCGATGTTGCCGCACGATCGCCTTCTGGCACTGTTTGGACACAGTGTGTTTTGGAAACGGCACGCGGACGATTTGTTTCCCGTCCATCAGTGGTCACCCTTATTCCGTTGCGGTTGCAGTTTCCACACCTTAAAGTAAAAGTTAAATAACACCATGCACCTGTCAGACGAAGGCCCACTTGGTACAAAAAAAGTTCCACTATTTCTTTGCTGTATTAACCTTTTTTATTACCATCCTATCAAACCGGTAGCCAGCAGAGTTTTCTTTCACGATTGGTGACGGTTAAATTAAATCACATTACTGTGACGCTACACTGGGCTACGCTGGGCACGAAATGTATGATACGATTGGACACCCAGACATTGCATGGCTTAACGGCGGCTAGAGCTGCAGCTCAAACTGTCTGGGCTTTTTGGTGCTTTTGTTTTTCTTTGCTTCTTCATGCCTTGCAACTAGTGAGTGTGTTCCTTTTTGTTTCTTCTTATATTTCTCTTGCAATGCAATCTTACGAGACGATGATAAACCACGCAGCGAACTTTTTGTAGTGTGTGGGATTTTATTTATTTGTTTACGTTATGAGGCACACGGTGGCGCTAGCGTTATGATTGGGAGGCAGTAGTTGATTCTACTTGGGGTGCAGCATGTTGGCGCCGCTGTCTGGCAAATCCGCTGGTCCTAGACGATGTAAACAGACTCACGTAATGTGAAGGAAGCTGCTTGGAACATTAGTTTTCGTACTTATTTATAATAATATTTGTTTCATTGTTTTGCTGTTGTGAAGTTAGAACAGCAGTTAACGTTACACTATTATTTCAAGTTTATTAAACTTTTCTTCAGTACTTCTTTCCTTTTTTTTTATAACAATGATTTTATTCCAGAAAAGATCAAAGCAATGTTTTAAGTTTCCTTCCCTTTTACTTCTATTTTCCTTTTGTTGGTCTGCTGTTGGTTTACTACTTCTTTTCTTTTTCTGTTTTCATCATGTTCTTTGTCATCCTTTCATTTTTCTTTTATAATTATTAAGACCAATTTTTGTCAATTTGTTCTCCATATCCAATTCATAATTCATTTCTTTCTAAATATCCTCATTGAGAGGCATAATTCTGTCCCAAATGTGACTTCATTGTGACTTTTTGATTGTTGACATGGTACTTAAACTATAAAAAATCTTGTTTTTTTGTTTCCTCATAGTGAACTATTATCGATCTGCAACAAAAAGCTTATGAAAACGAGATTAATTTTAGACAAGTTTGTACAATAACCAAATATACTTTATTGCTACGGTAAACAAACAATCAATTTTTCATTATGATTGACGATGATCGTAATTGAATGCGATGGATATTACACTACGATCACCTCCACGATCATTATACGTCACCGTTAATTCCATACACTGCTGTGTTTCTACAACACAATTACCTCCTGCAGTATGTTTTATTGTCTACAGACGACAATAATCTCACAAAGAGTACCCTAGCTAGCATGCGTATCGGCAAGCGCACAAAACATCTTCCGGAAATGCAATATTTACCCTTCGCATTTCATTTCGATCGCATCAAACGATCGTTTTGCACGTTGCAAACATTATTCTCTTTCATTATTTGCCTGCTGCAAACGCATCTTTGCCAGCTGTCAATCGTTGGAGGATACGACGCTGACATAAACCGACTCCTCCCAACCCATGTAGTCGGTATGTTCATTAGCAAATAAATTGCACACATTCGCGAGCGAGAAAGTGGTTAATAAAATCGTTCACGACGGTGACACCTTACGCTACGCCAGTGGGAAAGAATGAACGAAGAAAGAACACATCTGTACCATGTCCGGTGCGGGGTCGATGTGTTCAACTTGAACTTCCATCGACGGTAGGGTCCGTGCGGCTGGAGGACCGTTTTTGACCTTGCGTGGGGCCACACAGATTGATTTGCTCTTCTGTACCAGACCATCCAGCGAATTTGAAGTCAAGATGAAACCTTTAACCCCACGTGCCGGTCACTGTCATTGTCAATTGGGTGTAACGTAGTATCGGCCAAGCCCGTACAAGTGTGGACCTTTTGGAAAGGGTCAAAAAGGAAATTAAGACAATGATCGGTCTGGGGCAACCAATCGCCACCCTTTGGTACAACTTTATTCCTGGTGCTTGGCCATGATTTATGGGTGACAATGAAATTGTTGTAGTATATAGCCATAGTTGGAGCTACTAATAATTTTTAGACAAGGAATTTAAACGAAAATTAAATATTTTATTTACTTTATATTTAATCGAGTTGATAAATTATCCTCAAACCAAACGCGCTTTCACTGAAGCGATTATTTTATCTATTTATTGACGTGTTGACATTTACCACATACAGCCATACTCTTCACAAGCCTCTGGAAGACAGATTTACAGTGAACTTTTCATTTGACATTCCTTCCGAGATGTTCAGTACACACTCAAGATTGCAGAATCACCTCTAGAAAAGCGATCGTACTGTGCCAGAAACCAAGCCTCTGCGGGTTCCAAATGCACTTGGTTGGAAACAAATCGAGTGTGTTGCAATTTACTTTGC
Organism: Anopheles maculipalpis; assembly: GCF_943734695.1. Lineage (NCBI taxonomy): Eukaryota > Metazoa > Arthropoda > Insecta > Diptera > Culicidae > Anopheles > Anopheles maculipalpis. The sequence continues at coordinate 85,414,019 of NC_064872.1, forward strand.
AGTGCCATTTGCTTTCCCACATGCTCTAGGCTGGCATGGGAATTGCCCGTATATCACCACCCGATGTGTAGATCAACTTCCAGCGGGGCCATTCCGTCAGGAGATGAACCCTTGGGGTGAGTTGATTGATTTTGTGCAGTATGCGTCGAGTGATCTGTTTCGTTCGATAGCGGTTGAAATAACGTTGAGCTAATGTATGATGTCTGATACTTGAAGCAAAAGGGAGCAAAATCAGCTGTTCGCGTTTATGGGAGGGAATAAACTTATGAGCTTACCCTTCGTAAAACTGTTGAAAGGTGGCGTTCTCCAAAACCATGCGCAAGTTTCGCTGCTGACAGATGTTGAACAGTCCCAAGTAAATCACTGACACACAAAACCCCACACCAGCTACCGTGTAGCCGTAGCAAAAGACGGAATGCATCGTAAAGCTTTTTTTTTTTTTTGAAGTAAAAAAATGCACTTAAAATTTGGATCAATTTTCCCCCGAAATGAATAAACGCGCTAAACTTCAATCCTTCCTTCCGTCATACCAGCCTGCTTGATGTGCTTGATGCGTCCTGTGGGCAGGGTTGTTTAAAGCCAATAAAACGAGCAAAGCTTACTGAGGCACGAAATTTAAATCACCATGAGCAGCTGAGCTAAACTGTCAAAAATGAGTTACCCATCCTTCACTCCACTCATAGCGCCAAGCCAAGCTAGAGTAGTAAATCGGTTCAAGCATAATACGATGCAGCGTCGCCAATCACAATCAAATCGTTCGTATGATGATCACTACTCGTCTGTGCTTGAGTGATTCGATTTCTTCTACTCGTTAGCGTTTTGACTAGCTGGAGCAACGGGCGTACCGCAGACATGGACATTGCCCGGGCCGGGAATGACGTCATTCATTTCCCGAGGTCTCACAAAATGAGTGACAGCTTAGAGGTCGGGAAAAGTTTGAGCTTCGGGTCGAGGTTTTCCGAAAGGGACTCACGGTTAAGGAGCGGAATTTTCTCTACAATTCGGGGCCGTTTCGATGGCTCGAGGCAAAACGCTACGATAAGGCGTAGATATTCCATTGAGGCGATGCTGTACGCGTGTTCGTGCCGGTGGTTGGTCGTGATATTCCTTCAAAGGTATTCTCCCGGGGCTGGGCGAAGTGTACTTCCTACGCTAAGTGGAGCGGGTTTCGTACGTGGTTAATCTTGCTGCTTGTTTTGTAGTGAATGGTCTGTCACTTCGGCTTCCGGGCATGCTGGTGGTTTTGTAGTGATGAAATTCACCTTCCCGGCTCGAGCTACATACTTGTGGGTTGCTATTCATTATGGAACCATTTTCTTCAAGCATTCTAACCTTCAATACTTTCCCACCAAAGTAGTCCAACTTATCACAGTCTGCACACCAATAATCTGAACGACGTTCGCCCGCAAGGGAATTAATTTCACCAAGCAAATCCACACTCCACCGTTGCCCTACAGCACGCTGACAAGCAAGCAAGCAACGTTATCATTAACATCCATCTGCTGTGGAATAATAATGCCTAGCGTACACCTGTGGTGCACCTCATGTGGAAATCTAATTCGATTTTCCTCGCTTCGCTAGGGTGTATACATTTTTATCCCCGTAGCCGATAAGAATAGGAAATCCCGGGTTGGTGGCTATGTTTGTGGTTCGCTATTTATAGTGTTTGTGTTATCGGTGAACAGGTGTCTACAGTGTTGACTACCGATAGTGAGCCTATACAACTGGAAGCGGATGCACGCATATCCATGACGGGCGGAAATTACCCTTTATTGTAGCGAGCGAGCCATCCAATCAGTGGGTGGTTTGATGATGCGTGGGAAAAGCGAAAATATTGAACTTAACTGCGGTTAGATTGTTTTGTTTTTCTGGATACAAAAATATAAACCATCATGTGTCATGTGGGTTATTTGATGTTTAATTAACTTTTCCATGGTTCCAATATGGAAAAGCAGGATATGAATACCTTACAATGGGTGTAGCAGTTTTGAAAATATGTGTGTTTATAAGCAATTAATTGTTAGGGGATTCCATTCCCAATAATGTTAGTACACAACATCACCTGAATTGTTGGAAGTGTTGTGAATGATTGGGATATTCCGGATTCCAATAGCTGTGTCTTATTATTGTTCATACAGAGAGAGCTTGACTTATTAATAATCTCAATATAGATGGGATTTGAACCCCGATCTTGCCGTGTGAGGGACGCCATGAGATGTACCGAACCGTGATTCCAGGTTGGATGTTCCTTCTAAAACCAGTACGTCATTCCTACATATATCACACCATCTGCAGTTAACACTGGATTTTCAGGTGTTTTAACGACGCGTTCTCATAACGCGTCCTCTACAATCTTTTGATTCTTCTTCTTTTGATTTAACTTTTCTTCAATCAACAAGTTCAGTTTAGTTTTCTGGGTAGTAAATTGCGGTGAAATTTTCAACAATAACTAGTTATATCTTTAAAAAAAGAGTATCTACCAATAAGTACCAATATTTGCGGATAACTTCTAACAAGTCCAAAACTAACCTTAAAAGAATTAGGATTTTAAAGCCTTTTACCAAAGGGTAATTCTTCCTCAAGTTAAACGTGAATAATGTGAAACAATACATCATACGGAAAGTTATTCAAAACTATACCTCTTTTGCATTATGTACAGCTTCTGCTTGCTACTGGAGTCACTAAACAAACGGAAGAAAAACAATGCCCGCTTTTGCTAGAATTCATTCATTCAACAAACAAAAACACACACACACACAAACTCCCTTATCAACATGTAAGTGTGCATGTGTGCGGGCAGCGTGCATCGTACGGGTTATCTAAAAAGCTAATCACCATCACCATCGCATAATCCGAGGTCAGTGTTCCCATCAGTAACGCATGGGGTACGCGAATGGACGTTCGTTGTGTGTCGCCTGCCAGCACACCATTTACCCAAAAGCCCTCCATTGCTGGTACCCTGTTACGCAACCTGCTGCCAAAGCTTCCAAGCTTCCTCGGACGAGCCGAGCCTTCGTACAGGAGCCAACAACCAAATGCACACTCAGAGCAATACAATCGTCACTCAGGGTGTTCCTGCCGGAGTGCTACCGGACAAAGCTTCGCCTTATCCTGTGCTGGTGAGGAAAAATGAGTGTCGATAGTAGCAGCCTCACTGCTTTTGGGAAACAACGGGTCGTTCGGCCGTTTCAGTACGTTGAGTGCGAAGCGAGCGTAAACGTCGTCGTGACCGTGGCTTGCTGGTTGCTGAACAGTGTGTAATCAGAAGGATTTTTTACCCCATCACCACTCCACCCTAGTGGGAGTGTGAGTGAGAAAGAAAGTGTGAGCCCGTGGTCGAGGGCAAATCAGCGTGAGTGGGAAAGCAAATCGGTCCGGAAGGGAAAGAAAGGACCTTTGCATTGGTTTTGTTTGATCGAAAAAGCAGTTGTGACTGTGAAAGCAGAAAAGCTATCGTGTCCTGGGCCAGAACGAAGACAAAAGACGCATACAGATATGGTTAAGAAATATTGGAATGGAAAGGCGTTTACTTCAGTTTACTTTAGCATTAAATTGATATTTCTTGATAAGAGATAATATTGGTCGAATTGTTAAAGTAAAGAAAACCGCCCAAATACCTTTATTGGAGAAAAGGAATTCTCTAGACAACATCAATTTTGCTCGCTTTAATAAGGACTCATTATCTATTCGGCCCAAGAAAATATATCTCGTTTTCTTGTTTCAATTTGTACGGTTCATTTAATGCTACTCTTCTGCAGAAAATTGAGCTTCATTTTTCACTGATTGCGCTAATTGCTTTAGCTCTTATTAGACCTCATGTGTGGTTGTTTTTTTTTTTTTACTTTACTAGTAAACGTCCCCTTTCTTTTCCTTACTTAGCTATAATCCTTCTACAGCCTACGCTAAGTGAAGAAGCAAACTACAAAAAATCCTTGTGCTGCATGCAGAAAAAAAAACACAACCCAACCGTAAGTGAGTGAATGAAAGCTCGTACACTCCTCTAAAGAGAAAGAGAGCGCGTGTGAGTGAAGGAGCTAGAGTGCTAGAAGTGATTAAAAGCGCGGAATAGTGAGAAAACGAAGAAAAAGCATCCTTCATCCCCAAAACCACCCTTGTGAGAGCAAAAGGAGGGGTGAGTGGGTGTGTGTGTGTGCGTGCAGGTCCTGGCTGAGAGCGAAAAACAACAGCAGTGAGAGCAGTGCTTAGTGAGAGTGTGAGAGCTGCCAGTGTAGGCTCTCACAAATGGAGGTCGAATTTCGGTTGCCAGAGTGCTGAGTTTGTTCGCGCTTTTCCGAATCGATTCTGAAGCCTCAAGTTTCAGCAAACGGCAGCAGCAGCAGCAGCAGTGTGACTGCTACAGTGAAAAGCAGATTCTTTTGTAGCAAAAGTTTCTATCAGTGAAGTGTTAATAATAACAGGAAAAAGAGTAAAATTACTCACGTGAAAGCAAAAAGCATTCAAAAGGATACGCAACGAGCTACGAAAAGCTTGCGAGCTGGGCGAGTCTGTTTGAGGTTATGTGGTGCAGTGTAGTGAAGTGAAAACGTCACGTCCAAGGGAACGACGGTCCTGTACGGCTTAGATCGAGGTGCTTCCATTCACAACAACTGTCGAACTCGTCCAAGGGATACGGGCCTATCGGTACCAACACCGTTCAACCGAGGGCCAGATTGAAGGATTAGTAGCAGATTGTTGCAGACATTTTGTATCTTTCGGTACCGAACACTGTAAGTATCTCCTAACACTCGGCCAAGGACTTTCCGGGGGAAATTCGGCATGATTTTTTCACGCACAAGCAGGGCGTGGAGCTTTCTGTTGAGGTTTTTTTGCGTCTGTCTGGTCGATTTTTCTTCGGATTTTTGTGTTTGTGCGAGAATTTGAAGTTGCTTGTGCATGAAAGCAGTGATGATTAGGCCCTAGAGCTAAAAATAAAACTATAAAAACGCTATCTATTACAATGTCACCCGTGAAGTCCCTTTTTTTTCACTACCTAGTCCAACTCCCCAGGAGCGTTTAATTAAAAGGGACGACATTGTAATACTTACTTACGCTTGAACTAAAAGCACGCAAACTTTTCTCATTATCCTTCACTGCACATTATGATGCTCACCCTGCTGCGGGAATGGTCCGCTTGGTCCGTTATCAGTCCGAGTAAAACGGAAAGCCCCTAGGCTTCCGTAACGGCTGCCACAGCTGGAACGTCGCGACATGACGTTTGGCTGGACAAATTTGCATTCCTATCTGCCGAGTCCCTGCTTGCCACCCGTCCGGTCTAAGGTTGTGCCTTGCACAGGCTTTAAAGGCTTGGCCATTTGCCAAAAGTGTACGACTTATCTAGGAAAATCCACCACCGATAGGTCTTATGCTTTTCCTTCGTATTGGCCAGTCTGTTTAGCCCTGGAGCAGTGTAGTACAGAAGCCGTTATGTAAATTTATTGCCACCGGGGGTCTATGCTGAGGAATGCACTAGGAAATACCTTGTTTGCTGATGTCGTGCTGAGTGTAATTTGTGTCGCAGGATTCACTCTCATTCTTTACACAGGTGATCAAGACGCCGTTTGAATGTAGGAGGTTTGGAAGGATTCGATAATTTTCTTACAAAAAACTTACCAAAATTCATCCACATTTCTTCCAGCTAGATTTTAATGCCCTTTTTCCTATATTTTGTAGCCCTCAAAGTATCAACAACAAACAGATCACTTCTAAGAAACAACTTCTCCTTCTGTACTACACCCAAATTCACGGGAAACTTTCCACTGCTTGGGAAATCCCGCTTGATTCTTCGTGTGAAAAATCCATACTCTTGAAAAACGTGAAAATCTAGTGCACGATTTTTCCCTTCAAACACTCATACACAAACACAAACGGCATGCCGGTCGCGTTGCGTGCCGGGGGCAAATCGATTTTCCCCGTTTCCCGGGCGTTGTCAAAATTAACTGTTTGACTTTTGCGTTACCGATTCACGTTGGTTGGCGCTATTTGAGCTAGTCGGCAACGAGTGTCCAGTTGCTCGATTTTTCACCTGCAATCCTTCCACACGGACTCACCCATACGCGCGCAAAGCATTGTCATATGACCTCATCTGTTCGGTATTGGGCACTATCATTGGGCTATGCCGATTGGCCTTGCCTTGGTGGGGTGGCCCAACGGAAACGATAAAATGAAGAATAATTTTATGCTTCCCGTTTAGTGATGGTTGATTGAATCGATCCGTTGTGCTAACCAATAACTAGTTTTATTATGCTGATTTTGCTCAACCTTCCCATGAATCAAAGCTTACATTTTTCCTTACGTTAAAAACTTTCCAAAAGCATAATATAATTTACCATTTTCTTTCATTGATCAATTTCCACATAAACCCTCCAAAATACGGTACTGGAAAAGCTCTCCAAATGCCGCAATGATTATTTACCCAGAAAATCATATTGATCAAACACTTTTCCTTTGATTGATTTTTGAACCACACTTGATTCTCCATTGTATCCAGCTTACCAGTGTGTCATCATCGTACCACCCACTCGGTGTGCTCGCGTCATCATACCCATCATGGCAAAATAAAACAACCACCCCGTGTTCTCCGGACGACCGTTCCCCCTTCAGCCCCACCTTCCCGCCCGGTGGGAATTGAATTTTGAAAGCGATGCGGAACCGAACCGTCAACTCGGCCCAAGCGTTTACGTAAATTAATTTTGATGTCGCCATTAAATATGTGTTCAACCAGCCCAAGCAAAAAGGCTGACCTCTCTTCCACCACCAACACTCTCTCTTGTTCTGACCTGACCTGTCGAGTGTGATTTTCGGGTAATTTGGAAAATTAAATCACCACCACCACCGGCCTCTAGTAGTGTTCAGCCCACCATGCCTCACCCAACTGGTCCACACAAGGGGGAAAAAAAAGGAAAAATGCATGGAAAGGAATGTTTTGTGGGAGTTTCGCCCTTGGGCGCAAATGCAAAACACGTCCGGAGTTGCAGAAGTCGTCGGGTTGAAGATAATTGATAAATGAAGCAAAACCCCCAACATATTTCCGTACACGTTCACAGCTGGCCAGTTGCCCCGAAAAAGGAGGAGACCTTTCACGTAAAGGGGGTGGGGGAGGGGGGATGGATTGGAGAGGGTGCGGCTGCGGGAAGCGAAAGTTGGTGACATCTTATTGTGCAAATCACGTGCATAATCGATTGGCAGCAGCATTCAGTCTGGGTTTGGCCGCGTGGGAATGGATGGCGCTGATTGTTGGCCATTTGCCAGCCCAGTTTGATCGGCCGTGGTCAACCTATGAGAAACCCCGTCTAGTTCGGGTTGCATGCAGTCACACACACACACACACACGCACACATGAACGTGTTATGCACGGGAAATGAAGCTGCAGTTGAGCAAATGACTTCATCGGAGGAAAACTAATCGATTTTGGAGTGCATGGGCGCAGTGCGGTCGGTTCGGTTTAAGATCAAAGTAATATTTCAAAGCAAGCGAATATTCCAACAATTGCATCAACTCTTATCCTAATTCAACTTAAGGCACGATTTTTGGAAGTTTTTAAGAGCAACTTGAACGTGCTAAGCGTAAGAATGAATCGCATTTGTATCTTTAGTATTAGCACACAATAAAACATAAGTTAGATACGATAACGTGGAATTATTACAATATCTAACTAGTGCACTTATCCAAATATTTTATGAGTCTTGATTGTATTTTTACGTACGCTTTTGTACGAGTGGTTTGTTCTCAGCCACTTAGCCTACGGGCTTAGCTTGTGCGATCTTCTGGTGCCTCTCATCAGCAAAAGAAAGCATTTTAATACAATTTTAGCAGTCACTTAATTCTAATAAAATTCTCCATTTAGACCTTTTAAGGATAAACAAACAATGTTCTACTAATTTATCAACTCTGGTAAAAAATAAGTGAAGCATTTTCAAAGTAAAACTGGAGCCTGTCTTCAGCTTTCTTGCTCGATTCTGTTTAACGTGAAGAACTGGGTGCTTTCAGGCATTCCTGAACACTTCAAACATAGATCCTTCAACAATTACTGAACGGAAAAACATTCATTTCTTAAAGCTTATACCTCGTGAAAACTTCATTTTTTTGTAAAATATTAAAAGAAGACAATTTAAATCGTAGCGACATCGAGGAAATGTCTCCCAGCTAAGGATGAAAACGGCGTTGTATAAAAATGGTATTTATTCCCATCCCCAGAGCGTGCGCCTTATACGCTACTAAAAAAGTTTATTTGATTAAAATAATAAGCTATGGGCAGCGACGCCGGTTTATAGGCGCCAAGAAGAAGAGGTTATTACAGGCTATTTAGAATAATATAAAATAAAATATGCTTTCAAAAATATATTTTTAACAAGATTGTGTTGACTATTTTAGCAGTGAAAGTAGGTCCTCTGTCGTTTGTCTGATATTTTACATTATAAAAGTGCAATCGTCTTCCAGTTTTAGCTTCGCTATTCCTTTTTAACCAGCTCTGTACCATTGTTCTTACCAAGAATAGCAACTTCTAAAAAAACTCATTGAAAATTGCACCTCATCCTAAACCAACATTCCAAAGCTTATAGCAACAATAAAACCCAACGGTTTTACATTGAAGTATACTAACAAAAGATAATGGAACCAAACAAAAACACTAAAAAGAAACGAGAATTGAAAGGATCATTTCATGTAGGGTATCTCGCATATAAAAGCGCCAACGGAGTGGTATGGAAAGCTGAGAACAATTAAAAATAATTAGTAAACTTCAGCTCACCATACTGTGCACGATATCACCACCGACAAAGACACACATCACACATACGAACACTTGACAGCAAAACTATTCACGTCGAGCTCTGCCACCAGCTTATCCTTCGGATTCATATTCATCCGTTCGTATTTCACCCACTGCCCGGGAACGGGAGTTTTCCATCTCGCTGAACACACATAGCATAAACCACTGTGCCACCATGGCAACCGGCAACTGTAACGGAAAACAGGCCGCCCCATTCGTTTTATTACGGGCGGATGAGAATTTCCACCGAAGCGCTAACAATGTGCGCCGTCAGGGAAAAACGATGCGTCTGACGTCATACGTTTATCGTTGTCGCTCGTTCACACCGTGGACGGAAGCTGTGGGCGCACCTCTCGATAAGGATGTTCCACATTTTCCACCCTCGCCACACCTCGTTTTCGCTCATTTCCTCGCCTGGCGCAAGCAGTGGCGCAACTCATTTCCGCTCATTTGTTGCACCTGGAAAATGTTCTGCAGCGCCCGTGCCGTGCCGAGCAACACAAAAGAGGGTTTAGATATCGTTCTATTTGCTTCGTCCTTTTGGCACATCCAGAGGTAGGTGCCTACCAACCGGAGCTTTTTCCTGGACACAGTATGATTATGCATTTATGTACTTCACTGCTGCCTCTGTTCTCAACGTTCGGCCCGGCTTACCTTCTTTCACGATGAATCCTATTTCGAGCACACTCCTTTATGTGACTCCCTGTATATGTTTGTGTCACATCTGTGCGTGTGTGTGTGTTTGTACGTGCATGATAGCATTCATTTTCAGGCCAAGGTCAATGCTGCTGCCTCCCAGGATAGGCGGCATTGTGGTCACGTGCTACGCATGTCATTGAGCTTTCACTTTGAGTGGAGCAACAAAAACACCGAATGTGCCCCTTGCACGGAAACCCGTTCCGTTCCGGGCAAACAATATCCGATAACCGTTTGCTTCCCATTTTTCCCGACGATAGGCTCGAACCGATGAGCCGTACACAAACCCTGAACGGTTGTTCAGTTCGGTGGGACACATTCCTGCACATTTCAGGCTCTTTCCTAGTGATTAATGCACACATGAGAGCAGAGCGTAAAAGCAGAGCGACCGGATTTACCATGTTTCCTGCAGGTTCTCCGTTCTTTGTTTCCAATGGAAGATAAGGTGTTAATGAATGGACCGTTGTGGGTTGATTTTTCTATCACTTTTCTTCTATTTTATTCTTCTGTCATTGGAGGTCTTATCTTTTTATTTGAAATTATGGTTTCATGACTGTTTTGGTATAGAAGTTTAAATTTCAACTTCACGATTGTTAAAACGTTAAACGTTTGTTAAAACGTGGTGTGGAAATTTCACTTTTATTGTCGTTTTTTGTCGTCAACTTATTATCAATAACACATTTAAATATTTTTGCTACCCTCCCAACAGTTAATCGCTATCAATAATGTCTTATCTAACCTGTAAGCGTCCATCGTTCACGCTCATTTTATTATTTCACCTGCAAAGGGCATCGGATGACTCTCCCGACTTTACACCGGTCAATTACGACTGCCATAATCACAACACGTGTTTCCATTCTCAGTCTATTACCCCTATTACCATATCCTATGCACAATTGATATGCCACTGGACATTGCAACTAGCCGGTGTAGATTTTACACCATAAAATTTGCTGCCTCTGATCAGCCGCGTGGGGCTTTTCCATACCTTGCTAACAAACAATTGCTGCATCACTTCCTGCTGGAGTTGCTGGAAGAAATCGATCCATTTGGCACGATCGATTTAAGAAAGGCATTCGCTTGTGCATCAGCTTCTCCGACCACAGCTGACAGCGCTATGCGCGTTTATCACATGCAAAACTTTGGTCCGGTATCCTCGGAGGACTCCATGTCGACACGTTGTTTAGAGCATCGATTTGGAGCATACACGTAAGCTGCCATAAAAAAACCTTAGTCGGTTGAATGACACGTCGCAAATATCGATGCAGAGAGAAAGAAAACGAACGATCTGTGGGGCCACGATTGCAATCAAAGCGGTTCGCACATTGTATTCCCAAATCACATTTCGCACTCAACCCCGTCAGCAATCGAAGCCTTATTTATGACGTTTGAGTATTTGGCTATTTGCATTGACGACCGGAGCCGATATTTTCCATGATAAGTGTGATGGGGCGATACATTCGTTCTGTCGGTTTTGACGGTTAATACCAAACCAACATAAAAAAAGTTCATCACAACCATCACCTGCGCGTATGACCTTGGGCAGGGTGAGAACATGGTTTTGATGTGGTACAGCGTTTTTTTTTTTTTCTTTCGGATTCCTTTCGATACGCGTCCGCTTGCTGTTGCGTTCAATGTCAAATGGAGACGCCTGGTAGTTTACGCGCAGGCGGAATTGCACCCCGTCTGGGGATGGAATTTTATGAGCTTTGCTAGCAGCTGGTTTAGAACGGTGTGTGTGAGTGTGGTGGCTGTGGGGGAATAAAGCAAAATACATTTCCTTTCAAATTCGTTTTTCATACTTCTTTATAGCACCATTTTTGATTGGTCGCTGTTTTGTCGGTTTATTTGCGTTCGTTTCGATCTAAAGAAAAGCTCATAAAGCTATTGATTTTAATATAAATAAACGCACGTTTTTTTACCTCTTCTTCTTGCTCTATTTATCCTGTGTAATATCTTACTCAACGAGCTTGAATCCATTCTCGTTATCGTTATTCTCCCCGTCTCGCAACAGCAATCCTTCATATAATCATGGAAATGAGGCCTTTTACAAGAGGGAAGAGAAAACTCCCGAGTACACATTTTACATGCGCGTGCTAGAATGCAATAAAATCATACCTTCCAGATCGATGCTTCGCCCGACACTAACGGTGACGCGTGCTCAAAGTCCTTTACACGTTTTCCCACCGTACAGTTAATGTAAACCATTTGTGGCGTGCGTTTTACTGTGACTATTTTCTCTCTCTCTCGCTTCCCCTTTTATTTACTAAACAACCAGCCTGGAATTGGGAGTGCATTCGTACGACCATCGGCCGGTACGATGGTCGTACGCGAGGCAGGCAAAAACGGTGGCATGAATAATTTAACAATTATACAATTGCATTTAATGCCGGCCGTTCATTAAGTGCTTTTGAACCGGAAACGGCGCTTTTCCGTTTCGCTGTAGCAGTAGTAGCAGTAGTAGCAGTAGTTGCTAGCTGCTGCTGGTGGTCAGGTAAATGCAGTTGCACCCATTTTTTTCACATAAGGTAACGCCGATGGACTCCATGACCTTACCGACACACTTATCGAGGTTTTGGAAAGATTTTTATCGCTACCGGTGGAATATGTATATTCGCACCATAATTACAATGATTTACAATGTGTTGTGAATCACACTTAGAATGGGGCGTCTATATGGACAAATTGGATATTTTGCCAACAATTTCTTTGCCACTTGCTTTCTTCGGCTACGTTTTACTCAGCCTGGTGGGATTTTTAATAGAAAATAATAATGCTGATCACGTGTAATTAGCATTAATTTCCCAACAGTGAATACCCTTTGATGGTGATAAGCTGTCTGGACGAACGGTACCAGATGTGTCTTTCTATGAGTCTTTGGAGACATGGAAACATGCAAACGACCGACCATCAAAGTACAATGTCCTCGATAGTGGCCCATACCGGTACCGCGTGGTTCTCAGTTAAGGTGTGCGACTTGAGCTGGGACCAAATGGACAAAGCGAGACGTATTATTTCACCATTGCACGAAACACAAATAGTGCCGAAATGTTTGCCGTTGATGATGGAACATTGAGCACGAACAGTATGGCGTGCGTGTTTGGCCCAGCACGTGCAATTAATGCGTTATCGGTGATAGTTGAACGTAGCGAGGAATGACTTTTAAATTATGGAATGGATTAGCAACATTTCTTCGTCGGCGAACTTTTGTGTGACTAAGCGTGATAAAAGTTACTTTAAAATTAACTTTTTTATCATATTTTTAAATAGTATACAAAATGGTTAAGATTCGATGACACCACAAAAGCAAAAGCTGATCAAACGCATAAAATAAATATGAAAAATTCTACATACAACTAAAACATTCCGAATTCGGCCTATTTTTTGCATTTTACAGATCTTCGGGATTGTTAATCAAAGCCACCGTTGAAAAAATCGATTGTTCTTCCATTAACGGTACCGTCGCACATTTTAGTACAACTGTACTAAAAAAAACAACTCACCAAACTCATCTCACAGTAGTTGTGATCGAACAAATGAGCTTATAATCAACAAAGGCAGTGTGTACCGATAAATGAGCAGCTGTTCGTCGCGCCGCATCAACGAAACACATCGACCAACAGCAAATAGGCATCGAAGAACGCTCAACGATTACGACGACGACTAGCGCAGACGACGACGGTTCGAGCTAGTACGCATTGTGCCCATCGCCGACGCCACGTCATGACCGGATGTGAGGTAATCCCGGATCCGGTGACGCAGTGATGCGGCGTGGGTGCAATGCTTATCTCGCCCGTCTCTGTTTCAGGAGTTACGATGCATGGGCTGAGTCACCTACAAACCGGCTCAACCCTGGAGGCGCTCACGCAGGCCACGATCATCCTCATCCTAGCGGTCGCCATTGTCATCTCGAACCTCATCGTAGTAGCCACATATCTTAACTTTAAGGGTGAGTATTTTTTGAAGCTGGGGCCTGGTGCTGGGACACCTTCAATAATACGTCTGTTCTTGCAGGTCCCCATGAGGTTATAAACTACTATCTGCTCTCGCTAGCAGTGGCCGATCTGCTGTGCGGTCTGTTCATCGTATCGCTCTCGGTCTATCCCGCGTTCAGTGGCGAATGGATCTACGGGGATGTGGTGTGCCGGATGGTCGGCTACCTGGAGGTAACGCTCTGGTCCATCTCAGTCTACACCTTCATGTGGATCTCGGTCGATCGGTATCTGGCAGTGCGGAAGCCACTGCGGTACGAAACGATCCAAACCAAAACCAGGTAAATGTTGCCCTTCCGCGTCCGACGCAGGAAGATCATGCGTTCGAGACGAACCCCACCCCGACCAAAAACTCCAACAAGTCCTCAGAAACCAATGTCGTCTAGAATTGTCTATATATGTGTGTGTGTGCGTGTGCGTGTGTGTATAGTGGACACTAAATGGCGCGTACCAACACACACCTCCCAAGCGCCCACTCAATATCAATACACCAACCAACCACACCAACACAGTGTTTTGAACTTCCTGATGGCCCATAGTACGGCTCCCCTTTACTCTGTGACACCATCGCACTTTGGTGTGACTATTTCGTTGTTGTACGCGTGTTTGTATGTATGTGTGTGCGTGAGTGAGTGTGTATGTGCATATGATTTGTTTGTGTGTACCAAAGGCGTGATGTATTAGTACCTTGTATGATGTAGTTGTATAATGTACACTCACACTGTGTGTTTTTCGGTTTTTCTTGATTTTCCTTAACACATTTTTCTTTCCCCAATATCACACTGTTTGATGATGATGATGATGATCGACACGTGAATGATGGTTTGATGTTTTGTTAGTAAAACACAAACAAACAAACAAACTGTTACTGTTACTAACTGCTTGATACCGAGTTTGTTTCACTTTGTTAGAATTTCGCTCTAAAATAAAAATACTTTGTTAACCCATTTTAATTAATCTTTCGTACTTTTTACGTAAAATCAAGAATCGTTTAACTTCTTGATCATACCAGACACAAAAAAATATGTATCACTTTTCTTAAGAGTTCCCCCGCAATTTGTTACGATTGTTGCTGTTGTTTGTTGGTTGGGAGGAAATGAGAATGAGTTTTTCTGTTGTTGTTTTCTCTAAACCTTCTTTTAATTTTAAATTATCTCTTCGTCTGATTGTTTTGGTCATCCTTCTTCGGGGAAAAAAGTGTATCCTTTCCTTTCGTTGGTGTTATTTTCTTCGTTCTTTCTTTGCCCCCCTCCCACCCCCAATCATCCAAGTTTTGCTCCGTATCTTATTGATTCTTTCTCTTTTTCTCTCTCTCTCTCGTTCCGTTCCCCATGGTACTACTACCCTTCCCAACATCCGGTCGGTTCATCCGCCACCGAACACTTGTATGGCAAACCTTTTATGGCATCCTCACCGCGCCCGGTTGCGGTTGATCTCGCCAACTTTCCTCTCTCCTATTATTACGCTACACCCGATCACGCACCCGTGTCTTGTGTTGGCCATCTCACATCGAACACACCCACACACACACACGCACGCACACACATACGCACAAATACATCTTACATTCAAAATCTAACCAATTACACCCATTGACATCATCCGCCATGACGTTCTTTTTTTTTTGCATACGCGTACGTGCGTGTGACGTGTAACTGTGTGTATGTGTGTTTGTGTATGTATGTGCTTGTGTTTGTGGGTGTGTGTTTGAGTGTCTGTGTGTGTGTGTGCACCCACACACACACACACACACGGGAGAGAGAAAACGGAAGAAGAACCCTTTATTGATCGATGTTTGTTCGTGTGTGATGTTCTACCCCCCAAAAAATACTAATATCTAGGAATGGAAGGTTTGAATACTTTAGCCAGTTGATTACTTCATTTTAATTTTATTTTATTTATATTTATACTTTCCACCACCTACTTTTCCCTCCGTTTTGATGCGATAAGCGCGCAATTTATCTTTTTTCTCCCTGTAAATATTTGGGCTGTATTTGGTTTGGTTTTGACTTTTGTTTTTCGGCTCTGCATGGGCCTACTATGTTTTTTGACTTCTTTTGTAAGCGCCTCTTTCTGCAACGTAACACACGCAATGGTAGAACGCGCCTTTACCTTTTTTGTTATGCTATCTTTCGTCCTCCCAATGTAAAGATTGTAAAATTAGGTTCTTTTTTTTTCAATTGTAGATTTAGTTTATTCTATTTACTTCTAACACTCAATGGTAGTTTTGAATGAATGTAGATGGTATACAGTTAGTGTAGATTGTTTAAGCACCATTTATACTTTTACACCTAGCTGTCACAACACGGTAGTTGTACATAATTTCTATGCAAAAACACGAATTTCCTTTCCTTTCGTTATTTCGGTGAAATTCACAAAAATTTATTAACTGATAGCAATAATATGTTTGATTCAAATGTTCGCTTTGGTATAACTTATTGAAAAAAATTTGCAAATTAGATATCAGCAGAAAATGATAAACATTAGGCACTCTTTTTACTTGTTTTCTTTGAAATGTATCATATTTAACGTTTTATGTATCATAGTTTAACTTTTATTAGTGAATACGACACTATAGAATGTAAAACAAACAAAACAGAGGACCAGGCAATCATGACTAATTAAAAGTATCGTTAGCAGACGATACTACAAAGGGATTGTATCGATTTAGTGTAGATAAACACTTGAAAACTTTCTAAGCTGACCAATACACTAAAGCCACAACAATCACTACCGTCAGCTTAGTAAGATTTCCAATGCGTGATGCCATAAACATTGCTGTACAGGGTAATTATTATTTCTATGTTGATGGCATCGTGTAGACTTGTATGTACTACAAAATCTGCTAACAAAGGATCAAATCATCTGCCAATGATACGATCAATTGGAAAGGATTGCCTTGTCATCTGATTCAATACTGTACAGTGTAAATAAAATGGAAAAATTATACAAATTACAATAAACAGTATAAGAAAAATAGATTATAGATAGGAAAGTGTGGCCAGATTTGTTGCTATAAAAAGCATCACACAACAGAATTTAAAAGCGCTATTGAATTGTTAAGTGTAAAAGTTTAACGGTTAGCGAACCATTTAGGAACACCTAATAGGAGATTTATTAAACATTTCCCCTGTGAAGTACTAGCCCAGTTAGTATCCCAATCGTCCCAAACTCATCTGCCCCTCCATTCATGTACACCCGCGTAGAACAGTGCTACGATTCCACCTTGCACCAGCAAATGCTTGGCGTTTGATTAGATATGTATGTTGTCGGTAATTGTTGCATTCCGTACTGGCACGTGCTTGGCTGCGCACCACGTAACGCACCCCCTTTACTTGCCACACGCAGCCTGAACGCCCCCAAACGTGGCCTCCTGGGGGTTTATTTTTTTGTTTTGGTTTTGTGTCTAGTAGCGCCACGCGTAGATGTTGTTGTGCCTGCTACCAACTAACCTCTCACCTACCACAACCACAACCGCCGTCGGGGTTGACTGACTGCTTCCCTTATGTTGTATCCCACCTGTATGTTGACCGCCTTAAGCCCGTATATTATTACCCGTATACCGTATATACCCTGGGAGTTTGATACCGCTAGTGACTAGTGCGATAAGAGCACTCGGAATCTGACCCAACTAACGGATCTACGCTCTCTTCTCGCTTCTCTTCTCCCACCCCCCTATCGTGTTTCCCCGGTGATGTGCCACTATTTCCCCCAACAACAACAAAAAAATCCCCTTTCCCGTCCCTAAAGATGCCAATGCTGGATGGCGTTCACGTGGATCTCGGCAGCCATGCTTTGCTGTCCACCGCTGCTCGGCTACAACGAGGCCAACTACAGTAAAACCACCAACATCTGTATGCTCGAGTGGGGCAACATGGCGGCTTATAGCGCAACGCTGGCAATCCTAGTCCTGGGGCCGAGTGTCATCTCGATCGTCTACAACTACGGCTACATCTTCACGATGATGCGCAAAGTGCGATCGGGTGCACCGATCCACGATAAGGAGTACGCCACGGCGCTCGCCGAGAACCTAGCGAACCCCAGTCACTGCATGTCGTTCGCATTGGTGTTTTCCTTCTGGATCTCGTGGGCACCGTACATCGGGCTGCGGATCTACGAGCTCGTCTCCGGGGAAACGATCGACAATCCGCTGCTACACTTCGGTGCCGTCTGGATTGGCATCCTCAACTCGTTCTGGAAGATCATCATCATGACGAGCATGTCGCAACAGTTCCGGCTGCTCGTCCGGTTGCTCTTCCTCACCATCTGCTGCAAGACGAAGGGCCGGCTGCAGGCCGAACTGATCGGGCTCGATCCGGACGATTAGGGTGGGCATTGTCAGCAGCAGCAGCTGCACCCGAACGATCGTACAATCACGTTTACAAACTTTGTGCTATTAACACGGACGACGACGACGACGATGACGATGACGGTGGCGACAAGCTGTGGTGACGGCCAGTTAAGTGCGCCCGCAACAGCTAGACACAGGGTGGCGGCACTCCAAACTCCAAACTGCACGCTTTTATCGGCAGGGCTACTTAGGTAACATGCAAAGGCCGAGCTTGTGAAGGAGATTAAAATTAGAGGAGAAAGTTAGGCAAACAAAGCAAAACACCCATCGCATGTCTACGACTGCTAAGCTACTATTAAGATGCGCCGCAAACGGACAAACATTTGAGAAGCTAATTTACGGCACAGTGACATATTGTATCTTACATTATACAACCAGCTCATACCGTACTCTCTTCTATATACAACATATAAAACCGTGCGTGTTTACCCAGTTACCCCGTTTTACTACTTCATCTAGGCGATAGAGGAGAAAGTTCTTTAAAAATGCATACAGCTCTTAGGGGACGCGAGTAGACAAGGGGGGCAAAGGTACACTAAAACAGCTACTATAGCTACTGCACTCACACACACACACACATTACACCGATTTGAATCGATCTGCGTGTGCTGATTAGCTGTGCTAGTTTCGCTCCCTAGTGCACCCTTTCCGACCCTTTTTGTACGTTGCTTGTGTAGAACATGCTACAGCCAACCACAAACTTCAATTACATTGCTACAAACTGTGGGCTGTGGGTAATTACCAGGCGAAGAAGAAGAAGAAGAAGAAAACCCAAACCCGGGGGGACGCTAGAATTGACAAAACTGTGAACAATCAATCTTGTCTCGATACGGTAGACTGTTTAAGCGCAAAAGCTAAACTAACGTTAAATGTTTGAGCATTTTCTTCACTGGACAGGTGGAGAAAATCACAAAAATCAAGTAACTAACCTTTGAGTGAGACAGGCAGACGGTTTTTTTGGTTTCTTAATCGAGTAAATCTTGCCCTAATGGCCGGCTTCTTAAGGATCGGCTAGTGGTATTGTTGAGGTTGAAGGCAAACCAAAACATACATACAATTCACACACAATTTCAGGGCTCACACCATATTGATACATATTTCTTTAAGGTATCAGAAGGCAGGATGCAACGGAGGGAAGTAAACAAATTAATAACAACATACAAGGGAAAATACCGAATACATGAAAAAATAGCGCAAAGCGCGATACATTTAAGATGAAAACACAGAACACTCTTGCAAACATGCCAAAATAAAAAGAAAGGAGAAGGCAATAAATGGGAATGCTCTAGTAGTTTAGTAAACCAGCAAGAGATCACACGAAAAGAGATAACAAAGCAAACATAAATAGCCGCTAAACGAAGCACGCTTGCAGAAATAAGATAAAAAGAAGGTAAAAAAAAACCAGCAAAGAGGGAACCCCGCAAAAGCTGCAGCAAAATGTGTAAAATCGATGCCGACATTAATGTGCGTGTGTTATATTTTCTAGATTTTTAAACGAGTGAGATTAAAACCAACGTGTGTGTAGAAAAACCCAACTTGAAAATTCTTCAACTGCCGGGATATTACGGCAACAGACGTTAGACATTTCGGGGCAGCGGACTCGGCGAGTCTGAGCGTGCCGTGTTACTTAACCGTTTTGACTTAGCTGATGAGTAGAGTGTAAAGCATATAGTGCATGCGGTGTAAAGCGTTTGTTTTGTTCTAGACAAAATGGCGGCAGTTAGGACCGAGCTAAGCGTGAGTGACGTTGCTTCATACGTACGTAGTGGTGAGTGTATGATTACTTCTTGCAGTCGAATGCAAACTATGTTCTAAAGGATAAAGATCTCATCGTTAGCGCAGATCACACGTTAGAGCATGCCATCGCAACATTATCGCTGTGAAGGGTTTATGTTTTTTTTTTTCGTTGTTGTTATTGCCATCGCCAGCAATAAAATCCTTCCCAAAGTGTCCACAAATGTGTCGGAAACATCCGCAATGGAACTCTCTTCAGAAGAGACAGTTGGGGAAAGTAGGATTAGCGGGATAGGATACGATTGTTATTCACACTGCTAGTGGACCGAGCCGATCGTGAGTTTGTACATAGGACATAAGTTAGCACCGGGTGTAGATTTTCGTTTTCTGTGCTTTTTTCTAACTTTATTCTTCAGATTCAACTAGCTATGGATCAGTTAAAGCTAAAAAGGGTACAATTTATTAAATATGTTATCTCGTTCTTATCCTCGCTATTGGTTGCTTTAAGGAGCAGTTTTGGATAAAAAGTATATTAATTTCGTTACTACTTACTAGACGCATCGTTACACAGACAAAACTATCACACACATAGGTGTAACAACGAATTTTTAGCCCCCGGTTTAACCAGAGCTTTCCGTTTCCGCTAACCCGACTGTAGACATCCTTGGGCAAGGGCAACCATTGTAATAGAAATTAAACCGTAGGCTACACATTATTTAATCGTAAGTTCGTTAACGTTTCGTACAAAAAGAAGAAAATAAAGAAGGTTTGTTCATACCGTAGAGAACAGAAATGGCGATGATACGAGGAAGCGGAAGATAAGTGAAACAAAAACAAAACAAAACAACCAGAACACCAGAATGTTGCGGCAGATTGCTAAAAAGAAGAAGAAAAAAGCAGGTTAAAAAGGTTCCGCCATTGTTGTAAACGCTGCTAAGCTTAGAGGCAGAACGGTAGTACTAAACGAATATGTCAACTATAAGTATGAAATAAGATACGTTCGGATCGCTTAGTGTCACAGCGTTAAGCGAGTGTGACTCGTCTAAAGTAAAGTAAAGCAAAAAAAAAACAGGGAACTTTCCTTTAGCAAATTGTTCAAGCATTCCTTTAACACTTGTTTGTAAGCAACAGTTTAGAACTCTGATGGGATGTGGGAATAGAAGAAAAAAAATACGAAAAGGTCAAGAAGTTGGATTGAATGCGTCCTTCCATGCGTTTACTAGCCAGCCTACCACTACTACTACTATTACTACTACTACTACTACTACTACTACTATGACTACAACCACCGCGATCACAATTATTACTATCCCTCTTCTACTTAGTCGATGTTTGATCATGTTTTTCTTTTTTGGAGATTATGGAAAACAGTACTGCAAGTAGACGAATGCAAATCTTTTCCCTCCCCTTTTTCACCCTCCTCACCCACCCATTAACCAGTCTGTACTGTCATGGTTTTGGCATATATGTTTCCACAAGGCCTATACACACAAAACACACAATTAAGCAAAAGGGATCCGGTTCGCCAGAAGGAAACACCATGTTACTCCTATTTCCGTAATAATAACGCATGCACTCGCACTACACTCAAGCATTGAACCGACCACTATATACCGACAAAAACTTAGTGCTTGTCAGTGGTTCTCTAGCTCAATCTAAAGCTACGCAACGTACGCAAGCGCGTTGTTATACTAGAGCGGAAACATAAGAAATTACTCCGAATGCTCCGCGATCTCCCGGTGAGATCCAAAATCAGGTTGTTGAATGGTAAAGATACTGCCACTCCCAAAACCGGACATGACACAGACACATTACTCTTTCGCAAGGCGCAAAGAAAAAACTCGCTCAACGAAACCAAAGCAACTTACGCGACACAAGACGGGAGGTGCGTGTTTTAAAGGATCTTTGCTACCGATGGGACGAAATGAAGAACACTATTTTAAGCAACACCTGTCCTGTACCATCCTTGTACCATCGTTAGCAGGCAGATAAAGACGAGGATGAACCGACGAGCCCTGATTGTTGGATCCGTTTTAAGCAATAAGCTAAGCGTGCGGAGGGCGTATTTTAAGCCGCTTAACATGTTACACAACCTGGTCTCAAACATATAATCTGACGTTCGAAAATCAAAACACTATGCTACTACACACCTTACGAAACCGTCGTTTTAAACAAATCAGAACCATCTTCTCACTTATAAAATTTTGTCGTGAAATGTAACCGTTACTAGGGCCGATACAGCTTGGGTGGCCAACGTGTTGCCGTTTGCTTGTCCGTAGTAAATGGGTAACCGTTCCAATTGACGATTAGTCTAGGGCGAGGCGATTCCCCGCGATCGAACAGTTGTGTGGTTGTGTGGATTTTTCGTAACAATTCTGTCACGTTCGTGGGTGGCATTAGGCTCTTGCGATATGTATTCCGATATACTCTGCTTCAGGTCTAGTAGACTAGTGTTCACTAACAGACACACACACACACACAGACAACACACATCCACATGGACAGACACAGAGAAATTTGGTCGTGATAACTCCGTTCACGTTTAGTACATATATAAATTAGCCGGTTAATAGAATTGCTCAGCTCAGATCGGTGGCTAGGGAAGAGTTTTTTTTTCCATTCGTGGATGAACGTAATTAGGTCGACTTTATTAAGAAAAACACAATCTCAATGGATGACGCTACATAGTCGAAATTTAATCTGATTGGCTATTGATACTTGTAAACAAAATATTTCAGTAGTAGTGCGGCTAAACTTAGTGCTAATGCAATCAACAGATGCTTCATTTTGTACACACTGTTCAGTTGTTTATTTCTTGTTATTGTTAGCTAGACATTTTATGTTTGATATTTGTCATTTCATTTTAATTTTTAAACGGTATTCTTGTTTTTTTTTTTCATTATTTTATTTTTAACCTAACTTTCTTCTTCTAAGTTACAGGTTTTAACATAAATTTCATTTCATTTCTGTTTTTTTTTGTTTCACACTTTTTTCGATAACATTTCAATTAAAATACAATTAACATTCATTTTCTTACACAAGCAGGCGCAAATGCAGTAGATTCTTGTACTTCTAGGTATCGTTGCTTGGTTGGTTGAGCGTTGGCAGTAATAAGAGCGCAAATAGAACAAACTAAGGGAAACTATGTACAAGGGTAGCAATGAAGGCAAAAACACAAAAAAGAACAAATTAACAACAAATGCAAAACCAAATCCAAAGCGACACATTTACACTTTGTAGACGCTTCCGTATAATCAATTACAAATGGGAATAAAACTACCAAAACTGTAGCATTGCAGTGGCAGCAGCAGTTCAAAAACAAAACAAACAAACAAAACTTAACATGTAATTCAAACATCTAGAATATTGCAAACTGGCTGTTCCATCATTAGCATGAAATGAAAACAAGCAACAACAAACAAAACACACGTAAACAATGGAAGAAAGAAAAGAACAAAAAACTTGTGACGAATGATGTCCAGATTTTTTAATTTATAATAAACCATTTCCAAATAAAGACAAAAAAACGTATAAAAAACAAACAAGCAAATGAGTTAACTGTTTTATACCGAAGCTTTAGCAGCATATCACATTTCACCTAGGATTTTTTTTAAATAAATCATTGCTTTGCATGTAAAGCCGTTCGAATGCATCGAATGTCTAAAAAAACGGAAAGTTACATAGTAATGATCACATCGCATTTGTTGAATCTGCCGAATTCAAATTTAAAAACATAAACGCCATGACAGCGATACCTTTTCTCAGTTCAAAAAGTCAAACGAACACCACCGGATATATAGCATAAACGCACGGGAAACATCAAACTTTTGCAAGAGAGCATAGCGAGCATTTTCTCTCCCAACATAACGCAGCTGAGCGAGCTGGCAATACCGAATCCACCTGCCCGAGCGGGACAACCGGCTCGCACGCGAAACTGACAGTCACACCAAAACGAAACGACGGTGCGTTTTGCCAAACACAAGACGTATTATTTTGTGCGTGCAGACAAAATACCAACACTCCGCTGCTGCACGAATCGAAAAATGGTGAGCATCGTCGTAATCGTCCGTGTTTCAGTGCCGGGTGATCCATAACGATCAAGTACAACGCTTGCTGGAGATTCGATTTCCACACTTTACCAATTGCTTGGGCAAGGGCCCACAAGCAAAAAGGGAAAGGGACGTGAATAACGAGCTTTGTACGTGCGTGCGTATGTGTGTGTGTGTGTAGTTTGCATGAATGTGTCCTTGCGCTGCGTGTTTTTCGGGTCAAAGTGGTTTTGTTGTTTGCCATGTTGTTGCTGCTCTCGAGCGTCGTTTGTGGCTAACGGTGAAGGAAGTGTATGTGCGTGCGTGTGTGTTTGTATGTTTTGTTGTACTACAAGGGCACACAACGGAAAGGAGGACGATGGGAGGACGCACTCATAAAACGCACGTTCTTCAAACACAAACTAACAACGACGCACAAAATACAGTGGCGTAGAAGCGAAAAGCAACCAAAAAAAAAACGGCACACATGCTAAGCAACAACGCGTTTGCGACCGCAGGAGGTCTCTCGTGAATCGCGGGTGCTCGCGCGTTTGTGTGTGTGAGTGTGGGGTTTTCCCGTCACCTTTTTTCCAGCATAGACGTTCGCACGTTTCTTCACTTTCAGAGATGTTTTCGTTGTAAATTGCGTAGCATTCTTTTCTCTGCTTGCATGTGTGCGAAAACACATCCGTATTGGGGAAAAAAAACAAAGCAACACCGTCACAGCCTGCTTGCTGTGGGGTGTGGAAAAAAAAAGGTGATTTGTTTTTCTTTTCCCTTCTCTCGTTTACTTGCGATGGAAAAACACACAACTCGATGGAGGACAGCAGCACATTCCAAACAGGAGGTCCCGTACATGGCCGACGAAGACTCCCAAAGCTGCTGACGGTGTACGTGACGTTTCCGGATGTTGGTGGTCGTGCCTGGTGGAACCCTCCGTTGAGGGGTGAAATTGCTCTGTGAAAACTAGAACCGGAAACACATTGTGATCGAATGTCCTTTTGGAAGTGAAGCAAATCGCACAGCAACCGCCTCAAAACAGCCCCCTTCTCTTCACACATTGGCGTGTGTCTAGTGTTGCGTATGTGTTCATTTTGGAGTGCGCTACTGTGCGTGTGTGGGTAGCGCGAGTTTTGTTTCCGTACGCCGCGACAGCAGCAACAGCAGCAGCCAGTGTGTGAGATGGGAAAGTTCTAGTATGTAAACACTCTCCACGAACGCGGAAAACGAAACAACGAGTCACAGTGGGAAACGATTGTTGCATTTTTCCTTAACACCTTCACACACACGCACGCAGCGAGATTGTGCGTCAAACTCACCCCCCTTTGTACTGCTAATTGAGGACTGTTTTATGGCCGGGTGAATTGATTGGTGTTTCGGCTGTGCTAATGCGATTGTTTGATGTAGAGAAAATTGCGTTTCAAAATTGGCTCTACTCTACGAAAAGAGAACAAGGGAAAAAAGAAACCTCCCCGCACACACACACACATCAACCACTGGAGGGGAGAATACCGCCGTGTGTTTTCTTTAATTTCTTCGTTTTTTCCTACTAACGTGTTCACCGCTGGCTATGTTGTTTTTGTCCATCCCCTTATCTCACAGAACACACGAGCAGAAGGCGTCCCCCTATCTCGGACGTGTTGTTTACAACACCCCTCCCCAGAGCTCCCTCTCCCCTCAGCTAGCTACCCATCCGCCCCCCACTCTTCCCTTTCCAACAACCAACGCAAAAGGAAGAGTCGCTCTTGATTGCTTCCTTAGGCAGTGCCACCTGTAACCCATTATCGGTACGCACTGTAAAACCAAAATTCACCCTTTTCTCTCTCTCGGCAGGCGGCCATGACACTCGGAACAATTCCAAATAAGCATTTTTTCTTTTTTTGACACCGGAATACAAGCAGAAAAGCGGATTGATGGGTGTAATTGAAGCGAAATTTTCACCCACAACACCATCCGCCCCATGTATATTGTTTTCTTCGTGGTACAATATGTGCACGTGTGTGTGTGTGGAATGAAAAGTGCAGTGAACGGAATGGGTAAATGAGAATGTTATGATTTCTCTCGTTCTCTCCCAATGCCACCAACGTCTCATTATGATGATGTTGATGATGAAAAAGCGTCATCACAATGGTTGTTGCTGTGTTGTCGGTGATGTGTTACTAGCGAAAAAAACGATCTAAACGAAGATGCCATGAGATGAGGAGGTGTGTGTGTGTACACGAGTTTTGGGGTTTTATTTTTCAGTGAGAGGGATGAAAGTGTCATCGCATCTCATCCTTTCATCCCGAAGAACCGATCGAATGCAGAAGGATCGCGATTTTCTCTCTACCGCCTCTATTGTGCGTGCAACAGTTAAAAAAAAAACGACGCACTGCGTGAGATACAGACCATAGTAATTTACAGTGTATATGTAACCTTGTCCTCGGGGTTGGCACTTATTGTTGCCAAATTCAAATCCTTTCTCCAAGAAGTACTAACTTTTCTACGCTTTGCAAACCTTTCCTTAATTAATTATTTCATTCACTTTTCTTCTGCTTCATGTCCGTGTGTGCTGTTGTGTTTGTGTGTGAAAGCAGTGAAGCTCGATCAGTGGCAACGGTTTTAGGCGCCACGAAACTCACGGGACGACCGCAGTGTAGTAGTGCTGAGAAAGAAAGTTTGGCAAATCACGGAGCGCGCAGCATTATTTGCTTGTTTGTTGATGAGAAGGCAGACGATCGCCGCAACGTGAGAGAAAGCATCGCGCGCAGCAAACGAGGACGACGAGACGGTGCTGTGCTGTGTTTTTATGTGAGTGTGTTAAAAGTGGAGGGCAAAACGGCACCCTCCCACCCATCGACCTCCACCATCATCTGCGCGACCGTCGGGGCCCGTGCGACGAACCAGACGAACTGGAACACAGCAAGCTGCCGCCCCAACCCGCAGGCCGCGAGCAAAACTCCAACCACAACTCATCATCCACCCTTCGATCGCGCTTAGGGGGTGATCTGCTTCTTCTACACCAGAGCGAACAAAGAAGTGGAAGAAGAAGCAGCAGAAGAGGGCAAAGAAGTGAACTATAACGAAACACACTCAGGTATGTTTTGTACATTGACCTTGTTTCGTATACACCGCCATGGTGGCCCCCTACCACACACAACCCCCTGTTCCTTTTAATGGTGCATGGGGAGGTTCATACGCCACCATCATTCCGCTTAAAAAATTCAAATCTCTCTCTCTCTCTCTTGTACTTGCTGATCGCACAAACTGGGTAGAGAACGTAATTGAATGCACAAGGTTTTATGCATATTTTTTATATTTCTTACTGATATGCTTCAAGTATTACCACCACAAACATCTTGTAATTTTAATTTCAACTTTTCATATCGATAGAAAACAATTTAACGTTAAGAGAAGTATTCTTCTCGCATATAAATTTACACCACAATGACCAT
This sequence comes from Anopheles maculipalpis, assembly GCF_943734695.1. Classification (NCBI taxonomy): domain Eukaryota; kingdom Metazoa; phylum Arthropoda; class Insecta; order Diptera; family Culicidae; genus Anopheles; species Anopheles maculipalpis. The sequence continues at coordinate 85,441,021 of NC_064872.1, forward strand.
CAGCGTTTGACCACAGTGCACTGTCAGCTGCTCATGCGTCACGCTCGCTGTTGCCACCCATCCCCACTCCCCCAGACGTACGTGTCGTTTGTTTGTTGTTTACATTTTACGACGATGAAGGGCTGGCACGATCAAAAACATAGCGGCTGTGAGCGCGCGCGCGTGTGTGTGTGTTTTTATAAGAGCATGGACGAAGGGTTGAATTTAATAGCACGGAAGGAGAACGAAAACAAAAATGGCTGCCACCGGTGGTGTGACAACAAATTCTTTGCTTTCTTTTGCTTCTTTCTAAGGGATAAAAAAAAGAAAAAATCAGGAAATAAAAACCCTTTCTTTAGCATATAAAATTTTAACTGTCTTTAAAAAGCGCTTAAAGTGCATATTTAATTAAACGGTACTTTTTTATGACAAAGTGTTGCATTTTTTCTCTCTCTGAATAATTGTACCATTTAGCCATTAGCAGACATGGCTTTTACACATTTACACACCTCACTGTGCCCTTTCCCAGTGGTGGAAAGTACAACCAGTGCGCGGGTGTTTTGTGGGCGCGAGAATAAGCTCCATTGCTCTTGCTTCATCTAATGATTTGCTCTTAACAATTAAGGGAATTAAAGCCCCCACTATCAACCTGCTCTCTGGTTTGTGCTGCCATTGTTTATTGTTGTAGGACATTTGTGGTTTACGCTTAAAAAAAAACCTGTCCCCTTGTACGAAACATTCCACCGAATATGGCACGCACTATTGATCCTTTCAAGCCTCAAAACGATATCCATTTGCTATGCAAAACAGGCGTGGGATGCATCTCAATCTGGCCGTCCTTTGGCGTCTGTATGTGGCCTACGCATAAAAAGGAGCATTTTTCGTTTTATAGCTAGTTCTGTGGCAATAGTTTTGTGCCGCGTAGGAAGAAGCCTTGTGAGGCGCTTGTCAAACAGCAGTGGAAACGATTTTGTGGAAGCTTTTTAGCTATTCTCTGTCACAATGCACACAGACACCCTATCCAAATACCTCGCTCTAGCAGAACCTCGCCCTAGCAGAACTGAAATCTCATCATCGTTTTAAGCACCAGCCAGCCAGCCAGCCGGTGACCGACATTCTCTTTTCCATGCTATCGGGTTTTCGGCAGGCATCATGTTCGCAACCTTTTTGCTGCCGTATGCTTGCGATGTGCTGCGATCATCAGCACCTGCTCTGGTTGGGTTTTTTTTTTTATTAGGGTTTTGTAACTGTGGGACAATCAAGCTTAAGTCTCTGCTGAATAGGCATCAAGGTTTGGAGTTTTTTGGCTTGGTCATGAAGGAGTAAGAAGTAAGAAGAAGGAGATCATATAGAACGATCAAGAGTAAGTGATTTTCCTCTTTTTTTACAAAGAAAGGCATAGGCACTGAAGGGAATTTTAGGTGTTCGTCACATGCAAGAAGATCGCCAAACCGGTAGAATGTCATTTATCCACACTTTGTCACATTAAAAGAGCCAAAAAAAGAACAATGTCATTGCAAATTCTGTAACGTGATCAGTTGATCAAACTTCACTTGATCAGAATCAGGGATCAGAATCAGAGCGCGTGAAGAGACTCCATATGGGTCACATTATTTCACCAGACATACTTGGGGCTATTGCCGAGAAGAAGGTGAAATTACACATCAACCATTCGGCTATAGAAATTTTGGTTGGAAATATTCAACGAAAATCTTGATTTTGAAAGCATCCTATTGTGGAAATTATTCTCAGGACATTTTTTCATGTAACACACCGCATTGACTAGACGATCCATCTACACAGAGATGATCAGTTGTCGATATCCGAATTTTTGCCTAGAAACTCCAGATAGAAGCTTAAGTCAACGGCTAGAACCTCCCCTGTATTTTTTCATCTGCTAAAACCATTTCTTCGTCTGCATCACAATTTATATCTCATTTTTGTCTTTCTCTCCCGCCCCATTAGGATCTCGTAGACTATGGATCCAATGTTCTTTCCACCCTCGAATGGAGTTCCTTCCGAGAGTAAACTGGCAACGTACATGGTAAGGGTTCAAATTCATACAGACATTGTTTGAAATATCTAACCTCCCTTCTCTTCTCTTTCACATTTCCACAGAGTCGTCAAAATGGCACGACTGCCGCGTACGGGTTGCCGATGGGTCTCTCAAAGATTACACTCGATTCTCCAATATCGCTCAAAAAAACACAGGCAAGTCTATTAACATCCCCCCGCGAAGGTTCTTTCTCGTTACTCTTTCTCCGTACGTTTCAGGTGACACCACAATCGCCAGAATTCATTCCAAACAATCGACTGAGCACGTCCTCGTCGCCGAACTTTTACTCGTCCTACTCGATACTTAGCAGCAACAATGGTACCGTCGGCAGCAACAATGGCACGGTCGTGGCCACCGCCCAACCACCGTCCCAGCAACCGTCGACCGTCGTACCGTCGGTGATCAAGAGCGCGGTCAGCAACGGGGGCTATGTAGGGCCGGGTGGCGGCGTTAGTAATATCAGTAGTGGTGGTGGCCCCGTACCCGGCAACATACTGGCCGGTGCACTTAGCAGCACATCCGCCTTTGCGGTCACACCGATCAAGGGTAGGGTCGATACGTTCGTCGTCGTCGTCGCCATTCATTTCGTTCACTCAGGAATAACGATCACTAAAATCATATTCTTCTCGTTTGTTTTTGCAGGACGAAACTTGCTGCGAAACGAATCACCGCAAAGTACTAATACATCCCCCCGTATTACGCCCCAACCTTCACCACCGCCAATTACCACCAACATTCATCAAGTAAACTACACACACTCTCTCTCTCTCTCTCTCTCTCTTTGTGTTTTGCTTTTGCGCTATGTCTTTTTTGTGGCTTTTCCCGTTCAATATTCTCTTTGTTGTAGCTCTTGTGGGTTCCTTTTTGAAGTAATGTTTGATATGAAGTACCGCTTCTAAGGGAAACGATAAGAACCAACCACGAAACACTGTTCCACAAAAAGCCTCGCACACTGAACCTTTGGTTCCAATTTTTGTCAACCTTGCCACAATACCCTAAATCCATCAAAAACGTGTATAGTATAAGATTATTGTCCTAATGTATAATTTCCTCCATTCTTTCGTTTCCTTGCTGCGTCTGGTCTATATCTCTTCCCATCCCTTAATCTCTTCCTCACAGGAAAATGTTGGTGGCACTACGTACTTTTACCCAACGGCAGCCAACCATCAATTAACGCCGAGCAGTACAGTTAACACGACTGATAACTCCTTTGTCCACATAGCAAGCTCACAAATTAATCTAAGTTATACACATCCAGGTAAGAGCTCGCCTTTCTTATCGCAATGCTTCTCTCAGCACACAAAAAGAACCTAGATTCGTTCAAAAATTCAGCAAATAAGCTACAAATGTTGTTGGCTGAAAGGGTTTTTTTTTTTCATTCTGTTTGCTCTCCTTCAAAGGACATGTTTACCCGGGACCTGCATCGCACGTTATCAACATGCAATCGAAGGCACAAGTGTCGGCTGCGTTCTTCATGCAGGACGAGCTGAGGAATGATATTTTAGCGCGGAACGAAATCGTCAACAGTATCGAAAACGACAGTCAAGGTAAGTTTTATTTTCCTTTCTTTGTGCTATGCTTAGCTTCAACATTTATTTCTACCTTTTTCTTGCAGATATACCTCTTGAAGTGGAAAACTATCACTCGCTGTGTTTGCTCGAGTCGTTGCCGCTTCATCCGAAGCTTCCACTACCGTCGTCCACGTACCGGGCAACGCACGCCGTTACCGGCGTCAAGTACTGCCTGCGGCGTCTTCATGGTTCGTTATTTTAGTTTTTGTTCATTAAACCCGATTGTACTCTCTCTCTCTCTCTCTCTCTCTCTCTCTCTCTCCCTCTCCCTCTCTCCCTCCTTCAGGTTTCCGTCTACAGTCCACCAAGTGTATGCAGGTGGTGGATAAATGGAAAAAACTTCAACACACAAACATTGTGCAGCTACGTGAAGTGTTTACTACGAAAACTTTTGGTGATAATTGTGAGTGTTTTTGATATGAGCAAAAAGAAGAGCAAAAATAGTTAATGCGTCGAATGGTTTCTTCCCACTCAGCTTTAGTAATAGTGTACGACTATCATCCCGGTTCACAAACGCTGCTATCCAAGTACTTCGCATCCGTTCCGGAAACGAACGGATACACCGATCCGTTTGCCGGCGAAGCTCGTCCTTTTAGGTAGCTAACATATTAGGGAAAACAGGGTTTCCCATCTATTTGCTTACTTTATTTCCATTTTTTTTCTGTTTATTAAAGCCACAAAAGTTCTCTACATCGTACCGCCGCAACGTCCCTCCTGCCAGAAAATGAAATATGGTCAATTATCATACAGCTGAGTGCGGGCTTACGTGCGATACATCAGGCGGGACTAGCTTGCCGGTAGGGAAAACGATCGTGCGATCATCTCGTGAATTGATGAATTGATAATAATTTCTTTGCATTTTGGCTTTCTTTTTGCGTAAAATGTAGGACACTGGATCCGACAAAAATCATTGTAACAGGGAAGCGGATACGATACAGTTGCGTGGGCATATCGGACATTTTTACCTTCGATCCCAATCAACAGAATCAGCTGACGGTGTTGGATCATCAACAGCAGGTACGAATGCATTTCTTGTCATTGCTAAAATCAAGAGAGAAGTAGAGAAAAACATGAAGGATTTAAAAACATTTTCGCTCTTTAAATTGCCACTACAGATAAAAGCCTAAATCGCCAAATATTCCAATTTTTGCAACAATCTTGATATCAAATGTTCAATCTCATATTTTCAGGAGGATCTACTGGCACTGGGAAAGCTAATACTAGCATTAGCTTGCCGTTCCTTACAATCGGTCCAGCGGGATCAAATACAAAGCAGCGTCGAACTAGTATCTCGCCATTACTCGTCAGATCTTAGAAATATTCTAATGTAAGTTAGAAACCTACAACTAATGTTTAATTAAGCCACTTTAAACACTCCCCTAAATCGTCTTTCGCTCTCGCTAGATGTCTTCTGAATACAAGCACCCGCCGCTCGGTGACGGAGATCATGCCGATGATTGGAGCCCGTTTTTACGTGCAGCTCGATGCACTGCAAGCCCAATGTGATATTCAGGAGGATGAGCTAGCGAAAGAGATGGAAAACGGACGCCTGTATCGGCTCCTCGTGAAGCTCGGTTGCATCAACGAACGTCCCGAGTAAGAAGGCTTTATGCTTTGTAAGCCTGGAAAGAGAAATCAGCAGAAAAATGACTTTTCTTCCGTTTTTCCCCCGTTCCGCAGACTCAATCTGGACGTAACGTGGTCCGAAACGGGTGATCGCTATATGCTGAAGCTGTTTCGGGATTATCTCTTCCACACCGTCACCGAGGATGGGCGTCCGTGGCTGAATCAGTCCCATATCGTACAGTGCCTCAACAAGCTGGATGCTGGCACGATGGAAAAGGCACGTTCAAAACCGGTCCTAACAGGACCTTTCCTTGCAGCCGCTTAACGTCAAACCATTTTTTTTCTTTCGATTCCAGGTTCAACTTATGTCCCGTGACGAACAATCAGTATTAGTAGTGACCTATGCTGAGCTGAAGCACTGTCTCGATCAGGCATTTTCCGAGCTGGTAGCGGCCAGCGACGGTACCGTCTAGTAGTTGCAGACAGCGTGCTTCTTCACGGTGCCACGATGCGCCGGATAAACCTACCGTTGTTCCGTTGCTGTTTCCCACCCTATTTTCCACCCGGTTTGTCCCTTGCAATTGGGTTGATGGTGCATAGATACGCGTGTGTATTTATTTCCCTTTTTTCTCCGATCAATCTCCGTTTAGTTTTCAATTTTTCACGCATTGATCGACAACAAACATCTGTCAGTGTGTTTGTGTGTGAGGAATCAGCACGAAAATGCTTTAATCTTTTCGTCATCCTTTCATCCTGGCACTTACAATCGTTGTCGATCTGTGAGCATAGGCAGCATAGAATGAAACGTAAAACTGAAACAGCAGGGTAAATTAGGTAAAGCTTCCTCTTTGCGCTCGCTCCTAAAAGTTATAGACTGAATGAAAACAAACAAGAAAAAAATACCGCAAAAACACATTAAGCAAAATGTATGTACAACAACGACTTTTCTGTGTTGCGAGTCTATCAGGTGTGTGATACAACATACATATATACTGCAAACCAGCAAGCTCATATACAGTGGCGTATGAGTTGGTTAATGTTCCAGAGAAAAAAGTTCAGAGCAAGAAAAGCAAGTTTAAACATTAACTTTACGAAAGCTCAATGTATTTTTTGTTCTCCTTTTTTTCAATTTTCTTGTTGTTCCATTACATATTTGCGAAGATGAGTATTTATATTAAAAATATTGTCACCTATTTTTGGTCCAGCCGGAATCTAACTGGTAGGTAGGCTCACGTGAAGAACAGAGAACAACGGCGGAAAATAAGTTCCTCGATGGATTAAAGGAAGAATGTTGAACGTGTGGGCTAGTAGTGGTAGTATGGTGTAACGCGTATTGGGATAGTATTGTGTATGTTTTCCGATATGTTTTTTTGTCTTTACATAATTTTTTTTTCCGTTACATTAGATCTCGAGAGACGCTAGCAACGCTACAAAATACAAGCATACAAAAGAGGGTGTAGTGTAGTAGAATGTGTATTGAAACCGATAATGATGTGTTATTGATCATACTGCTAGCATTAAGATACGATGGAAGCGTTTTAAAGCGAAAGCAGAAAGTGAAAGTGAGGTAAGAAATTACGAAAGTAAAGCAACAACTATGCAGCATGTAACACACATACGAGGAGAAAGAGAAAGAAAGCGAGAAGTAAAGAAAACAACAAGATATGAAACATGTGAAAGATGTGAAACGAGAACTTAATTTGCATGCTTTTTGTTTGTGTTTGACTTTCTGAATCTTCCAATTTCCTCCACTGTTCGGTTTTGAGGTTTTAGGTGCGTATGATTGTGTTTTTTTATCTCTTTTGATTTTTGCAATTTATTCGTTCTGTTGTAAATATATACACACTCACACACACTTTTTTTATAATACAATTTCAACATGAAAGACTGTTGCTTATGCATAGTGTATGTTTTTCTTTCTTTGTTTATTTACCGTTTTTATTGTCGTTTATGTTCCAGTACAGTGCTAAAGGGAATATTTAATTGCAGAAGAAGCAGAGAAAGGGGCATGCAAATGGTTGGTATTTTAACTAACTTGCCTCATTTTTATGTAAAAGTGTACTACAGTCATGCAGGATACGTTGAAACCATTGTCCGAAAAAAGGTTAATACAAGCGAGACGAACATGGTTACAGGTTAACCACGAAACACGAAGAAACTAACGAATGATAACGAAAAAGTGGTGAAAACAAACAAAAGGATGAATACTATTACTATACTCTTATCATTGCAAACATAACCCACTAAAATGAGAGAAAATAAGGGAAAAAAGGTGAAGAAAAAATACCATACAGAATGGTGAAACAAAAGAGAAAGAAAACAGTAAGCAAACAAACAAGAGAAGTAGTAACGAGTGCAGCAGGTGCATCGTTTGTTGGTTATTTGAAGTAAAAAAGAGAAGAAAGAAAGACGAAAGATAAACAAAGACTTTTTATTGTGACAAATAATATTTAAAATATACACACACATATATATAAAGAAAAAGTGTGTGTGTGTGTGTGTGTGTGGAAAGCGGGCAGCATAAAGAATAAGGGAGAAGAAAATGGAGAACATAAAAAATGATTGTAAATAAATATTACAAACACAAACTGGAGGAGACGAGGAAAAATACAACCAGAGATATATTTGTACTAAAAAAACGGAGAGAAACAATGTTGTAGCAAAACAGGGTGTTAGTGTTGTAGTAGGGTTTTAGTACTTGGAAAAAGGGAAACAATGCACAAAACCACACACACACACAATACAAGACAGACACACACAAAAGGTGTAACAGAACAAATGGTCTCGGTAAGGAGAATGTGAAGAGCAAACATGACGGGGTTTTACAGACGACCATTGAGCAAGAATTGAAAAACATGTGTGTGTACTATTTTAGGTTTTTATATATCAGCGAAACAAATTTTATATTTCTACCTGCTTGTGTATCTTTTATTTTTCTCGTTCTTATTTTCCGTCCCAATTTTCGTCTGTCTGTTTTCTAAAATTCTCTATTAAAAAATGTTTCAAGTCTGAAGGAATTGGTGGCGATGAGGAATAATATTATTATTTTACATAAACATAAGCGCATAGCATACTTACACACACACAAACGTATCTGTATGTATTACATATACATACCTTTGATAATAGTTATATCTAATATATGTGGCCGTAGATTCTATTTGTTAGCTTTCGAAGTTCCCATAAAACAGAATAATGTGTGCTGGTGATAATGCAAGAACCACAAAACTCATTTGTTGATCTCATTTTGTTGATCTTCTAGAGAAACCACACCTGAAACCACATATTTGATTGTTTATTTGAGTTTTTAAGCGAAAAGAAAAGGTAAATTCCCCAAGAGAAGGAGCAAACACACAGACACATTAAAATTACAAAACAATTAATCAACACATGGTACAATCGAGACGGGCGTCCTTGTAATTTTTTAGTTTTTTTGTTCGGTGTGTGTCCTTTGCTAAGCTCAGAAATCTCCCAAAACTCTCTGCTGCTAAAGGTAAGGTAGGTACAAGTTGGAACAAAATTGTTTATGCAACAGAGGAATAAGAAAAGAAGCAAAATTACAAACAAAAAACTAAACCGAACCAACAAAACAGATACAGAGAGAGAGAGAGAGAGAGAGAGAGAGAGAGAAAGAGGAAAAAGGAGAAGTAACAAAAGCAGAGCGGATTAAAAAAAAAAGAAACACAAAAAAGCATCCACTGAATATGAAAAAGGATGAAACAATACAAGCACACACTCAGACAAGGTTAAACTATATTTGACATGAAAAAATCAAGAAAAAGGGACAGGAAAATTGTAGCGCACTGTGGAAAACGGGATCGTATGAAAAACCGCGAACCTCTCAAAGCAGAAAGCGTGAAACAAAACAACAAAAAAAAAACGGGAGGAGTTGAAGAAAGAAGAAAAACAAAACAAAAACACGTTGAAAAATAAAATGTGAAAAATTATATTTACTGATAAAAAAAACCCTGACGGTGTATTTATTTGTTTGATTTAAAAAAAATCAAATTTCGAACGTGGTTTTTGTTGTAAAAAAGATGTTTTTTATTGTTAATCTACTTCATCATATTGCTTCTTTTGTCGGTACACATCGTTGCGGAATGTAAAAAGTCTATAAAACTTGCTGCTGTACCGGTTAAAATTATTCTTTGCTGTAAACCTTTTTTTTATTGACAAACTAGTACGAGATTTTTTGTATGTTTTGTTTTGAAAATAAAAAAACTGACCACAAACACTATTAAAAACAAAATTATTGCTTCGATAAAATTGGGAAATAAATTTCAAATTAAAAAAACCTACATTTTCCCTTTGGACGGAATGTGTTACATCAGATTCGAGTCTTAAACAAAACAGGCACAATAATACGTTTACCCTTCTATGTTAGTAAAAGTCTAATGTCTACGATTCTCTCTTAAAAGAAGTGTTAAAATTTGTGCCCCCATTTCTTACTGCTCTTGAGTAAAAGAAAAATGGACGTTTCGAGTTTCGTGGAATGATATAAAGTTTCAAAAAAGAGACATATAAACTACACATGCAGTCCGTCTGCAGCGGTCCCTTTTTTACGGGGGACGTCTGTAGACGTCTTCTGCATTTTGGTGTCAGCCATGGCGACTCCTTGCTTCGTGCTGCTGCTGGTGGTGGTGTGTCAGGCGTAGCTAACCTTCTGATCGTACGCCTGATCGCGCATATCCTGATCGTCCGGCAGGGCATGGTGGCGCAGCCGACAGAGCTGGGCACCGTACCGCAAGATCACCATAATGATCAGTACGATAAACATGGCCAACATGGCCACCGCCGGGTAGACGATTAACCAAGCCATTGTGCTTGTTTACTGTAGTCTTCTAGATGTCGCTTTCACGCTTCTGCAACTCCACGTACTCTTCCCGGTGCTGGTAGCCCTGGGGTGAAGCTCCACGGACAGATGCGGGAGGATACTGGTACTGGGGACGGTGGTGCGAGACGGTGTACTCTACGGGACGCTCAACGTCGGGCTAGAAGAGGGATAGAACGAAGCAATCGTTAGATTAAAACACAAGAAAGGATAAAAATTTGAAGCGAAAAGCTCTGACACAAAATTTCCATCAAGATCAATTATTAAGCGCTCATAACATCCATTCTTCGCCTTTTCCTTATCCACCAAAAGCAATCTTTCTTGCATGAATTATCGACGTCTTTTGGTAAATGCAATGAGAAAAAAAAAATTGGATCCTTGGCAAACGAGCAGAGCCGTGCGGGAAAAACTTGATCCAGTCCAGTCTGCTCGCAATCCATTAAAACGACCTCGTAAACGATATTTGGCGTTCAATTATGCATCTTTATGCATTTCAATTTAGCTAGTTTTCTGTACAGGAACGCTTTACCGTGTCCTTGCTGTTGATGTTGTTGGCGGTTTTGGGTGAAACTTGGGTGGGAAACGTTCCCGTTCTTCAATAACGTACGGCCATCATCGACGTATGGGATTAATTTTAATTTCGGTCAATGTGTTACCCATCAGTGGTGTGCATTGGTCTCCCCCATCGTCCATCGATTGGCTATGCGGCCAAACTGTCGATTATTCTGCCCATAGCCACTAGGATACGATTGTGCGTACGTTGTTCATTTGAACTGCAATTCTGGCTTTTTTCACGTCGACCATTTATGGCAAACGACTGTTGTCTGACCCGACGGTATGGTACAGTGAGTTGCACCGAAAGTGGGACAAAGCACCTGAATCGCGTCAGAATAATTCGACGGTGGAACCTTCAACTTTCTAGCCAAGAAAAAAGTGTCGTTGAAAAAGCATAAAATTTGGAATAAAAAATATCTTTTTGGTAATTATTTTAATAGAAAAACTTGAAAAACTATAAAATTCCAGTTTTAAAATATACTACACTCTATGTACAATCACACCTGTTCATCACCTGTTTCCCCTTGCGGCTGGACAGAGGTGAAAACGTGTTGCCATAATTGAATATCGTCTGGAAAAACGAATGCTTGCCTCTCCCTCATTGCCAAAGGCCAGACATTTACCACCAGCACAGGCACGAGGAAAGAGGACCCTAGGACCATCACCAGCCACTTATAAAGCCAATCGATCTTTTGCCTGCTAACCACATTCGGTGTGAGTACAGGTGTGCGATAGCATATAACACTATCTACGCATCTGCTTTATGGCCGATGTGTGCACCACGATGGTGGGTTATTATCTCGAGCAAGAATTTATCCATTCCACTGAATCCTAGAGAACGTCCGCACAAAAACCTCTCTTTTTTAACCATTTCCCCTTTTTTTGGTACTAGCAGAATCTAACTGGAAAATGGAACTCTAAAAAGCATCCTCCGGCACAACTTTTTTGGACAGATTCGGTTCCGATTTTCGCTTTAGGTTTTTCGCTGGCTAGGTTTTTCGCACCTCCTCGTGGCATGGCATGGTTTTGCACCGTGCGCCAAGCACATTGATGGGCGAAAAGAGATAGTCCCATAGATAGTGCGCTGACACTAGGCTAGCTGGCAAACGACCATAATTGGACCAATGGACCAGGATTGTGCACGTTACTAAAAAAAAGCTATCCATTTCGTGGTGTGGCCAAGCCAACAGGCCGGGATCGCTGTGTCGCTACGGTGCCCGAGCAAACCCTCAGGCACTGAAGATGAGAATTTTAATTAAATAATGTTTCCCATCAATTATTGGCCGCGCGGCTATGTGGTGGTAAGGGATCGCAAGCGATGCTACGGGCCAACCGGAGGATGACACAACGGCAATCAATTCAATTTCGCGGTACGATAGGGCGAATTAAACTGGATATAATTTCCATCCCTATCTCTCTCTCTCTATCTCTCTTACTCTCTCTCTCTCTCTGTTTAGTAATCTACATGGTCTATCTATATGGTCAGCTATCGATGCGTGGACCTACAGCCGGTGAAAAAAAATTATGAATACAATATATTATTAGGACAACATCAAATATAGCCGCTTTTGCCCCGCAGCGAATTGAGCCTAATTGTAGGATTGGAAGCATTATTCGCCCAGCACAAATATCCCTGATACCTGATATGGTAGTAAAATTCCGATTCAATCCTCTCGTGGCTAATTTACATCCATCGCCTATCGGCGCACAGTAAGCCCAAATTACCATTATTGCTCCCTTCCCAGCAATGAGTCCCGCGAGGTTTTACAGTGCTGCTGCAGCAGCAAGCGGGGAGAGCTTTTCGGTGCAATTCTTTTCCAATTTTCCCAACTCATTCACCGCGTGCGATAGCGATGGTACACCTCGATCTGGTACTGTTTCTCACCCGTTGCGGGCTCGTTAGTTCACCGAGTGCGGATGCAGCGCTGGACACGCTAGCCTACCTCACAACGCACCCAGAACCCACCGAACTTCCCGCTGCCGGGCAGGAACTTTGCATTTCACCCGCCAACGATCACTACTGGAACGATATTCTCGAGCGTTATCTGCACCTATTTCCGCTGCTACCACGCGTGTTGTCCCGCACGAAGCTGGGCGAGGTTGCACTGCACCAATGTTCGCTGTACTTGATCTTCGAACCGAACGCCCAAGCACGTCAAGTGTTTCTCCGCATTCAGTTCCTGTCGACCAACAGCAACTGGAACCAGGCGGCACGGTTCGCGGTGATGATTAATGTAAAAACGTCGTCCAGCGCACTGTTTAACCAGTTCGAAAACTTTAACCTGCTGGGCATCAATAATGGATTGCTGCTGATGAGTGTGCCGGAACACAACCGCACCTTTACGCTGATGCCGGACAGAAAGGGTTCCCTGGACTATGTGATGACGGTGGACGGCTTGCCCAACTTGTTGAAGAACCATAGCTACTTGCCGTTGCACGGAAGAAAAGTAGAAATTTTGAACCAAGTGGAGTATCCCTATTTCGTGCAGGAAGGATTCCAAATCCGGGGTATATATTTTGAATTCTTCACCGAGTTTGCACGTAAGCATCAGTGTCGCGTTGCATTCCTACGAGGCAGTGTGCAGATAGTGCCAACCATCCACAATCGGGAGTTTTTAACTAAACCGTACGCGATCGGAAGCTTTACGGGCAATTGTTTGGTGGTGCCGGAACGACCGAAGGAGGGGTTGATCTACTTCTTGCTCTCCCCATTCTCTGCTGCGCTGTGGTGTCTGTGTGGATGCTTTCTGGCCGCTACTTTCCTGCTCAACTGGTACTGGGCACGTCACTTTCCGAACAGTATACTGCTGACGGTTCTTTTCGGCGATCAGGACACCGCCTACACCCAATCGGAACGTCGACTTACCTTTCTCGCTGTGGTGATCATGTTTTTCCTTAGCGAAGCTTACTCAGCCAAGCTCCTATCCACGTTCATTGAATCGCTCAATCAGCCACGAATTCGCACGATTCAAGCATTCGCTGCGTCCGACATTCCGATCGGTGTGCTACACTTCGAGGACGTGGCAGCGTACGAACAGATTCACCACCATGTGCTCGTTGTGGACGAAGGCGAGTACTACGAGAATCAACGTCAGGGGCGCCATGCGTTCATGGTAGAGTGTGGAAATGCGGAACTATTCCTGCATCTGCAGGCACGCCACTGGCACGGCGAGCTACGGGTGGCGTATTACATTTTGGACGAGTTTCTCGGCTGGCGTATGAATGGGTTCTCCGTGTCGAAGTTTAGTCCCGTGGTGGTGCAGTTACAGCAGTTTATCGGGCTCGTTGGACAGGCAGGACTGTGGGAATACTGGCGGGACCATACCGTGGAGATGTTGCGTACCATCATGAACCGTGGATTGGTACAGCGGGAGACGCTGAATTTGCACGATTTGATTTCGCTCCAGTACGTGCTGGTTGTTGGGTATGGGAGTGCGGCGATCGTGTTTGTTAGCGAAATGGTTAATGGATGCTTTCGACGATACAGACAAAAGCGTAGCCAGACATTTCGAAATCACGCATAGAAAAGATCAATGCGAAATCTATAACCTAACAAACGCTTCAAGTATGTAAAGGTTAAAATATATTTTTGACATCAGCTTGCATTTACTATTCAATCATTATTTTATCTTTGGCTTCAAATAGAGTCATTCATCCATCCATTACCTATAGTCATCCAGTTACTGTAGGTAATGAAGTCCAGATGGTTCAAATCAATGCAAGAGCCTTTAGCATTGTCTAGGTCCTTTCAAACTAGTTCATATCATTCCGAATTTTTTAACAAATGGACATCAACTTCAATATCTTGTATATCGAATTCAGGTATCAATAAAGCTAGGTTACAAGAGAAATCCACAGCCTTTTTTGGGCTTGAGATCGAGAAAATAGCTTCCTTCTTCATTCAACGATCAATTTCTGTTGACATCATTATTGTTGTCAACAGAAATTGACTTCATAACATTTTCCTAGGACCTAAACCTTGCTCCAAGAATATACATATTTTCAGGAACATGGCATTATAATTTCTCAGCCACCAACAAAGTGTAAGATTATCAGTTACAGTACACTCACGAGAAATCCTTTCTCAGGAGAGATACATCTGCAATTAACTGTTATTAAAGTATTGATAAAATTACTATTGTCTCCTGAGGATTGTATTTGAATCAATCAGAATGATCTTACATTAAATACACGCAACACAAAACAGATGCTCGTGCACTGCTTGGTCGATCGTTTCAAGTTCCAGTGCTCGTACAGCCAAGCCTTTAGAATGTTTTTAGTACTGTTGCTATCTGCAGCCGTCATCGTACTAGCCTGCAACGGCTTCAATTACGAGACAGAAGAGTTAAACACACTCCACTACATTACAACCCAATCGGAACGGATAGAAATTCCTGCTGCCGGACAGGAGCTCTGCATATCGACCCCATCAACCGATCATCACTGGAACGATGTACTCCAGAGCTATCTGCTACAGTACCCGCTCTACCCACGCGTACTGTTCCCTGTCGAGCCACGAAAGACCAAGCTTCACCGATGCTCCATATATCTGTTGTTCGAACCGAGCGCAATCGCCCGGGAGGTATACAAACGCGTAAGATCTATGTCCCAAAACACCAACTGGAATCCGGCGGCCAACCTTATCCTCATGACAAACTGGATCGAAAGCGTGGATGTGTTTCGGATCGTGTTTAAAACGTTCTACACGATGGGAGTGCGCAATATGGCTCATATAGTGCTAAACGTGCATGGGAATGTTTCAACGGTTGTCGTTAGTGACTTCAGAGGTTCGGTAAAAACGGCCCACCCTGAAACGCCGCTGTACGGAAGGCTTGCAAAGGATAGGAACAAAAACATTGATCAACTACCGTTGGTGATCGAAAAGAAGTTAGTTTTCCCGTTCCTGATGTTTACGCCCAGTAACATCAGTGGTGTTTACTATCATTTCTTTGAAGCCTTTGCAAAACACATCAACGCACGCGTAACATTCGATACGGCAAACAATCATGTTCTGTTGAAAATTAAAAGTATCGACGCGCTAAGCGTTCCGCTAGCTATCGGAGGCTTCACCGGCACTTGTCTTATTGTGCCGGAAAAAGCAAAGGAAGGCATATTTCATTTTCTGCTCGCTCCCTTCAATGTTCCACTGTGGTACCTGTGCTGCTGTTTCGTTGGAGTTATGCTTGCCCTCAACTACCAGTGGCCCCAACGATTCCCGAACAACATACCGCTCACTATTCTGTTCGGCGATCAAGCTGCAGCGGATGCATACAACCGATCAGAACGACGGTTGCTTTTTATCGCGATCGTAATAATGTTTTTCCTCAGTGAGGCCTACTCCACCATGCTTATCTCGACGTTTATTAAATCGCTAAATGAACCACATCTCAAAACTGTCCAGGAATTTGTTGCGTCCGGGATGGTTTTGGAGTTGGTGGATTACAGCGAGGTACGGCTGTACGAAGAGCTACAGCAGCACAACTTGCTCGTCAGCGAGAAGCACGTCTACGTAGAAAATGTTCGCCAAGGTCGGCATGCCATCCTGCTCGACTGTGGCAATGCGAATCATCTGGTACATGAAATAATAAACAGTAACTGGGGAGAATTTCCCGTCCGGTACTACATCTTGCCAGAGTTTGTCGGTTGGCGAATGAATGGATTTAGCATTTCAAAGTACTCCCCGGTAGGGTTAAGGTTGGGCCAATTTGTTGGCCATATTGCACAGGCAGGACTTTGGAGCTATTGGAATGAGCTGTACATCAAGAAGTTGGACACGCTACTGTACCGATCGAGTACCTTGCGCGAAACGTTACATTTGGTGGATTTAGTTTCGTTGAACTATTTGCTGCTGGTTGGGTATGGGATATCGTTTTTCGTATTTATTCTAGAATTTACTGGCTCCATTATGCTTTTGTGCAGGGAACGGTGGAGAAATAGGAATCGAATTGCTATGTAAAGCAAGTAAAAATGGAATCAGATTCCGCGATACTAAAAGAAACAGATTATTTTAAATATGTAATTGGTCACAACAGCTCTAAGCACGTGTATGTCAACATGGCTAACGCATTTGCTGTGATTTAATTTAAACGCTTCAAAAATATGATTGAATCGATTACAGGGAAATAAACACATTCTCCGCATGAAATAGCTGCAGTCCCTGTTCTTTATCCGCATACAAAGGTACTGTGCTATGAGTACGCTAATATCGTTGTTTCTACTAATAGTCGTATCTCTGCCGAAAGCAACCTTCGCTCAGGATGCAGCAATCGAAGCTCTGGTGCACGTTACAACGAGTGTAAAGCGAATAGAAGCACCGATCGCCGGACAAGAGCTCTGCATCTTCACACACGCGACCACCGATCTTTACTGGACCGCGGTTGAGCAATATTATCTTAAACGCTTTTCGTCCTATCCTCGTGTGTTTCTGAACGCTATCCATCCGGACGTACAGCTACACCGATGTTCGCTGTACGTTCTGTTCGTTCCAAACGTTTTAGGTGTACAACTGCACAAAATTTTAATGCAAGTATCGTCGAGTACGAACTGGAACCAGGCAGCACACTTCATCGTAGCCATCAACGAACCCCACAGTCCATCATCATTGGGTCACTTATTAAATGTGTTTCGTGCCTTCCCGCCGTTAGGCATTCGGAACGCTTGCGTACTACGACGCGGAGAACGCAAACTGGAGACAATCGCGAGTGACTACAGAGATCATGCGTACGATACGGATATAAACGACCAGTATCGTGCGTTGCTTACCCAAGATCGAAACCGAAATCTAGACCGTCAGCCTGTGAAGCTGAAGACGAGATTTGCATTTCCGTACCTTATCGTTGGCAACAAAAGTGTGAAGGGCGTATACAATTGGCTGTTCTCCTCGTTTTCTAAGCATAGGAACGCGTTGATCCTCTACACAAAACAGCAAAATGCAACCGCGTACGAAGTGGCCCCAAAGATCTACATGGGCGTGCGACAGGTTAAGCCAATTTCCTTCGGAAGCATCAGTGGCGATTGTATCGTTGTGCCGGAAATTTCCAAGAAAGGATTATTCTACTTTCTGCTTATTCCCTTCTCACCTTCCACGTGGATCCTGTGCGGTATCCTTACAGCATTGGCTCTTGTATTGAGCTGGAAGTTACCGAAACACTTTCCCAACTCACTACTCCTAACGGTGCTGTTTGGGGATCAAAAAACAAACCACCAGCAGCACCACCCAATCATCGAACGCCGGTTGCTGATCGTCGGCAATGTGTTGCTGTTTTTCTTCACCGAAGCGTACTGGGCCAAACTGCATTCGCTGTTCATAGACTCGCTGAACGAGCCACATCTGCGGACGGTGGAAGAATTTCTACGATCGAACATACCGCTGGAAGTGGTCCATCCGGATGCGTACACGCACTACCGGAAGCTTCACTCGTACCGTCCGCTGACAGTGTCCGAACCCGATCAACACATCCAGAACGTACAGAATGGTCGCTGTGCGATTTTAATGTCGTGCAACAATGCACGCCTATTGCTGAATTTGATGTACACCAACAGGCAAGCTTACCGGGTCCGGTACTACATACTGGAGCAGCACGTAAGCAGCCAGCTGGAAGGATTTTCGGTGTTCAAATACAGCCCGATCGTTGACCAATTGCTACACTTCACTGGGATCGTACAGCAGGCCGGACTGATCAACTACTGGAGCTCTTTGTACGTGCGTCAGCTCGATGGTTTTATGAAGCGAACGTTCGTTCTGCAAGGAACGCTTGGCTGGGATGATCTAGCATCGCTACTGTACTTGCTCATAATTGGATACCTGTGCGCCTTGTTGGCTTTTGTGGGGGAAGTATTGGTAGGGAAGCAGGTTTGTCGCCGTGCTCAACCTTAAACGCGCGTGAAAGGGCAAACTTACATTGACCGGCTGGAAGTGGCTGGCGTCCTTCAGTTCCGTCAAATCGAGTGGCGGTTGCTTATGCGGTGTTGCTGACCAAAATGACACTAACCACCGATTTCCTGCAAACCATCAAGAAGACACGTCACATTACAGAATATATGGTAAATTTGAAAGCTCTTTCTCCTTTGTTTAGGCTTACCCGTGTGTCTGTCCTGCCAGTACTGCTTGTGCTTCGAGCAGCAACCGCACACAATGTTCAGCGCGATAATTAGCACACCGATCACGGTGCAGATGGCGATCGTGACGTAGAACGGGTTAAAGTTCCCGTAGATGTGTCCTTTGAAGTATGGATTGTCTAGGTACGCTGTACGCTCCTCGATGGTGGACATGGTACTACACCATACCTGCAGAGCAGTTCTTTCCCGGGGGTGGAGCGATGCTGGATTGTTTGTGGGTGGTGCTGGTGGAAAAGAGAATAAAATGGATGAATTAGGATAGGATTACAGTATTACGGTTTCGTTGAATTCAAGCAGTAGTCGAATTTTTGTGTCGAATGTTTAGTCGAATCTTAATAAAACATAATAAAACACAAAAAAGGCATCATGGGCTCAACCGGGATTTGAACCCGGGACCTCTCGCACCCAAAGCGAGAATCATACCCCTAGACCATTGAGCCACCTGTTGAGCTCACCCACCACTACACATCAAATACATCGCGCGTCGGATATACCGTCATTCCACCCTTCCTACTCGATATAAACAAGCTTCAATTTATGCTGGCTCATACATGTGTGTGTGCGTGGGGTGGTTAACCAACATACGACACCACCACCGGTAACCATTTTTTTTTCGTCATCACCCATCCACCGTGATTAGAAAGAACGCTGTAGAACGCATTTCTATGACACACAGGTTGATGAAATTTTAATAGAAAACAGGGGTGAGAAAATGGGCGCGCGATCATTGCATCCGAACCGATCACTTCAACCCTTCTCCAGCGCTGCAACCCCCATAGGTGAAGCCATCTTTTGACACATGAAATGAAGCACATGGGATGTGTGTGATCATATGCTCCAGTGTGTTTGAAGAACCTTTTATCCACACAATTTTACACACGAGAATAGTCTGGAAAATTCGTCGCACACACACCAAACACGGCAAGAGATTAACTTTGTGCCAAGATGCGAACAATTGTTTGGCGGTTTTCACTGTTCTGCAGAAGGCAGTGTTCCTCACTGGGCGTTTTAGGGTGTGGTAGAGATGATCATCAAACACACAACGGGGGTGATGATTAAGCACGAGTTCTCTAAAGATCAAGCTCTTCCTCACTGTTCCAGCACAAACTGTACATAGCACGCGTTCAGTGTAAAATAAAACACAATAAACCATATTTTTCCAGTTAATTTACTCACTTTTATAACCAACAGAATAATAAACCCACACAGCGCTCTTGTACGGTCACAAGTTGAGCAACGCGGAGAAAACGATACCAGTCGCGACCACAGCTACGGCTTTTGTGCGTGTTATGTTGCGCTTCCACGCCGCCGGATCGATCGCACCAACACAAAAACCGACCAACACACCACACACCGTTAATTGATGCGCCACATTCTGGACGCGGGTCTGTTTGTGTGTGTGTGCGTTAAGGGCATTTGTTTGGCATTCGATACACCCTACGCCGTGTGTGCATGCTTTCTTACAGTTGCAGAGCAGACACACCTTTTTTTCAAAGTAACGTATATTTTTCCTTTCCAGCCACAGAAGGGACAGACCCGGAAAGGGACATTTTGTGGACGAGACAGGTGTACAGGCACAGTCAAATTTGTTCAGAGTGATTAGAATGTCGTTAAACACGGGACGTGGTGAACGGGTACAATTGTTACCGTAAATGCGTTCATAAAATAAAACAAAAACTAAAAACTTGTTAATCTGTCTAATGCAAATAGAAAAAAACAGGGTTATGATTGTGTTGTTACTGTTTCGAAAGCTGTTAGTAAAGTTGATGATCATGTATAAAATGTGTTTTTAAACATCCATGAAAAATTGAATAGAAAATGCTTTCATGATCACCGTAACGGTTACTTTAAATTTTTCTTTTTTGGTGATGGCTGCGGAATTCTTCTTAAAACCGGTTTCAGTGTTTGTAAAGTCTTCAGGGTTGATCGTTGGCCCAGGCAGCGCATACGACAAATATTCTAACATTTTTGGGTCATTTTTACATTTTTAGGTGTATTTTTGCTAGTTCTCCATTAAGAAGAGCCATAAAATTGATCCAAATGAAGATGAAATTGATGTCTACAAAAATTTTCCAAAAGCCTGCAACTGATGTGTCGAGTACATGAAATAATTTTATCCAACGTAAAATGGATGGAATGGAATGCCCGGAATGAGAATGTGGGTGTGGGCTGTGGGCTGCTATGCAAAATTGTGCAAATTTACTTAAATTTTGGCCCTGCAGATTGTTAGACTAGAATTGCGATCGTATCCGTCGCAGTGATAGTAATCCTAGTTACTTAAAATGAGACCAAATTTGTGTAAAATGTTGTCATTCAAAAATTACGAGTAAAAAACTTCAAACCGTAAGAAAGAATTTATGTGAAGCATGCGGTGCAAATGGTTAACAACTTTATAGAATTTTTTTCTCATCATTCATTTTTCCTGTTGATTTTCAATCAAATTAGTTTGATAACATAAAAAATCTATATTGAGACTCTTTTCTTTCTTGTATTTTTCTAGTTGATTGTTTTGTTTTATTCAAATTGTTAAAATAATAAAACAATACGGCCTGGTCATCCCATGTGGATAAAAAAATCGAACAACTCTAATGGAAACTATTATGTTTTCAATTTGAGCTATACAATGACCGTATTCATAAATAAATAAATAAATAAATAGAATATACAGGATGACTAACATGAAGCCTAACTATGAATGCGCCAAACAGCTCAGCTAGCTCGTGGTTCATTCTCCTTCGCCACACGCCCTGCTCGCACACACCGCCAAAGATAATCCTTAGCACCCGCCGTTTGAAAATGGCGTCCTCCGTCAGCATAGTCCTCGACTCGTACACGTAGTGGACTACCGGACGTATTATAAAGTTCTTGAATAAATAAAAACCAGATTAACATTAAATAGAAATAATATGTCTAGAAAGCTCTATTTCAAATCAAATGCTGATCGGTTTGCGTCTGCCGTAACTGTAAAATAAAGGGGAATTAATGAAGTTAAATAAAACGCTAGAAAAAGCCTTACTTTTTTTTGCTGCCAATCTTTATAAAAATGTAATTTCTCCGCAATCAACTATTTTTTCCCATTAAGTGATCCAATTTACCTTAACTATTGTTACCCTATAAAAAGGTTGTTACCCCCGGAGGCGCTTGTTGATAGTGGTGCTGTCATGCAAGAGGTTGTGATGGCATTCGTCCACCAGTGGTTAATTCGGTGCGTATTTGAAAGTTTTTCCATCACCGCTTGTGTATACTAAAGTTTCAACACTTTGCTCCCGTTTGCAGACTGTTGCTAGTGTTAGATGCAGCAAAGCATTTTACCGCAGTTCGTTTAACGTGTTACGGTATTTCTTGTACCATTATTCACTTTGCATCCAACGAGGATACCTTCCTTTATCAATATGTTGCGCGTTATAAGAAGAAACTGTATCTCGAAAATGTGCTGCTGGAACGGTTCGATAAAAAGGTTCTCGAGGAATATCCAGCGTTTATCGAATGCGTCGATATACAAGATTCCATTGCGTTGAAAGTGATTAGTGTGCCGAGGAATATAACGTGTGTACGAATGTATTACACCGGTTTGAGTAAGCTCGTTTTCGAAGAACGATCTGCACTATTACGGCTGTACATCGAAAAATCACAATTAGCTTCAATACCGAGCACTATAGGTAAAACACGCTCATTGAAGTTACTCGATATTACGGAAGCAAACGTTCGGCACGTGAATTTGGCTACGTTCTGTGACCACTCGCGGCTGGAGAGTATCATTTTGAAGCGAAACAAGATACGTTACTTGCTGAACAGTGCGACACGATCGTGCCCACTGTATGAGGCACTTATCTTTCTGAAGCTGTCCGACAATAGGCTGAAATCGCTCGATCTGATGATGTTCAGTCGCTTCAGGCGAATCTATTTCTTCGACTTCAGTCACAACAGGCTAGTAAAGGTCAAAACCGGACCGACAATGAGTCAAGCAATGGAACGGTTCGAAATACACACAAACAGACTGAAGGAGTTTAGTTTCTGCCAATGGCTGTTGCCCAATGTCGTGTGGATGAAACTTTCGAGAAATGCTTTAACCATCGTACCATCTTGCCTGCAGAACTGGACAAACATTACCCACCTTTCGTTGTGGGAGAACAAACTGTCTACATTTTCCATCGAGAGTATTGCAAATATGCACAAGCTGCTAACGCTGGATCTTTCGTGGAATCGGATACAATTTGTCCGGCTAGGTAGTGCCCAGTTTCCGAAAAGCTTGGAGCTCCTGGATCTCCATGGAAACCTACTTCATCAGCTTGATCTGTCGTTCGTACCGGTACAAATGTTGACGATAAACGTGAAAAATAATTTCATTGCTGGGTTCGATGCTAACAGCACCACTGGCAACGTAAGTGCACTGGAGTTGACGAGAAATCCGAACGATTGCTCCTGGACATCGGAACAGTTGTGTGTCATAGGTGTACCGTGTATGCCAGAGGATGTGCAATGGTGATTGTTGGTTTGACAGTTGTAAGATCAAAATGTCAACCGATCTTGCTGAATGAGTTGAAAGAAATAGCTTATCGACTGTATCATGGTTGTAATACACAAATAAATCCCAATTAATAAATATCATCAGAAACAACTACGGAGAATCGATTCAGACGTCAAGCTGTGTGCAGACCAACCATATGACCATATTTGACACCAAAGGATCTTACCATCCGATGACGGGGTTGTCCATCCGATGACGGGGCCACTGCCGTAAAAGGGAGGCAGGCGTATCCTACAGTAAAGTGTTCTACTAGCCAGTCCCGCTTTAACACAGAGAATTTGGCTGTGTTGGCGGTGGGTTCGGGAGTGTTTGGCGGGTTTAGTCTCGAGAGTAGTGAAGTCATTCTTGCTGCGGCGAGATAGAGCTTGCCGATCATTCTTTGATTTGGCGCTAATCGGATCGAGCTTGGAATGTCACTGCTGGACTGCACTGGAGAACCCTGTACGAAGACTCATGCATGTTTGTCCTGTTGTAGTCCACACCGTAGCATAAAGGTCTACAACAGAACACCCACAACTCCACAACTTCTAACTCAGCTGTATGATGCATTATCGTGCGGACGAGCTCATAAAGCCATTGCTTATTTGTATAATTTAATCGATTAATGCAAATAGAACAAATAAAACATGGAACACATTTTACCACGTCCCACAATTTTTGGGACAAAAAAAGGAAAAAAAAAAACTCTCGCACTTCACTCTCTTCATTGTATTTATCCTTCTCACCTACGCCCAGTGCATCGTTGCGCTGCATATGATTTGTAGTGCAAAAGTTTTCCCAATTAACGTGCCACCCACTCGTACGCCGACCGTTTGTTGCGTTTAATTAGATTTCCATTGTCGGGTGACCCATTCCTGGGCCGCGAAGCACCCGTGCACCGTTTGGCTGTGCATTCTTCTTCTGTGGGTTTTTGCAAAGGGTGCAGCAAAGGATGCGTGCATTTGTGCTGGTATGCGTTGTAGCATGGTTTTTGTGGCATCCGGAGCATTTAGCTAAAACCATGCTAATCCCCAAACACCGGTAGCTGGCAGAACGGCAGACCGTCGACCGTATCTCGGTTCCGGTGCTTTATGCTCGTCCATGCTCCCTGAGGGAGGTAAATGTACATCGATCGGGGGCGCGTGTCGGTGCCGGCGGATGGGTGAATTTCCCCTGCCGTGGATGAGGTGGTTCATACCCTTGATTGCACCTATTATTGTTCTGGGACCTGGATTATGTTGCTGAAACGGGGGTTACCTTCGTTGAAGGATTGGTAAAGTACTCAACCGCTCGGTACGGTTGATTGCACTACTTGACTGTTTTGTTACTCGAGCGAGTGCCGGAGTGCCGGTGGAATTGGAAGCTTGAAACAATTTAATAGTAGTTTTTAGGGTAAAAATTTGAGCAAAAATTTTTGAACTAAATGATGGGCATATTTTTAAAAAAATATTCTTTTCTCATTTACTTTAAAACTCACTTTCGGTTCTCCTACACCGAGTGTGAGCTTGGATCGATTTTCTCTTACATATGCTGAGCTAAGGATGTTTGCATTTTGATGCAATTGTTCAAATCTGCAAGACGTCTATAATTGTTCGCAATCTGCTCTGTAGCTTTTCTGCTTACCTTTTCTACATTCCACAATCGGAAGGCTTCAATTCAGTTGACCTGGTTTGGCGCATCGAAATGGAGCTCTGTTGTGCCATCGGTTGCTCTTGCTGTGGTGGATAATTAAGGTGGAATTATTTAAGTCATTAAATAGAAGGAAACGGAGAAGATGCAAAATCACTGGCTGTTTTGAAATGGGTCGACCGAAAGCCTATTGAATTGTGGCTCAATTTGTACGCTGGAAAGGAGATTTTGCTCATTCCAATAGTAATGAACATCGGGCTTGGGGAGTCAACGTCTATGTAAGGGCTATTGATTTTAACTAGCATGGATTGCATTTTTCCCTAGCGGTAAATGAACCAAAAGGACTAAAAACAAACGGTGATACAACAAAGCTGGGAACTAAACATTTTGATTTTAACTCGTGTAATCCTCAATACAATTAAATGTTTTTTATTTAATGATCATGCAAAAATTCAAATTTATTTTTATTATGAAATCTTCTTAAAATATCATTCCGGCAATGGTTATTAAGGGTTTTAAACATTGTTTCTCATCACACTCAGTATGCTAAACAACAGTTCAAAACACTCTTTTCAATTTTTAATTGAAATTATCTACATACAGTAACTTCTGTAGCCTTATGATTAGAAATGGAATCGACATTGAGTAAGAATTCCACGTAACAATGCTCATAACCTTCACGTATTCTTGGGTCAAACTTGTGGCCAACCGACAAAGTCAATTTTACTTATCAGCTTTATCGAGCCGCTTGACTTTGTCAGTTTTCTGCAGACCCGATAACATGTTGTAAACTTGGAACGAACGCTTTAACTGGCGGTTCAGAAGCCTCAGGATGCACAATTTCTTTGCTCGAGTATGCAACTGATAGTCGCCTTGATAAATTCGTGTTATCAAAATATTTTTTTTTGTTTCCTT
Source organism: Anopheles maculipalpis (assembly GCF_943734695.1). Classification (NCBI taxonomy): domain Eukaryota; kingdom Metazoa; phylum Arthropoda; class Insecta; order Diptera; family Culicidae; genus Anopheles; species Anopheles maculipalpis. The sequence goes on from NC_064872.1 coordinate 85,466,748, forward strand.
ATAAATAACTAACAAAAGCAAATATTAGCTATCTTTTTCCAAATTTGTTTCATCGTAAAAGCAAATTCTTTATCGAAAACTTTTACCTCCGTAATTATCTTCCACGTTGCTTTGCCACGAAAGTTTCCTTACACACAACGAAACTCCAACACACTTCACACGCTCTCGCGTCGGTTCATGTGAAATGCAAAGCTCCTTTACGAAACTTTCCTACGCCAGCGCCAGCTACTGCTGCTGCATAATTGATCCCGACCCACCGAAAAGATGACGCCACCAGCCAAAAAAGTGCACTTAATTAACAGGTTCCCTTTTTCACTGTGCAGAATCTCTTGCCGAAAGCATCGCCGCTCGCAAAGTCACAATCATTTTTCATCCACACACATGTGACATATACGATCAAATAGCAAACTGCCACTCAGGAAGGTTTCCGGGACATCGTCGGAATCCAGTATCCGGTATCTCTTGACGTCTCTATATGTCTTTCCTTTCCTTCTCTCTCTCTCTCTCTACCGGGTCCAAAAGCCTTCTATTCCTTATTTTCCATTGTCCAAACAGGGGGATACAGCGATGGGTGGGGAAAACTTTTGCCCGATAGCCAAAGTTTTCTCGAGAAGTTAATCTTTGTCGCTTTTAGACAGGGTTTTGATGTGAGTGTGCGTCTCTAGCTCTCTTTTTTCGTGTGTATGTGTCTGTGAAAATCTGTGGTTGGGTCCTCGCTATTCAGCGTCACTTGACAGTGTTTTTTGAAACTTGTACGGGTGAAAAATGGGGGAAAAAAAGGATGAAAATTCACCAGAAGACAAGCACCTAACATGGAAGACGAATAAAACTCTTTTTTTGTCATTCCACTTATTTCATTTGATCTATTTCTATGTCCCCAACACTTTTATTTACCGTGCTTCCGGTTATGTGTAGTGACAGTTTCGGATTTTCGCCCCTCGAGCACCACCTCACTTCACGGAACGGGCATATAAAAAAGTGACCTTTTTCCCAAAAAGCATCCCGAAAAATAAAGATCAGGCAAAAAAAAAAAAAGGAAAACGAACCACGCTCGTACTGCTTTACCGACAAACATACAAACACAATTACTGCCATCATGTGCCAAGGGAAGTGTGTGCCGCCACCATCCGGCCTCTCGGCACCCGTGAGTTTTTTCTTTTTTTTTCCCCCCTTTACCACGCTACTAAAGCTTTAACAGAAGTAAAGGATGAGAAATGATTCTTTTAAGATTGTAGATCGGTGGGTGTTCTTTTTTTTTCTTACAGTCGTGCGTTCCTCCAACAATCGTCCAACCGGAAGCGTTACAGGAACGGGGTGAGACACAAACAAAAGTTACAAACATTGCTTGAAAAGTCAACAAACCAAGTACCGAGACGCCAGAGCACGAACACAAGTGTAGCAGCGGAACAAAAAGCATCCTCTTCCGGAAAAGTGTCCCGTCCACTAGGCCAAAACTAGCCGTAGGCCTTTGTCTGAGTAGTTTTCCACTTTTCCCTTGGCAGTCAAACGCTTCCAGTCCAGTCGGAAGCCAGACCGGCAAAGAATGCGAACAAAAGGCAGGCCAATGAAAACCCTGGAAAGTGTCCCAAACCCTTACCAGCCTTGTTTTTTTTTTTTTGTTGCTGATGAATAAGTTTTTGACTAGACTGCAATGGCGAATGGTGGAATTTTTGAGTGACACATGGACGGAAGTTTGGAGTGATATCAAGCCCTGTTCTCGTTCGTGCACGTTTCCCCCAGGGCAGCGCAGATTTTTTGTTTCCCCACTATGAGAGGTCAGCTGGTGTGCAGGTCTGCATTTAATTTGATAATGACACCCAGGGGCGCAACTGCGTCACGGTTGTGTCAAGGTTGTGCAAACCAATTCCCCAAGCAGGGCTCCCCCTCTTTTAATTCTAGCTCACTTCGTCTCTCGTGCCTTTCTGTTTTGGTTTAAGTTTATTTCCCATTGGGCAAAATGTCTAAAGTGTTCGTGCCAAGGATTGCATTAGGTGAGATCAGGATGGAATCTCTTCCCTTTTTTTATGTATCACTGCTTAAGAAATGATACGGCCTCGGACCTTTTCTTGTGCATTCGAGACAGAGTAAAGCACTTGTGGTTTGTAATTAAAGCGCACTTTTAGTAAAAAGCTCAACAAAGCATAGGATAATTAAAAGAAAAGCCTGTTTTGATGCTATAGACGAAGAATTTCATATTATCATTGGTATGACTTTGAGTTAAAAACAGAGAATGTATTGAATATTAGCCTAAGTCAGTCTATAACCAAGAAGAAGAAATAGAAAAAAAAAGAATAGTTGAAAGAGATGAAATAGATAAAGAATTTGCCAATAATCAGCTAAAAGCTTTACCTAATAAACTAATGAACATTTTTATATCTTTTCGCTCTTGTTATTTGGGTTTGTTTTTCGGAAGTTTTCATGTCCTTTATATTCCACGTCTGTAATATGCATTTTGTTTATTGTTTTGTAATTACTTTTGTTATTTCGTCATGCCATAATATCATTCCACACTTTTTCTTATGTTTCCCATTTCTTTTCTGTTTCTGTTTGATCAAAACTCTTGACCACAATGTGCCTTTTTTACCTCTTTGATCATTTGAGAACCTTTAACTGCTGTTTCTTTTCTGTTTTGAAAAGGCTACGTGAATCTTCTTGGCTTAACGACCGTACAGGTCACGCCGACCATCGAAATGGTTTACTAGACTTGCCGATAACACGTTGTTGGATAGTTCTGCCGTTTAGAGACCTGCGCCGTTGTCCATCGGGCCGCCCTAACGTGGATTCAAGGCTTTACATAAACACATAAATTAATTTATAATTTCCACAAACATAAACTTTAAAGGTAAATTGGCATTCATCTTTATGTTGAAGTACGCTAAATGCTTTCTTACAACCATCCTGTGGCAGAGGCAAAGTGCGTTCGATTGATTCGAACCCTACTGTGCTGTAAGTAGCCTTACTTTTCATTTTCCATTTCATTACACGACTTCATCCCCAAAGTTCTACCGTAGCCCCAATGTGAGACGATTGACGCCCTATCGAAACAAGCGACGATCGTGCTCGATGAAGTGGCCCATTTTCTCGTACTGCTCGGTAACGAACACCCGGTGCGAATCAGCACCCGTTGTTCATCTCGAGATTTCCACCACAACCCCTTCCATGTTGTAGAATCCTCGAACTTAGACATTCATTTATCCACAACACCATCAACTGACACCATCGACCACAAGGACCTGTTTGGCTGCTCGGATCAAACACATACGGTGTACCCTCTCTTCACTGTGCCCTTTTGGTGAAGTAGTTCTCCCCGTTTTTCTTTAGGCACATCAGTTCTCTTTTTTTTTGTTGCTCTCTACTCAAAAATAAAAGGAAAAAAGCAGCTTTGGGAACAGAAAAAAAAACACAGTACGGTTCAGCAGGTTTTCCCCATTCTTGGAGTGGTTGGTTCCCCACCCCGGGTAAGTGTTTCGCATTCTTGATTGTTTTTGCTCACACACACATACACACACACATCTGACCTTTCGTCTGCAAAACTTCGCTTCCCATTTTCTTGTTCAACCGAATGGACCATACGGCTTATCGGAAAAGGAATGGAAACCTTTTTCCACAGTGATGTTTAAGTCCATATCCTACATCAACACCCCAGCACACACTCGTTTCTTGTTTCAGTTTCCAGCATTGCCTCAACAAAGCGTGTGAATGTGTGGAACTCGACAGTCGTACGAAACGCTCAGGAACACTAGCAACGGAACAAAAGGGACGAAAGCATTTGGGAATGTTGTTCATTTGCCTCACCGACCGGCTGGACCGAAGTGTGGAACATCATCTCCGGGCTGTGTGAAGAGGAAATCGATACATCCTGTTAGATGGTGGGTGCGAAAGCATCGTGAGACAATGTGCAACAGTCCCGGGGATGGTTGAACGCTCTGGGAGGTCCTTCAAAAAAATCTCCTCACCCTCTATAAGATCGTGGCAGAATGTGGCATCCGGTGTTGAATGGTGCATCGTAAAATGTTAGTGCTACTGATTGGAATATATATATTTTTTAGTGCCAATTTTGAACGTACGGCATTTTTCCAGAACGTTTCCTCGAAGTGGCAGGATGGGAAACAGCTAAACAAAGAATTGATAATCTGCTTTGCTCCAACGGTTTCCGGAATCGATAGATATGGTCAGGGATTCATTTCAACCGCATTGATGCAAATCGGTGCAAGTGCATTTCATTGAATTATTTACCAAGCAACACTGTTATTGATTTATGTTGAGTGACATAAAAAGGAAAAGTAGTAAAGCTGTTGCTAGTAACCAGTACAAACATTTAAAAGCAATTCTTAGTAATGGACTGTTAAAGGTAAACAGAAAAATTACAATTGTATTACTTAATCGTTTGTAAATAAGCCTCCGACATTTATTGCTAGGTATTGACTGATTTTGGAAAGCTATTTAAATTATCTCTTTCATACTTCATCAGCTTACGTACTCACAAAAATATTTATGATCATTATTTGAACTTTAAAAGGGTTTCCTAGTATATTGATGGTATAATTGAAAGGGAATTTGGACATTTAATTAGTTTTTTTGTTTCTTTTTTTTTTTTGGTAATCGATAGTTCACCTGTAGTGTGATAATTGATTCTGCGTACCGAAGATCAGCATAATATTGTATTGGCACTCCACAACAATTTAAAAAAAATGGAACAATAAATCATGACTACGTACAGGGCGTTCGGGATAATTTTGACAGTCACCTACGGAGAAAGAAAATATTTTTTATGGCAAAAATTTTTTTTTTATTCATAAGGTACGGCCAGGCCGTATTGCTTTGTGGCAAAATTAATCATCGGGGAATTTTTTTTGTTTTAGAAATAGTAGCTTACCATGTATTTTATTCATTTTATTCAAAATATCCGCCATCGGCTTCTATTACGGCCTCCACCCGTCTCCGGAACAGGGAAAAAGCCCTGGCGACAGTTTCGCGGGGTAGTGTCGCGAAAACGGACCTGATTTTCGCCATCAGCTCCGCCTTGGTGTTGCTGGAGGTTCTGTTGGTGTCCCGTTCCACCGCGTCCCATACGAAATAATCCATTGAATTAAGATCCGGGCTTTACGACGGTGTCCAGCATGGAAATGTACCCGTCCGCGTTCAGCCTCAGCCCCTGCTCGAAAAAGTGGGGCGGCATCACGTCCCCTTCCGATGACACGCAGGAAAACACCACTACCGTCTGGGGGAACTTGGTTTGCGGCACCCGTGGCACGTCCACCGGGCAGAAAGCCAGCCACCGGTTGTTCTGGGTGTTAACCGTGTCGGCGGTTGTCGCGTCCGGCGCGGATCATCATGATGCATGTGATCCGCTTCCACAATGTACTCTTTTTTGGCATTTTTTTTATCACGGCATGTTTTTGCTGCTTGTTCCGTACACTTTTAGCTGTCGAATGAAGTATTACTTGTTTTCCTATGCCAACTCCATCACGAGTTATAAACAAAAATGTAACTGTCAAAATTATCCCGAACGCGTAAATTCCATTTGCGAGAGGTTTTATGATACACTTTACGGTAGAAACATCAAATTTTAAAGACCGTTCGATACATAAAAACAGACTCCGTGAGCGATAATTTGGTGTCATAATTGCGTCAAGGTGTAATAAATCACTCATAAGCTAGTTAAAAGGAGTCAATCGATCCCATGCTTCAAACCTGCAGCTATTAATCCAAAACTTTTACCGATTATTTCCAATGCTGTGCTCCTTAAAAAAACTCCCCCTCTTTAACGAAGGAACGGGCATCATTGTGTTCTGAGACGCTATTCAACCGAGCATAGTGGATTTATCGCGTCATAAATCCATCAATACTTATCCGGCTCTGTTTCTTCCTTCAGAACATTAAAAAGACGGGCGACGAACACTCACCCTGTCGATGCCTTCTGATGTGCACGGATTTTATTGCGCGCTATTGTATTGCTTTTTGTGAGTAAGAAATTTCCACCCCTTTCTAAGCTTCATCCCCTATTGAATGTCCCCGCCCGCAAATGGAATAATCATAAGGTTAGTTCCCTGTTCCTCTACGTCCAATGGAAAAAAAATGTCAGCCTGGTCCCTTTTTTTTCTTCTCGGGACGCCCCAACTATTGTTGTAATCGTGCACTAAATTATCCATTTCATGCAAGTGCAGCGAATATTATATTTTCTCACTCAGAGCTACATGCTTTCCCAGACCAGTTTCGCCGTGTGCGGTGTGCGAGAAGTCAACGGAAACTAATGATCTCCCGGCGAGATGAATTATGCCGAGTCGAGTGCATGAAACAGTCACGGCCGCCGTACGGTCGCGCATGGTAGGTCAAAAGGTGCATAAATAGAATGCAAAAGCATCGGAGACGTGCTAACGGTGAGGCTACAGACAAAGCGTGGAAGAAAAATCTACTCTAGCCCTAGTCACAGCATCATACGACCGGGCGACTCCAGATCAGAAGGTCATAAACCTTGTATGATCTCTCGGGCCGGTTTCTTTTTTTCTTCCCCCGACAGTAAGGTGGCACGGAAATGCACTTACATTGTAGCATAATGTACAGGCTTTTCTTTCAATTCCGCCCTCAGAGCTGCTCTAACATTCCGGCAGAATATAGCACACCAAGACACCGGGCACAATCATAATGCACTTAATGCTCTGCCCGTGTGTCTGTTTGTAGGAAAACCTGCTGCCCGCCCGGTTCCGGGTTGGGAATAGAGCTGTGAAGTTTGGATGAAACATGCATCCAAAAATGCACCACCTCCACAACGACTGACGGGCGGGTTGGATGCAACCCTCAGATTTGGCGACAAATCGCACCAAGCACTGTTTTGGAATTGTTATTATTTTATGCTCTCTCTCTTGCTCTGCTTCTGGTTGCACTCACCGAACGAGCAAGTTTGCCCGAGACAACCACACACAAACTGGAATGTTCTCCACCGCGCCGACCCCAATAAAAAGGGGAAGGCTTGCCATCCTAATTTTCCCGTTCACCGAGTGCAGAGAATTGAGACGACTGTAACGGAGAGCACTTAAAAAGTTTAACAAATACAAACAAATCATTTTTCCCCCTCCCCGGGGGTTCCGGGTTCTTTCGCACGGAGGATGGCACGGTTGGTGCAGTTATGGTATGCTTTCCTTCGGTCAGGCTATTGTGTGCACGGTATGCTTACAGTACGACAGTGTGCTGACTTTCATAATCTATGCATGCTTTCAATGTTCGTTTTGCTCTCGTTGTTGTCGTTTTCTGCTCAAATGTTGTTGCATATACATGGATGCATGGTGAAGCTTTCTATTTTCTCGCTCGACCATATACTGAACACCATGGGTAAATTCGTCTTTGCATTGCTAGGGCACACGTACGTCTGCATTTGAATGGAATCCGATCACATTGAATGCATTTGATGCTGTGTTTGTCCGACCGTGCTGCTCTTAGTTTATTTTTTTTGCTTTTTGTTATGTTTTTACTTCTCGTTTTGTGATTTCTAGTTTTGCTGGGCATCACATGTTTGAACGGTTTTATGTGCCGGTTGATTATGGGGAAATGTTTTAATTTGCTTTTTTTCGCCTCAATGATACGATTCTAGAAAGAAAGAAGTGTATTAATAGTGTAGCTGCAGTAATTGTTTACAATTCTCATTTCGTTAAGAAATCATTTCTTTTCACACGTCTAAAAAATGAAGAGATTGGCTTAAATTAATTTTAAATGTCTCTTAAACTGGTAAATAATTACTACATAACATCAGCTATGATTCATGAACTTAAATACCAAAAAGTAAACCAAAAATTAACAACAGTGTATTGCTGGTTGCATACTTTCCAGCGCACAGCGCCACTGCACTGTGTGTCTCCGGTAGGACATACAGCACACCACACATCAAACACACGCGTGTTATATAAATGTGCCATTCAACCGGAGCATAAAACATCCACCTTTCTTCCCTTTCCATCCATTTTATTTTTCAGCAGACAACACAAACCGTCTGAACAGTTTAGTTTTCTTTTGTAACATTCCGGCCTGCTAAACGAAGCTACCAGGACCGATTTTCCCGTAGCCTAGATTACATACGGTCACACATTTGCTACACAACCGAACAAGAGACACCGTATGAGGACGCTTTACAGTTAAACGACTCCCATTGTGCCGCTAATAGCGGGCGCCAAACAGACAACAAAGGCGCACCAAAGATGAAACGATCGAGATTGGGTGGATGGGTTTGCGGCGAAAGTGGCCGCGTGGTTAGAGCGCAGATGCAGGTGCATACCAGCCAACGAGTTTGCCGTGATACGATGCTGTAGAGAAACCCGTTTTAATCCTTAAACCGATAGAAATACAAACGAAAACACAGTCATCAGCGTCATGAAAGGGTGCACGAATTGATCTTCAAATAAAATGGTTAAATATTTAGAACATGCGATAAAATTCAGCGGCATTAACTATTTTACGAGCCCTTGTACACATGCTTCACGCCTTCAAGACTGGCCAGACGAACTGAAATAATGTTTGCAGGACAAAGGAAAAATTGGAAAGCAATCATTAAGCGCTCTCAGAAGCAATCGACGACCAATCTTCCCAACGCTCGATAGTCAACTGGTGCGAACTTTGCCACGGGTTTTATCTTCCACACGGTGCGATAACAGTGTTCAGCACTCTGCCTCCCTTTACGGGGTCGTAACAGTGATCTGGTCAGTGTAGCTTTTTACGATTTGTAATAAAATTTTAATGTACTTGTGGGTGCATCGGACTCCAACCACCAAACAAAGTTAGAGTGCAGTACGAATGCAACCGACCCGGCTATCTTCCACGGCAAATGTAAACCGATTTAAAGTTAAACGATTTTTGGCAGGATGAGCTGATTGAGGTTTTGTGGGTCATACCCGCAAAAGTTTTCGAGCGAGTCATTAGATGGGAGGTTTTGGTTGGCGAGAGTGACTGTCTTTGACATGTTGTCCTTAGATAGAGTTTTATGTTTTGGGGACGATTTGTTTGATTATTTTCATTTCTGTGGGGCTACCCTTTGGGTAAAGTTAAATAACTTTTTTAATATAAATCGCTTTTTCCAGTGCATAAAATAACTATAAAACTGTGTTTCTGAATATGTTTAAATAAAAAAGCTTTAATTAAATTATCAATCCGGCTTTTATCTACTTGAAAAATAAAATTTCGTTTACTTATGTTAAGCACTGTACATTTCTTTTAACTACAGCAGCAAAAAATCGATACACCGGAACATTCAACATAGACGCACCTGCTCTAAACTCATTCGATTGCAATGCATAGTCGTATGTGAATCCGTTTGAAACCGATAAACCACAGACACCTTGCCGCAACGCACCGCTCCATAGTCCCTTGGGCGAAATGTCTTTGAATAAATCTTAAGACAAACCTCACCCGATAGCAACTTAAAGACGCACGGACCATCCTGTCCAGAGTTTAGCTTCTAGCAAGCTGACGAACTGACTTGTTTCTTCCGTCTGTCCGTCAGTGCTGAGACGTATCCCCTTCACCATAAGAAGATGCTGTGTGCTGTGTGGTTTCTTCAATTTTTCACCCAACAGTCATGTGCAGGAAACTTGCAACGAAGAGATAATGCAACGCCGATTGCTTTCACTTTATGCATACAATCCTATCCCCTCTATACTTCTGCCAGCGGGTCTATGGGTTTTCAATAATGGTGTGCACATATACATACATTTCGGTGCAGATGAGACACGGCATGGCTCGGTTGCAGAACGCAGAAATGGATTTCATTTCCAAGCGAAAGCCACAAAACCGAGTTAATGAAAATTCATACGCTGCTAAGCTTTTGCTGCTACCACTACAGTGAAGGAAGGACGACCCATTCCATTTGGGTGGTATTGCCGGTGTGCCGGTTACCGGTTGGATGGAACTGTTTGAAGTCATAAAATTTAATTTCAGACTCCAGTTGCTAGTTGCGAGTTGCAGAGTTCCAAGTCGCTTAAAGATGATGTTCGAATAGATTGTCGGCGATGGAAGCAGAACGCTTGACGACATTTGGCATTATTTCACACTCACAGCTATTAATGCCGCACCATACATTGTCTGTTTGACTCAAGTACGTAGGAAATATTGTATTCGTCTTATTGATTATTGATAAAAAAAGGAATGGAGGAAAATAATAGAGTCGTGATCGTTACTAGCAATCAAATGGATTCAAATCTATTCTTTTAATGCTACTTTTTCAACCATCATCTCTCGACTCTTAAAATTCGAGAACAAGCTGTGTGTCAGAACGATCACCGACATCAATACAATGAGGAGAACAAGTACCTGTTTGCCAGAAGCTGCGGTTATGATCGATCCCTACTTAGAGAGAAAAGGGTACTAGTTGTAGACGATGAGATCGAGTACGATCTTAACATGAGTTAGTAATTAGATCAGTGATCATGATCTAGTCAAGGAGAATGCCAGTAATTGCAATACAAGGCCTCTCGAGGATGATTAGCCACAGAAGAAGAAAAACTACAGCACCTATGGGTGTCGAAAAAAGCTCTAACAGTTCTATTTTAATTTTAAGCACAATCTTCCATTCCAGCAGATCAGAACGAATCAAAGTTTCACAGAGTGGCATCCTTTCAAACCTTAGACTGAAACGATATCTCTCCAGAACTACAAATTATGACATAAGCGAGGCCGCAAAGAAATCTGCTTTCATCTTCTTTAAGATTAAAAATTTAATTTCACCTTAAGTTTAGCTAAACGAAGTTGTTTCGCCAAAAGAATTCCAACGTCTCCGTGGCTAGTTTTGATTTGACTTCCCCATCTCCATCATCGGTGCGCGACCAAAACTTTCGCAGAGGTTTCTTGTCAATTTCATGGCCGTACGCCATTGTTCGCCGATTCTTTGCTGCATTTAAATTGTCTCGGAAATGGAAGCATAAAAAAGCACAACAGACTTAGACGATAAAAACTTGATTTTTGTGAAACTTTTCCCGCGAAAGTAGGAGCAAACGAATTTCGTTTTGGGACAAGCTTTTATTTTTAGCCGATAAGAACGTTAGAAACTTTCCGCTGCCAGAACGCCCGGAAACGCATCCGCATTAGAAAACCTAGACAAAATGGCTTGCTGGTAAAATGTGGCCCAGGATGACGCACCATTTGAAGCTATGATGCGCTTAAGTAGGATGTGAAACAGGGACAGTGAGCGTCATTTTTCTTTCGCGACACTCAATACCTAGCGTAAGCCTGGGCGGACATTGCCAATGATCCTGTTAAGCACCGGATCGGATTAATTCCCAACACCGTAGGATATGGACAGCGTTTTTTTTTTACTTCTTCCTGGGGTTCGTCACTCTGGTCACTCATAGCGTTGAGCCAGCTGTTGAGGTTCTCTTCGGTCGGTGGCAGACTATAGGCTGATGAGGCTGGTGAATAATCGAAACTGAAACCGGAAGCGACACCGGCGAATCTCCGACGCATGGCGTGATGGAGCTGTCCTCGGCAAAGGAAACGGAGCGTAAAGTAAATTTCAAGGATGAATAATTTTCCCATTTTTCGGAAGGTTTTTTTTTTGCAAACCGATGTTGCGAAGCCGACAATCGTTATTATCTGTCTGACGGGAAAGCTCGTGCGAAAGTGGATCTCATCCGTTGAACGCGAACGTTAAGCTGTGATATTTGCTGTGAATAATGGCCAACCGTTTAAGGGTGGGTGCGTGAGCAAAATCAAATACCTGTTTGAGTTTAAACTTTTAAAAATGCATGGAAAAAGAAACAGTTTGGGTTTCGAAAGCGAAAGGTCGACTTTAAAGCGTTTGCTGGTGGTTTAGTATTTATCATTGAAAAAAAAAAAAACAGAATAATTTTACGTTTTGCTACGTTTAACGGGAAAGCTTATTCCAATTATTAGCCTTCAGAAAACCAGTTCAATTGCATCAGTTAAATCCGTTTCAATTACCTGCTTAAGGATACCATCAAAGTGTTAAAGTGAAACCAATTACTGTATTGATCCGCCATAGTAAAATCCCTTTTTTTTTTTGTAAATTAATTTTAACATTAATTTCTATGTTTTTAATTCAATTTCACCGAGAACAAACAAAACCTTGACGGTACAACACTGTGAACAATGAGGGATGGGAAAAGCTTGCGTCGATTGCATCGTGCGGATTATGCACGGGTCGCTTGCAAAAGAGGGAAAACCGATCAGCGAGCAAGGGGAGCATCATCAACCGATTTAACAACCGTACAGCCGTAACAGCCGGTTTGGTTTACTTTTAACCCATGCACTCACTGCACTTCAATTGCACAATACGACTACGGGAGGGGTTTTTTTTTAATGTCACTGTTCATCCAACGCTTCGGAAAAATCGTCAAACGTAATCGCAAAAATTGACCACGATTCGAATGTGTGTTAATTTCACCATTGCACCACACACACACACACACACACACGCTGGACATTTCTTTATCCTTTTCCCGGTTCATTCTTTTTTTCTTTTTTTATTTGCACAAAATGCGAGGTTCAGTTGGTGTTTGCCGTTTCTGGGGTCCGGACTGAAATGGGAGGGTCTCTTTTTCGTGCTCATCATTTCCAATCACTTTTCCTTCCATTTTTGGTGTGCATTTTTTTGTGGTTTTCGTTTTTCTCTCCGCAGGGTGCACGTGTAGGAGTAGGATTTATAGCGCGGTGGCAAGCTTTTCCGCTCTCTGCATGTACGTGCGGGCAGAGCACGGTACAAAAGCGCCAGCCTCACTTACCATAAGATGGTAAATTTCAAATTTATTTACAGAGCGCACGAGACTGAAAGCTCGTTGAAGGCTTTTTGTTTCCATCGCTAGCCCCTGCCCTAGCCAGGTGGCTTTTGTCCAAACTTCCCACACACACTCACACGCTGGAAAAATTGTTAAGTTATCACGCAAATTTGGCGTGGCTAGCACAACTGTACGCACAGTACATCCATCGGAGGGAAAATGTTGGGCCAGAGCGAAGTTATAATGTGTGCAGGTCTTGATGTACGGATTGTCTGAAGCGTGTCCGTCAGCACTGGCAGTATATCTCAATTTTCCCTGTGCCTGGATTTAATGTGTGATTCCGACGGCGTTCTTTTCGGTTAGATTGAAAAGCTGTGCCAACAAAGTGGCAGCATAAAGCAACAAAAAAAGCGAGCAAACAGTTAAAGTTGTGGAAATGATCTTTCGCAAAGCGCGGGCACACGCACACACATGCGCGGTCTATCTGTCTCGAGGGTGTGGAAGGGCGTGTGAAAAGCGTGTCTTTAAAGTGAAGTTTTCAGCTGAATGCCGAACCGAAAGCTTCTCCCGTTTGAAATTGTTTTGAAGAAATTAAGTTTCCTAAGAAAAGTAGATTTTTTCTAGGAAAATGTTAAGTAATACGCTTACGAAAATTCACTAATTATTTGGAAGTGTGTGTTACAAACAGTAAATAAGTAATGAAATTGTATACGCATCCAATTGCTTTTGGAATTGGACAGTTACAGTCAATAAGGTTCTTGGTACTACTATTAAATAGCGTTTAAACAACTTTCTTGGATTAAATTGGCTAGTATTGTATTTTTAGTTTGTTTTTGTTCAAATGCGGAATTATTTGAATTATTTGTGTTATTTTACTTTCATTTCGTGCTTCCTTTTATTCTTGGCTTAATGATCTACTAGGCCAAGCCTTCCATAGAATGCCTTACTAGACTTGCTGATAGCACGTAGCTGATAGCCCAATGTCTTCTTAAGCAGCTCTTAAACAGTTACAAAGCTCGCATGCTTATTATCTGGCTCTTATTATGACTCTTTTTGCAGATCGACCCGGAGTCGATTTTGTACCGATGGGTGTAACGAGTTCCGATCGATCCGGACCTACGGATCGACCCGAACCAACGAGTCGAACTCGCATATGCTTGGCTGCACCACCCGAACTCGTTGGTATTGGGCGTACAATCCGACCCGCTCCGGTTTTGTTCATTTGTTTACCAATATGCCATTTCCCAACGAATCATGATTTTGCATTGAACGGTTTTGCTTTAATTTCAGCCATACATCCAACTTTATTAGACACCCGGCGCTCCATGGCAAAATCCGATTCGCTAACAAATCCGGCAAGGCAAACAAAAGATGAACACTCATTTAGCAATGAATTGATTTCAATTTGTTATCGAAACTTTTCTAACCCCATTTCGTGTGCACACAAACTCCCAGCAAAGTGTCCGTCGAGTGATACACCTTTGAAAACAATATTAAAACAAATCTATATAAACTCTTGCCCAGAAACAAATGTAAATGTGATACGCAAATGAGTGCTTAATAGATGCAAATATTGGCACACGGCACACATTAGATTGATCCGCCACGGCAAGCAAATCCGGTGACATTTTATCAGTGGCAGGCGCTAGCAAATCGCACACGCTGCACAAACTCGAAAGCAATCTGCATGGACAGATTTGATTTTATTTAGTTATTGTGCGTGTGTGGGGAGGTGTGTTTGCATTTTATTTTCACCCATCACTCAACATTCAATTGCAACAGAGTGTTTGCATTGCAATTTGTGTATTGCTGTGTATAATCGTGTCGCCTGTACCATGGCCATTTTCTTCCTCCCTCACGCAACATAATCCCTTTTCGTGCCGTGCGATAAGCGTGAATAATGAATCGCAATACGCAATTATGCTCGATTGGTGCTAGAGTTTCACGAGTGTGTGAGTGAGTGTTTTTTTTTTTTTGTTTGTTTTTCTAGCATTTTGCGATACACTAGTGGATTTTGATTTAATTTTTCCTCTCAGATTGTTGTTTAATTTTCATTGCCCGTTTCGAGTTGATGCTTGCTGAAAGGCAATTGTGAGTACATGCAAAAAAAAATGGAAGCATTCAAAACATGGAGAAAGAAAATGACGAGAAAAAAGGGGTCACTGCTCCCAATCGGTGGAGAGACTCCCGAGTGGCCTGATCCCGCTGGATTCAGCTGATTGATCTTTATTGACGGTTATGAAATTCAGATTAAATTTTATTAAAATTCACGTAAGCTCAATGCACGATCAACAGCACATACACAGGGGCAAACGAGAGCATTAACGAGATGTGTTTGGGTGAGATAATAATCACCTGCGTGCGAATTTTCGGACAAAAACACACACGCCGAAAAGATGTGATGTGGTGAGAAGATGTGGTGCAAACATTTTCTCTTACCGTCAACCAACCAGCAAATGAAAATTATTGCTTAAAACAAAAGAAAAACCCCCTGATGAACTATAAATGCACAAGTCCTTTTTTTTTTAATCATGCTCAGCACAAAATTTCTCCAAATTGATAAGCAGCGACAAATGAAAATAAAGCAATCAGCAGCAGCAGCAGGAGAAGGATGGAAACAATTCATTTGGAAGCGAGCCAAACTTTCCCAGCAGGGTGGAAAAGATTAATAATTTTCCGGTGTTCCGGTGGTGGAGAATTAATGTGCTCTTTAATTTTTACAGATGGTGTTCATTTGTTTCGCTCTTCCTATTGGTTACGAGGAGGGACAATGGACGAGAGCTTTTGATGAATGTGATGGCAATGTTTAAATTTAAGACCAGAGCTTTAGGATGGCTTTTAAAGCAAACATCAATTTTTAATAATGCTCTACAAATTAAGCTTCTATTGTAGGGCTGTCTTGAACTGACCCATTCTGGACCTCTGGGGATTGGTAAAGTCCGAGAATCGCTTCGATAGTCCAATTGAACCGGTTGCATCGGTTGAAATAATTTCCACAAGAAATATTAATCTACTTTCAAAACAAAACAGGACATGTGTTCCCTTGGACACCATCCAATTTACATGCTGAGAATCGTTTCTCTATCATCACGATAAGCATGGATAAATTGAACCCTCATATCCTATTTACAGTCCGAATGCGTTGGTCGAGTGCAGGCAGCATTGCTCTTGATAAGCTGTCTTTAGTTACGAAACCCAATCAGCTTGATAGTGGTAGCAAAGCAGCAATTACCTGTCAAAGGCAAAGGGCTTCTCCAGAGAGCTTATACGAAGCGTGTAAAATCTTTACATCTGGTTGCATTGCTCATGCATCGAGTAATTCGATTTACTACAAATTCTACATCAATTTCAAGCTGATAGTCAAGATCCAGGATTCCCGCCGCTGGCATGAATAGAGTAGTTAAAGTAGTGTGAATGAATTCTAAATTTATGGAAGGTTAGGAAACCTAGACATAAACTTTTAACTTATGGTTCGAAGAATCAGGAGAGCTCAAAGTTTGTGTCCTGTGACATTATCGACTAAGCTATCAGGGTTGGAGCTGACGTATTCAAGCCTTTACTCCGGACACAGTAACGCCATCAATCCAACTCTTTGTTACCCTAGTGATCCCAGCCTTGGCCGTGTTCTATCACGTTCAAGAAACACTTGAAGAACTAAATAAATGTACAAAGCAAGTCAAACGCTCAAATTCAAGTCTGTAAAGCTTCTTGATAATTGTTTGTTTGTTGTGAATCCCTTGCCATGTGTATTAAGAATAACTTCAAAGTAGAAGTACTACGCTTAAACCATTCATTTTACTTATTACATAAATACTCTTGCGAACTGCTCCAGTCCGCTGCAGCAGTCCAAGCTAAACTGCCATTAACTTTATTTACTATGTTTATGCTCTTCTCTTTTGCTTTGAATGAGAATTTAATTGTTCGTTGTTTCCTACAGTCTTACTACTTACCACTATGCAGAAGACAACGACTCACGAGCAGAAGACTCACGCAAGTTTAACTTGGACTTGGAGCGCGTCTTCAAAGAAAAGTTAAAGTCTGCTAACTTGTCCGAGCAAACCGGGAATGGAAGGACGGCTCGATCCAAACGGTCACGGTACATTTGACCGAGAGAATCGTAAATTCGCACGGGTTTTCGTCGAGTATCTTGCTTTGCATAAATTACCTGCTGCTGGTACTGCGTTTTGCTCTAGCCCCGCAGCCATTGCAGATGGCTGTCTCTCTGTTTGTGTGTGTGCTTTCCGTTACAAACCATCCCACGAGTTTTCCCGATTGCGTCCCAAAGACGTCGGACAGATTGTTGGCGTACACATGTATAGGAGCGGCATAATCCAGACACCGTCCGCTTGTGGTACTGAGACTGGCTTGGCACAACCACCCGGCGGCAACGAAATGTTTAAGAAAGCAAGAGACACAATGTCCAAAGTTAGCCCGGTTCGCGTACCACACGGTCCGATAAACGGTGCTCCAGAACCAGCTACAGCCAGGTTTAAGGGCATTTTGCGGACATTCGCAGATGCAAGCTATCCTGCAGGGCATAAAACTGCCATCGTTAATAAAACAGATAGATAAGTTTATGCATAGTTTTGCCAATTTTACATCCAGTGCCGCCATTTAGACGGCAAACGAGACTCGATCGAAACATACAAGCACACACACACCAACGGTTTTTGGCACCGGTTTTGGGTGCCTTCCTGTCCGCCGTGTTTGAGGGTGCGACCGTTTCCGGAAGCGACCATTCCGGGTAAAGGTAAGCGTGTGCCGAGTGGCCGCTGCCAAGAAAGTTTTTAATTAAGGCCAAAGTAGTTTCCTTTTTTATGGGAAATGCTTCCCTTTTCATCCCTCTAGCTGCCTTGCTCTATTGAGCGATCCTTTCTGTCCGGTGCTTGCTATTTGGCGATCGATTTCGTATCATCGATAGGTAGTTACTTGCTTGAAAAAAGCCACCTCAACTGTCCATACACACGTCCTTTGTGTTAGACAAAAATTTTGGAAAGCAATCGAGAAAATGAACTCCTATGTGAAAAGGAAAAGGATTTCTCGTTGCGAGAAAAGTTATTAATTTACGATGCGATGCGAGTTATATTATCGACCATAAAAAGGATTACTATATCCAGTTGTTTTGGGGAGCGGCTTGATTGAATGCGAGATGTGTTGAAAGTGCAATAAGAAGCTGTTGGGATAATGTTGGGATCAGTGTTATATTTAGGGTGAATTGTTATTTGACAATAATTAGAATTTCTTATTGTCTCATCCGACTCATCACTGAGGAACGATTGATATCCAGAAAAGCAGCGCCAGATACTACTAAATTGATCGATAAGGACATCCTTGACGAATTAGATCTTCTTCTTCGGCTTCCATAACATCAAGTGGTTGCTTGCCATTTCTGACTTCCTTGACTTAGTTTGCTCGTAGTCGTAGTTTGCTTGACCTTAGAGTTAGTTAAGCCAAGAAGAAGCTTTAACAAATTTGCTGCTATTTTCCGATAATGATAGCCCTAACATCTTCGGTTCGATAAATCGATCCAAACTTTTAAGGACTTTAAGCCGATTGGATGGTTTGGTTGCTGTGGTTGAAAAGACAAAATTTGCTGATGAATTAAGCACTTTAGCGGACACATAAAGCAAATTTTCAAAATAGAATAATGCGATCACTTCAACCTCAGGTAACTATTTTAATCAAAGCTTTTAAAACGTAAATATTTCTCACAACACAATCCCAAGAAGAATAAAACTCTTTCAATCCTTTCCAGCGAAACAATGGAATGGTTACAAAAGAGTAATCTTTCGCAAAGCACTGCAAATCCTAAATACTACTGCGGCTTTTATATCGCGGTCTCTCCCGCTCTGTGTGGTATTTCCTGTGAACGAATAGTATTCTCCTCCACTCACTCCAGGCCGGCCATTCCGGACAGCGATCGGAATGCTCGGTTCATTTGCTTCAGCCACAGCTGGTCCCCCGTACAACACATCTTCCCGCGCCAACCCATCATTTAGGGCAAGCTTTACCATTTATCACCCATTTTGCTGCTACCGTTCTTCCCCCGTTGACCGAGGCCGAACAGTTTTCGGTGATTATATTCGAGAATTTATTGGCAGGCCTTCCGGAGTTTGGCAGTGCAGTGCAGTTGCACACCGTGGCATTTGCAGTGACCGGCAGGCGAAACTTTCATCGCACAGACAATGCGGACAATGTAATTGAATGTCGAACGGCGGGACAGGGAACCGTGCACTGCCCGATCGGAAAGCAATCAGGGCTCGGCGAGAGGAGGTGCGTGTGTGTGTGTGTGTGTGGGGATGGAAGTAAAGTCCTGCTCGGTGTGCGCTGTAGGATGCTGAGGCATTAATCTTCGGACGGGGCGCTTGCTTTTATGCTGACGATGGTCGGAATGAAAACGCGAACAATTCACCAGAGTTTGGAAAGGGGAGCTTTCGGTTGAGGTGCGTTTTACAAAAGCTTTTTGGCAGGAACTCTTGAAGCAGGTAGGTTGTATATTTGTACCCAACAAATGTAGAGTTGATAAAAACTTTTAGACAAAATATCCACACACAAAGAAAAACAAAAAGCTACAAAGTCTTCAGAAAAGAACAAACGCTGCTCTATTTTTTAAATTGTAGTATGACCAAGCGGGGAAAATTACACAAAAACCCCTCATTCTAATTGATATTAATCATTACATTGTATTGTACATAGGAACCAGTAAATGGTCGTGATTAAAACCCGAGTTTGGACGAGGACATGTGTTGCATCGTATTTGCTGGATGTCAATATGTAAACTGTATCGTAAGCCTTGGTTGTTGTGGATGCTTTTCATGGGAACTAATTTGTGCATCATTTTAATTAAATTGTGGTATCCCTTCGGAATCTCATTAGCGAGTGATGAATAGGAACAGATGCACTGGTAGGACCTGTAGGTTTTTGATCGATCGAAACAGCTGTGCGACTGTTGAGTGTTTTGAATTGAGGTCAAATGAATTACAGCATATGTTAACTGAAATTTTGTTCTACTTTAGATTAATTTTTGATACTTCAAAAGGTGTTCGATCTGGACCACGAGCATGGAAACGCCTGACATACCCCGGGATAAGTTACCCTCACACGATAAGACCCTCGCTAGGAACACGACTTTGGCTTTGGATGACGGAACTTACGCAATGGAACAACCGAGCACACCCGGGATATGGTGCCCTTTCACAGCTCGGAGAAGGAAATGTCTCCCAGCAAAGAGGAAAGGAGTATACTAATTTTAAGTTTATTGTAAGCAATACGGCCTGGCCGTCCCTGATGAATAAAAAAAAAAAAAAAAAAAGGTGTTCGAAATAAATCTGGCCTGGCGTGACCTGGTAGGCCAACAAAAAGAACCACCAGAAGGATTCATTGATGGCCTGACTGTCCACACGGACAGAGGAAGCTTCATAGGGCCCCAAATTGAGATGAAATGATGGCATTGATGCCATTTTCCAGGATTGACAGCCTGACGAAAACCTCGAAGCTGTTGCTGCTTGCGCCTGATAAGTTTGATTGTCCTCCAGATTCCTTAAACGCACAAAAGCGAAACTCACTCCATCTCGCTCAATTCTCACTCCATCAGAGGAAAAAAACTGAAAGGTTACACTTAATTAAGCGTTTCTAAGCAAACACATCGCAACCGTAAATGTGCTAGTTTTAATGTTCTACTGTATAATCCGCTTTACCGAACGTACCGGATCGTTTTCATTCGGTGTTATTCAAAACATCGTAATCGTATCAGCGGCTTTGTTGGCTTGGTTGGTTTTCGTAGCATAAGTGGGCTGAAGATTTTAGCAACGGTGGGAAAGATTCGTGGCTCAATTTTTGTACATCCTAGGCACGGTTCGGTAGTCAAATGTGCCACAATCCTTGAGCCTTGTTATGGATACCTTACGTTAGTGTGCTTGACTGTGTGATAATTTAAGTTGAAAGCTTTAAGGATTAAAAGTATGGCGATAAAAATATTTTTAGCGAGTATAATTTGCAGATCGGAAGAAGTATTTCACTAGCTGGTCTCCAAAGATATTTTGGTCAATTTTTCCCTATGGAAAATTTTATGATTTTATATTAAATGTATCAAAAATCTCAACGATAAATTAGATTAATAATTATTGTGTTGAGGTTAAATCCCACTATCAATAAGAATTTTAAAAATGTTAAAAAGCATAAATTTAAGTAAATATCTATCTATCTATCGGTCTATCTACCTCTCCACTAGTTGGTGTTATTATGTATTTGATTTACGTAGGTAATTTATTCTTCGGTTCCTCGTCTGGCCTTGACTTGTCTTGACGAAACGATTCATGTTTATTCTATAAATCTTTGCTCTTATTTAAAACTTAGTCGATACGAATTGAATATTTTTTGTTTTTATTTTCTATTTATCTTTATTAATATCTACATTAATAAAGTGTGTATTTATTTTTATTGATTTATATTTATTTATTTATCACAGTTCTCTTCAAGTTTTGATGTTTGATTATAATTAATAGGAGTTACATGATAGGCTAAACGCGATACGAGCCTCTTAAACATCATAAAATGTTAAAAGAGACATAAGAAACTGACATAAGAAAGGATAATAATATTTTATACTTCAATATGCCCATTAAGTACAACCTCCCTCGCTATCATACATAACATTAGCTCTAAACTGTACTTCTTTATTGACCTACAACCACGAATCTAAATGACTTGCAAAGGGAAAACCCGTACCTAGAAGCCTAAACTCCCTGCCGTAGCATCTCATAACAAGGCTATACTTTATAGTAACTATGTGGACGCTTTTAATTGCTAAATAATCATCTCAAATTTATCCCGTACATGGCATCCCCGACCCGAGCAACATGGTAGCGAGGTTAGAGTAGGCAACAAGCTCGCACCAAATGTGTGACCGCACATACGCTCGGCACATTCTTTAGGTATTAATGTTACAGTAATTTGTTTCCACTTCGCCGGCAACATTGGCGTCACGCTCGAAAGCGATCTACAGCGATCTACACTGCGTCGTGGAAAAGCCTCAGTCTCGGCATCACTTTCCAGCTGCAAATACGAGCGTCCCGATGTAGTCCTGCTTGGTGGCGGGCACTGAGCCACCGTACCTTGAAAGGATAATGTAAGGAGCTTGCATAAGGCTCGGGTCGGTTCGGGTAAGTGTGCGAGCATAATTTTCTTTGCGTTTGGAAAGCTACCAGGAAACGCAACGACAGGAAAGTGTCGAGCGCATTTGGCTCCGTGTCGGGAATGATGATGATGGTGATGATGGTGCCCTCGGTTTTCGGGGCTTTGAATTTCGAATGCGAAGAATTCATTCAAGACGGCGCACTTTCTACGGTTTTCGCAACAATGTGTAAAACTTTCTTCTACAAAAGCTTTCCTCAGATCATTTATCGTCCAGGTCCGGGACGTACGTAGTTGCTGCAGCTGCTTGTTAACCTAGCCCATTGGTGGACGACACTCGGTCGTGGTTCTGTGGGCGGTTCATTTTCAGCAGCTGCTCGTTTCCGGCACCAGCACCGCCGAGCAAAACTATGAAAGCCACCAAGTGCTGATGATTGTTCGAGTTGAGATTTTTGCGCTTGGGCTACATTTTGCTTCCCTTTTGACCGTACGGGTGAAGCTTATGGGGCCTATGGGAATACGGTACCAATTCGGTTGGTTCCAGTGTCGATTATGTGTTTCCAAGTGCGGTGCTCGGCTTAATGCACTCTCGGCCATGGTGTAAGCATCAAACGGTGCTACGTTTGTTCGACATTCTGGTTTGGTGAAGAGCCCTCGTCCTTTTCAGCTCGTAGTTTAGCCCGATGTTGATGATGAAGTGTAAATTTAAGTTCAAAAATTCAACCTGGGCCTTTCTATTCTAAGAAGATGCAAATGTTGGAACATGCTCGCCAGAGTAAGGTTGCAGATTGTACGAAATTTCTGTAGGCATGGATACTTGTTTTTGAAATTTTAAACCATTGAAACTAGCTGTACTGGTTTAATATTCACTACCGAATGGAATAGCTCTTATGCAACAATGGCACAGAATATTACTGGACATTTTGCTGTACTGATGGTATAATTTCAGGAATTAGGAGCTGTATTGATATGAAGTAGACTGAAATTCTATTAAAATTTTGGATGGATGAATAAACGATTGTTTAAAAAGTTTTAAAAGTACCAGTTCATGCCTTCAACCGAAATGCTTATTAGAAGGTTCTCAAGTAAAGGAAGACAGTATGGGCGGATCTGGCAAAGATTTTGTGCCAATAATCACAGAAAATTATTTTAGATTGTTTGTCTAAATTTTATACTAATATCTTCTATGATCTTTATGTAAAAATATTGCGCAGCAGCTACTCCCTAACTTCACTAAACGAAATCTTTCCATATGGTTCCATAAAAAAGTCTGCAAGCGGTTTAACTCTGTCTGCAATTACTTACATTTTCCTTACTTCAGCCACACACTGAGCATACTTTAAAATGCAAATAAACAACCTGCCACCATCGAGGCTCTTTTTGCGAATCTTTTCGTACATCCTAGTCCCCCTTGCCCCGCTTGGCATCAATCGAACGCACTTTTGCTGATTTATTTGCCCGATTTACCCGCGCCCGTACGATCGTACGAAGGAGTTTGAATTTCGAGGTCCCATTCCCGAACTCGTAGCACTAGCGGTAGTGGTAGATAGGAGAAATTGGGTTTTTTGTGTGTGTCTGTCTTCTGTAGGTTCCATTCTGCCGGCCTGCCAACGCATTACCCGTCGCCACGCATCTGCCACAAGATAAGAAAATCGGATTTATTTCTATTTTGGGACTGATCGCTTCCTACACACTGTGCAGCGCTTTAAGACAAACGGTCCCACATGGCCACCCTATCGTATTGGATGTAGAACGTTTGACGTTTTTTTCTTCTGCTGTTGCTGTTGTTTTGTTTAGTTGTTCTTTTAGTTTGAACGATTCGTCGAGGAATCGTGCGAGTTGGTGAAAGGGAACGATTTATTTGGAGGCTTGTTGGGAGATTTTTTGTTGTTGTGGGAGCATGCAAAACAGAAGCGTCACATTCATTGGATGTTTGAAGTTAGAAATAGTTAACTGAAGTATAAATTACAAGCACTCCATCTTGTATATAAACTTCAAGCTAATTTATTTCCCATCGAACACAATTCTAATCAACAAAAAAGTTCAACACTTTGAAGAAAAATAGTTTCAATGGCTACTTCCTAAAGCATGTTTCGTCAAACATGTGTTAAACAAATGTAACTTCAACCCGACCTTAAACAGTGGTGTGAAACAAAAAACCAAACGAGAGAATAAAACTGAACAATCAGACAAGACAAGACCCTCCAGCAATGGTGGACGACGTATAATTTCTTCCGATTTGTCCACAGAGGGAAGTAGAAAACAAACGCGAACGCACGGACATAACCTTCGCACGGTCGGGTCACCAGTGGTACAAGCGCTACAAACATCAGACAACAACTCCTCCTCCCGTCCCCTCCTCATCCCTTAACCCCCTAACATCCACTAGCTCTGGTTGCTGGAGGTTAGCGAAGCGACCGAATCGCTAAATATTTAATGCTGCCAGCAACAAACGGCAACATAAGCGCTGTATGTGTACAAGCAAGCCTCCGAGCACTGCAGACACACACTTACGGTGAGCGAATTTTTCCTACGGGGGCGATACGACAGAAACCGCCTACACCTTGGCAAGTTTTGTGTCGTGTGTTGGTGGTGGTGATGGTGGTGGCGGGAGCATCGAACGAACCGGTCGGGGTGTCAATTATGCTTTCGACGCTGTACACCTTTCCAGGCCCGGCCCGGCCAGCCAGCCAGAGCACGCAACATGGGAGAGCATTTCTTTTTCTGGTGCCTGCTGGAGGATGCCATCAGCATGGATGCGCCGTGAAGAATCTCACCAGAGGGATGCTGGCGAGAGATAAAGCAGCATCTTGCTCTCACTCGATGCTTCTCACTCTCACTTGTTCACCGCGTGTTTCGTTCTGCTTTCTTTATGCTCTCATGCTCTTTTGTTTGCCAATTCCTCCAACGCACTATGGGTAGTATAATGTGTATTTTGTATCAAGCACTTTCTTTTTATGTGGTTACTGCTACTTTACTAAGGTTTTGTTTTTGTTTTAGTACTAAGAGTCGGTGCCGTATTCTTAGCTCTTCTTGAGCTGATTTTCTATAAATTTCTCAAGGCATTTTCTCCTCTTCCAAGGCAAGCTCGGTTATTACTGCTACTCCATTTAGTTTAATTTTTCAATTTTTCTTTTTCCAACATTTTTCAGTACTTTTCGTCTCTTTTACTGAAGTGACTTTTTAACTACATAAATATTTCTGACTTGACGTAGGTTTTGAAATTAAATTAATATTGTTTTCGCTTAGTTAAAATTTTACACAGGATGATTGTGACATGTGAATTATTTTTAGGTTGTTTTATAAATTTAGGATTTTTTCTGTATTTTACAATCATTGTACATACTAATATTTTTACCTTTTTTTCATGTCTTGAAAGTTTTTATTCAGCTTTTTTGTTCCTTTTTTGTTCAACGATAATCTTTTATGTTTTGTGCTTTAATCTATTGCTGCTTGTTGCGAGCTTGTGTAAACCAATTGCTTAGTAAAATGCTCGAATTTAATGAACGGAAAGTATTAGTGAACTATTGTTTGTGTTTTGTTTTTGTCATTTTTTGTTGCTTTGGTCGCCTTTGTTTTTTAATTTATCTGTTCATAGATTCATGTATTTCTTGTTGTTTTATGTTTTGTTTGTCAAAAATGTTTGTTAACTATCAATTTAATAAATTCTCAAATTAAGTATGTACTTTTTCGCTTAATTATTATAATAATGTATTTGTCTTATCAATCTACTAATCTTTTTTATAATTTTCTATACCTATACCATTCCAACATTTGAACATATACATTACATAGTCCACCGACACACCGAGAGAGGCCAGATTTCTCCCACAACCATCGAAACCCACCCCAAGCGATGGCGAGAGAGCACGAGTAAAAATCAACGCCAGCCAAAGCGACAGCGATGAGCCATTTCGATTGGACTCAGTAAGTGAGTTTTCGTCCTGTCCGTTGGTTCGATTTGTGTATCGCTGCGTTGGAGGGTTTTGCCTTCTGGCTGCTGTAAGAATATTAATTCTCCGTCACCCTCCCCTTCGTTTCCTTTCCAACCATACTACCCTTGTACGGGTGGATACACCCTTTTCCTGCTACCTAGCATTGTGCCTTTTCTTTCAAACAAAAACTCGAACAGAATCCATCTTCCCTGCGCCATTAAAGTGAATTTCGCTGTACAACGCACCCGCAAGTGACAGATTTATGCTCCAGCATCTTCCTTTGGTGTGTGGTACTTGGTGGCACTGGTGCGTGTGTGAGTGTGTTGTGAAACAAAAGAAGAAACAGAATGATTGAAATTCGTTCGTTTGGTTAAAGACGCATAAAATTCACAACGCATAGCATAACATTTGCAAAGGGTGTGTGTTGTCGTGTGCGTTTTGCGCTCGGAACGGTCGGTGAAGCAACGGAACGGAAGGTGAACACCCGAAAAAAAGGGTCTTTAAATGCAGTGTTCATGAAGGACCGACCACAAAGAGGGGTGGTCATGGTTGCAGAAACCAATCTTACGGTGATCTGTAGTTTCTTTTGCCGAGAGCCATCTTGCCAACGTTCTGTGCTGGGTGGTGGTGTGTGAAGATGCTGTATGTGTGACCGTTGTGCTATCCAGATGTGCTGCGTGCCAGTGTGTGCGTGTATGTTTATGTGTCGCAGTTGTGTGTAAATAAAATGAAATGTGCCATCAAAGCATAGCTAACGAAGAAACGGACACATAACAAAGAAGGCTATGAAATAGCATAACAACGAACCCGGGGTTGATGAGGAAAAATATCATACAACATGGTTGCTGAGACTCCATGTTCTCACACGTTGAGCTAAATTGATTTCGATAGCTAAGCCTATGCGAATAGTTTCCTGGGTATGTTATCAAACGAAGCACAAAACAAGTTTCGAACAAACAAGAAGCAAGCAGGCTGGATAATTTCCAGCAGTGTGAATGCATCGCGTTTCCCAGTGCCATTGACCGCTGTGGATGGACCGCGCTGATCAGCGAACAGTTGCGTGCCATGCGTCTCTTCTCGGGGTTAAAAAACTCAATTGAGAGCTGGTTGCAAAGCCCCAGCCGAGTTCCCGCTGGAGCTGTGTGCGGAGTTTACCCTTCCATCGTGTCTTTCCGGAGACCAGAGTTTCTTAACCGTTGATCCCACAGCAGCGTGGTTAAACGTAAAGAAAATGGGAAAACTCCTCTCACTCTACAGTCTCCCTTTGACATGATGTGGCTTCCATTAATTGGATGTATTAATGCCAATAGAGAAAATTGTGTAGATTGCGTATCTAGGCAAACGAGTACTGGAAGTGGCATAATAATTGTGTCCGTGTGTGTATATCCGTGTCAACTGTAAATGTCCCCATTCGGACTAACGGTTTCCTCCCGATGCACCCCATCCGATAAGAGACTTCGGGATGAATTTGTGTCGGTACAACCATCTGGAACTGTTGGACTGGTTCTGCCATTCCTCCAACAAGCGTCGCTCGCCAAAGAGGTCCATAAACGGCAATAAGAAATCGGAACGGGACCAGAACGGACTAGAGAAATAACTGTTAAAACGGAATGCTGTAGAAGACTGCGACGATTAGGAGAAGAAAGTCCGGTTAATCAGTTTGGGTTCTGTTCGCAGTGTGACGCAGTGTAACCACAGCGCGTCCGTCAGGCGCACAAGAGATAACGTTGGGCAAACGCTAC
Source organism: Anopheles maculipalpis (assembly GCF_943734695.1). Taxonomy (NCBI): domain Eukaryota; kingdom Metazoa; phylum Arthropoda; class Insecta; order Diptera; family Culicidae; genus Anopheles; species Anopheles maculipalpis. The sequence continues at coordinate 85,494,270 of NC_064872.1, forward strand.
GGGACCGATGATCGGGGATGCATTTCTATCCATAAACAACGAAAGCAAAAAAAAAACACACACAACCGACAGTGAACGGCAACAGCAAGAGCAACGTAATAACTATGAAATCTAAAACGCATTTAAGTAGGCGTCGACGCGCGTTATGGAGATTTTAAGGCGGATTAGTGTGCCATGTGGTGGAGGGAAGATTCTCGGAAGGACTTCTGAATCGATATGAAGCGCTTTAAATGAAGACTTTCATCTCTTTATTGAACAATATGTGAAACTTTAATTATTTATTTATTTTTTTCAGTAAATTCTCAGCTAATCAAAAAAAAAAAAAACAAGTGAGTGTGTGTATTCTGGGTCTGTGTGTGCGTACTTTACTGTCCAAAACGACAGGATAAACAAAACGGTGAACGGTAATAAAACTTAAAAGTGTTTTTCAAATCAAAGCATATCTCTGTGGTGGAGATTTTTTTACCTTTAAAGCCCGATATCTTATCGGTAGCATCTTTCGAAAAAGCAGCAAGAAAATCACAGGAATCCCGACCAACCGTACGAAGGTAAGTCAAAAGGATAAGCGTCAAAAGCATGCTCCTCCAATCTACATCCTCCTCTTGAACAGGCGGACTGTGGAATGGTTTGATTTAGTAGGAGATTGTCGCACGGAAAACCTCAACCGTGCAGCGATTTTAAGCCCATCGAACTCCGATGTTAGGCTGCCATGACGAAGCCTCGAATCTGTGTTCTGTTTAGGGTTGTTAATAAATATAAAACAGGCCGTAAAATGTTTTTACTCTTCCGGCGTTCCATCTCCTTCCTTCCAACGTCCCCAGAATCAAAACGTCTAACGGCAGAAGGTTGAAGAAATGTCGAGGTAAAGAAAGACCTGTTTATATCTTAACACCTACTTGCTTGGCAAGACCTCAGCAAAACCCTCAAACCCGAATTAATCGGTGGCTAATTTTACGATCCTACTGTGGTACTCATAAATCCCGCTCCCCGTTGACGATGACGCGTAGAACTGAATTATGAAGTTGAAACCGCTGTCTACCCGAAACTGCAGTTTATCATATTATGTTCATCCCGTTTGGTTATCCCGGCCATTTTGAACTCGAAAGCTTGCCTTCAAAGAACACCTCCGGGAACGAACTTTAAGGTTTGGCTGCCGTTACGACAGCAAATGTCAGGGCTTTTAGCGTTGGCAGGTCCTGAAGGTCGAGTTTTGCGTTTTGCAAACAAACCAGTTATCCGCTACTCCATATTTGGAATCAACCTTTGCAACGTTGAACCAGTCCTGGATCCTGATCTTGTGACAAGCGTCACAAGCACCAAATCAAACTAACCAGTTCGTCTAGTTAACAGTCAATATTGGTGCGGCCCCACCGGTAAACATGATGAATAGTTAATCGGATGCAGAATCTTTAATCAAAAAGTCGTTTCCGTAAAGTAGGGGTAGCATGTGGTTCGAAGTTTTCATCCCCTGAAGCCAAACTCTTCCTACAGCAGAATCGAACTCCACGTCCTGAGAACGGGTTTACTTTTGTCCCAGTTCCTTCAATCTTCTGTCCGGTGACGGAGTTTCCGATCAAGATTAGAATCTTTTTCCTGACTTTCTGCTGAAGTGGATATTCTCTATCTCTCTATCTCTCTCTCTCTCTCTCTGTCACTCTCGAATGTAGGAATTGTTGCCACCGATTTCGAACACCAAAGTGGAGATCAATATTTCGTTTTCAATTTCGCTCCGACCCTTGGAGTTGTTCGTTGGAAAGTTGTGAACAAGTGTGTTTAGCCTTCTTCAGAAGATTGTCCTGCCGTCTCGGGGGAGGAAGCAAAAAGAAGCAATAAATCTGATTAGCTTTCAGAATCGAGCCACTTCAAGAAAAAAAAATGCTCCCTTACTTTTCCCATTCTTCTGGCAAAAGGGGGACCTTAACGCAGCAAAACCCTTTTCCGGTCGTGATGGCGCTTATGAGCATTGGATTGAACGTCGGTTATGGAGATCGGAGGGTGGGTGCGATTCCCATTTGCAATGGCAAGTGAAGCTGTGCGCCCGAAGCTGCCTCGAAAGGACATGTGAAAAGTGTACCAACGCCAAGAGGGAAAAAACCTATCGATTGTACACTTCTGATAAGACGAGCTGAATGTGTCGAAGTTGTATATCCGTACCGTGACGGTACAACCGCACGCTCGCTCCCCGGGTGGCCATTGTCCATAAAATCGATTCTGAACGTGAATATGTGTGCACAGAACACTGAAGAGGTCCTTTGCGCTGATAGGAAAACTATCCTCCCCGGAGACTTTGTGTGTTTCAGACAAACCGTGCACGAAAGCACTTTCATTCGAGACATTAAGTGTAGTTTATCTTTTCGCACACACACACACACACATACACTCCGGTCACATAAGATGTACATACTCACACGTGTCCTCCTCTAGAAGCAATCCTTTTTGCAGATGGGAAACCACCGTCTTTAGCAGCTTGTGGTAGAACATTGTGGCAGTTTGGTGCGAAATCTGATCTGACACTCTATATTCAAGCACACGAACACATCTGCTGTGGGGGGAAATGGGGAAAAAAAACAGGCCTGATCGCCTCAAACCACTCTCGGTACTTTCGGAATGACAAATAGACAGCAGGAACCCTCCCTTCAATCGCCCACACAAAGATTGCCAATGTGACCTTGTGCACGTGGCAATGGGTCGATAGAACGGAGTGCCGGGAAAAATTAATCTTTGCCAACCACGGTTCCTATCTGCACTCTGTGCACACTGTTTTTAGCCAATTCCATCAACTATCGGCCTTATAAAGACAGCTTTGACTGACAGAGTCGGGATCATTTTGGTAGCTTCCAAGAACACCAAGCAAATGGATAAGATTAAAAATCAAACAAACTGCTGGGGAGGAGAAAAGAAAATACGAACATTCGGAAGGGCACACTTCGAGCTCGGTTCGCTCGATGCGTTTTTAATATTTCACCAGACGCACACAGCCACACGAAAAAAGCGCTAAGTTCAACTTCGCAAAGTTTAGCAGCTCTACCGAAAGACTTCTCCTTCTTCTATTTTTGCTAACGTTTGTGACATTCGCTTTAGTCAGGAAGGTTTTTCCTTTTATTGTTTGTTCAGCAGCCCTATCGATGTGTACGATGTGCCGTGAGAAAGGCAGAAAGAAAAGCGCAACGAAAAACAAACCCTCGGCAAATGTTCAATATATTATATGATGCTTCTTTTTGCGCCCACTAGGGTTTTCCTAGAGTGGGCATACTGTTTCTTGCTTAATTTCCAAAGGCTAAAAACTTTCTTGTGTTTTAAAAAATTTATAAAAAAAAAAGAATCCTCTGGAGAATGGTTGTTAAAGGTTAGCTTTGCTCGTTGAATGTGGTCGATATGGAAAAATTGTGCTTTGGTTTGTAGCTCGCAAGGTTTTGGAAACAGTGAGAGAAGAAATGGTGCCTAAAGAATGGTGCGGCGTAAGTACAGTCACCCTTACGTACCGATCGTTAGAATTATTTTTGCCCCAAAGTTAATTTAAAATCCATTTGGAAGATTATAAAATAAAGCTTAAGCCTGGCTGCCCGATTGATCCTCGAACATTCAGCTGCCGGAAAACCGACTAGCTAAGCTTTCGCATGAAGGCAACTTCATCATTTTCCGTCATGCCTGCTACGCTGGAAAAATCCTCCACCACTGCTGTCCGGGAGGATTAGGAAGAATTTTAAAACTACCCCACAAAATTATTCTCACCATTCCTCTCTCAAAAACCTCGCTGGGTGGTAGAATGGCCCGGGTGGGTTGGAAAAATTACCATGATATTAATGCGTGTGGCACAAGATGCCACATAAAACCGGCCCAGCTTATCATGTATTGTGGTGTTTGTCGGCGCTTTCCTTTCCACCCTCCGGTCCCTTAAAGCATTAGCATATGTTCTTCGCATCAATGAAACACAATAAGTCATCCTTTATTGTGTGCTTTTTCGTCGTTCGGCGGATGAAAGTTGGACGAAGATTTTTCACGGCCTTTTTTTTTTTTGGGCGGTGGTTTCGAGTAATGACGCTCAAGACGAACCGGGATTCGGTGGCCGGGTGTGTTGGTGTGTTTGAAAGTTAAGTTAAGCTCTATGGCCATCCACCCAGTCACGCTCCCCGGTGAAGGAGGTGTAAGACCTGACGCATCGTTTTTATCGCTCTTCTCCTGAACCATCATCAACCACCGGGTTGGTGGCCGTTACGCCGTTTTTTAGTCTTCAGTGCTTCAGTTTTACTCTGGCAAAATCTTTAAGCTTCGCTGCGGAGAGTTTTTCCATGCTTTGAGCCTGTGGCAAACTTTGTCCTGTCCTCTTCCGATTTCATTTATTTTCCACCAGCACCGGAAGCTCTCTCTCTATCTCTTGTTGTATCTAAACGTTGCATCTTTCTCTCGCAATTTTCATCCCACGATCCAGACGTTGGCGTTTGATTCACTGCCCTGCCTGCTCCTTAGTGCCGGTGGCCATGAGTGCCACTGTGGTAGAAGCTGGATGGCTTTGGTGTTGCGATTACTTTGATCTGACCGTTCTTAAACTTCTGCTCTCTCCACATTCCTTCTGGGCGTTTCACGCTGGCACACTGGATGTCTAGGCGCCCTTTGGCGCTCAACGAAAATTACTCAACGAGAGTGGGCTCTGTAGAAGATATTGTCATGGGTGGATACATTTTTGTTTCTTCGCTTACTGGCTTTTCGTTTACTTCAAGTGTTTTAAATTGCTCCAGCAATCAGGTCTTCTGTTATGGTCCTTTTGCTTTGGGGAAAACTTTAAAATTTCCACCTCAAAAACGTACGAGTGCACACTAGAAAGTTTAAGTCTTCCCTATGACATGGTTACGTTGACAAAAGTTACTGGATGAAACCCACCAAATAAAGGCACAAGCGCATCACCGTGGTGAAGCTGTACATGATACTTTAATTCCTCAAATTTTCCTTGAATTTTCCTTGAAACTGGAACATCCTAACATTACTTGCAGTCCAGAACAACGTTTGAAGGTTTAATAGCATCGGTCGATAAATGTACGATGCTTTCCATCCCACGGCTTCCGGTGTTATCTTTGCAAACATTTTCAATCGTCTTCAAAGGCCACTACCAGCACCATCACTCGCCAACCCGTCACGCATAAATATTGTGTTAACTCTGGCTCATGGCAATAGGACTATTGTTTACACTGCCCCTAAAGCAGCAGTTATCGAAGCACCGATATCGAATGTCGCCAGAGTGTACTCTACCTTAGAGTCCTTTCGGCCAGGGGTGCATACTAAATGAGTTGCTGAAGAGTACTCCATCAAAAGAAAAACGATCCCATCCTTACCGTCCAGCTCGGTCTTACCGCGCGTTAGGATGAAATTTTACCTCCCCACTTTCCACTGCACTCCATAAAACCTATTACCCTCATCCGAAGCAATGGAAGTGACAGATCATTTATTAAAATTCTACCATTAATTTCTTCATAGGTAAGAGGACTGTTTTCTTACGACTGTTTGCCATCTCTGGTTGTGCTTCCCGTTTTACTTCATTAGTGGAGTGAAGTTTCCACGGAACCGTGGAAAGATAAAGAACTCATCATCATCGTCGTCATCCATTTACCTGTAGACATTCGCCTTACAAAACGATAGGTAGAAAGCTAGGAAAGACATCTTTTGAAGTGAACAATAAATTTATTCACCTCTTCTATTAATCACCGTTCGGTGTGGTGAACTTGATGCTGCTGGTTGGCTTGGTGGATACGATTGCATTCGCTTGCCAATGGGAAAACTTTATCAGATGACCTGCAGGGTGGGTGTGTTTCTGCGAACGAACATTCTGACCGAAGGAGAGCTCCCTTATGTAAAAGCGGAACATTATTGCCAAGACGTTGGCGGTGGTATATTTATTATCATTAAAAGCACTATCACTGCTGTCGATGGGCGGAATTCATTACTTACGTAATGTGCTGGAACATCTTGAAAGTTTGTGCGCCATTAAACGGGTCAATAGAATTTTTACCAAAGCGTTTGCATTTCCAAACGGAGGAACGAGTTTGCCATTTCCTTTTTTTCTTTTTTGGGGTAGCAAATAGTATGGCTTCCCGTATGTGACTTTTGCCAAGGTTTCGATGGTATGTAGATGCCATCCGGAACGGATCGTACTTGCAAATGGGTTACGCTCTAAATCACTTTAACCGACTCTCGTTGTCGGAGTTTTTCAGAGACGTTCGGCGTAGTGGATGGTGCTTTGTGTCTTTATCTATGGGTAACCATCTTTTCCGTAGCGGAGATATCGTACGTGACCATGATTGTGCATCGTTCAAGATGCATAGTCACGTTGGAATGGCGTCAAGGATGCTAACTGACACTTCTTAACGTAACGGCTCCGGTGTTCCCTTGTTAGCATGCATGAGCTAGCCGTGTTGGGTTAGAAGCCAACCAGCGGGCGGATAATGGTCAATGGATGATGTGGATGTGTGTGTGTGTGTGTGAAATGCAACGAGTAAGGGAAGGCAGCCGAATTGAAGGACAAAGACACCTAAAAGCTTCAATGGAGCGTACACACTTAGTGCGGAACATGATGCCCAACGTAATGGTAGCTCCACTTCCTGGTGCAGAGCATGTAGCTAGAACTTTGCCGTGTGTGTTCTTGTGCTTGCATGACTTGTTCTTACAAAAACTTCTACTCTCCTACCAAGCCAAGCAAGCAAGCATTCCCATGCCGGGGACAAGGTCTTGCTGAAAATGCGTTGGGTATTTTTTGGGGAAATTGATCTAAACGCCAACACACACTGGAAGGTTGTGGCAAAAAATAACAAGCTTTTTGAAAACGAGTCTCCAACAGAAGGTATCTCGTTGTGTCTCGGTTAGTTGTGTCGAGTATGTTGAGGTCGAGGATCGAAAAAACGAGTATGCTTAGTAAAGAAGCGATGCTCATCTGCAAGCATCCGGTGGCACCGCTTGGTGTTACCTTTTTTTTCGACCCCTATCACGGTGGACTTCGTCACAGACCAGACCACGGACACGGACATATACTCTACGTTTGGTTCAAGCAACGCTTCGATACGCACGAAAAATCCTTTCTTCTAGAACCCATAACGGTGTACGACGTCGACAACAACACACCGGGTGACGATATGGAGAAAAACTAAAACCACACACATACATATGAGTTTCCATGCTCTTGCTCAGTTCTGGGACGGGTTTTCCATCTCGGATGTTGTTCATTTCGACCCATTTCATCACGTGGTCATTCCAGCCGGTTTGGTTGTGGGGCTTTATCAGCAGAAGTCTAGGAGCTTACGAGGACCAATGTTTATCGGGCCTTTTGACGCTATTCCTCGCTAGCGACGAGCAGAGCGCCGGAAGAGCAAAAAACACCGGCAACTAAAATTGATGCTCGGTAAAGTTGCACATGCATGGCAGGAAGAAATTGATTTTTTGCTTCCTCTTCGTTCACAGAGCAGTGCTTAAAAAGGGCTCCTTCATTGTGGCTCGCTTTTTTTTCTCCTTCTCTTGGTTCCGTTCCGTTTCTCGTTCCACAGCTCGTTCAAAGCCCAACTTTTGTGGTTGCCGCTTTGCTGGAAACGTTTGGTGTGCTGCCGGTGACAAGCGAGCCGATAAGCATTGCCCCCAGAACACTTAAATGGGAGGCCCATCCCCAGCAGGTTCCGTGCGAAGGAACCGATGAAAATGGGATGAAAATTGGTTGCTGTGTGTGTGTGTGTGCTATCGCCCCCCGAAAAACCCACACACCCACACGTACATTAGTATAATAACGATTACGTTATTAATGATGATAAATTATCTAATTTTCCATTGGGACATAATTTATGCTCGCCTCGGTAAGGTTGCCAATGAGCGATGCGTTCGTCCTTTTTTCTGATGGCTGCTGTAGGCTTTGCCTGGTCGCTTGCTTGCTCGTTCGAATTTAGGGGCTCTTTTTTCGTTTAAACTTGAAGCGTCTTTAAACTACACTTTAATCTACCTTTAGAGCAGATCGTTTGAAGTCGGATTGGTCTTGGTCATCGTGGTACTGGTCAAGCATCTTTGAAGATTGGGTTTGATTAATTTTTTTTTTTGTCCAGTAGTATGTCCGGACCCTTTTTTCGGAGAAAATAATCCATACTAGGAGTAATTGTTTTTTTGATAAGAGATTACAATTTTTGAAACGATTCTTCTTTTTTGGTTAACTTCTACTTTTCCTTTATATTTTATAAGTACTTCATGTTGTTTTGTTGGTTTGCAGTCCTTTTTACCAGTTTTAGTATTTTTCCTTATAGGTTTATTATACTTGATTTGATTTAACAAATGATAATTGAATTAAAAGCATACATTAACCACTGTTGTTTTGTTGATAACAAATGCAACGTGAAAAATAAAATTGACGTAGGTCACAAATATTACCTACTTCATAAAAAATCCATTGACCACTTAATAAAATTATTTTATTAAATTCAACCTCTGTCCGACTGGTTTCCTTATCCATTTCCTTCCTTCCATTCCTCCTTTTGGCTTGACCACCAAGTAAGGTGAAGAAGGCGAGGGGATTGAAGAGAACACCCCCTTTAACTTTGTTGACTCCAACACATCATCATAAATTAAATTGCTTTCCGCAGCACATCCTCATAAATTAAAACATTAAAACATGATTGCGCCTATATTTACGACGACCATCCTAGGCCGGCGGGCACAGTTCCAACTGCCAGCTCGACCAGAAATTGGTATTTCGATCATGATAAATTGATCATTGACTGCACACACACACAGATACAACCCGATCCAACCCTTTTGCAAAAAAAAGAATGTAAAATGTGGATAAAAATCACACGCCATCGAAGTCCAATCCTTACCGAGCCTTCCGACTGAAGGATAAGTAGCAAACAGCGCATGAAAAATGGGTTCATCGCTGAGCAATAATCCAGTTCGATCGAGAACGAATAATTCGATTGCCCAGCCCGGCCAACCCAACTGGCGGCGATTGACGTCAGCGGGAAGATTTTTTTTCCGCCGGCAGCGAGAAGAAAAGAATAAAAACGGACACAGTTTGATGAACCAAGCCCGGAGAAAATATTGAATAAAATTTTTAAAAAATTCGCTTCACTGAATGAGAAGAATGATTGATTTTGGTGCAAACTCTGGTACCTGATCACTGGAGAAGCTCTCTGGCAAATTAAAAGCCGTCAAAATCCCTTCCATAGGGACACCGACGCCTACATCGAAATACACACTCCCAAATTTGGTAGACTTTCGACACGGGAGCGGATGGTTTATAAATAATAAAAATCTAATAATTATTCAAAAATTAAAATCGCCCTGTCACTGCCACGATCGCCCACCACCACCATCACCATCCACACTGCGTAAAGCGGGCAAAAAAGGGTATCGCGTTACGTGACACCCAACACTGGCACGTTGCCCAAAATTGAAAAAGCGGCTCATTGTCGTGTTGTCCCGATTATTATTACGACGACAGACGCACCAAAATTCAATTTTCCAATCAGGCAGCCAAATGTGATGTGTTGCGGATCGGTGCACAAAACGATGTCGTTGCATTTTATTCGACATGAGTAGGCAAATGCACAAATACCAATACCAAGTAGGCAAATACCAAGGCAAATGCAAACTCTAACGATGAATCATCGGTATTGGTGGTTTTTGTTGATGGACACGTGTATCGCGATCCCGTTTTTTAATAGCTGATCGTCAAACAACGGAAGCGCAGGTTTGCTCCAAAGTGTTAAAAAATCTTTATTTCATTCGCTGGCTGTCTACCGGTCAGAGACGTATCCATTACACTACGTCTGGGGGAACAACGAAAGGGAGGTTGGTTTACCAACCCACTAATAACGCTCGTGTCGTTCTGGCTGCCGGCCTAACTTGTACCCTTGTTTGGTGAAACAACCCAACAGCTGTCTGTGTGGCGATGAAGCGCGAAACTATTTGCCCAGTATTCCGAATCGGTTGCCAATAGGAAATAGAAAAGGTTTAAACGCAACCGACCCACAGGGAAGCGTATCGTTTTATGGGGCAAAAGATGCAGATGGAGACAGATGTGCAGGAAAGGCAATATCAATATTAAAATAAATATACTGCACGCGAATCTCACTCTCCGTGGGGAGCCAAACCCCGTACGGTGTCGGGTTACATGGGATAGGGACGACGGCGTCAACGTTTCGATTTAGCATCAGACGTAAGAAGTGTGCATTTTCTTCGTTGCTTGAAACTAAACCTGGCAAACGTTTCTTTTGAGTGTGTGTGTGTGATGCGGATTGATCAAAGCGGGACATCAAATAGTTAAACATCATCTGTATTTTGATCAAAGTTGCTGCTTTGGTGCTACTTAGAGTTGATTTAACGCCTCTAGTCTAAGTTTAATTCTAGTCTAAAATCATTCTTTGGTAATTCAATGTGGATTAAAAGCAATTAATACAAGAACTCATTACTCCGCGAGTGTCAGAAAACTAGTTATTTATTTTAACCAAGGAATATCCTACTCTAGCGAACACGAAAATCACTTTTAAATCCGTCGTGCACGTTAGTTTCCGCAAGATGCTGCCAACACCGCTACCATTGATCAAACGTCATCAGGTGACAGATCGGATGACAATCGCATATGGAGTAACTCTATCATCTCTATATTTACCGCCCATTTGCCACGTAAGCGATTTAAGTCTTAAAGTGAAACCGCTTAGAAGCAGGCCTAGACAGTGGGTAGAGAAACGATGCTGGCGAGTTTTTCCCCTTGCCAAACGCAATGGAATTGCTTAGAAAAACTTTTCCTTTTTCCTTTCCTTCCTCAATCCCAAACGCGCTCCGAAGTAAGGTGCTCTCACACACGTGCACTTGTAAGTAGCCAGCTTCCAGCAATTTTCCTTTTGCGATCGTAGAAAACTGTAAGTGAAATGAAATGAAAAGTCAATTTCGTACGAATTCGTCCCATGGGAAACGGGAACGCTCTCTTTTTTTTCCCGGAAGGACAAGTTTGTTGAGGAAGCAATTAGTAACGGATACACGCGAGCAAGCGTTGAGTGGTTGTTGGCAGAAGCTCCGTACACTATCTCCATACAACAAAGCGCAGTGTGGACCAGGACGCACCACAATTCAAACAGAGAAAGGGAACACTGAGCGGAGGAAGGTGAGGGATAATTTGATTTGGAAAACGAAGAGCTTTCCAATTGTGTGTGTGTGTGTGTGTTTTTCCAGCGCTCTACTTTCTCGATGTTATGCTAGTAATGGAATGGTATCGATCGAGTCGTAAGTAAACGAGAGCAAAGTTTAACCAATGTCTCTCCCACATTACAGTAATGCGTAACTTGATACCTCTTTTATCTAGTGACATTTACTTTTAATTTTTGGCGTCCACTGTATGGGTATCGCTCGATAGGGAATTTTATTCTGAATCGAATCGAATAAATTTCGATAGTTGCTGAGGGGTTTGTTGGACTAGTTTAAGTAGATAATAAGTAGCTATTTAAAAGTCTTTCCTTGAACGTTGTCCAGATGTAGTTTGAGGCATTAAGTCTCATTGTTTGATTTATGGAATTGTTTTCAAACATAACTCAGGAAGTCGTTATACTTTTTGTTTATTAAGTTGAGAAAGACGTAGACTTCACACACTCGTTCACATTCATTGTACCAGCTATAACTTCTCCATCAGCACAAGAAATACTTTGGATACTTCTTCCTATCCAATACTATTCCCTTTCCCGTATTACCTCTATATCCTTCCGTTATCGCCCTTCTCCCTCAATAAAACCGACTCCCAAAATAGGTTACAAGTAATGGTGAATGTATGCACACATTTTATAGCTATTTTCACACTAGCCCAAAGAATGGCGAAAAGTTTTTTGCTCCCCAAAGCCCGGGAGGCACCCGACCGAAGATAAAACCCGATGTTACTTTATGACTTAAAATCAGAGAATGAGAGTGTTCGGTAACAAATTTTATTAGCTTCCACGCGCCTATCACCAACCCAGGGGAGTCATACGTGGAAGCATCATCAAATCAGTGTATTATCTCGCCAGTCCAATTTATCACGCCATCCCAGAAACGGAGCGACCCGCCGTACATGCGCCCACAAATATACGCCGTACGACAAATCAGTCAAACTGCTGCAGGCCATCGGTGGGGAACGCCCAGGCAACAAACACCCGCTAGGTTTGCTGCCAGTGCTTCGGAAAGATCCTAGTTAGTGAGCCTTCACAGCAAGGCTGCTTCGTTCCGAGCGCCCACCGGAAACGCACTCATTTGCGGAAACTGTGTACGGATCGTTGTTTCGCCCCCCCATACATACACACCGATCTGGGTGGGGCACTTTGTTTGGTGTTTGGTGCTTTCTTTTTGTGGCCGTTTTATGTTGCTGTGGCGTTATTCTTCTTTGCCCGTGTTTGCCCTTTTACCAACATCTCGGACGGTTTTTCTTCGCTGTTCGTGATGATGATGCAGATGGTATGAGTTCAGCCGCTTCATAAAGCATGATCCTTGTGGTGGTGGTTGTTGTGGGAAACAGTAGAAGAACTCGCCTTCTAAAACCATACCCTTTGCAGTGGTTCTTTATATCCCTAACCCAAACCCAATCTCCCAGTGAAGCCTTTTCCCGAATGGAAGCGGAACATGGGCGAGCTGATGATGTAATTTTCGGATCATTTTCACTCGCGTGAAAGTTTCGCTTCTTGCATTGCGCGTCACGAGTGGTTTCGAGGTTGTGTTTTTTTTTTCTTTCGTTTACTTTCTAGAACGATACTTGGACTAAAGAAAAACGCGAAAAAAGTTCTCGAGATGTTGTTGTGTTTTTATTTGCCCTTGCCGAAGCGCTTGCAAAAGAGATATAAACACGCACAGCACCAGCCAACCTACATGCAAAATACTGAGCCCACTAACCTACAACTGATGAGCGCTGAATGCCAGATGGAAAACCTCCCATTTGCCCACCCACGGCCCCGGGCCAAATTGGGAAAACTTAACGATCTGGGAAAATTCAGTTAATTACCAGCCTGTCAGTCCGTGCACGAATCCCGGGCACTCTGCTTGGCCGTGCTTTGCAACGCTGTTTAGTTTAGTTATGATTGCTCCTAAGTATTTCTTTCGTCCGGTTCTTTCCACTCGACTATTTGTTGTGCTTCATCCTGTTTATTTACTCTAGCACGCTTTTGCTGCTCGCCCACGCCCTGCCTCCTTTTACCGCTACTCCACAATGTGAAACCGATCCGTGAAAGTTGATGAGATCAGAGTGCCCGAAAAGAATAATATTTAGCCCGAAAAACGAACACAGGACGATGGCGTACAAAATTACTAAGGCGTGCTCGGTCTAACGCTCGCCTCGCTTATGCCTGGTTCATTATCTACATCTCGGCATTAAGGATGATCTCGGTGAACGAATTTGCCCGGTGGGCAAATTGGGTCAAATAGTTTGAGGCTGGCTGAGATTTGGCATCGTGTCGCTTTCCGTGGGCACAATTTCTAGGCTTCTTCGTCTATAGTTTATTCAAGTTTGAAGTCGCTGCAAAATTAACTACCAAGGCCAACCCCTGCGGCTACGAAAAGCCTTTCCCTTATCAACGCCTTAAGTTCGTGGTTTGCATCATAAATAGCTAATCAATCGATCCAAAAGTCGAGCTACGGGTCCGGGTCAGATGATTGATAAACACCAGTCAACCTTCTTCATCGTATGGCGGACCCAATTTTTATAGCATGGCTTTATGCGATGGCTTGACAATAAAAATAAATGGTGAATATATGTTTCCTTAATCCCGAAACCCTGCGAATCCCCGTGCGTGCTGCCTAAACCGGGTTCACTCAGTATGTGTGTGAGTGTGTGTGATGGACATCGAAAAGGTGGAAACCTTTGTCGATTTTTGGGGCTACCCAGGGCATCAATCAATAAGCACAGAAATTGCTATCGACAGCGTTCGGACCCTTTCAGCAGGTGGTCAATGCAATCACCTCATAGGCTACCGGCTGTCGGTGGTGATTTAATAGAAAAACTCCGGGTTGGAAAAACACGAGCACAACCTTATCCCTTCAATGATAGATAGCACGTTTTCGGGTACGCCTCTGGAGATTCCGCCGGGGAGTGGAATAAATTTCACCGTATTTGACTTATTTTACACAAAATATTGAGTGCTTTTCGTGGAAATAAGGAATCCTTTTTTCATGAAGCATGAGCTAAAGGTTCTCAAATAGAAACAAGAAAAAAGTACTCGGAGGACTCACATCAACAAGTGTGCAGGTTAGCAAACAGGTTAATACGTACACAGCCGACGACTTTTGGGTGTTTACAGGAATATTTTATGCTTCTAAAAGGTGCCTTTTTGTGATAGCGATGTCGTTAGCCAACAATAAGGTGCGTCAGTCTTCTAGGAACAATTTTACAGAATCCGTAAAACACCTCCTTAGAAACTCTAGACAGGATCTAGACAACGATCAAATAAAATGAAAGCGGAATCGGAATCCAATTGTTCCTACCCCTAAATGTAGGCAATAGGCAACTCGTACTACGCACGTGCAGCTGCCATTCGATCGAAAATAGCAGAAAAAAACATAATAACATTGACAGCACGGGCGCAACCATTCAAGTTTCAGCACTTTGCAAGACTGATGCTTTAGTTTCTTACTGCTGAACCGAACCATCCCAAGACACCATGACCGCCATCTTTATCTACACCTAAACTCTCCTTGCTGCTTGGGAAGTTAATTATATCGGCAAATTGTGTCGATCCGGTTCGCCCACGCTGACAAACGCCCGATCATGAAAGAAAGCATCCATGCCATTGTGCAGGTGAAACCAAACGTGGCGTACACGGCCGCTTGTCTTGTGCCCGTTTTGTTCATGGGCGTCAAGCGAAGAAAACAATGGAATTGCCTTAGCACCAGAATCCAACGATGACAGGCGCCACCTTTCGTTCGCCACCGTTTGTCAAGCGGCCTGGGGATTCGTTTTTCTGTTTTTAGTTCCATCCATCCCAGTTCTAGTGCCCGATTTGTGTACTGATCCTTTCGCATGATTCCGCTCATAAAACCCTCGTCAGTTACCGTAAATCTGCTGTCGACAGAATGTCTTAAAATTCCTTACCAACAAAAAAATAAAATACGTTGATGGCAAAACGGAAACCCTCGGTGTAGCGAGTAGGAACGATTCGAAGACCTTCCTCGAAGCATCTCGGTGCCCTTCCGTGTTCGACGAGAATCCATGGTGGGTGGCGTCCAAAGGGGTTGGTTATTTGCCAATATTTCTGTCCTGGTGACAATTTCCATCCACATTTCTGCTTCTGCTCATCCGACATCAGTTTCGGTTCGGATCTGCACGCGTCAATCTTGCCTCGGCCCCAAAGTATCTGCAAATGGTAGAATCGAGCGCTGTGTGTGTGTGTGTGTGTGTGTGTGTGTAGACCAATCTATAGCGGAAAGGAACTGCCAGGTACACCGGCAAACATGTTTCATTTCCGCTCAACTCCATCCGGAGCGGGGGTGAGATTGTAGAAACAAAGAAGGAACGAAGGGAGTGACAGAGCAAGAGAAAATGGAAGACAGGCGAGATTAATAAACATCGTCTGAATTCAAAGGAACAGGATGGCAAACTTGTGCTATTGAATGATGGAGTAAGGACAAAGTGTCAGTGTCATCAATTTCGCTAAAATGGAGATGATTTTCTCTATTCATTTAAAGCATGGATTTTTTGGATAACTTTCCTTGGTTTTCAGAATGTGTTATTTGTTCTTTCTGTTATTTATTGCATTTTAAGTTGATTTGGTACTCTATACACTTTTTGCTAAGTTTTCTTGTTATTAGTTTTATCTAAAGATACAATACAATCTGTTTAAGTTTTACATATTTTTTATATTTTGTTTGTTTCATTTCTTTTATTTTGCCATGTCCATTTATTTGAAACTTTTTCTAACTAAAATTTCATAGCTTTTACTTAATTATTATTTTTTAATATTAAAAAGGTTTCCATTCTAGTCTATTCATACAAGTTTTAATCTGTTTTTGTTGCAACAATTTATGAAGAAAAGTAAAGAAAAAAAAACAATCGAACAACTCAACAGCAGAAAAGACTCTCCTAATCCCTAGGGAACCCTTACATCTCAACGCACAATAAACATGTTTTGCAAAACCGAAGACAATCGGCAACATATTTTTAGTACCAACCCCCTTCATACAAACGTTCACAATTCAGCTAGACAATTGACACCGTCGCTCACCTTTTACGACGTCTTTCGTACGAGGCCGGAATTGCTTCCCGTGCAGACACAACACACACAGTGCGAAACCGACCAGCTCCACCTTACCGTCGAGAGTTATTAAGCGGCACTTCTCTACAGCGGATTATTATTTTGCCGTGTGCATCACAACCCCAACTGGAAAGGGTGAGGGGTGGGGGGGGGGAGGAATGTTTGGTGGCACAACATAAAACTCTTTTCACTTCCGTTCGCAAAAACAAAGCACACACAGTCCCCGAGTCCCGAAGACAAGAAGTTGGTGGACGGAAGTTGACACATACTAAAGGTATAAAAGCATCATTCTACATTTGTTGTGCTGCGTGCTTACAAACACACGAACGCACCCAGTCGGTACATCATTCATCATTTCCGCCATGGTCGAAAAAGCTTTACTTTAGCCTAAATGTACCGATGAAAGTGTGCTGAAGTTAGGCAAGCAGATGGTGCCGGTTTCGTGTGCTGTTTGGGTCGAAATGTTGGGTGTGAAACAAAAAGTGGAACATCAAATTCTCGCAGAGCCTTCATCTCTGTTTTGATTGAGGTGGTTGCGGTGAGATGAAGGAGGGGGAGAAGCATGAGGGCTAAACTTTTCCATCCTTATGAAACGAAAACAACAACAACTGAAGCAAAGCCTCGTTTTTAATGCTTCACCGCTCGCAAGACAACAGCAACAGCGACTAGCTGTAGAATAGTGAGGGGAAAAATCTTTGCCAGAAAAACAATGCTCCAAATCCTTCCACGCTTGATGGGCCACAGTGCGCAGGGGACGCACCTGCTACCCCGATCATCAGCTTACCGTCCACACTTGAAGGATATATTGTTAACATTGGTGTTTTGTTTTCTGTTGCTTCACTGCACTGCGCTGCTTGTTGGGCCGTTGTCTGTCATTCTTTTGTAGCCAGCCAGCTCACCAGCTATAGCACCCTTTTTGCCTCGCAATGTTACAGATGAATTGATGGCGTAAGTGGGCACATCATAAAGCTCTCGGAGGACACAGGCATGGGTGAAAAGACTAATGCGAATAGACACCCGGCCGCCGGTTCATCGTTCGCTCAAGTGGTAATAAATTGAAATTGAAATGCTTGCACGATGTTTTTCGGGAATGTTTTGCACAAACAAAACAATAATAACGTGCCACTCCCGCAGGAATTGATCGCACTTGGTGACTTCATCCATCGGAGAATGTGAATGTGAAAGCTCTCGAGCTTCTAACTGGGCGAACTGAAATGTTACCACATCCTGACAGAAAATGTGGAAAAATAAGGACATGCTGATTGATCTCTAGCAGACTCCGGGATTCATTAAAAGTTTCCGGCTCGTTTACGGCCATTCGACCTGACGACGACGACGACGACGACGACGGATGTCTGTAAAGAGTCTCGTTGTACACAGCGTGCAACATACCGATTTGCTAAATGATGGTTCTTCTAGGTGAAAGAGCATTGCAGTGGGACTGTTTCCACCATTTAGCTCTCCAGCTGGAAGCAAATCTTAATCTGTTTCATCCTCTGTGGATGAGCAAGAGGAGTCAAGATAGGATAATGTTGATGACATTGCTGCCCAATTGGATGGAGCCCATGACCATTTGAAATGGAGCAAGTGCAGCCAGCAAGCAAGAGGCGTGTAATTAATCCGTTCATCCCTGCAGATATTTAAATTAAATCCATCTTCAATTTATTCCATCTTGTTGTGCTTTCCAACCCAACGGCCCACGCTTAACGATGTCTCGATAAGCTGCTATACAGCTGGTTTTGCATAAGTTTTTAACCTAGGCAATTAATTGGTGTTGCTGTGGCGGAATCCACATGTAATGAACAATTGCATAAGTTCGTTAGCTCCGTTAGAATGATCGCATTAATCGAACACACGTTTCGGTGAGATTACACCACATGAAACAACACTGCTGATTGGAAAACGATGGACACAACAATTGCCCTAACGATGATGGTATTGCTCTGTTATTATTCTGCTACGCCTTCTCGACCTGTGGGATTTACAATCAAAACAAAATCCTTGTGTGTGGTTCTGTCGTCCGAATCGAACCATAAAATCGGTGACCATTTGTCTTGCGTTGACTTTTGGACAGATAAAAAATCAACAACACGAGACACCAACAATGAATTCCAATAGCAGTCGATAGCATTCGGATTGGAACTGACCGAAGCTGATGTAAGAAACGAAACGCTACTTGTTCGTGGGCATAGATGTGAGCCTGTAAACGGTAGCAGGACCTACAAACAAGCGACTATCTTAAGATACAGGCAGCAGCATCACGAAACCTCCCCGACTGCCGTGCGTGTACCATAAATCATTTCTGCAACTAAATAAATCTCTGCCAGGGGACACGCTACACACTCATGAGGGCTATAAGATCTGCTGAAGGCAACATGGCAAAGATACCGAACCACTACAACCACTAAGGTCAGATATACAGAGCAACTGGAATGGGATCAAATGAAACCAAAAAAAAAACCTGAACTAAACTGGCAACATGAACTCGTGCATCAGTTTGACAAATTTTCGTCCATTGCTTGAGAAGACAAGGGAAAACCTTCGTTTCTCTCATTTACCAAGGGTAAGCAATCATCTGTAAGGCTAGGTTTATATAAGATCATTACTCGTCGATGACATTTGCTTTACGATAATCTGTGATTTTTCTTCCTTGGTAGAACCTCCAGAAATTACCCGTAACAAGCCAGTTGATTGCCTACGTATGTCTGATTCCAAGAATTACAATCATGACTCCAAATTTGATACTTTCAACAACAAAAAAACTGGAAGCTTGATTGAGCGTTAAGTTTGCTTGTATTGTTTGACAGAAATATAGCCGACAGTTCCTTCGTTTGTAGTCTCTGGTGTGTTTGTATGGAAAACGAAACACACCATTCCTTAATCTAGTTTGTCTGAGAAAAAAATCCGAAAAAAACACATCTAAATCACAGCCAAGAAAGAAAACGAGTGAAAAACATGATAACGACGATCAAAATGGCGACGACAAGACACTGGAGTCTGGAGTCTGTTAAACGACAACGGCATGATCTATACGTACGGCTGGAAAGGTTGGGAAACTAATGAACCGTCTCGGTATGTTTGCGCCACTTTTCACTCAAATGCCCCGTTGGCTGAGGGGACTGTTTATATCGACTCGACCACGAGGCCATGTGCCATGTTGTGTACCGTAATCTAGTAAATGGAACAACGCTCTTTAGACCACTTTTCACCATGAAAATATGGCGGAACCTTCCGGCCCTGCCCAGATCTTACGCATCACCCCCGATTCAATGTAAAGTTCTAAGCGACATGTACACAAACACCGACGGTGGACGTTTGGTGCAAAATCTGCGCACCGAACATCCATTAGCCGCGGATGGGATCGAAAATGACGATTTTTATGACCGCACAATAAAACCGTCTGGCATCGTCTGGAGAACAGCAGGCCTTGGAAACGCGTGCCCCAATGCCGATGGATCATGAATGTGCAAACATGATGTGTATTTATGATCGAGCTTTTTCAGTTTTATTTTGCACTTCCCTCCCGGGTTGACATTAACACGCAAGGGAAATTTGTTGACAAAAGGTTTCTGTGTGTGTGTTTGAGTGTGTTAACACCTTTTGATGTGCTACGAATTGGGATGATAGAGAATTGAAGATGTTGTTTCGATGTCGTCTGAAACGAAGACATACGTGAAAGATTCGCGTAAATTTGGTATGCAAAACACATCGCAAGCAGCACGTTGTGAGAATATGCGCAATCGTACAAATCGGTGGATGGTTTGTACTGAATTTCAATTCTTGATTTTAATCCAAGAGACAGTTTGCTGATGACCTTGACTATTGTTAGACAGGATTTTGTACCGATAGAGTAACTTCTTGAACTTCGCAGTGAATGCATTCCGCCATTTTCAATCAACTATCCAAGCTAAAATATTCTCAACTAATATTTCAACTAACTTTCTTGTAACGATAATCCTAGTTATCTACTCTGAAGGATTCTAAGTTTAGCACAAAAGAGCAAGAGCATGGCACATACAAAGGAAGGACAAACGATATTTAGAGCCTTGTAGATTCAGGCTCAAATTTCCAATTCCTCGTTCAGTTTCTTTTCATCCCATCATCCCCGATCCAATCTCAGTGTTCCAGGCCTGAATCGCTTTCAACGTTTTTATGCGTGAAAATCCCGACTAAATGTTAAGCCACAGCAAAAATCCCGCAAACATGATGATAAACCAACATTATGCTTGTGCGAAGGGAAAGATGTGTGTGTGTCCTGCCGAATGTCGTTGCAAAAGGATGGATGGATTCCATATTTCCCGGTGCTATCCCTTCCGTAGACCGATCCGATTGTCAAGCTAATGGAGGTAAACAATTTAAAGAATAATTTATCATCGTCCACTTGACAGCTGCGACATCATGCCCCCAACGCATCCTTATCAGTTGTGATCGACTATCGTTCGTTACCTGTGTTCAATCGGCTATTACTCGCTTTAAACGATACATAGGTGGATCTTCTTTTAGTGGATGGTTGTGTATAGGAAAAAAAAGCACTCCATTCCCACAAAGCGAACACACATGCGTAAATACATTCCATTTCTGGCATAACAGCTTCTCAAACCACTCAATCGAAAGTCCAAGCGTCGCTCAGGAAAGGAATACTACTTCCGTTTCGTTAGGCTTTTTTCCCCGCCATTTCAGGATTTGCTTTCCTTTCAACCACATCCGGCCACCCGGAAGTACGCACTGTATGTGCGATTTGTGGATGCTCTAACTCTACTCGTTCGAGATTAGCAGCACACAAAAATTTACAGCTTACCCAGCTTCAGCTTTTGCATCCGGTTTTTTCGGTTCAGTGTTCTCCGCTCTGCACACCGCAGAACCGTTGCGTTAGCTAACGATATTTTCTGCGTAATTAGCCGTGAACAACGGGCCGATTCGTCACCATTTATTCAAAACACGTACACGCAAACCTCCCCAAGCCAATCATAAAAATGATGCACACAACCGCATGATAAACAATTTTACGTTTTATCGAACTTTATCCGCTGTTTACGTCCGGAATGGCCGGACACCAGAATTAGTAGCAAATTGGCATTCATCAAGCACACGGGTCACATGGCATTTTCGGCAGTGGACTCTTCGTCCATTCTTGCGTTATCTTTTGGGTCCTGTACCGTGTTGGCTTCGGGTGGTTCGATTCGGGCGTACCACGCTACCGAACACATGCCATGAAAGCATAATGAGAAGACCGTACCCGAACGGACCGTTTCCATCGAACCGCAGCATTCGATTATTGATTATATTTCCCCAAGGCACCAACACCACCATCACCGGAAGCACTCTGATCGATCAATGTGTGGCCAATTGACGAAGTCTCTCGATGGCTTTCCGGGGACGGTGGTAATGCTCCAGCGCAACAGGAGAAACCCACCCATTCTACTGACGCTTTAAAAACCCGGTCGCCGGTTTGTTGTGGTTTGTTCGGGGCGAGAAATAGCTTCACCAACGTGCCAACCGGCTACCAAACCTTTTAGGACGCGGGAGTAATAAAATAAATACAATTAAGCGACCCCACAGGCGGAAAGATTCCTATCGAGGGTGGAAGGTTGATTTGATGCAGTGTTTTTTTCCCATTATGTTGCCACTGTTTGCCTGTTTCCTTTACTTTGCTGCCTTCGTGCAAACAAAAAGAGGTCCCGAAACAGGTTCGCTAAGACGCAAGGGCTTTTTGCTAAGGACAACAAGCAGTTCCGGAAAATCGTCGTCCAAACTGAAAATAGACCCTTTTCACTTCTATCGCTGGTCCACCATCGGGTTGAGTATGTGTTAATTGGATTTAAGACTTCAGCAATATGCCCAATTCACACACACACATTCACCTCGTAAGGATTGTGATGCCCAAACCCATCCCGGAAAGTGGTCCCCAGTGTCAGTGTTTCGCGAGAAGCGTGAGGATGCGAAGATGCAGAGGATATTGTCAAAACTTACGCTACTACCTCCTTGCGCGCTTGATTAATGTGGGGCTGCTTGAGAGATGATTTGAGATTACCGCAAAATGGGGACGGCAGCAGCTTCAACCTACTAAATTCATCCGTCCCGGGTTGGTGGCGCTGGTTCCCGGAAACAGGATACCGACCGTTTGAAGCGTGATTTATGCGATTCATTAGAACCTCGAAAACCGACGATTATTGTTTATTGCTTGAAATTAATTAAAAATCCCTTCGAAACGAGTGCATGGAATTTCCGCATGAATAGGGGAAAATTCAGGAAACCTGCTATTGTGTTTTTTTTATTTTGGACTGTGCAAACTGAGATATATTGGAATGTCGGTCCACTGCCCGACCCGGAACGTTTGGTAAATCAACACGATTGATTAAACAAACGTTAACCAATATTAAATAGTGCAATAAATATTGGAAATTATTGGACAGTTTTCGTTTGCGGTGGAGCGAGCAGCAACCATCTCTCCCCTCAGTCGAAAGCAAACCACAATAGATGGGCGAACGATCAAAATTTAAATTCCACCCGATAAAAGCCCAACTTTGCTTGGGTTGGTGATTTATTGGAAGGCAATATAAATTATTGCTCCGGTGGCAAGTTTCAATTTAATTATTCCCAACCCTTCCGCACACACAAACACTCGGTGAATACGCTAGTTCTGGGTTTCCAAGGATTAAAGATGTAATGGTTGGTTTATAATTTTTAATGTGGTTTTTTTTTGACCGTACTGTTTCACTACTTTCCTTTAAAAGTTGCTTGAGTATCTTCTACCTGGGTGAAAATGTTTAAATTGCATAGTGTAGTGGCAAAAACTTTCCGCCGGCGCATAATCCTGGAAAGCTACCTTGCCTTAAAAAGTTTGTCGTGCGAGCCAAAAAGACCGTTCGGAGTACAGAATTGATAAATGATGTCATTGCACAACGGGAGTTTCGTTTGATAAAAGCTCAAATATTGAAACCTTATTTCGATTGTTACTTTTTTACCAATACTTGTTTGAATTTATATTTTTCAACTCTCCAGGAAGCCAAAAATAATAAACCAAAAGCTCTCAATATTTTAAGGATCAAAGTAGAAGCCGAAGAATATGAAGTAAGCTTTCTTGTATACTCCACGACATAAAAATAATTAGAAATCGATAAGATAAGAATTAATTTCTTTACAAAAACACAGTTAAACAGCAAAAGCAATAATTTTATCCAAAGATTTATTATTTATTGCCTAATGTGCATATGGTTGAGTGAAGTAGGAGTGAGTCCTAGTTGTAAGAACTTTGCTTTACTGTCATCCCAGGAATTAAGACGCAGCCAACTGTTCAGGTTGTTCGTCCTGCTCCCTTACTAAACCGTGCACATGCGGCAACATCATCTGCTTCCCATTTTCCACCAGCTTCTCTCACCCACACAGACACGTGCATATGTAATTTGCTTATTCGAAGAAGTTATTAAAGCGTAGCGGCGTGGTACAACATTTTCATGAATAATTCCACCTCGAAGTTCCATCACTCATTTTCCACCCCTCGTGACTGCTTCTTCAATCCACCTCCCACCGGGGCATGTTTACCTCCGGACACGCAAAAGTTTAATAGTTATTAAAATGAGCTCTTTCATCTTTCTCTCTGTCTCCATTTCTTCACCAGGTAAGCACTAATCTGGCCCAACTCCCGTCACCGAAGACGACACCAGGCAACACAAACGTAGACGCGTAGCAACGCTGGTGACGGTAATTTCAATGTAAGACACCCGGAAAATTCATCCCTTGCGGTTAGGGGACACGCACACGCACAGAGGCTTCTTCATGCCAAACTCCAAGGGAAGAATATTCCAACAAGGAAGAAGAAAACTTTTCATCTCCCACCGCACCACATCCTCTTCGTGGGTTGACATTTGCCGGGTGAAAGTGCAACATTGCGCAATTTACAAGTCTAATATATGTACTACCTTGATTAAAGCGTACCCAAGCAAATATTTAATCACTCTTAACCGTCTCGCGTGCGCAAACACCGTGCCCAACCATTTCCATCCCACGGGGAAAGAAGCTGTTTTCTTTGTCGCCCCGCGGCTGCGCTGCTTAACCACCACCCAACGCTCGCTCAGCGTAACCGGATGATTTCAATTTGCAGCACTGGGTTGGGACAGTGTGTGTGGCCTCCAAAAAAAAAAAAAGCCTCCAGCCCACAAAAAGGCACAAATGTTTCACGTGTATTGAAATAATGACGCATTAGCTACGCAACGTCACCAGCGGCAAACGCGCGTAGCATCGGATGCTGGTTCCGCTTTTTTATTAGTCGGTTGGAGGATTTCTGGTGCTCGTGAAGCTTCGTGTAAATAAGCGAAAGGCTCAACACCAACATCATCACCACCTAGCAGCACACCAGTGTGCGTCTAACTGCAGGAACGCGACAAGTGGAAAAAAATTCCTTATTATTCTAGTCTCTCTGTGTGCCCTGTGACTGCTGCGCGGAAGTCGTAGAAGCGGTAGGTACAATGGTTGGAATGATTGCCTAGTGCACTTGCTGCCAACGGCAACCCGCGCGTTAGGTGGATACTAAAAGGGGGAATGGTTTGAATGGTTTGAGCTGTTGATAGTGGAAAATTCAAATCGAATATCGGGACAAAACTATCGCTCGTGGTGGGTTACATGTATTCCATCATTTTATTCATATTTTCTATTTTAGACTTCTGATACCTGTCTCTTGAGGTGCTTGATAAGCAACCATTGGCTCATTTTTTTGTTTCTTAACAGTAAATATACAAAATAAGACTCAATTTAACTGTAATACGAATAAAATTTTTAAGGTTTCATCCAATTTAAACTCCCGATATGCATTTCCACAGGCACAATCACGATACGTTACGATTTCTGTTTCATTCCATTCATACGCAAGTTCTTTTTTCTCCCTCCTGTTCTGTCTCGACTCTAATGGCCACGACGAGGAGCAAAATCTTCTCTCCAAAAACCAACGGCACGGCGTTACAAGCGTTCACGAAGTGGGGCACCCGGGTGGCACTCATGTGCTACTCTCTCGTTCACCATTATCGCCAGCGGTTACACCTGACAATATCGCCTGTCGGCTTCTGTTTGAAGTGGTGTCACTAACCTCACACTAGACCTTAACAGGGTAAAACAAAAAAAATCATACTTGAATCGCAGCACCAACCGTTGTGTGTGTGTGTGTGTGTGTGTGTGTGTGTGTGTGTGAGGATGTCCTTTCGAGAATCCTGAGAGCACATAAATAGCGTCACCGAGTGTGCCGAACCACTCGTGAGAACATTTTGTATGCTTTGACGTGTATGGAGTGCTTCCCCGGTACGGGATGGGATCCTTCATCCTGAATCCGACTCACATCCACACACACACACACACATAGCGACAAAAATGAAAAAAGAACCATACATGAGATCGCTTTGTTCTATATTTGGAGAATTGCTGTTGTTGTTTCCCAATCTACATAACAGAGCTTAAAAATCTGGCAGTTTGTGCCCTGTACATGGTTGGCAATTATGCAGCGCACGTACAGCTACGACTACGACGCTCAACATTTTTCGATCAAGCCCGGAAACGAGCCATACGAGACGTTGGATTTTGGGTGTTATGTTGTGCTTTTCCTCATTTACATGGAGCTCTAATCATTCGTTCAACAACACGCAAAAAAAAAAACACTCTGATCTTTGCCGCTTCGGTGAAGATAAAACGGGATCCGAGAAGGAACAGCAAGAAAAAAAGCCCTTGTTCCAACAAAAAACACCCTATGAGGTAGAAATCCTGCAGGATGGAGATATTAAAATTCCATCCCATTTCACGCTAGAACGCACGCTGTAAAAGAGACCCGAGCTGTGTACGGTGTTTGTCTTGAAAGCGAAATCTTCCCATTTACCCCTCGAGGGTGTGTATTGATAATGAACCACGCACTCAATTATGGGCTTGTTAAGTTTGGTCGTGCGCGATACTAATTAGTACCATGTAACGAGCCGTCTTTTGCAAATTCGGGATACTGAAATCTGCTCCAGGAGAGCAAATTAAAGTGGAGGAAAAAACAAGCATTTTCTCGAAATTTATCATAGTCAACGACACCAGGCGTATACTTCACTCAAATAAATCATCTCTCCTTTATTTACTGCTGATTCGATTAAGAATTGTTTTGGATTACAAATTTCCACATTAATTACTTCTGTGGTAAGCTCTTCGAAAGGCACAAATTTCTATTCTTCTATCAACCACAAACAATCCTTTTCCATCTAAGTCTTTGTAAAGCACACTTCTCCTAGTCCTTTCGACACTTCACTCGATAGTCAAGGACACATTATCGGAGCACGAAGCACAGCACTACACCAATCCACCAAGCGAAATGTGTCTCATTAAAAGGAGAAAAGTCGGTCGATCGAAACACCAAATTGCTTTCACTACTTGCGCTTGCTTCCCAGCTGTAGCAAACCGTTTTAACCGTTTTGATCGAATCTATCTCGGTTTAATATTCATCGCTCCATCGTTGCCCGGTGGCCGGGTGTCAAAGATAAACAAAGCCGTGATTATGGTAAACAGCGTCCAGTATGGCATTTCCGGCAACGGCAAGCCTTTTTTCGCAGCAGCACCAGCACTAGGAAGCGAAAGATAAACGTATAGTTTTAATGTACCGCTTGGGTTCGTACCGGTCCGGGCTAGCTCATAAATATTTACGATCTCCCGGAGGTGCTATTTTCTTGCAGGTTTTGCGTGTTTTGTTTTGTGCTTTCGCACGAGGAAAATAGTACAAAAGCTTACCACGTGAGGCGTTTGTTTCTAGCGATAAATAGAAGGTTTTGTGTTGTTGCAATGTACGGCTTTTGGTTTGGAAGTCTTACTACAACTCTTTATTGAATGATGAGAGAATTTACTAGAGCACCGCTGCATTGAAGAATCACAAGTTTGCAGCGTCCAAGTTCTGGATTGAATAACACGATCTGGGTAAAGGTCTGCTAAAGACCTATCAAATACTCTGAGCTGTATGTAACATAAATAATATGTGGAACAAATATTGCGTATTATTCTTACTTCATAAAAGAAGCTCTTTTTTTTTGCTTCGAACAATAAATCTACTCATGTACACTTCTTAATACCTCCTTCACACCAACATCCACTAATGCGTTCCACCATTCATCGCATCAAGGACTCGGCATTCGAGTGAATCGCTAACGCTACCGCTACCCATTAGTCAATGTCTCGAAAGCCTCTCGTACACTAGAGAACGATCCCCGGATACCCAACAAGTCCCGGTTCTCGTCCCGCTATTAACACCTATTTCGCCACCAGCGCCATTAAGCGGCCTGTGTTTGAAACAAAAAAAAAGAGCCCATCATCAACATCGTACTCATCTCCTGGCACTCCTGGCAAATGACGCACGAGAGGAAACAAAACAAAAACCGTCCCATCTAAATGCTTGCTTCCTTCGCGATGTGTTGGTTGTTCTTGGGATGCTGAGGAACGTGCACCACCGTGTTTGGAGGCGGAAGAAGCAAGTACAGCTGGCAAAACAAAATATAAATTTACTACGTTGTGTAGTAGGGCTGTCACCAGTGAGCGGGTATCCCAGAGCTTGCTCCCGGGTGGCGTCGCATTAGGGATAAGTCGAACCAATAAAAGCGTTAGCGTACAAGTTTTCGGATCGATTCTCTACAAGTACATGTTTTTTTGCTGGATCTATCTACATTAACACGCAGACCCTTTTACCGGGTAAAAAACATATCTTGAGCTTGAAAATCACAATTGAATAAAGTGAAGGCAAAATTACAATCTGGATAAATAATCATACATAGATTTTTCACTGGAAAAAGAGCGGTGAAATTACATTACGCAAACACACGCACGGATAACGGCCACAAGCATGCTCCAAATAAATTCGACGCAATCCAAATTGCTTACCTTCCGCGTACTTCAAGGTTCCGTTCAATTTACCAAAACAAATCCCATAAAATAAAAGCACAGCAATCCAAATCGAATCGAACGATTCAGTTTTCCAACGATTAGAGATTTCGCTCTGATTTCGGTGTTTACCTAAAATGTTGGTGTTTCGAAAAATTGGCCTATGGTTGGTTAGGAGAACTTTTACCGTCGAAACCGTTTCATACCCAATTTGCGTTCAATGCTTGGCACTTCCGAGAATGGGTGAAGTTGGTGAAGAAGATCATACCATCCCAACGTTGCTCCCGCTGCAACTGTGAGTAACAGCGTGAAGTCAAGTAAAACAGCAGCGAAAAACAAGCGAAAACTGAAGGGAAAAATGTTAATAAATGCTACTTTTCAAATGTTGACTTCCCAACATACCACCCAGCACCAGTGGAATCCGAGAAAGATGATTGAGTTAATCGAGCAGCATTTGCCATTTTCCCTCACACACGCGCGGGCATATATGCGTGGAAAGCATTTTTCAATTCGTTCACTTCGTTTCGCTTCTTAATAATAATAATAATGATGATGATGATGATGCTGGTGCGGAAGAAAGCAAGATTCATGCGATTTCATTTGTTTTCCACAGTTTCCTGCACGTTTCGTACACGGTTTGGCAGCTCTTGTGGTTTTTTGGTTTTGCAAAAAACGAATCTGATTGCAAATGTGGCATGCGCCCGAAAAATGCCACAGTTCGCAATGGGGTTAAGCAATGGCAAGACGCTCCGAGACGCTGGAGACAAACAAAGCCAATAACTCTATGCCACAGATTCGGCGAGAAATGGAGATGATACACTTGCGATCGCTCCATCTCCATGACTTTTTCTTCATAAATATTTATAGATATGTGAAACGTGCATAAAAATGCTTGGCTTACCAAACCTCCATATTCACATCGCTTTTGAATATCATATTTTATGCTCACACTAACACACGCACACACACAGAAAAGATATGTTTGGCTTCCAGGTACTCACACACAGCAATGCGATGTACGATTTTCCCTGTTTGAGTAAAATTATATTGGGTCGACTTTAGACAAAACTTTTCCCTTGGCCGGAAGGCGTCTAATAAATTGGATTAAAGCGTCCCATCCCGACAAGCGGGACACATTTCGAAAGCTTCTCTACACACAGAGTTGGAAAATTTGAATACCCACCCTAACAATAAGCAACCGTCAGATGAGGCTGATTGGACGGTTCTTCTGTCAGTATTCGCAACAACTTAACAAACTCAGCCTCAGCAAAAACCTTCTCCCGTAGCTTTCCATTAATCCAATACTAACAGTTTGTGCAATTACAACTAGTTTTCGGAAGTTTATCTTACCACCTCAAACCCTACCTATCTACCTTTCCCACAAGAATTACCCAATGTCTCACCTCCGCACGGAATGTGGCTGATTTCATTACCATTTGCAGTAAGCATCGTACGCTTTAACACGACGCGTTTAGCACCATTTTATAGTGCCGTCGATTGTTGGCAACAATCAGCAAACGATGGTGACTACAATTACCCTTCCCACGGGTACAAATACCTCCCCAAACCATGGTATCGATTTATATAAATCCCATCACCATGTTGCACGCACCAAATCTCGATCGGCACGTTTCCAGGTGACGAACAAAATGGCGTGACAGGCGCAGAAATAGCACGCAGCAAAGTTTCTCGAACTTCAAATTGCTTTCCGCTTTCCAGCTTCCGCCATCATTGATTGTTCTTGCCAAAGCGCGAATTCATCTTCCAATTTGTCTATTGGCTGCTATTGTTCTGCCTTGCGTCGCGGTTTGTGCTAGATATTGAATATTTATGAGCATCAAGTTAACTTCTATCGGAGAACCAACCAATCACACTCTCGCACACATGTGTACGCTCAATCGGGATAAGTCTCAGAAGAAAATTCATGTGCCGAAATCGGTCGTACGACGCTCGGGCGTCACCACCGCATAAGCATAAATGGTACAATGTATCTCGGTTTTGGGGAGGTTTTTGCTTACTGCCTAGATGGCCCAAAAACCGAGATCTACTAAGCGTGTAAAGTACCCGTTTAACACCGTTGGCAATCGACACGAAGGAAACCAGGGAAATGAGAGTTTTCCTTCTCGAGGACGAACGATGATTATTCGTGCTTGGATGATGACGGGCCTCGACCGCGTGACGCCACACCCTAATGCACGTTTGGGCAGTTTGGAATGTGCTGTTTTGAGAGAAATTATCAAACACTTCAATCGCAGTCACGTACGAACGGTATGTCTGAATGCTTGCTTTTTTGTTATCAGTAGTTTTTGTGTCCCGAAATGTTCTAACTAGCTCACAGAATGATCACAGTTATAGCCATTACGTTTGCTATTTGATCGAAAATTTATGTCGGAACGATAATATGCAGACATCACAGTTTGGGGCTTGATATGAGATTTGAGCTAATCCTCGCCTAACAATGACATCGTGATATGTGACGTGACATTTCATATGACCAGTGATCTATGCAAGTTTCTAAGGACAGGGCAGGAACAGGATGCCCAGAAGCTCTTCTTCATTTGACTAGGTTTTTTTTCATAAACTGCTAAATTAGGCACTCAAAACTGCGATTTATATTTTAAATTCATTAAATTAATTGTGGTCGCCCTACGTTGTCTTGTGATGCATTGTGTTGAAACACAAAAAATATATTTCTATATGAACATTTTGAAACACAAATGCATCATTTCCCATACTCCGAATGATTCGAACAGGCCCCGGCCTTAACCCCAGCCTCGTCACACACATCTATTTGAAATATGCAATATTAATCCATTCCTAATCCAACTTCAAATCACGCTCTCCTTTCCGAACGACCGACCGACTCGCATCACTCAGTTACGCATATCAAGCCGGCCCGAAATTGTTCAGGGGTTCTCCCAACACAAAACCAACCAAAACGACTGCATACCCGGACCGCATCACATGTCGCAATTTATTTCCGCCTCATAAAAGAGATAAACGAACCCAATTACACAACAAAAAGCCATCCATAAAATGTCTCCCTCTCGCAACCGCACATCTTCTCATCCGGTGCCAAAATATGCACCGAATGGAGGCGCCCAGTCGCTCAGAGTAATTTTTATTGCTTCGAGCAAATAAAAGACTATACACAAATCAAAACAAATGATAGTTGAATTTTGCATTCCACACACACAAACACACACACACATCCATACCATCGGCACGCACACGGACACTTCACATTTTGTTTGCCCACCCCTATACGGGTTCGATGTTTGCGCCAGCGCCATTTGATTGAATGATGGGAATTATGTCCATCGTTAACAGGCTGGCTGTTCCCTCCCTCGAGCAGTAAAGGGGACCTTGGACGCACGTGAGATGGATCTGTACGAATGTGTGCAAGTATTCAAAATGTGACTGCAGCTGTGGAGGAAATATGGCCGCCCGGCTTCGCAATGGCTGTAATAATACGAGCCCATAACTGACATACGGTTCATTTTTCATCCCAACACTGATTGTACCCAGACAACCTAATAGTTCCAGGCCTGCTTCAGAACTGGGGGGGGGGGTCTTCCAACCGTGCTTCGGGCTATTCGAGACGGTCTGGTTTATTGACACGATGGACAAACGTGCTATGACAACTCGAACCCATATTATTGCCGAGACTTGTCCCGGGCCTGCTCTCAATGAAATCATAACCGTCAAGAGCCGTTATCTACACCAATGAAGCGGTTGTGCGCAGGGTTCTGTATGCTCATCTCGTTTGTGGATAGTAAACGCAAAGCTTTTTCAGCTTTTCTGATAGAAAAATAGGAACTGTTTTGACTTTTTTTTTTTGTAGTTTTGCAATCTAATTGTGAGCCCTTGTTTGAACTGCATCTTTAAGAAGGTAGTGTTTCACTTTTTTATCAAGTGATATTTTTCTTAAATATATTGTCAGCATAAAAGATAAATTCAAATAGAAATGAGAGAAAAATTTAAAACATGTTTGTCCCCTACTTTAATTGGTTTACAACATTTAATCCTCTTTCGTTCAAAATATGAACAAAGCTAAACACTATCCGAGTTCAAAATCGTGCACTGACCCGCATACCGTCAGCTATGATGGTAGGATTTTCATCAACCGCTTTTATTTTGGGCCACATCTTGATGAACCATTTTTCCCAGCACAAAACTCGCGCACATCACAAACTCCACCAGCTCCAAAAGAAGCTCTACATATCTATCAGAACGTTCACAGTGTGATGCGAAACCAATCGAGTGCCACCCAAACCAACAGTGTGCGCCACGCGACGAAATAGACGTATATTTCTACATATCTAAATCGGTTCAAAATAAATTGAATTTCAAATGAAGCTTCTTCGCAACGAGAGCCGGTACGAAAAACGAATCGAAACTTTTCACTGCTCCGTTCCATCGGGCACAGGAGGAAGAGTAGATCGTGAATCGGAAAAGGCAGAACATTTTATTTAAATGGAAAACCGAAAAATCATCCCACACTGGTTCCACCTCCAATAGCGCTTGCGGCTACAGCTCGGGTGAGAGGGAAAATAGTGAAGAAAACAGGAACGTCACATAATAAAAGAAACATCATTTTTCATCCCACTTGAAGTATTAGAGAAGAAAAGAAAAAAAACCCACACAATCGAGATAACAGTGGGCATGGGGTGGAGGAGAAGAAGGGTGGCATCCATTCAACCCACCTACCCAGCTTCTTCTCTCCGTTAGAAAATTGACACCAGACCATGGCAGGGGCAAAATAGCAATCAATTGGACGTGGTGGAACCCTTTTTCTTTAAATCTTCTTCGTCATCATTTCGATCGCTGCTATCGCCGTGGGTTCTTCTTCCCTTTTTGATGAGCCACTTGGTGGTAGGAAGGAAGGATCCTTTTCCTCAACTCTATTGGATTTTCTCACTGCAATGTGCTCCCGTTTTGGGTGGGGCTACACGATACAAAAAGCGCAAGCTACCGTAATGCTCAATCGCCCGAAGCTTTGGTATGGATTTATGAAAAATTCAAATCCAATAATATCAAATTTTGAAACTGCTCCCCCAAACCATTCGGTTCGTTGTGTTGGGGGAGGGGTTGTGGTGTTTCACCTCTTTTCCAAACTCTAACTGTTGTTTGCTGCCCCTTGTTGTTGCCGTTACCTTGTGTGTTCGGTGCGGATGAGCGAAATGAAGTCATCCTTCATTCGAACATCGGTATCGAAAGATGCAATTTCAGCAAGGTGCATCCTTGCAACCCTATATATGCCACTCCTATTCCTGGTACACCAACGAAGGGTTTTTCCCCGAGCAGATTTCCCTGTCTGTGTTTTCTCTCGAGGGAAAATATGTTATCTGTTGTGCACGTTACGGTATCTGTACGGGGAGTTTGTTTTTCCACCGAGCTCACCGTTTATTCTACCTGAGTAAGAGAAAATTCCGTCTGTCAACGGGAATGCTTACGGGAGCCGAGATCTCGGTATCAGAAATTGCTTTTCGGTGTCCAGGGTGCAGTTGGCTGCCACCCGGACTGCACCACTGTATCGGACGCGTGGTCCAGAACCCTTGCCTCGATGTCCCGCTGTGCTGCTGGGACAGGATAACGATGGGCAGTGGAGTTCCCTACAAGGTGACCGACCAGTCACACCGCGTTACACAGCTCGGATGAATTGTAATACATTTCCTATTAGCAAACATGTCACCGTCAATACCGGTCGATTCAACGCTGTGGTCATGTGCATCAGGGTGCACATGAAAGGAAACACCTACCCCGCTTCGGTTTGGTGAAATATTACAACATATGTGCTTTCTACGTGATGTTTTTTTTTCTCCCCATTATACATTTCTTTTTTTCTTTTTTGGCACCCAGCATGTACACCAGTGAAACGGAGCAGTGGCCAATTCGTGCAATCGGCTTATGAAATTCAATATGAGAGCAGGGAAGCATTTTTCATTTGATCGCATTTTTCCATCGAACCGGTTGTATGGAACTTACGGTAGATGATGGCACCTGACATGACAGCTATGTAATGCATATTGTTGCTACGGAATGGTAAATTTATGATTTGAGTTTCTTGTACTGATGCACAAACATTATGGTTCCATTACACCGGAAGCAGGTTATTACTGGAAAAGTCATGTCACTTATGGAATCATAAAAAATAGCAATGAAGCATGCAATTTCCCTGCAGTTCATGCGGTTTAATGAAATTTTAATGAAATGCACCCATCAATGAGTAAAAAAGCCTTCACTAGAACCCATTCTATTGTTCAGACTTGACGTCTATCTATTTAATTTAAATATTAAACAACGACCAGTCATAGACATTCTTAATTATGTGTGGTAATTTTAACCGAGGTACATCTCTTCAGCTCACGCATAGCCGTAAGGAGTATAATTTCAAACCTTCTGAGGCGCCTTACTGTAATTAAAACGAATAAACTATTTGTTCTGAATTAAAGTTAAGGAAAAATTTACTAATTTTTTAGTTCGAAACGTGCTTAGCGTCTGTTTAAATTCACTAAACTTAACTGCAACCAATTAAACTTAATGATTCACTATGATGCGTCAGAAGTAACAAATTTTGCAGTGTGAGAATATTCATTTAAAATTATAATTGGAACTGGACTGGGTCATAACTAATGTTATAATCATAGCGTATGAATAATTCACACTCTTTGGAACACAAAGTTACTACACAAAGTATTACATTCGTTTTATCAGCTTTTACCTTCAAATGCAAACATTAGCCAATTGCGTACCTCGTGCCTCGTGCATCACATTCAATAAGCAAACAACGCTTTTAATGCATCGTTTAGTTGCATTCCGTTCCGCTAATGAATAGACACCACACTTTTCCAAAAAGTGGTTGAATGAGTAATAGGGCCACAGCCAGACGTCCAGCGGAAGGATACACATCTTTCACTCCATTTTGTTGCTTTCTGCTCCCATGTTTCACTAGGAACGGGTTTAGTGTTGTGCTGTTGTGTTAGTTTTTATTATTAGCTCCCTCCCTTTCTGTTGTGCAGCACAAGATAAATGATATCCGAGTACCACACTGTATATCCGGTAAGAAACCGTGAAACAAACCGCCACAGTGCACCACAGCTGAGAAAGAATGGCCCTGGCAACGTGTAGCTTCCGTCTGTGTGTCCGAGCAGGAAAAAGCAAATACCTATTTATGTTCTTTCCCGTTAAAATGGATTAGTTTGTTGTTCCGGTTGCGATAACTTTGTGCTCAGTTGCTCGTGTACCAACTGTGCCAGTCTCTGCAGCTGCTCCGGCTTCACTGACTATCCCTTTTCTGCAGTGCATTTATTTGCTTTCCACTCCTGCAACAGTGGATTTGTTTCTTTTTCTAGCACTTTCATATTTTCTCCCTTCCTTTCTTCTTCGTGTGTGTGTGTTTGTGCTAATGCTGCAAGATACAGTGAATTGTGCCATCATAATAAACACCGGCGAAACACGTACCGATGGTGCAAACACGCCGTCGCACGCCAAGGATAATAATGACAAAATGCTTCGGCAGCAGAAGCGTCCACGAGAGCGGTGTTTCAGCAGGCGGGATGTGTCGTATTGTGCCGTATTTCCTGTGATTCTTTGTCGTTGGCCCACCAACGAGAGGGCTGGATTTTAATCGGCGCATCGCATAATGCATCACCAGTCGTCTACTGTGCTATGCTGCCTCGTTTCCACTTAAGCCTGAGCGACTAGTATCCGGACCCAATAGGGTTGGAATGGTAAAAGATTCCAATTACCATATGCTACCAGTACCGACGCTCGGAGCAGGAACGAACAGCAACGAAAAGACACCGTTACATTAGCCAATCGATGTGCGGTGGCTCTGGCCAGTGTGTTTACATTTACGGATTCCGATAGATTTTCCTTCTCCAGTTGGTGAAGCAAGTGCAAGTGGAGCTCAACTAGATTAAAAATAACAAAGCAGCAATCATCATCACCATCAGCGTGCATAGCGTGTCTGGAGAATGGACTCGATCGTGACGGGTTTAAAAAGCAATAGCAAAAAAAAAAAAGAAAGCATCCCATTTCAGCTTGCTGGATTAGCAAAACCGGGCTGGAATTTACCGAAACGCATTTTCCATTCGTGGTCACGGTAGTCTCGGCGGTGGTCTAGCCGGCAAAGGTTCATTGCTGGAAAGTTGTTTGCGTTAAAATTCAATCAAGCAAAAGTAAACAAATCCGACCAAGTTTCCATGAAAGGAGTGGCTCAGCTCGGAATGGTACGTGTTCTTTTTTAGTATAAAATGTTCCCTGCGGTGTTTATGGGAATGTGAGGGCAGTGAATGGAAAGGAATTTTATAGCTAAAACTCAATTAAACATTGCATTCAATGTTTGGAGTGAGCAAAAGGAAAAAGGAACGAAATTTTACTGATCGATTAGTTTACAGTGTCAAAGTAAAATTCATGGAATGATTTTAAAACAAATATTGATGTGTAAACAATTTTAATCGACTCTTTTATCATGTGCATACCATTCCAAATCTAAAGCTGTAGTCTTAAATTTCGTTAAAGGGATTTCTGCTTTATAAAACGCGGAATGTTTTTTGGTGTATCATTTTGCTCTTAACTCAAACAAATACACAACCACACTAATGCACGCAAAGCGATAGAGTTGTGCAACGACGTTTTATCTGTGCAAAGTCCATCGTACCATGTGACAGCATCTTTTTCCTATTCGAACTATTGTAACAAAAAATTGCAATATTTAAGTTCAGTCACGTCCCATTTCGGTCATCCGGTCAAGGTAGCACGTGCCGGACACACTGTACTACCGTTTGCGACCGGTAAACTTTCTAATATGATAGCCATTACTCATTCCTCCAGTGTAAAGGAATGCGTTTATCAAAACTGCATTCCACTCACAAGGTGCACATAACGAAATTCGTAGAAATTTATATATTTCCCCCGTCGCGTGGCGCACCAGGCGTCTCCATTAGGGATGACATTTTTCTATTCGTTTTTTTCCCCGCTTTCCACTGTAAGGTGCATAAAAAGTGAAAAATTCGTGTGCCCAGCTGAAATTTTTCCGGATGTACCAAAAGTTTTTTTTTTTTTTTTGCAACCCACTAGCCACATGTGCCTTAATCGCTGGAATTCATTCCCAATGCGTCTATTTTGCTGCATCCGATCATACTCGCCTCCTTTGCGATAGGGAACCATTTACGGTGCATAAATCTGTTCCGATTCTTTTTCCAGCTTCTCCTTTTGAGCTTCCTGACGCTGCATGGAGCTAAACTATCTTCGTTAAGTTCCAGGAGCTGGCCCATGAAAGCATCCCAATTTATACCAACTGATTTGTGAGTGTATGTGTGTCACCACATGTTTTCCACGACGATAACCTACGATACTTCGCTTCGACCTTTCTCTTACGTTTTGTTCTTCCACATTCGATTCATCCAAGTTTCGAAAGCGAACGAATTTTCAATTCGTCCCACATCTACCGGCTGAGCTACGAGTGGGCCGGAAATACGCGAGCACCTTTGAACCATCGTTCACTCGACCGGAAACGGATAAGAACCTTATACGGCTCTTTCATTCTCTCTCTCTCTTTCTATATCGCTGGATTTATCCTTTTCATCGTCATTTTCTTCCCTTCCAAAAGGTTATCATCGTCTTGCCGAAAATGGCTCTTTTATTCAGCACAACCCGAATAGTCATACCGGATGTGGACTTTGTAACCGAAAAAAACCCAGAAAAGTGGTCACGGAAAACACCAAATGAATGCGTTTTCGTTCCTGGGTTGCGCACAACGGTACCGAGATTCATTCAAGCTAAAAATCTGTAACTAGGGAGGGTAAAATATAACGGTTTGGGTTTAGATTTTGTGACCGGGTTTTAGGAGATTTTTTTCACCCCAAACATGGCAACCGGCACCAGAAGGTTACACCAAAGGTCCTGCAGAATGTTGCCGTTGGCTGCATGCTGCTCTTTTCTACCATTGGGACAATATCGACCGAACACAGGAGAGTGTGTGTAGTGCAAAAAGGGCTATGATTTATAGAGGATTTATTAATTAAACGCTTCCGGTTTCCGGTAGGTTTATAGCATGTCTGGGGACCTTTCTTATCGTTTGACCAGCGCCATCGGGTCGGAATCGGTGATTTCTGATGCTTTTTTGTTATCTGCCAAAGTGCACTATGAGGCAAACGTTCTTTTCTCCGCCGTAGAATGAAATTCGAAACGTACTTTAAAAAGGGGGTGGTTTCGAAAGAATTTAGTGATAAAACTGTTGCACTGTTGCAAAAAGAAGGTAAAGAAAGATTAATTTAAAATTCAAAAAACAAAACATTTTAATGGAGATCAAAATATATAATAAATAAATTCGGATCACATCCTCCATCGATGGAGACGCCCAGTCGCTCACAGCACAGCAACTGGCTGCGTACTGAAGTTACATTCTAATTCAAACAAATCAATTAGGCAAATGATACGACACTACAAAAATCACATCGCGCGTAATAAATGGACGTCCGTTCCCCCGTAGCAGAGAACACCGAGTACATTCATCGTGCAATTTTAGAGCGCTCCGATGTCGCGCGATAGGGAAACGCGAACGATCGAGTGCACACAAATAATCACGATTGCGAAGTGTTGATTATCATGATAGCTAACGAGTCGGAACAAATCGCCCACCTCCCGCTGGTACTGGGCCGAAAGGTTCACCGAACCATCTTCCGGCGAGTCGATTACCGTACGCAGTCCAACTGGCGCCTGTTGAAATTTAATTAAGGACGTGACCAAGTGATATCTCTACGGCCAACCTAACACCTCTTTTATGCAGAGGTGTTTGTATTTGTGTGTGTGTGTGTGTATGTATGTGCAGTGCCCCAGTCCAGTCAACCGACCCTGCATCAATCGACCCTGCAACAACCACATGGAAGACAGACAGACAGACGCGAACCCAACCAACCATGGTCATGGTCGATCGTGGCCTAATGTGCGCACCAAGTCATAGGATGGCACTGGTGATGATGATAAATCTAGCGAGTTACGTGGTCGTAAAATTGGTTTCTACGATTTGTTTCGCTTGATTAGATGAAGCAACTTTATTTGCTGCTTGATTTGGGATAGTGCCGATTCCTTATGTGGGAAGAGACTATTGGGTGTTGGACCCGATGTTCTAAATTAAGTTTGCTCAAGTTTAATTTGACGTTGAAAATCGGGTAAACAGTTGAGATGGGTAATATAAAAAACACGAAGGCGTGAAGCTGATGTTTTGACCTAATCAAGACATCAAAGATACTAATTTAGACAGACGTAATCAAGTTTCTGTTGTAGAAGTGCTGCGTAGAAGCGTACTTACACATGTATTGTGGTGGATTTATACAGGGACAGAGAATAGAAATGCATTTAATTTCGGTAACATTGACATTGAACTATCTTCAAGCATTCAATTGAATAAGGAAAATTGAAGCTTGCTTTCCAAAATTCGCAATTTGGTGCTTTGAAAGCAGCGTACAATATCTAAAATTCTACAGACAGACCACCATTACTTTTCGTGCACAACCGTTTGCATAAGAAAAGCAATTATTCTTCGCCCTTCAGTACCATCGCTCGTACCTCCTACCGGTGTTGGCGGCAGCCATTTATTATAAAACATATCTCCTTCTCCACTTTCCATCTATAGCCACATGGCAATGGGAGCTTGAGGGAGGTTTTGCTCTGGGGCAAATGCTTTAATGCTCTGGTTTTTCTCAGCTTCCGTAAACTACTTCCATCGGCATTATTTACCATTTGCGTCATCGTCAATCGGACCGGGCGAAAAACCATCCGTGCAAGCGTGACCAAGGCCAGCACGTACGGGCTTTGGTTTTGCTGTTTTCGATTATAAATCACAATAGCTGTTGTGAAACAATGTTTGCATTTACTTAACTTTTTGAACTGCATTTCCTTAAGTTGCTAGCTTTATAAAAAAAACTTTACTTTATTCTGAAAGAAATATGTTCGCTTCTTTATTAGATTAATTTTGATACTAAATTTGCCTCACCTATTTGTGTTTAAAAATTCGTGTCCCATCTTTAAAAACTCAAAAAAGTATGAAAAAGATCCTTAAAATATGTAATTTGAAAGATGTGAATTTTTTAAACTAAGGTTTCTTAAAGAATTATCAAATAAATGCTTAAGCTAAAAGAAAGATCATAAAACATATTAAAAATTTAAAATTAACGCACGCTACTTCAAAAATTTATTTTTCCTGCTGCTATTGTGCTTTTTCACGTTTGTTGTGATTGTTAAAACTGAAACTGCTGCTGGCCACCCGCGCTCGGCAATCAAAATACCGAACCAAATAAATCCATCAGCACGAGCTTGAATTACTCTCCCTCGCGGTTAAGTAAACATCCGACAGGCAAACGGATCAATACGGACCAATACACCACAGGAATTGGTCAACAAGGAGTAGCAAAAATTGATCGAAATAAGGTCTCCTTTTTGTTCGCACCACCGACTGCGCACCGGCCCCGTAGTTTCAGAAAATTGCGTTTTTTGCTCATTCAAATGGTAATAACATTCGACCTTACTTGATCGTATAAAAAGGTGAAATGGTTTTTCGGCGAAGCATGAAGCACTACAGCGATCGATGGGCCGATGCGGGACGATGCTTGAAAATTCCCGATGCAAAAATGTTAGCCAAAAAAAAAAATGCTTTTACATATTTAGCTAGCGGCAAAGCTCTGCACACCTCTTAAATGAGTGCATACGGTGCAGTGAAATTACTTGCAAAACGTTGGTGCTCTGGGCACGGTGGGTACGATGAAGGTGCAATGCAGTGCAGTGAAGAATTAAAATTTAATTGACATTTTCTGCCTAAGGGTTCAACGCACGTGAGCTTACAGCGAGTGATGTAAAATATTTTATGCTGTGGAAAGCACACTCATATTGGATCGGAAGAAATGGTTGAACGTTTCTCCTTATACTTATATCGCTTTTCTTCCTCGCCGCGCTACCGATAGATACAGACTGATAAGCTACACTGCGTTCATAAATTCATACACCCAAGATCGATCGTAAACGAGCGGTGTGGCATCCCCAAGCAACTTGAGTCACTTTTGTGCGGAATGATCCTAAAAGAGTGTTGTTAAGACGGGGAAAGAGAAAAAATTATCTCTCCCCTTGGACATACGAGTGGACGCGATGTAGGCAATCAGTTTTAATTATTCACTAGCCCAGCTTCAGCAGTTACCATGCCTCAGTTACGGGACACAACGGGAAATTACAACCCACGCCAAGACCACCAGCAAAGCGCATAGGAGAGCGAAATGCTAATAAAGTATAACCAGTGACCATCCGGTGCACGGATATATGTGCCAGGACCATACCGTTTTTTGCAACCACGAAGGACCACCAAGGGCAACAAAGCAGCGCCCAGGCACAAAGGGGACTGGAAAAATAATTAGAATTTATTATTACATCGTCCGCCGAGTCTCCGGTGTTGTTGCTGTGAGCCGTTGTGCGTATTTCTTTGCCCAAGACTTGGAGCCACACGTTCACCGTACAGCCGCTTAGGGATCAAAACTAACACACACGCACACGCACCGCTTTTGGTGACCATTGCCCATTCTATCGGTACGGTTCCATCCATCATGTGCCTAGGCTACCATCATCGCTCATAAGCTAAACCTGCTTTCATCCTTCCGCTGGGAGATTGTGAAGATGGAAGTTGGGAGAGGAAAACTGGACACGTTTTGCAACTCACGCCGGTCAGCAACGGTGTGGAAGATGAATCGATGTGGTGTTGTGCTTTATATGCGGCCCGATCATCGGACGGCTGTTGCACGGTCGGGCGATAAAGTTCGAGCTGGAGTCGGGAAAGTACAACCTGGTGGGAAATTAGATCGAAACAGGGTGCTGCTGGGGTAAACTCTGTCGTATCTTGACGAACTGTCCATCATGCTTACGATGATTAGTGGTGTGCTCTATTGCCTTGCCCTGGGTCGCATCATATTCGACCTCACCGTTGCTGCAGACTGCAATGTGAAGTGGCTGCCAATATTGACCGATCTATCTAGCTAAACAGTCGGGCACTAAAGATTTTACACACAGCTAATATTTTTTATTGTAGTTATCAGAATCATTATGCTGGCAAGATCGGTAACTATTGAGGGATTTAAATGGAAAGCTCTTGAATAAATTTTATCACTTGAATGGGAAATGGTAACGAGAAGGTCGTGTCCACCCAGCTCAAGAATTAAATATGAGCTTGAAGAAATATTTTTTTGAAAAAAATTATCCGAATTTTACATAAAATATGATATTGATAAAGATATTTTAACTGTGTTATTCACACTGCGTTGCGCGAATTTTCTACACACAAGTTTTGCTTGGATCTTTACTGAAGGAAAAGCTGTCAATTAGGAAAGCAAATAACAATTTCTGTCCCTTCATATTCTAATTAAAAGTGTGTGTTTTTCCTCACTCTATCTCACTCTCTCTCACTCTCTCTCTCTCTCCTTCTCTTCTTTCTTACACAGATGAACATTCTCGTAATATCGTTTCTGGCGGTGGTGTCACTGACAACCTTCCCGACCCAAACCTACTGTACGCCGGCCGCATCCAGCAGTGGTGCGCACGATCCGAAGAAATCGGTCGCTGCCGCCGAAGCCGCCCAGCCGGTCAACGACAATGGGCTGAAGGAGATCTGGCAGGAGGACGACCGGGAGGTGCTGATCCGCAACGAGCGTGGCACCAAGAACGGAGGCAGTGCGGCCGCCGGTAAGAAGAACCACAAGAAAGAAAAACTTTCCCCTTACAGCACGCATCAGCGGCACCAGGATCAGCAACCGAAACAGGAACAGCAACAGCCGGGCCGCAAAGGCCAGAAAAAGGTGAAACCGACTGACGCGACCCGTTCCGAACCGGCCGCAGCGAGTAAGTGCATTTTGGTTTCCTGCTACGGAGTGGCTCGCTTGACTAACGAACTTTATGGGAGTGGCATTGTGGATTCGATTGAGGCGGGGAGGCCAACGAACGTTGCCCATGCACTAACCTGGAGTGAAATACTAATCTACTAACAATATGCTTTTGGATGTGATTTGTGTAGTGTAGTGGATTAGATGTGCTAGTTTTTGATTTTATTTTATTTACTCTTCCATTAATTTTATTGTAAGAAATTACTTCAGAAATGTCGAACGTATTTTAAGAGTAAAAACGCTTTACTACTTTTGTATTATTTTTTTAGA
The DNA here is from genome assembly GCF_943734695.1 of Anopheles maculipalpis. NCBI lineage: Eukaryota > Metazoa > Arthropoda > Insecta > Diptera > Culicidae > Anopheles > Anopheles maculipalpis. The sequence continues at coordinate 85,537,552 of NC_064872.1, forward strand.
TAATAATTTAATATTAATAGTTGATTGTTTGATATTTTTGTGGCAGGATCAATTAACGAGTCCTGTTCAAGTCCTCTCCCTTTAAGTAAGATTAACCATTAAGCTTCCGGGAACATTTACGTTAAGAAAATCAGTACTAGCGATAGGACCCTTTTGAGGTGGTTTCATAGCCAAAGAAAAAGAACTAACGATTATTATGAGAAAAAACATTTAAAAATGAAAATTTATATAATTTTAAAAGCAAAAGTCCTTTTGGTTTTCAAACTGTTTGAAAGTACCAAAACCTTATTAGAAATTTCAGCCATTTTGCATCCGTCTTGCTGTATCTATACTGCTTTTATTACTGCTACAGCTGAAGCACATTTAGCTTGGAAGTCACTATAAAGCTTGAACTCTATTTACACTTCTTCGAGATAATTTATTAGCCTGTTTGTAACCAAACCGACCAGCAATCCAATGTTTGAAATGGACCCATGTTTCGGTGTTAATTTATTACCTACCTAATTCGCCAGTGTACGCGAGGATTGACCGAGGCTTTTGATACAGCAATCGGGATACGACCATACGACCTAATGCGATAGATCAGCGTAGCTACAAACAGCTGAACAAGCGTACTCGGACCGAAACTGCTAACCACAGTTCTAGCCTGATCCGCAAAGGTCACCGAACCAAAAGCATGTCGATCGGCATGTTGTGTATGAAAGGATTGAATCCCTCACACACACACACACAACGATCACACACTAATTAGACGGACGCCCCTATGACACCAATCCTGCAACACAGCGCTACTAAGAATCAGTTAGTGGACGTCGATGCCCTAACCTCAAACAATTGCCCGGAGCGGTTATGTGCTGCTCCGACGCTACTTCTTGGACGCGACATTTGTGATGCGTCTGTGTACGTTTATGTTTTGCGGTACCAGGACACACAGCTCTAACCCTGCTCTTTTCCCTCTGCCTAATCCCAACTCTCCTCGTCCAAACAAAAAGGGCAGCCTTGTGGAATGAATTTAATCAAAATTAAGTTTACCTCACAAACATTACCGAATGCTTTGTCCTGCCCTGGAACATGTGTGCGTGTGTGTGTGTGAATGTGTGATCATGGTCATTGGTGTTTGTATGTGGTGGGATATTCAGCATACCACAACACTGTTCTCTATCCTTGCCAATTGCATCCCCTTTGGACAGTGTGTGTGTGTGTGTGTGTAGAAAAGCTTTGCAAAAGCTAGAAGTTGAGGATGAAACACTAAAACAGCTCAACTGCAACACGGCACGATGCATCCATTTGTGGGGATGAAAATTGCTTTCGCAAATCGTCCCCAAGCTGCACCGTTCACTGAGCACTATGATTACCATTTTCATTTTTCATGTCCCGCACAGCAGCACCGGGCAATACATTCACATTCACCCGTGTGGTCGAGTTCTTCTTTGATTTGCACAAAATGGCAAACCCTTTTTGTCCAGCGGGCGCTTCCCTTGCAAACGGTTGCTTTTTGCCGTACAATGTGTGCAAATAATTCATAAAATGTGCTACAAATGGCATATTGCTTCAGGTGCTAGCGCTGTACGATCCCGCACAATCCCGCTGCAGCTTTGTTTGTACTTGGGTCCGGTAAAGCTAAATTCATTACCTGGTGGAGACATTTTTACTCGCCCTTTTTTTCTTTTTACTTTGGTTTTTATTTACAGCAGACCATTGCACGAGTGGAGGTAAATTTTACCATCCGTTAGGACTTTTGCTAACGTGCATTAGGGACAAATCCATAGGATTGGTTTAAATTACGAAATGAATAAATATGTCGCTGCAATTTGCATGTAAAGTTTTAATTATTTTACACCCGCCAAGTTATCGTTACTAAAATTATATTTAAGCTTATAGTTTTTAGACAATTAGGGTAGCAATCAAGTCAAAGAAGTCAGGAAACACATTGAAACAGTGAGATATCTCAACGTACCTTAGCTTTGAAAAGCTAAATGGAAAAAAGTAATGAAGTCTACTAAAACCGTTCAGCACCATAGGTTTAGTTCTTTAACATTCGAGCTAACGCTTTCTAATTATAATAAATACGTTCGATCAGTCTGCCTCCAGCTTCCGTAGCGAAAGGACGTGTTTCGCTCGAAAGCGTCTTTACGGATCATTTGTATACGGCAGAAAGAGGCTATTGTTCTCGAGTGCGGGTGCGTAGTCAACGCGATTACCCGTAACGCACCTATCGGTGTCTCCGTCTTACTCCGATATTCGTGCGGAGAGTGTACCGTTACTTCTATCGATCGAGTGGCGATCGACGTGTGTTCTTGTGTTGTGAGTGTGTGTATCGTTGCTGCTGATCGTAGCGATAAGCAAGCGTATCAACGCAACGCTATCGCTTTGATCGGCGCTTGTGCTACAAGTTAGTGTGTGTGTGTCGGTGTGTGTTTATTTGTGCATCGTGTGATACGGTAAGTGTTACCCCTTTTTTTATCCGCTCCGTTGTCTCCGGCCCTACCATGGCGGTAGAGCAGGATGCTTCCGACTCCGATCGGGAGAATGATTACTCGAAAGAAGTGAAAAGAAAGCCAGGGCGTCCCAAGGCTGCACCAGCGGCAAAAAAAATTGCCTTGGACGAAAGGCCTTCGACATCGAAGGCCACTTGTAGTAGTGTCACTTTGGCAAAGAGTGCCCAGGTGACAAAAAGTGCCCCGCTGACAAAGGGTGCCCCGCTGGTAGCAACTAACGAGCCGCTATCAGAACACCGAGCGCGTGCTTACCCGCCGTCGTGGGAGGGTAAGCCAATAGTGTATTTTATGCCGCGAGTTAAACAACTCGATGTAAGGACGATCGCGGCATCGGTATTCAAAAAGTACCCGGGCGTTGCCGATGTTTTTCGGATGCGCCCAAACAAGATCAGGGTTACCGCAAAGGACCGGGCTCAAGCCAACGTCATTGCGGCTGACCCAGAATATACGGAGCACTACCGGGTTTATATTCCCGGTAGTCTGGTTGAGGTTTCCGGCGTAATCGAGGATTTCGATTACCCTGAGGAGGAAGTGGTGCAATTGGGCTTTGGGGTTTTTCAAACTCCGAACTCGCCCAAGATAAAAGTGCTTGAAGCAAAAAAGCTCTTCAAGCTTGATGCTTCAAGCAAGCCAGAAAAAAAATATGTCCCGACCTCCTCAATCCGGGTTACGTTTGAGGGTACGGTACTCCCGCAGGCCCTCATTCTAGAAGGCCTCAGGATACCCATTGACCGGCCGTACGTACCAAGGGTGGCCACTTGTTCAAAGTGCAGTCGGATTGGGCATGCCGATGCGTTTTGCACTCGCAAAACTTCCTGTGGAAAATGCAGAGGGGCACATGCCACCGAGGAGTGCAAAGCTCCCTCCCAAAAATGTTCGCATTGCCGGGACGAGTGGCACGAGGTAGCTTTGTGCCCCGTGTACCGAAAACTCCAAAAGGAGCAGACGAAAACAATATCCGAAAGGGCACGCGGATCGTACAGCGATGCTCTAAAGGGAGCAAACGCATCAAACCCTTTTGCTGTTTTGGGTACAGATGCAAATGGCAAGTCCAGCCCGACTGCACTCGAACAGGTGCCATTGAGACCGGTGAAGAGAGTACCTTATAAAAAGGTACAAAGGAAAGTCCTAAGGACAAAAACTAAATCCTTGGCACAACAGCGTCTCGCCAAAGCTAAAGCTTCCACCCCAGTCCAAAAACGAGATGCTGAACATCCCATTCCCGCTCCCCAAATTGCCAGGAAGGAGCCCAAGAAAAAGCGATCTCCCCGGACCGAAGCCCCTCTGGAAAGCTTGGCTTTTCCAATCGGGGGTTGTCCGAAAACCCCTACCCCGTCCCTTTCCGAGATCCTAGAGTCCCTCCTCATGACCCTCAACCTCCCGCAGCACCTGCACATGATCGCTACTTGGGCCCTTCCTTTCCTGAAGGGGATGATCAAACAGTGGCTGGCCCAATGGCCATGCTTGAGCATGATGGTCCGATTGGACGATTAATTCCTCCAAGGGCTACCATCTTACAGTGGAACTGTAGGAGTTTGCTTGGCAAGCTAGACTCCTTTAAAGCATTAGTGGGCGAGCACAACTGCGATGTGTTCGCCCTCTGTGAAACTTGGCTATCGGAAGAAATTAATCTTACCTTCCCTGGATATAATATAATCCGTGAAGATCGCATTACAAGGGGTGGGGGAGTACTAATTGGTGTTCGAAAGAGTCACGCTTTCAACAGAATACCTACCCCTAGGCAAGAAATTATCGAAAATGTCGCAGTCAAGGCAAAAATTGGCGATCTTCACGTGACAATTGCATCCATTTATATCCCCCCGATAGCCAACAATGAAAAAGAAAAAATTGAAAAGATCAAAGAGGATCTTGGAAATTTAGCAGCGGTCTTGCCTGGACCACTTTTGATCCTGGGAGATTTCAACTCCCATGGAATCGACTGGGGCTGCGATAAGGATGACATTCGCGCTCCAATTATCCGAGACATCTGCGACAGATTTGGGTTTTCAATCCTCAACTCAGGAGAGGCAACTAGGATGCACACACCGAAGAGTAGGGCGAGTGCACTGGACCTGTCTCTATGTCCATCAGCGATGGCCCTGGATTTTAGCTGGAAGGTGATCCAGGACCCTATCGGCAGTGATCACTTGCCGATAGAAATTTCCTACATCAAGGGAGGATGTCCAGGAGGTGGAATCCCCGTTAAATGTGACTTAACGAGGAACATCGACTGGACAAGATACGGTGAATTAGTAGCCGCTTCGCTTTCTCTTGACTTGGAAGATTTGTCTCCAGTTCAGGAGTACGAAAAACTTGTTTCAATTATAAACAAGTGCGCTCTTGAGGCCCAAACAAGGCGTTCCCACCAAGCAAGGACATTCAAAAAACCTCCCACTCCTTGGTGGGACAAGGATTGCCAAGCGGCTTTTAATAAGAAGCGGGAGGCGTTTAAAGCATTCCGGGACACGGGCTCAAGGTCTTTATATGAAAAATATAAAGGACTGGAGAGATCGTGTAAAAACCTGTTGAAGGCGAAGAAAAAGGGTTATTGGCGTAGATACGTCAATAACCTAGACCCTTCCGCATCACTTAATTCGCTTTGGAGGATGGCTAGAAGGATGCGAAACAGCAACAACATCAACGAGAGCGAAAGCTTTTCTGGCGAGTGGCTAAATGAATTTGCCCACAAGCTTTGCCCTGATTTCGTTCCTGCGCAGAACTTTCATCAAAATGCGCCTGGCAGTGACCCTATCATGGACTCACCGTTCACTATGGTTGAGCTATCGCTTGCTCTCCTTTCAAGCAAAAATTCTTCCCCAGGCCTGGATCAGATCAACAGCAAACTGCTGCAAAATCTTCCCGACATGGGCAAGAAACGTCTGTTAAGAATCTTCAACGATATGTTGGAGTTCAACAGCGTCCCGCAAGAATGGAGGGAAGTGAAAGTTGTCACTATTTTGAAGCCTGGCAAACCGCCATCAAGACACGATTCATATCGGCCGATATCATTACTTTCGTGTCTGAGAAAACTCCTTGAAAGGATGATTCTTTTACGGTTAGAAGAATGGTTGGAAACCAACAACCTTCTCTCAAGTACTCAGTTTGGTTTTCGTAAAGCCAGAGGTACTAATGACTGTTTAGCGCTTTTGGTGACTGAAATAGAGCTTGCCCGTGCACGCAAGCAGAACATGGGGTCTATCTTCCTTGACATACAGGGGGCATTTGACTCAGTTTCTCCATACAAACTGAGTCAAAAGTTAGAAAATGCGGGCCTGGGACCAAAGTTGAATAACTTATTATTCAACCTTTTGTCGGAAAAAGCTATGAATTTCAACAATGGTCACGTGCAGTTAAAACGGACCAGTTTCCATGGACTAGCACAAGGGTCCTGCTTGAGCCCACTGTTATATAACTTTTATGTTAGTGAGATAGACTCTTGTCTAGCGCCAAACTGCAGTCTTAGACAATTGGCAGACGACGGCGTTATATCTGTTGCAAGCAGAGACGCCGACGAAATACAACTGGCTTTACAAACCACTCTGGACAATCTTTCCGAGTGGTCTGAAAACCTTGGTATCAAGTTCTCTGCAACGAAAACTGAGATGGTAGTCTTTTCTCCTTTTAGCGATACGGGAAAAAACAGGGAGAAAAGGCTATATGACCCGAAAATTGATGTCTTTCTGTATGGTGAAAAGATATCAATTACCGACAATTTTCGATACCTTGGTGTATGGTTCAATTCTAGGCTAAACTGGAGTACTCACTTCACCCGTCTGGTGCAAAAATGCAGTAAAAGAATCAACTTTCTAAGGACAGTCACAGGATTCTGGTGGGGCGCACATCCATCAGACGTCCTGAGACTGTATAAGACAACGGTGCTATCCGTATTGGAATATGGAAGCATATGCTTCCATTGGGCATCCAATACGTTGATACTCAAGCTTGAAAGGCTACAGTACCGCTGTCTTAGACTCGCACTAGGGACCATGAAATCCACACACAACATGTCCCTAGAAGTGATGACCGGAGTGATGCCGCTCAAACTACGTTTTGAAATGCTGTCGCTTCGCCTTCTAGTCCGTTGTTCAGTATCAAATCCCTTGATAATAGAAAATTTTGAAGCGCTTCTAGAGACAGGTTCTAAGAGCAAAATCCTCAAGATCTACGAAGATTTTGTTGCCCTACATGTGCATGCTAGCGCTCCACAGGCATTAAATCGTGCTGCCCTTCCTGAGAACTACAGTTCCATTTTAATAACAGATTCCTCATTGCACGAGGAAATTAAGACCATACCTAATGATCTTCGCCCGAGGGTAGTTCCGGGTATTTTCATGGATAAGTATGGTCATTTAGACCAAATAAGCCAGTACTACACTGATGGATCATCCTCTGAGGAGGGCACTGGCTTCGGTGTTTTTAGCGAGTTCACCGAAGCTTTTTTCAAATTGAGGCAGCCATGTAGTGTTTACACCGCAGAGCTAGCCGCAATATTTTACGCACTATCGATGATAGCAGCGAGACCTTCGGATCAGTACTTCATCTTCACTGATAGCCTTAGTGCTATTGAAGCTCTGAGATCTCCGAAGGCTGTTAAGAGTCAGGATTTCCTCACCATAAAAATCATTGAACTGCTTGGCTCAATGTTCGATAAGGCGTATAGGATCTCGCTAATTTGGGTCCCTTCTCATTGTGGAATTCCCGGCAATGAAAAGGCAGACTCACTGGCCAAAACAGGCGTCCAAGAAGGCGCTTTTTACGACCGACCTATCTTGGCCCAGGAGTTCCTTCGTTTCCCACAGCAACTTTTCCTGTCTCGCTGGCAGAGCATGTGGGAGGCGGATGAACTCGGGCGTTTTCTTTTCTCGATCTCTCCGCAAGTGTCCCTGCGGCCTTGGTTCGATGGGCTCTCTGTGGACCGGGCGTTCATACGGATGATGTCTCGACTGATGTCGAATCATTTTGCGTTGAATGCTCATCTACAGCGTATAACTCTGGCTCAGACAAAAGTATGTGGCTGCGGTAACGGATTCCACGATGTGGATCACCTTCTGTGGTCCTGCGTGGAATTTGAAACCGCAAGACCCTCCTTGTTGAGCGCAGTCGAGAATGTCGGCAGACGACCGGGTACAGAAATCAGAGAAGTGTTGGCTACCAGGGACCTCCTCTACATGAGGATCATTTACCGATTCGCCAGAGACAACGGTCTTGTCCTATGATTCCACATCCCAAGTATCCTTCCAATCCTTGTTCGTATTCCCCAATTCCTTTTTTGTTAAATGTTGTGTTGTCTATGTTTTAAGTGTATTTTTTGTAGTGCCACGGGTGATCCGATGACTGGGCAATAGCACTCGAGGGTGATTCCAACACTGCCGTAAAAGGGAGGCAGGCGTTGTTCAAAGTGCAGTGTTCTCCACTCCAGTCCAGTTTTGGCACATTGAGTTTGACAATGTTGGCGTCGGGTTCGGGGTGTTCGGCGGGTTCAGTCTCGGGAGTAGTGAAGTCGCTTTCGCTGCTGCGGGATAGAGCTTGTCGATCATCCTTTGATTGGACGTCGACTAGATTGAGCTTGGAATGTCATTGCTGGAATGCACTGGAGAACACTGTACGAAGACAAATAAATGTTCGTGCTGTCTTAACGATGTTTATTTGTTCGTTACAGTCCAGACCATAACAAAATGATCAACAATAGATCAGCCACAACACCACAATAGCCGGAACTCGGATGCAACCAACTACCATCATTACAATAGCCACCGCATTAGAACCGGACCATCATCCGCGAATACATCATCATCATCATCATCATCATCATCATCAGCATCATCAACACCATCACCACAACCATCCACAACCGAGTATGCCCGGGATAAGGCAAATAATAGGGAGGAAATGCCTTATCAATATGATTGTAATTTTGTTTTTTTTTTTTTCAACACAAGCGGTGTTGACAATACGGCATTGGACCGTCATAATCAATTGTAAATAAATAAATAAATAAATACGTTCGATATAAAATTATGCTTTTAAGCTCTATTGAATTGATCTATGATTTGTGTGAGTGTGTTTAAACAATATAAGTTTTCGGTATTTTACATTCTTCCTTTAGCATGTAGATTACTAACCAAAGTGTGGCTTAGTCCTTAACAAAAGGAAATACATTTACCAAACTAACCTTACTAATAACCATTTATAGTGACAACGGTAATGTCAATCTAGAAATGTACTTCAAACTTCATTAACATAATTTTCTAACAATTCTTCCTGGCCATTTTTAATTTCCTTTCATCCTGTTTTCTTCCTCTGGAACGTCCCACCTGCGTAGACTCCCAGTGCCGCTACACCAAGGGACCGTGGACCGAGTGTGACGCTACCACCAACAAACGTTCCCGAACCCTTTCGCTGAAAAAGGGCGAATCGTCCTGCGTCCAGACCCGTACCATTGAGAAGAAGTGCAAAAAGGGTAAGTAAACATGGTACATAATACAGGCCGTATGTGTGTGTTTCCCGTAAAAAAGGGTCACGCGTAAAAATCACGACTTCTTTCCGCTACTTAACGTTACGTGAATGATGCCCTGCCCATTTAGTGTTTTAACAAAAATCCTCTGTGACATATCTGAGAATTGGGAATCATCGCCCAAAAAAATCTCCTTTCCCGAATTGAGTGCTGACAATGAACGATTTTATCGGAACGCAGCGTTTAAAGTTAAATGCGCTGGATAATGTTCCATTTTGTATTAATATCCTTCGCCGTTGTTGTTCGCTTCTGTAGCCTGCCGTTACGACAAGGGTGCCTGGTCCGACTGCGACATCAATGGACAGATGTCCCGCACGGATAGCCTGAAGCAGTCCAGCGATACCACCTGCCAGACGACGAGAGTGGTCAACAAAAATTGCAACCAGGGCAAGTCCAAAGACAAACAGAACAAACCACCGAAGGCTGAGAAGAAGGAGAAAGGTAAATATTCGTGCGTTGCCGCACACAGTTCCGTTCTTTCGTTTGCAGGTTTTTGAAGAGCCCTTCTGGCCCACTTGGTTGGCAACATTGAGGGCTCTAAAAGAGGAAGGTGAAAAATGGTTTCCACTACCATCGGAACAAAATGTTTCGTACGAAACGGAAACGCTCAAGAACAAACAAACCAAACAACAAACCCTGTTCTGTTTTGCTGCTTTATTTAAAAAAACAAACGCCACACGCCCATTACACTTCTTGGGTTTTAACTCTTTAATTGTATCACTTTTTGTTTTTCTTTCTATCTTTGTCCCCCCCCCCCCCCTCTTTCCGTCTCACTCTTCTCCTGGATCCCTTTGCTCCACCTCTTATCTCGCTGGCCTGCCATGACCAAACATCATACGCCATTTTGTGTCGTTTGAGCAGTGCGAAAGCTTAAACGATTCCTAAAGCTCCACAACAAGCAGAAGCAACCCAACGCATCCTAGTTCATGCTTTGGTCGGTCACGGGTTCGGTGAACCCAACCCACTGGGTCAACCTCGGGTGTCTTGGCTCAGCGGTTCGTTAGTTTTCGTTGGTGAGCATATAGCGGCAGTAGCATTAGTTTGAACACTACTATTGCCGCTAATGTGCGTGTGTTTGTGTGGTTTTGAGTATCGCACCTTTCTTTACCCATCTTGGCGCTACATTATCCACTCCGCAGCACTACAAGTAAAAGAAGTAGAGAAAGAACTACATTTTGTAGCACTGCAGACGAGCAGTAAAAATAGTTTGTTCCAGCGCTGTTCTGCACGTTTTGCACCAGCATAACATAAGTTTAATTAAAAACTTAAATTTTAAGTGATTTGAAAGAAGAAATGATTCGCTGTTAATATCTTCCGATGCGCAGTATAGTTCAACTTGAAAAACGTACAAATTTTTTTACATTACTTTTCTCTTAATTTGCTATGATGTTATTTTATGACAATTTTGTCGAAACAAAAATAATAATTTTTTCGATCAAATATAGTTATTTTGAAACCTTTGAATAGTATTGATTTTGCGGTCAAAACTAACGGAGAGATGCTCGTTCTCTGTGCACGCTTTTTTACCACCATAACAGCCTTTACGTTGGTTTATGTTGTGGGCTTTCGAAAACCAACTTAAAGGCAATATAAAATTAGATTGTTAGCTTATTTCACACATTTTACTAGCGACAAATGACACAGAGATCACAGGATAGCTCGTAGGATAAGAAAGATAGGAAAATTACGATGGAAAAGCGTGAGACATCACCATCTAAGCCGAGCAGCATCAAGGCTTCTAGCGCGATTTTTTTACATAAAGCTATAGTTATATTTTCTACAGAGAGTTGTAGCCTCTTTCATAGCATTATATAAAGCTAGGTGCTTAATTTACTCTGCTAAGCGCAATCGGAAGACCTTCGATTCATACTTAACTCACGCAGCATTGAACTTGCGCTGGAGCACTGTTTTCAATTAATATACCAACACGACGTGTGCACGACTTGCATTTACTAAAATATTTCTTTCCATTTCCACTCCGCTCCAGGTGTCCGTAAAAACCGTCAGTAAATGCAGAACCATGCATGCCATCATCAATTCTACTTCTCAGTTTCTGATCGGTGCAGCGATTAACAGCAGTAACGGGCTGGATACAATGCTGATCCCCGATTCGTCTGTGGTTTCGGATCACAACATCATCGCGCTGCCTCCTCTTGATTTAAATTAAGCAACGGGCGCATGGGACATAAGGAAAACCCTAGCAAACATCTTAATAACAAGCTTTTCCTGCTCCATTCGATTTGCGATGCAAACAGATGTTTTACGTGTGTTTATTTTATCCTTTTTTTTGGTGGGGAGGACGGGTGCAAACTACACCTCCCCCTTTCCCTTCCAATGGGGATCCATCTTTTCCACGCCACCGTACCGCGGTTGCCCTCCCTTTCCTCTTTATTCGTGTTGCGGTGCTGGGATCGGTAGCGTTATTTATTAAGCAGATTAGAGCAGCATTGTATCATTCATATAAAAAAACTGACATGAGAGAACGAATACACACCGACACGTACACAAAACGTTCGAACTCAACAAACCAGACAGCAGCATAAATACACACACACCCATATAGCATTAGTATGGCAAGAGTTTTAACAACTTACACGATTAGTCGACGTGGTGAACGGTATCAAGTAATTGCAATTTATACATTTACCGGTACGATTCTCAGTGCCAACAAGCAGTTTTTTTTTTTTTGCAGATAAACATTTTACTTGCTGTAACACACACACACACACTCGTGAACTTGATCGTGCGGTAAACGGAAACGGAACTGGTGCTTCAAGGTATACCCCCGGTAGATGACTTTATTTTAGAAAAAAAACTACTTGTTTCTTCCTTCAACCACTATCCACCAGGAACGATCACACACTAAGTGTAAGCAAATAAAAATAAAAGTATAATAAAAAGTTGAGCATAAATTGTCTCTCTTAAATAAGACAAATGCAAAGGTTGAAAGCATCCGATCGATCCATGAATTAATCGGATTTTAAGTCTGACCACTAAACGGGCAGATTCGTACAGGATGTTCGGTTTGTATGTGTACGTGTGTATGCTCTAGAAAATATTCGATACGAGCTGAAAAAAAAAACGGACAGGCATTCAACAGGAAAGATAAAGGAGAAAAAAATCAGATAAATTTAAATGATGTATTTTAGTACGGACAAAATCAAATACGAATGTAACATAGAAGAAAAAAAACCGATTGCGAGATAAAAAAAATACATACACACTTAAGAAAATACAAGCAAACATCAAAAAGAGAAGCAAGAACAAATAGTAAAAACAAGACAAACCGACACATAATACAAACGGACTAGAAATAAATGACACTTTCCCAGGCTCCTTCGTAGTTTCTTGTAGTGAAGCGTTTTATCGAACATGATGGAATATCCTTGCGTGCGTGTAGTTTCAATTCTGCAAGTAAGGGTGCTCCACTGTACCGTTTCTGTTTCCATTTTTTTCTGCAAAATATCTTTGATACTGTGCTGACTTAATTACCGGTCGTCCAGTTCGACTAAATAAAACAATAAACGAAAGCATCTACCCATATAAAACATGCTGTATGTCGGTTATGTTCTAGAAAAGAAATAAAGGGTTTGTTTTTCCTCTAACTGAGAAAGTTGTGCAAACTAACATAGAAAAGAAAAACCCAAAACTAAACCCACTTTTACACACAGTTATAGATAAGCAAAACAGGAACAAAAATTAAGCGAATTATTACCGACATTTCTGTAGAACGTATCACGGAGCTACTAGTTGTGAAGTGCGGGTTTCATTTTTTCCTTCGTTGTTCTGCTGTTTGTTGGAGAAGCAAAATAAATGCGATTTGCATAGATGTTACACACGTTCAAACACACTAACAGCCACAAACACACACACACACATCCACAGACACGCATATTACTCTGGCAAAAGGAAAATAATAAAAGGAAAATCCCGACGCGCCCTTCAATAAAAAGGAACCATCGAGCAAGAAGAAGGTGAGAAATAAAATTGCAGGAAAACACGCTACAAAATGCGCCATTTTCCATCGCCGTAAGTTCGCCGTAAGCTGCTGTGCTGTGTCTTGTGTACTATCTTGTATGTTTGATGTTCTCATCTCTCGAAAGTAAACCGATTATTCGATATAACGTTAAGAAAATAATGAAAGTATGCGTGAACTGGTCGTGAAAAAACAGTACAGAAGACAGAAGTTTGAAAAACGATATGGAAACAAAATATGAAAAATAAGAAACAGAAAACAAAGCTCGTTGAAACGTTCATGCGTTTTGCTGGCCCTATAAAACGAGAAAAAAAAAAGTTGGAATCAAGCCAGACGGACAGTTGTAAGTGTTTTAAAACAGTTGTAGAAAAACGGAAGAACAAAATGGCTCCTCAATTAAAACCAGATGATAAAGAAGGATGGTAACAGTTGGAAATAGAGAAATGAAATACAAGTAAAAAAACAACCGAAACAAGCAGCAAAAATATTAAACTGAAGATGCAAACACTGGAAAACCCAAAACCCCGCAAAAACGCAACAGAATGTAAAGGCCAATATAAATTAGATAAAAATATATATACACATACACACGCACACTCACACGTATACACAGGCGAAGGAAGTAACAAAAGTGGAAGAGTAAGGAAGAACTTCAAACTGAAGACGGCAAGCGGGCGATGATGATAGTACACACTTAACTCGGAAGACAGAAAGAGAGACATGAGAAAAAGAGAAACTTATACAGATATTCTTAGTATTTAACAATTAAACAGTAAAACCAAAACGAAAAATAAGCCGAAGAAAAACAGGAAGAAAAAAGAGAAAGAAAACACAAAACAGTTCAAAGTAAGTGAAAGGAATATCCTCTTTTTTCTAGCTATAACTTACTACTGATTGTTTCAGTTTCTTTGTGTAGTGTTTCTCCATTCTTTTTACTATGTGTGTGTGTGTGCTTCCGTTTTTCTTTTCAATTTTACATTTTCTAAACTTTCGAATTTGTACAATGTGTTTGAAATTGGGAAAAAAAAGTTTAGTGATTTAATGTTTCCATAAATTAGTAAGTGATTAGTGTGTTTGTTTATCGATCCTTTCGATTGACTGTGTATTACTATTATTGAACCATTCGGTATAAAGTATGTAGAAGCAAACCCAGAAGCAAAATTACAATAACTGTAGCATAAACAATAGAATCATATTGCAGACATACCCACAAAACACAAACACACACGCATACAGATCGAGCAAGTCGGCCATGCAGCAACAGCAGCAGCAGCAGAAACATGAAAATTCAAATATCAAATTTCTTAATAAAACATATTCTTTTGTGATATGTTGTACAATTTTGTGTATATGGTTTTATTTAAATTCTGCACTATCCGAACCATCTGAGGGGCATCATTTCTCGCCCAATTCAATTTCGCTTTCCAGGCTCGGTTGTTCTGTGTCATTCTCATGGCATGATCAACTTACCGGAGGCTGACTAATTGAATTCAATGACCTTCTAGGTATACGGACATTTCAATGATTCATGATCATCATCTCTCCATCAAAATATGGATCTCTTACACCTTTTCTCTGCCCCTGTGGACTATATAAAAGGACTTAACGGACTGAACCGTCCACATGTCTGATATGAAAAGAGACGAAAGCCTCCCTTAGGAAATGACGTCTCTCTAAGCTATACAAACAACCTAACAAACAGCCTGATGTGATCATCATACAGCTCATAGAGCTCGTCATAGTAGCTAATCTGAAGCTAATGATCTTCGAAGTTTTCTTCCCTGGAGTATTCGAGTGTCACTCTCTAGGGCCCATAGTAATGTTAGTGATAGTGATTACTTAGAGCTCTGAAGGTTCGTTGTTAAGACAAGAGTGGTAAATCAGGGCAGTATTTCAGAAAAGCTCATTGTGACGTAAATGTAGTCTTTCCTTCGTGAAAACGGAAGCTAGCCAAAAAAGGATGGAGCCTACGGTTGCCGGAATGATGAAGTGTTTTTTTACATTTTATTATATAGCCATGAATTTTTGTTCTTCTAAAAAAAAATCCGTTGCATTCTATACGATTTGCATACGGCACTACATTGTTGATTTGAATTTTCGTTTTCTGCATGTACTTTTGCACATATCCTTCAAAAACACCCGGTTTCCTGCGCATTGCAACTTTAGTACCAAGAACGTCTTTACGGTGGATTCGTCCAGGGTGACAAACCTATTGCTGCCGATAGTTCTAAACAGTTTGAACACATTTTCCCGTGAGGAAAAACATATTTTTGACGTTTCCTTGCTTCTACCGGTCCAGCTGCATGCAGCAAAAAATTTACGATCAAACAGCAAGTCGATCGCATCGTGCATCCGACTGTACGGATCGTTCGAATTTAATTTCATCGTAAGCCACGTTTTAACGGTAGTGTAAAATTCCACATCCGTGGCAAGCTTCACGTCGAACGCATCGAACTCCTCTTCGTTGCTGATTTTGATGAAATTTAGACCAAGTGGGTTGGGATCAACGGACTCTTCCGGAGATACTAACACCGTATCCTTCACCTGATCCAACGTTGCTAACGAAACGCCTATCTTTTTCTCTACCCGTCCCAACCGGTCCGATATGTTCGCTACCTGTTTGTGCAGACTGTCCGCTTTTTTGTCGATGGTAGTGATTTGTTTCGATAGCTTGCGGAACATATTCAGCACGGCTGCAATCGTTAGCTCACTCGGATCGCTATCGTTCCGCAATCCAAACACTGTTGACATTACGGTCGTTTCGGCAGGCTCTTCCAGGTGGCCCGTCTGCGCTGTGGAACCACCGGCTGCCGAATCTTCGCTGTCGGAACAGGTCATCTTTAGGCTGGTAAGTAATGCTGTGTCGGTCATTGTAACACTGTCCAGTTCATCGTCGGAATCGGCTGAAAACACAACAAAACAATCAGTTACTTGCTTTACACAAAATTCCGGTGCCATCGCACGTCAAACGCCGTAGCTTACATTCAATTTTAATTGCCGTTTTAGCCTGTTCAACATCGTATTCACGGTCGAGATTGTTCCCTAGCTTTTTACTAAGCCTGTAAATGTAGCCTGATTTTCTATCCCGCTGGGACGGTAACATTTTTCAACGCTGATTTTCCACTAGAGAAGCCAAATTGTTTACAAAACGCCTAACAGTATACTGGTCCCGTTCTGCTGGTCAGCTGTCACTGACAAAACGTTTGTGTATTTATCATCAAACTCGGACTGTCAAATGCGCCAGCGCGTTGTTGTATTTCTGTTTTGCCGAAAGTTGTGGGAACGATTTTAGCTACTGAATCGTGGTTTTCGCCTCTAAATTTCTGTTCTTTTCGTGTAATAACGTTCATCACACCTGTGTCAATGGATGAAGAGATTGAGGAACTGGGTGGCTCGGTACTGGGAACGAAACACTATTGGGAAAAAAGCTACGAACTAGAGTTGAAAAACTTCCACGATCACGGTGATTGCGGTGATATTTGGTTCGATGAGGATTGCCAGCTTCGTATCGCTACCTGGATCGGCAATCGGGAAAATAACATCAAATTGGACGACTCAATCATTGATTTGGGTAGTAGCTTGAAAATGTCACGAATTATTCGAGTTACGCGTAAATCATTCATTCTACTGCTTTCCTTTCAGGTTGCGGAAATGGTATGATGCTGATCGAACTTGCGCAGAATGGGTTCGAGAATCTGACCGGCATCGATTACTCGCCGAAAGCTATCGAGCTGGCCAAGGCGATTTGTAAAGAGCATAAGTACCCCAACATCAACTACAAAGTGGTAGACCTGATGTCGGAATCGGAAGTCACGGCTTTGGGCAAGTTTAAGGTAGTGCATGATAAAGGTACATACGACGCGATCAGTATACATCCGACGGATTCCAAAACGATGCGCAAAAGCTACATCGCAAACGTGCATCGGCTGCTGGAGGATAACGGGCTGTTCGTGCTTACTTCCTGCAACTGGACCAAGTGTGAGCTGGTTAAAAGCTTTGGCGGTTTGTTCGAACTACAAACGGTCATACCGTCGCCAAAGTTTAAGTTTGGCAACAAAGAGGGTAGCGTAGTGACGTCGGTTGTGTTTGTAAAAAACGATAATTTTGATTCGTAATACAACGCACTTGAACGCACTCTTCAAGAAACAAAAGCAGCGAAATAAAATCATTTGCACTAAAAGAATCACCAACGGAATTCGGAATAATTGACCAGCAATGGTGCCGATAGGGTATCCTTACCGTGCCACGTCTGTCTGTACTGGTTTCATTCAGCGAGCATGGGAAAGGCACCGGAAACTCTTTGCCATCGGTTTGCATAAATTATACTTGGAAGTTTCGCAAAACAGTATTTACAAGATCTCTAGGTCGCGGGTATGATAAACTTCAAAGTGCTGAAATCGATGTTGAACGGTAAAAAAGTGGGCTATCTGAAATTTTGATTTTGAAATCGCTCGTGGCCCGCGACCATCTGGATGAATGAAATGCTTATAATTTTTGTACTTGCTTTATGTTATTAAAAAACTATTCCTCTTGCACTTTCTACTCTGTACTTCTTTGTTTTTTCTCGTGATCTTTTCATCAGGTGGAAACACTATAAATGAGTCCATCCTTATTTCGGTCGGTCCTTATTTTCATATTTTCATTTTTATACCGACTCATATATTTTCCATCCGGTATGAGTCGGTCCTTATTTTCACATTTTGTTCATTCCCTCCGTATCGAATCTGTCCGAAAAAAGTCGTACACAAATTTCATCGCCTACTGAAATTCTCCGAATTCTAAGCATAACTGAACGCACGCAGTTTATTTTGTTGCATGGGTAATGGAATCGCCAACGTGCAACGTTGGGCTGTCACTATTAATTGTTGCTTGGGTCTAGACGGGGCAGATATTTTCTCCCATGCTGTAGTGGCGTTTGGTCACAGGAAAGTTTCCAAGTTTTCCGGTCGTTTTCTGAATCGTGGTGCCGTCCGGTGCAAATGTGGTGACCTGGTTACCCTCGCTGCACCCTGATACCCGGTGGTTTCGTTTGCCGCTGTGCTAAGCTGTCGCGTAGACAGTAATCGTTGTAGACCTCCCGGTGTCATCGTAGTCCGTCGCCGTCGTCGTGGTTCTTGGTGTGTGATCAGTAATTCCGAAAGGCTGCTTCTCACGTACGCACTCTGGTACCAGTCTGATCGTAAAGGTATTTTGGGCCAATTTCATCCCTAGCTCCCTCTCCTTCCCTCCCCCTTTTAATCCATCTGGCCCTTCGGGATCACCCTCCCCCTAAAGGCAGGGTGAAAATGTGTAGTGTGATTGTGTGTGCCGTTCCAGCTTTAATCGGTGGAACACGTTTCACCTTTCCGCGACACAGTGCAGTTGTGAATCTAATTTTCACGTGAAGTTTTCTTCTGTTTCTATGTAGTTCCGGTGTAGAGAAGGCCCCAAGTAGTGACAAAGAAAGTTTTCGCTGAGCAAACACCGTACAATAGTTCAGCAGGAACAGCAAAATGAGTGCCGCTAATGTCCCCGCCGCCGCCGCCAATCCTGCACCACCGCCCGTGCTGAAGAAAGGCATCGTGAAGCAGGTATCGTACCACTTTCAACCACCGCCGTACGGTTCCACGTTGGCCGTGTATTTCGTGTAACTACAGGTGGGAAGGGAGGGAGGGAGGGAGGGAGGGGGTATGGATGATGAAGCACAGTGCAGTGACAGGAAAGGGGAGGACGTCTCGCAAGAAGAAATGCAAGGAAAATTCCATCGCCCTTCGCGGTGGTGTGTCTTTGTTGGACAATCTTAATTCATCGCAGCGGCCTACGGTGGACTGATGATACGACGCTTGACACCGCTGCGATGTGGCATGCCAAGTTGGCATTATTTTATGTAGCGCTCCGCCTTCTTCTTTACCACCATCGTCACCCCGCTCCGGTTTGTGGGGTGGTGGTCACCTGTGGTGCCACGGTGGAATAATATGCTACAGTGCATTAGTTCGAACTTTAAGGGCCGATTTTGGATTTTCTTGCCGAGTGAAAGGTGTTTGTTGTTTTTTTTTGTTTGTTTTTTTTTGCGAGAAGATTACACATAAAAGCGAAATGATACACGTAGAGTGGTGAAAGTATTTTCTGTTACATTTTTTTTTCTTCATTTTTCTCCCAATGCCTGCCTGCGATGTTGGGAAGCCTGCTGCGGCTGCTGTGTTCCATATGTTTTGCAAACAAGCTGACACTTGTCGGTATATTTGTGTATTTATCCGGTGCGAGAAAGAGGAAGCTATTTTAATTTCCACAGCATTAAGCGGAAATACTTTTAATTCAACAAACTCATTAATAATTAACAATATGGGTATGAAGCATTTTTGGGGGCATAATTGCCTTAGGATATACCTGTGCGTGCGTGTATATTTATATTGTGGGATTTAAAACTTTCAACGTGGCCGCTCGTTGTCTGCTGCGTGTTAAGTATGTGTGTATTGGTGCTGTCAGTTGGATTTACACAGGCGCAGGAATGTCAAAGCTTACGTCTCTTTCTTTTCTGGCTTCAGGCCGTGTCGGAAGTGCGTGCGAGACGTGCCTATGCACGAGGTTATCGAGTGTAACAATTTCCCTTACCCCATTCGTTTGTTCCATCTAGATTCTCTCCGGTGATTCGTTGATCCTGCGCGATAAACCCGTAAATGGACCGCCGCGAGAGAAGCAGCTTAACTTTGCTGGCGTTGTCGCACCGAAGCTTGCCCGCCGACCAACCACCGGATCGAAGTAAGTAGCGCCATTTTTATCGCAACGGGACGACGGACCCTTTACCGTCGAGAAGTGAGGTTAGTTGCTTATGTCCCTTTGTTTCCCTCCGCAATTCCGATCCTTCCGCAGTGACGGTTCGAAGGATCAACCGTACGCGTGGGAATCGCGCGAGTATCTGCGCCAGCGGCTGATCGGCCAGGAGGTGTGGTTCTACTCGGAGCGGCCCCCGAACGCGAACCGCGAGTACGGGTACGTGAAGCTTGGCAAGGATCCCAACTCGGAGAACATCGTCGAGTCGATCGTGTCCGAAGGTTTGGTAACGGTGCGACGGGATAACGTCCGCCAAACGCCCGAACATGCCCGCCTCATCGAGCTGGAGGACGCAGCGCGCCGAGCCCGCAAAGGGCTGTGGAGTGATGCGGCCGAGGGCGAACACGTGCGCAACATTGTGTGGAACATCGACAACCCGAAGCAGTTTGTCGATCAGCACGGTGGCCAGCTAATCAAGGCGATCATCGAGCATGTGCGCGATGGGTCAACGGTGCGTGCCTTCCTAATGCCGAACCCGCGCGTCTTCCAGCACATTACGCTCATGATGTCCGGCATCCGCTGTCCCGGGTTTAAGCTGGACGCGGAAGGTAAGCCGGACAATACGACCGAGGTACCGTACGCGGAGGAGGCACGCTTCCACGTGGAAAGCCGACTGTTGCAGCGTGACGTGAAGATTCGGCTCGAATCGAACAGCAACACGAACTTCCTCGGTACGATCCTCTGTCCGGAGGGTAACATTGCCGAATCCCTATTGCGGAACGGGTTTGCTAAGTGTGTCGAGTGGAGCATACCGTACGTGAAGGAGGGCATCGATCGGTTGCGTGCCGCGGAACGGGAAGCCAAGATGGGACGGTTGCGGCTGTGGAAGGACTACAAGCCGCCGGCAGCGTTGGCCAACACGAAGGACAAGGAGCTGGTCGGTACGGTGATGGAGGTGTACAATGGGGACGCGATCTCGGTGAAGGTGGGCACCGTCACGAAGAAGGTGTTCTTCTCGTCGATTCGTCCACCGCGCCCGAAGGAGGATGATGGTCCGCGGGCGAAAAACTCGCGCCCCCTGTACGACATTCCCTACATGTTTGAGGCTCGCGAATTTCTGCGCAAGAAGCTGATCGGCAAGCGGGTAACGTGTACGCTCGACTATGTTGCACCGGCCCGGGATAACTATCCGGAGAAGTACTGTTATACCGTGCGGCTGGATGACCAGTAAGTAGTGGCTATTTAAATTAAGATTACTAGAAGTACCCCACCATACATAGGTTGAAAATTTGCTTTATATAACCGTGGCAAAATTTTCGATTAAATGGTGGTAGATGATCGTACGCAATCATATAGAGGTATGTTTTTTCGCTGCAACATGCTTCTAAGCAATTTGCGATACAATTGAAAACTGTAGAAAAATATGTAATCGCACTCCGAAAGATTTTGGGCCCAGGTCACCAAATTTCTCCCTGTCCAATTCACTTTCAGGTCTTCTTCTTGGTTTAATGATCTTCTAGGTCACGTCGCCCATCTGATGGCTTGTTAGACTTGCTGTTTCCACAAAGTTGGATTTCTCGTTTTTTCCGCTCCCCATTTTACTCTCCTCCCTGTAGATTAAAATTAGTTATTTAGTTTGGATTGTAAAAGTTAGGATGGTCAATCCTAGGGTTGGAAAACAAAATAAAGTATATTGAATTTAATTGAAAAAATCTCATCCCCATTTTACAGGAACGTGGCGGAAGCAATGCTCGAGAAGGGTCTCGCCACTGTCATCAACTACCGCCAGGACGATGAGCAGCGTTCCCCCGAATACGACAAACTGCGGGCCGCCCAGGAGCAAGCGATCAAGGGCCAGAAGGGTATGCACGCGAAGAAGCAAACCCCGTCGCACCGCATCAACGATCTGACCACGGATCATTCCCGCATCAAGCATCACTATCTGCCCTCCTGGCAGCGGGCCCTCCGCACCGAAGCGCTCGTCGAGTTTGTCGCGAGCGGTTCGCGCCTTCGCATCTACTGTCCGAAGGAAAGCTGTCTCGTTACATTCCTGCTCGCCGGTATTAGCTGTCGCCGTTCGTCGCGTCCGGCGATCGGTGGTGCCCCGGCCCAGGAAGCGGAACCGTACGGTGACGAAGCGTTGCAGTTTACCCGTGAACGGGTTCTGCAGCGTGACGTGAGCGTAAAGATCGAAACGACCGACAAGCAAGCAACTAGCGTGATCGGTTGGCTGTTCACGGAACAGAACGTCAATCTGTCGGTGGCACTCGTTGAGGAAGGGTTGGCTGAGGTACACTTTACTGCCGAAAAGTCCGACTACTACCGCGTGCTGCGGGATGCGGAAGCACGTGCGAAGGCACAGCGTAAGAACATCTGGAAGGATTACGTGGAGAAGGTGGCGACGGAGGAGGAGAAGGATGAGATTGAGGATACGCCGGATGTGAATACGCCCGCAGAACGGAAGGTAAAGTACGAGAGTGTGGTCGTAACGGAGGTAACGCCCGAGCTGCAGTTCTACGCTCAGCACACTGACCACGGCGCCAAGCTGGAGGAGCTGATGACGAAGCTGCGCCAGGACTTTAAGGCGATGCCACCGGTAACGGGGTCGTACGCACCGAGACGTGGGGATATGTGTGCGGCCAAGTTCTCCGAGGACGACGAGTGGTACCGTGCGAAGGTGGAGAAGGTCGAGAAGGGGGGTAACGTGTCGATTCTTTACATCGATTACGGTAATCGTGAGGTAAGTGTTGGACCTTGTGTTATCCTCAATACTAATCCGCAAGCTCCTTAGATCCATTTCTACCGCTACGCGAAAGAAATGCTTGAGTCATAAGCTTGCCAGAGCATTCCCGCTAGGGAGCGGAACCCTGGATTTGGTGATCTTTTGTCGCACGCTAAATCTCCTCCTTAGTGGTTGCCAAAGTCTGCGGCACGTAGTACGGATCGTACCCTGAAGCGTTGGGGCAGGACCGCGACGGTAGCATTCTGTTACCTGTTCGCCATTACTGTGCCTTCGTTTCACCCACGGTTCGGACATGGTATCGCAATGGTGGAGGGAACCTGCAGCTTAGGATGCGAGAGTGCAGTACAATCGTATCGCATGATCACAGCATTGAAAAGTGGCGTTCTGCTCGCACAAGATCAAAATTGTATCGAAATTAAATTGATCTGCTTGGTCGATTGGTAGTTTGATGTTGCCTTATTTTAATTGTATTTGTTCCATCCTTCCCTTCTTCGCCACAAAAGACTGTCCCTTCGACCCGCCTTGCAATGCTCCCGCCTACCTTCATTTCGGAGAAACCGTTCGCGCATCTGTACGTGCCGGCCCTGCTGTTGCTACCAACCGATCCGGACGATCGTACCGAAGCCGTGAAAGCGTTCTCGCAGGATGTGCTGAACCGAACGCTCAACATGAACGTCGAGTATCGGTAAGTTGAGCGTCAGTTGTATGCACACTTACTTAAAACCCTACGGCAATGGTATGCCAAAGATGTGGCGTATTAACAGTACGCTGTGCTGTCCTAGCCAGATCTTCTAGACCATTGCCGATAGCAACGACAGGATCTAGCATCGCTTGTATCCGTACCGACTTTCGAAAGCGCGCGCAGCGAATCATGCGTACTGCGTGCAGCCTTAAATAGGTTTTACATTTAACCGGGTAATCCGCAATTGAATCCGGAGTGGTAACCTTCATTCAAACTAGTTCCCCCAATAGCTCCGGTGACCATGAGCTTAAATTAGCAAGTTTTTATCGATTTTAACTGATCAGAAAAATAACCATCGGAAGTTTTTGTTGTTCACTTCAACCATTAGCATCTCCGGAACCGAGTACGTAACACTGGTTGATCCCAGCACGAAGGCCGACATTGCCGAGGATCTAATTGCTGACGGTTACTTGATCGCGGACAAGAACAAGAAGGATCGCAGATTGACCAAGCTGGTAAGTGAGAAATAGATAGGAGCCACTGTGTTTTTTTTTTGTGAATTTCTTAAACTCCCGGTCGCATATTCGCTACAGATTGCGGACTACAAGGATGCAGAGCAGAAGGCCCGCAAGCAGCACAAGGGCATCTGGCAGTACGGTGACAGCACCGAAGACCAGGCCGGAGAGTTTGGTCTCAGCCGTTAATGGGCCGGCCACTGCTCTCCCATGCAGTTCATCCTAAGACAGTTTCGTCCATTCGCGTTCGTTTCGTGTGACGCTTTTGTCCCGTACACGTCGTACACATGTTCATCCAATTGTATCCGCTGGTTCGCTTTCTATCTGTAGCTGTAATCGACATCTTTGTGAGTGTGTTGCAGAACGTCGGAAGAAGCGATCACCGGTATACAAGGACTGGTAAAACACATTTTCCACCTAAAAACGTACGATTCTAAATAGGCTGAAGATCACGAGACGATCATCGATTCGTTGAGTAGCACGTTGTGAGGTAGTTGTGAAAACGAGCAATCGTGACGGTTGAACCGCTCCGATCTCAGAACTAAACACATACACACACACCTGCACTCGCGGAATTGACATGAAGCGGACGTAACAATAGGTTGAACGCATGCAAATGAAACATTACACACCTGCCTATCGATATATAACAGTAAAACAAAAGTACACTATATAATGTGAGACAAAAAAAAAACGAAGTATAAAAGTGAAAAAAGGGAGCGAACATATGAAGCAACTATATTTGCTGCTTGCTCTGGCGCAAAAAGGGACGTGGACATATAGATAAACACAAACATAACACTCCCCCACACTGCTCTTATATCTTCCACCGTGTGTGCAACGCGAACACGAATCTATCATCAACAACGGACCTCTTAAGCTCTAGTGTTCGAGTACTTGCAACAAAAAACCAGGAATACTGCGCTACTAATACTCCACCGCTGGGATGCGTTCGCTTTGGGGGGGTGGGGGTCAAGAGGCTGCTCTTGATTTTACTCGCGACACGGCAACCGGTACGTAATACAGCCGATACGTGTTGTAGGAAGCTGCACACACACACTCACTCACTCATGCGGTGTAAGAATTCAGTAAAAATCAGTAAGGGCAGAAAAAACAACTAACATACAAACATATGAGACTGGAGAGCGCGCGCACGACCACGCGCCAGAGCAATGGTAGGCCCTTTTTTTGGTCGTCGAAAACTTTCACATTTAGCCATTAGTTTTTGTGTTTTTTCTTCTCTTTTTGTTCTTGTCACAAATATATGTTTATTTTTTACGATTAACGCGCGCCGGTATATGCGTTGTATGCATCTTCCATCTGCCTGACTTTGTCGTCAAGAATCGTTTCTGTTTGTTGCCTCACGCTACCTTTTCTATTTTTATTTTTGTCTTGGTTCCAATAAATGGTGAAAATAAAGAAAAAACAACTATGCTGACATTATAAAACTGTAAAGCAAGCACGGAGTATATGTGAGGGTTTTTTGTAAGGTTAAGTTACATCCGAAGTAGCACAAGAATCCTTGGGATCCTTAGTGCCCTGTGCGAATAATTCTGCCAAGTGTCTTGCACTATCTAGCAGTTTTAGGTCTGTTGAAAAAGTCCTTTAGATCAGTGTTGGCCTGTTGAAGAAGCTCTTTAAATTTTGGAAGCCTACCACGGCTCAGAGACCTTGCTAGCAAACAAGGAAAAAACGCTCTAAAGAACCTTCCGACAGCCTAAAATAAGGTTGGTAACTAATTTGATATGGGAGCTGCCAATAACCCTTTTTTAAGCAGCGGTTTAGAAAGTTTTTATTAGTAGGGGTGGCTAACAGGTACTATTAGTCCCAGTCTAGATATTTAGGTTTATCTTCTCTAACGCCTAAAAGTATGCAAACACTGTTGTATTTAGTTGAACAAACGATTTCGATCCAGTCGAATTAATCGACTGTATCGTAATTGCATAAACTTAGGCGCAATTGGCATTTGAAATTATTTCAATTACTGAATCTATAGCGTATTTGTCGCTTTAAAAGATATCTCCAAAATACTACTCGCATTATTCTCGCGTATGCAGGAGTTCATCCCTAGCCTGCAGTCGTCAAAGCAGCATCTAATATTTGGAAGAGTCAAAGATGACTAATAGAAACACAGTTTGATACACTACCGAGAGTCCTGTCTTTGTTCAAAACTATTTTGAAACTAGACGATCTCGAATGGCAATTGTAGATCGGATGCTAAGGGATGGTCCTGAATTCGGACGAAATTCGGACACATGTGCCAATGCAGTCTGATAGCCTCAAATGGAAATCGGAAATTATTGAACGAACTGTTGATGATGGCATTCGCAAAGAGGTACGATGCGAAGCGCTAACTGATAACGGATTGGATTTACAATTACTACTGGCTGATAATTTCGTAACTGATCGAAATATCTCTACGCCAGTGGAGAGGCTCAAACACGTGGTACAATTAAAATTGAATTATCCCTTAAAATAGGCAGATTAAGCAGCCAATCCTTCTTCGCACCCCGCGATTTCTCGATTGTATGGAATCAAAACAAAAGTAAGCTTAAATGGCTGTGATAAGGATGGTGTTCTCACACGATTAGACTTATCAGTGGCAATAAGCGTGGGACTGTTAAACGGTTGCCGAATTGTGGTGCACACAAGCATTGCGCATCGTTATCGTACCGTCCTAAATCGATATTGAGGATTAATTTTGGCTAGTTATGTGCAGGCAAAGTAAATGCACACGTTATTTAAAACGAAGTTTTTGGCAGCCATCTTATCGCAAGATGCTTAAGATTTTATATGCATTATGTGTGTGAAGAATTGCAAATTGGTGGCTTTTATTTAGCAGTGGTGGGAATTACTGAGTTGTTTTTTTCGAGATATTTGCAGCTTATCATATGGTCGCCATGGTAAGCCCAAAGTTTTGTCGTTTCTTTATTATCGGACGACTTTTGCAACATTTCCAGCACGCCGGTTAGTATAAAAACAAACGACGCGTGTCTTGATTTTCATTATTGTGCGTCAAGATGAAAACCGCCGTGCTTCTTGTTGGACTTCTGGCCATTGCCAGCGCCGAATGGATCGATATCGATTGGTCCCAGGTGCGCCCGATCGAGGAGTTCGATCACTACTGGGCCCGTCTGCCGGAGGAGATGCAGATCTACCGTAAGATGCTGCCCTCCCACCGTATCGTGAACGGTCAGGAAGCAACGCCCGGCCAGTTCCCGTACCAGATCGCTCTGCTGAGTGAATTCGCGACCGGAACCGGTCTGTGCGGAGGTACCGTCTTGACCAATAACTTCATCCTGACCGCTGCTCACTGTGTCGTGTCCGGTGCAACGACACTGGCCCGCGGTGGTACGGCCATCTTGGGTGCCCACAACCGTAACGTGGTGGAGGCTACCCAGCAGCGCATCCGTTTCTCGACCGGAGGTATTATCCGTCATCCGCAGTACAGCCCGACCAACATCCGTAACGATATTGCTGTGGTGCGTCTGGATGGTACGATCACCTTCAATGCTCGCGTTCAGCCAGCCCGTCTGCCAGCACGTTCCGACTCTCGTCAGTTCGGTGGATTCACCGGAACCGTGTCCGGATTCGGCCGTACGTCGGACGGTAGCCAGGCTACCTCGGCTGTGGTCAGGTTTGCCAGGAACCCGGTCATGACCAACGCTGACTGTATTGCTCGCTGGAACACTGCCCTGATTCAGCCCCAGAACGTGTGCCTGAGTGGAGAGGGTGGTCGCTCATCGTGCAACGGTGACTCTGGTGGCCCACTCACCGTCCAGGACGGTGGCAGCCTTCAAATCGGTGTCGTGTCGTTCGGATCTGCTGCGGGATGCTCGATCGGTATGCCGTCGGTGTACGCTCGTGTGTCGTTCTTCCTGGGATGGATCGAGGCCAACTCGGACTTCACTGCACGCCCTTAATTTCGTAGAAAGTATTATGTGTTACAATAAACCGGATCCAATGAAATTCATTATTTTCTTGAAGCTAATTATGTACAGAGTGTTAAAATGAGCCTCGATAAAAACTAAATGGGTCAGTAGCCGATTCTCTGGATAGTAGTCTATCTTCTGGAGAAAGACGATCAGATCATAAAAGTTCATGGTTTGGTCGACTGATCGTACAGTGATCGTTTGGAAAAAGCGAACTATATAGCCAAACGGTTTCAACGATCCTAGACAAGCAGCTCCGATAACCTAAGGCTGCAGTAGAGCCTGTCCGTGTCGGAACCAGGCGTTACCAGGCATTCTGGTGATAACCTAAATCATTCGTACTTCCTGAACCTGAAAATAACAGTCCAAGGTCTCTCTGAACAAAACTGTCATTTGAAATTATCGCCTTGTACAAGACTCCCTATGCTCTAAGTCATCGAGGCCATACCATACCATACCATACCATACCAAAGACCATAAACTGAGCCTCCAACACACTAATTCTGCAACCCATACATGCTGCACGCTTGTCTTCAACAAATTAATCCAGACCAATAATATAGGTTCTGCATTTTGGGCGAAAAAGACATTTAAATTCATCATGAAAACAAACGATCCGGTAAAAAATGCGACAGTGATAAGAGAACTACTTAAATTCCCGTCCTGTGTGCGTAGCCACTTCTCGCCACTGGCACTGTGGGAATAATTCCAATCTACACGCCATAAATCCGCCGATATCTGGAAGTTTCCACAGACTGATATTTGATCGCAGGCACTCGCTGAGCTTAGACTCAATTGTGTAAAAGATTGTGCTATGTTTTGCACCATTATGTACTACACTATGTGCTTGTTGTCGGAAAATATACTTATCTTTGTGTTGAAATTCAGACACCAGTTCAGGGCAGGTCAGGTAATCCATGGCTTTGTCCAGTAATTCACGGCAATAAAAAGGATTTGATCGGTGCATATGTCAAATCTCACACAGCTTTCCTTCTCTGCACCAAGATAAGACCATATCTTATCGAGCGTGTGGGAAGAAACCATAATTCGATGACTTACTTGCCGTATGCAGGAAGTATAGTATTTGATTGGATAAGTAATCACAAATTTGGCAGTATAAAAGCTCGATCCATGCACCATGGGTTCACTTAACTGTGTCGTGTGTCAAGATGAAAACCGCCGTGCTTCTAGTTGGTCTTCTGGCCATTGCCAGCGCCGAATGGATCGATATCGATTGGTCCCAGGTGCGCCCGATCGAGGAGTTCGATCACTACTGGGCCCGTCTGCCCGAGGAGATGCAGATCTACCGTAAGATGCTGCCCTCCCACCGTATCGTGAACGGCCAGGAAGCAACGCCCGGTCAGTTCCCGTACCAGATCGCTCTGTTGAGTGAATTTTTGACCGGAACCGGTTTGTGCGGAGGTTCTGTCTTGACCAACCGCTACATCCTGACTGCTGCTCACTGTGTTGTATCCGGTGCAACGACCCTGGCCCGCGGTGGTACTGCCATTATCGGTGCACACAACCGTAACGTGGTGGAGCCTACCCAGCAGCGCATCCGTTTCTCGACCGGAGGTATTATTCGTCATCCGCAGTACACTACTACCAACATCCGTAACGACATCGCTGTGGTCCGTCTGGATGGTACGATCGCATTCAATGCTCGCGTTCAGCCAGCCCGTCTGCCAGCTCGCTCGGATACTCGCCAGTTCGGTGGATTCACCGGAACCGTGTCCGGATTCGGCCGTACGTCGGACGGTAGCCAGGCTACCTCGGCTGTTGTAAGGTTCACCACCAACCCGGTCATGACCAACGCTGACTGTATTGCTCGCTGGAACACTGCCCTGATTCAGCCCCAGAACGTGTGCCTGAGCGGTGATGGTGGTCGCTCGGCCTGTAACGGTGACTCCGGTGGTCCGCTGGCCGTTCAGGACGGAGGAAGCCTCCAGATCGGTATTGTGTCGTTCGGTTCTGCTGGCGGTTGCTCGATCGGTATGCCGTCGGTGTACGCTCGTGTGTCGTTCTTCCTGGGATGGATCGAGGCTAACTCGGACTTCGTTGCCCGTCCGTAAATTGCTACTTATAAGTTGAAGTGAATAAATATGACAAAGTTTAAAAATTAATCTATAGTTTTTATATAGTCTACTGTTTCAGATGACTGTACTGGTCCTTTAAGTCTGCAAAAAGTATGCCGGAAAGTTACGTTTGAAACTTACAAGCTCTCAGGGAAATAATATGCTTTTCTAAGTGTATTGCATACTTTTAGGCATTCTTTTTTTGTTCTTTTGGGTTACAACCTCGCGGGGTCTCACGGTCGGTCCTACCTGATTTTACTAGCAGCTAGCAGGATAGTCAGTCTTGGTACGGACGGACTCGTTACTTCCCGGTTCTGCAGTGGGAAGCCCAACTATCTTAGGATCTTAAGAATGATGCAAATGGAAAGTTTACTCCGTTCAAACATTTTATCTTAATGAGGCTATGAGGCCAGTGAGTAACAGACTCGAGATTGACTGAGGAAATTTGTTCGCCACTATGTGAAAAAACATCTAAATGTATGCAAAACGCAACAAACAGCCACAAAGATTGCACAGTGTGATTTCAGTGTAGTTTAAAGTAGTGATGGGCGCGACGACCCGAACCTACCGGAACCACCTGTAAGCGACCAAAAGTCAAGTCATATCGTGAGATTGGGTTAACTATATGCTTTACGGCATCTCGAGTCGGCAACCGATCCTAACTCGATTCTTCTAAGAACAAACCCCACTGCGGGCCACTCGGGATGACAGACGGTTATTGGTTTAATCTTGGTCGTCCGATTAGTGAACAATCTGGTCTTAGCTCTCTTAGCTCATCTTAGCTAGTCTTGTTCAAAGTCTAGACAATAGCCAACAGCCAATCACCTAGCGTCCTTAAAACTAATGCTCGTGAGGACGAGAGAGGATAAATGAATTCATATTGCAGCCTAGCTTACAATTCTACACATTGGGGCGTTTTACAAAATATGAATAAAAAAATTATACATTTTCATTTTAAAATTTATTTTTTTACATGTTATCCTTACGCACTTATATCGCAGATCATTTAAATTTTAAGCAGATGCGACAAAGTCCGAGTTGGCCTCGATAAAGTCGAGGAAGAACGACACACGGGCGTACACCGATGGCATACCGACCGCACAACCGGCAGCAGATCCGAACGACACGACACCGATCTGGAGACTTCCACCGTCCTGGACGGCAAGCGGACCACCGGAGTCACCGTTGCAGGCCGAGCGACCACCCTCTCCGCTCAGGCACACGTTCTGGGGCTCGATGAGAACAGCGTTCCAGCTGGCAATACAGTCAGCGTTGGTCATGATTGGGTTGGTGGTGAACATTACGAAATCCGAAGTAGCCTGGCTAGCATCAGACGTACGGCCGAATCCGGACACGGTTCCAAGAAATCCACCGAACTGGCGAGTATCTGAACGGCCTGGCAGACGAACTGGCTGGACACGATCGTTGAAGACGATCGGAGCATCTAGGCGGACCACGGCAATATCGTTACGGATGTTGGCCGAGCTGTAGAACGGGTGGGGGAATACTCCCGGGCCCGAGAAACGGATGCGCTGCTGGGTAGGTTCCACAACGTTACGGTTGTGGGCACCGATGATGGCAGTACCACCGGTCGCCAGAATACCGGCCGTTCCGACAACACAGTGAGCAGCGGTCAGGATGAAGTTGTTGGTCAAGACGGAACCTCCGCACAAGCCGGCCGTGATCAGGAACTCACTCAGAAGTGCGATCTGGTACGGGAACTGGCCGGGCGTTGCTTCCTGACCGTTGACGATACGGTGGGATGGCATCATCTTACGGTAGATC
The DNA here is from genome assembly GCF_943734695.1 of Anopheles maculipalpis. Taxonomy (NCBI): domain Eukaryota; kingdom Metazoa; phylum Arthropoda; class Insecta; order Diptera; family Culicidae; genus Anopheles; species Anopheles maculipalpis. Next base: position 85,569,022 of record NC_064872.1, read on the forward strand.
TGCATCTCCGCTGGCAGACGCTCCCAGTAGTGATCGAACTCCTCGATCGGTCGAACCTTCGACCAATCGATGTCGATGTTGGCGCTGGCTGCAGCGAACAGAGCAACTAGAAGCACGAAGAATTTCATCTTGACACTGAATATCGTACTTTCCTGGGGTGACCTTCTTATATACGTAACGTTGAAAAGCACCAGGCATTTGCTGGTCTTTTTGATAACTCCTTATCTTCATAATCGTAAGCTCGATCGGAGTTTCCAATGACAATTATCGATGGTAAATCCAATCAGGTGGCCAGTACGTCACACGTACTTGCCTCCATTCTGCTTCGACCAATGACGTTTCCTTGCGGAATCAAGTATCGTGAGCTGATTAGGAACCATAGAACAGAATGATGCAGTGCACAGTATCTTGTACTAATACCCATTGACGAATATTTTCCTTATTCATATTTTCCATACATTTGACCTATTGTCCAACAATAACCACACTTAACATAATACGCGTTGATGTAGTAACTTGTTGGCTTGCATCATCCAGCCTTACCTGGCCGAATAATCTAATTAAGCCTCTAACCATCAATACTGCAGATTAGATAAAAAGTAACCAAAACCCACAGTCATTGCTGAGCTCCGTAAGGGCTACGAACAAACAAACCTATCGCAAAAATAACCACTGGAAAAGTAAAAATAATCTAACCAAACGCACGGGAAACCCCTGATTGCGTTTTGGCCGACCGTTTGGTAGCAAAATCTCCCGCAACAACGAACATAAAAATGTATGCTTAGCCAATCAACTGATTAGCCGGCCTGTAATATCGGCGGTCTTGAATGGATACGGTGGTTCATTGACGCACTGTCATGACGGTTTTATTGGCGGTAGTAACATGATGCAGCACAGATTTTGGTACAGCGATAATCGCTACTAGGACGCTGATAGCGGACATGTTTTTTTTTCGGGGAAGGTTTATTATGGGGTGTATTTTAGATTTGTTCCTCTTAATCTCTGGTGATCAGTTTTTGATGGAATGTCTCAGGTGACAGTCGCCTTATAGTTGTATTTTCTATTCGTTGAAGCTTAAGCTTCAAAATTAAAAATGTGTGCTAATCTTTTGTTTTTGATGATCTCCTATTTCATGTATAGGATCATCTTTAATGTAAAGGGAATCTTTCGCGTTCAAAGTGTTCCCTGCCTGCACCACGTCAAGCAACATTAGTTCTTTTTGATTGAACAACCTCCACACCCTGCCTTATAGTGGTAATGGGTCGCTGGACTTATTCTTATCACGATACCTGACTGTCAGACCTTGCTACCGTGGCCCAGTCCAGGTGAGATGTGATCGGAGACCTTCGTTATATCAAAACGAATGGCAATATGTAGGGCTCACGATCAGGGACACTTCGGACCGCAATTGATTAGACTGGTGGATCTGGGTGGTTGAAATGACTCGTCGTGTAAGGGTTATACTTAACTACTTCTGGGCGTAGCGACCTACTAAGTCACGCCAGCCATCGAGAGGCTTAATAGGCTTGCTGATGCCACGTCGTTGGATAGTCAGTCCCTAGAGATTCCATAGTCGGTAAAGGCACTATCAACGGTAAAGGCGGTCTATCTCCAAACATTGGCCAACCTTTGTCGGATTTTTGGAAGAGGAAGGATATTTTCAGAATCTACCGTGACCGTTAACCAGTCAGCCAGATATTGTTTGTGGGTTAAGGGTTTGATTTTGGACAATTTTGAATCGTTGACCGTAACACCATAACATCTGCCGACTGTTAGTGCACTGTTATCTGTATAGTAATCAATGAGCAATTCAGTCTAGCTATGTTTGATGACATGACTGCAGTTTGATGTGACCAAAATTGAACCAAAAATAGGCGGTAAAGAGATTTGGACTTGATATGTCTAATATACGTCCCGTGTTTAACCGCTGTCATCGCATTATTTAGAGCCATATCGAATAGAAGACAGATAATTTTAATCAATCCGTTCGATAAGTAAACAAGCGACTTACATTTTGCCCTTAAATTTCCTTATATTTTACCCATCCTGAAGACATTGGACATTCTCTCGCTTGTGCAACGTATGCCACGAGCAGTCGATCGGATTGCCATGCATCAGCAGGCTCGTTACATTTGCTGACGCACTGTTCACGTCGAAGCTGACAATGTGATTTGCTGGCTAAATCTATGTCGCGAAATATGCACTTCCATATTTTTAACAGCGCTAATGATCGTGCCTGTCCCACGGTGCGCGGAACTTGGACGAGATTGCTTTGTGAAATTACCAACTGTCGTAGGTAGGCCTTCGGGCTCGGGAGTCGATCCTCGTCAGGCTGGTCATATCGATCGAAAGGCACTTTAAGGTCTTCGGTACACTGATCCACTCGATGGCTGCCGATTATGTGATGTGTAAGCAACTGATTTGGCTGGGCACTTTCTGCAGGATCGTACGATCGACGTGCTCCATCGGAACGTGTGCCAGTACCAGCTTACCAGCTCGAGATGTATTGAAACACGAAACTATCGTCGGACGAAAGATGTACAATTACACACACTTTTTCCGTGCACGATTATTAATTATTAACGATACCTTTGTTCGACTAGAAAGCGCAAACGATCGCTAAGGACTTGCAAATAGGCCAAACCATATGATCCAACGGCCCATGGCAGAACGGCTACTGGTTGCACCTGCGTCCCCACTGTTAGCACACTGATGGGTTACTGCTTCTACACTTTTACTACTTGTGGAGTTCGTTGGTAATAATTTTCGGGACCTTTTTTTTTTTTTGTTTTATGTGAGCATTTATGTATATGATCGTTTCTCTTTAAAAAATAGTATTACAAAAACCTCCAACGGATTGCAAAGCAAAGAGCAATAATGATAGGCGCGAGTTGCTTTCTTTTGGATTTGTTGGTTTTGTTTCGTAGCTTGCTGGATAGTTAGAAAGGCCAATAACTAAAAATACGCACAGTAACAAGAAATGCTGCATTAGTTTGTAAAATTTCAGCAAAAATTATTACACAGGCGTATAGAACCGCAACAGGTTTTATTTTTATTTATACAAAATCGATGCTTGATCGTGCAAAGATCATGTAACCAAAAGCCTGAAAGATGACAGAGACAGTGAAGTGACGAGAAAGGATTTGAATTCGAAATTTTTTATAAATGTTTCTGCGTCACTATTTAAATTATGCGTCATGAGCTTCCCAGGTTGCTGCGCTTAACAACGACCATCAAACGTTTTTTTGTTTGCTAAAGTAAAGAATTTCAGATGTCTCCCGCAGGTGTCAATTGTAGAGTAAGGGTTCAAGATGAAACTCGAATATTTATTGAAACAATTTAAGGGGCAGCAGTGAAGTCCGAGTTGGCTTCGATAAAGTCCAGGAAGAACGATACACGGGCGTACACCGACGGCATACCGACAGCGCATCCAGCGGCAGATCCGAACGACACAATACCGATCTGGAGACTTCCACCATCCTGAACGGCAAGCGGACCACCGGAGTCACCGTTGCACGAGGAACGACCACCGGCTGCGCTCAGGCACACGTTCTGGGGCTCGATGAGAACAGCGTTCCAGCTGGCAATACAGTCAGCGTTGGTCATGACCGGGTTGGTAGTGTACATCACCACAGGAGAAGTAGCTGTGCTACCGTCTGACGTACGGCCGAATCCGGACACGGTTCCGGTGAATCCACCGAACTGGCGAGTATCCGAGCGAGCTGGCAGACGGGCTGGCTGAACGCGAGCATTGAAGGTGATCGGGGAGTTCAGACGCACAACAGCAATATCATTGCGGATGTTATTTGGATTGTATCCCGGATGGGCAACGATTCCAGCAGTCGTGAAAGCAATGCGCTGCTGGGTAGGTTCAACTTCGTTACGGTTGTGGGCACCGATGATCGCGGTACCACCAAGAGCCGGAGTCGAAACACCAGTGATGACACAATGGGCAGCAGTCAGGATGTAGTTGTTGGTGAGGACGGAACCTCCGCACAGACCGGTACCACCCGCAAAGTTGCTCAGCAGCGCGATCTGGTACGGGAACTGACCGGGCGTCGCTTCCTGACCATTGACGATACGGTGGGATGGCATCATCTTACGGTAGATCTGCATCTCCGCCGGCAGACGGGCCCAGTAGTGATCGAACTCCTCGATCGGTCGAACCTTCGACCAATCGATGTCGATGTTGGCGCTGGCCACAGCGAACAGAGCAACTAGAAGCACGAACGATTTCATCCTGACGATACTGACTGACTTCTTCGGTGTGGAAGGTGCTCTTTTATAGGTCCCCGGTTAAGAATCAACGTAGATTAGAAACCCAATCTATCTATTATTTGCAATGTCTCGAAAAAACTTCCTTCTGGGTTATTCCTTGAACTAGTAGATAGGTACAGCCTTCGTTTTCTGATAAGGCGAATAAAAAACTGATCTGGAAATACCACCGAGTTGATACCGAGCGTTGCGTTTGATATTTTTGGAGAAGATAAAAATAGATTGAAGCTGTTATACACTAGCCCGATAAAGATTGAACATTGATAGAGTGCTGATCAACCATGAAATATGGTATAACAGTTACCCAGCGTTATAGGCTTAGCTTGCGACGACAGCCTGCCATGCCTGTAAGATCAATCTAGCCCTGGTTTTGAGGAGCATATCCGTACAATCATCGTCTACTGTCAAGTTTAAAGTCACTCTGGACTCTGCCAACTGAGAAAAAAATCCAACTGCTGCTATTTGTAGTTACAAACAGGAATTAAATGTTTTTTCTTCGAGTTTTAATCGAATTGAACGTTTCGTGCCAAATCCTTGTGTTGTGTGTCATACTGTCATACTGTTTGTCATCTTGTTGTAATACAGCAAGACTACAGTAATCAAGTTTTGGGCCAGCAATACGTCCAAACCATTCCATCGGAATAAATAAAGCTCTTGGCTAAATAGCGCGTGCCACACCCACTTTGAACCCCGGTCCTGCCGTGTGAAGATCGTTGTCGCATTGTACTCAAGAGCTTGAATAAGAGAACGTTGTGAATTTTCCACGGTGATTCCAGTTATGTGAGTCATTGGGACGATCCTTTTCTCATACGAGACAGCTGACGGGGTCCTAGGTGGCCTCATACTCCACCCACCGTTAAATCCGCTACTGCGGTCTGGTGGCCGAAGGGGTAACGGCGACGGTCTTCACACGATAGAAGCGGCTACTTGTAAAATTAGGTCAAAGAAAGTAAGAAATAGCAGTCCAAATCCTTACGATGGTCAGAGTCAGAGTCAGTGCAGAAGAAGACTGTTTTGCCTGCGCTCATAGATAGCCGACAGTCAGCTAGCCTCGTAACATTTATAAATATTTTTTCTAATCTAAATAAGAATATTCACAACACCCTGCAGATCATATGGCAAACAGTCAATCTCTTTGGAGCGCAGCTGCTAGTTTAGTGCGAATGGCACAGATAATCAATAACGCGGTCATAATTAGTGTCTAAGCAATCGGAGTCGTTGTGATTCGCTCTTTGCATCGCCGATAAGAGAGTTGTCAGAACAACCCAAAACTCAAATTTTGTCCACCTGGAAGGGTCACCCATACGTGATAAATAAGTATGTATACACAAGGAAAATTTCATACTAAAAAAAAATTGTCTTTATTTTAAACATTTCAAGCGTCAGCAGTGAAGTCCGAGTTGGCCTCGATCCAGTCCAGGAAGAACGATACACGGGCGTACACCGATGGCATACCGACCGAGCAACCGGCAGCAGATCCGAACGACACGACACCGATCTGGAGGCTTCCATTTTCGCGGACAGCCAACGGACCACCGGAGTCACCATTGCAGGCCGAGCGACCACCATCACCGCTCAGGCACACGTTCTGGGGCTGAATCAGGGCAGTGTTCCAGCGAGCAATACAGTCAGCGTTGGTCATGACCGGGTTGGTGGTGTACATCACTACAGGAGAAGTTGCTCCAGTATCCGTGGTACGACCAAATCCGGACACGGTTCCGGTGAATCCACCGAACTGGCGAGTATCCGAGCGAGCTGGTAGGCGAATAGGTTGGACACGGTCGTTGAAGACGATCGGAGAGTTCAGACGCACAACAGCAATATCGTTGCGGATGTTGGCTGGATTGTATGCCGGATGGGCAATGATGCCGGCAGTCGTGAAAGCAATGCGCTGTTGGGTAGGTTCCACATCGTTACGGTTGTGGGCACCCAGGATGGCAGTACCTCCGGTAGCCGGAGTTGTACCAGACAGAACACAATGGGCAGCAGTCAGGATGTAGTTGTTGGTGAGGACGGAACCTCCGCACAGACCGGTACCACCCGCAAAGCTGCTCAGCAGCGCGATCTGGTACGGGAACTGGCCGGGCGTCGCTTCCTGACCATTGACGATACGGTGGGATGGCATCATCTTACGGTAGATCTGCATCTCCGCCGGCAGACGGGCCCAGTAGTGATCGAACTCCTCGATCGGTCGAACCTTCGACCAATCGATGTCGATGTTGGCGCTGGCCACAGCGAACAGAGCAACTAGAAGCGCAAACGATTTCATCCTGAAAGCTTTACTTTCGACTGACGCATTTTTGCTCACCTTTATACCTGAGGCTTATCGTCTTATCGGGTGCCAGTTAATCCTACCCGTTGCATATCCATCGGTGGGACTGTTGGGTTGGATTATATTGGCGATATTCATCAAGTCAAAATTCGCTCTAGTACATGATAAGTCATTATCATGGAAATGGGAAATAACATACTGACGCAACGATGACTTGGGAATTGCTAAAAAAACTACGCGCAATAACACTGACTGCGCTGCGTCCAATATTAATATAATCATTAAATTTTGTATTTGAAATGTCTGGAAGAAAATCTTCCGTTTTCTTACAGTTTGCTGGCTTAAACACGCAAAAGTTCTCTTACATTAATGATACTACAGTCTTAAAAACATTCTCTGTACAGCTAGCTACACCTTTCTTTTCCCTAATCCAGCAATTATCCAGTTTGTTAGGCGTATGCTATGGAAAAGCAGATTAACAATTCACTTTCCAAAAAGCTTTTTTTAATTAAATTTTTTATTCGTAAATAATGCTCTAACTGTAATGCTAATCAGTTCATTATACCATTCCTAAAATTAATGCTTGAAATAGAAATTTGCAGCATATGAGCAGGAAGGTGTTGATCGAATACCATATGCACCATAACCCCGTATGGTACAGATCATTGAACTACGTGTTATCAACAAGTCTAGTAAGCCATTCGATGGCCAGCATGTCCTAATTGAATGTTGCGGGTCTCTAGCGCTCATTTCAAAATTCATAAAAATCTTTCAAGTAAACCTAAACGAATCTAATATTCATGTCATGGACATCGGAGTTTCACACGCTAAGTCATCGTTTTCCCACCGAATGCGGGAAACCCCACGATCTGCACAAACTTATCATCCTTCGTTTGACCATTCATTATCGAGCCTTCGCATTTGAGCTTTAATCTAACTTTAATCATTCCCACCAAATGTCCATGCTTACTCACCGATAGCATTATCGATAGTCGTTACTTTTGTATCAGTTTTCCCTAGTGTTATCAGAAAATTGAAAATAAAAATGTAGCTCGGTACCATGGACTAACTCAGTTAGGAAAAACCCAACGGGGACGTGCTTTAAGGCAATTCTAATCTAACGTGAAAGCATTTTTATCTACCGGCGCACTTCTTGGCGCTCCTATAAAAGCGTTACCTCTGCCGTGAATTCTTCAGTCAGTATCGTCAGGATGAAATCGTTTGCGCTTCTTGTTGCTCTGTTCGCTGTGGCCAGCGCCAACATCGACATCGATTGGTCGAAGGTTCGACCGATCGAAGAGTTCGATCACTACTGGGCCCGTCTGCCGGCGGAGATGCAGATCTACCGTAAGATGATGCCATCCCACCGTATCGTCAATGGTCAGGAAGCGACGCCCGGCCAGTTCCCGTACCAGATCGCGCTGCTGAGCAACTTTGCGGGTGGTACCGGTCTGTGCGGAGGTTCCGTCCTCACCAACAACTACATCCTGACTGCTGCCCATTGTGTCATCACTGGTGTTTCGACTCCGGCTCTTGGTGGTACCGCGATCATCGGTGCCCACAACCGTAACGAAGTTGAACCTACCCAGCAGCGCATTGCTTTCACGACTGCTGGAATCGTTGCCCATCCGGGATACAATCCAAATAACATCCGCAATGATATTGCTGTTGTGCGTCTGAACTCCCCGATCACCTTCAATGCTCGTGTTCAGCCAGCCCGTCTGCCAGCTCGCTCGGATACTCGCCAGTTCGGTGGATTCACCGGAACCGTGTCCGGATTCGGCCGTACGTCAGACGGTAGCACAGCTACTTCTCCTGTGGTGATGTACACTACCAACCCGGTCATGACCAACGCTGACTGTATTGCCAGCTGGAACGCTGTTCTCATCGAGCCCCAGAACGTGTGCCTGAGCGCAGCCGGTGGTCGTTCCTCGTGCAACGGTGACTCCGGTGGTCCGCTTGCCGTCCAGGATGGTGGAAGTCTCCAGATCGGTATTGTGTCGTTCGGATCTGCCGCTGGATGCGCTGTCGGTATGCCGTCGGTGTACGCCCGTGTGTCGTTCTTCCTGGACTTTATCGAGGCCAACTCGGACTTCACTGCTGCCCCTTAAGATGTTCCAAATATAAGCAAAGATTTCGTTAAACGCAACACTGTTGTGATTGATTGTTTTGTTTTCATTGTGGAGAACACTTACAAGAACTGTTCGTGTGTAGTTCAGTTTAACAAAGTTTTTTCTATTACCTCGGAGGCCCTTGCATTTGACGCGTGTAATGCACATTGCATAACTTTGGGCGAATGCGGTTGATTTGTTGTGTCAAGAGTTGTAGCTTTTACTATCAATTATTTGTATGTAAGCCTATAATTCTTGTTAAAAAAAAAACAGTGTAATCGTTCGCTTACCACATTACCATTGGTATGATGATTTGATGACAAATGTTTTCAAGCTTTCTTGCTCCACAAAGGATGTGTCTCGCGCAATCCATGAACCTTTAGGGGTTTTTGAATAAGAATGAATAAGATGGAGCTTGATGATACTGTGCCGCTACTCAATCCACACTCGATGCTTTATGGAACGTTGATTAAGTTCTTTTTGGAATTGTTTCGGTCGATTTCCTTGAATTGTTTCTCAAGAGACAATGGAGGAAAACTGTCAAGAGTATTTCTTTTGAATGGGAATTGGGGTTGCACTTAACTTTTGATTTGGATAATTTGGTTCATTTGAGATACAAAACCTGTATGATCTGCTCTATCCATCAAATCGAAGCCAATCGTAAATCGACTACAAAAAATAAATAAATATCATAAAGTGCAATCAACAATACGGCCTGGCCGTCCTTTATGAATAAAAAAAAAAAAAATAAACTGCAATCTCTAAGATGGACAGTGAACGAACAATCCAGCAAGTGCTTACTGTTTGAAATATTTCGTTTATAACGTACAGTTTGAAAAATTCACGCTCTCAAAAAGAGTTCATTCCTCAAATGAACCGACCCGGATGAACCGAATCGCTCAAATTGTTGCTAGGGAATACCACACGCACACAACCACCCACAGATTACATCCTACTGTCACAATTCAGCACAACCGCTGGTACTGCTGCTGGTGCTGTTGTATCGTCGCGCTGTTTAAGTTATTAAATAAAAGTGATCAGAAACGGTTCGGTCGTGTAAGTTGCGCTACAGTGTCACAGTTTAACCGATTGAGACCTCCTACAAACGATGGCAATGGCACTGTCCCAGGTAAGTGTAGAATGAGCGGGGTTAAACAGTTTTGCTCCACGTACTGCGTTTTCGCATACTGCCAACTGGTCGCCACTCTTTCGCGACCTTTGATCACCGCCAAGCGATATAGTGGCGAAATTCAAGACTCGCGACTCGCGGTGGACTTTGGAATGCTACTTCCCCGTCCCGCACTGTACCGTTTACAGCGTCCCATCCATCTACTTCATCTCATAATCGCGAGTCATCATTGTTGGAGCGTGCGGCTCTTATCGGTGATACGATTTCCCGGGGTAATCGGGGTGCTTGAAAAGTAGGTGCCGAAACCGGAAGGCAAACGACTTCCATTGCACCCCGGTGAAAGGTGTAAATAGAGTAAAGAGGTATATGAAATGCATTCAAGCCTACATATTAGGACGAACGAGCTGGTTAAGGGATTTTGGGCTAAGCCAGAAGCGGGTTCATTGATGTGCTTTAAAATTTGATAAAAACCGGTTAAAAACGTAGTCTTATCTATCCCGGGTTGGAAGGGAACTGTTGTGGTCTTGTGATCAAGGTACGTTTCCTATCCCCAGTGCCACCCGTGAAGATAGGAAGGGAAACGTTGATAAGGAAATAAGCCACTCTACATGGGCCTGCTTCGGCTCCTACCCAAAGGCTGCCGGCCGCAACAAGTGTGCCAATTCTTTATTTTTGCAAAATCAAAACAAATGAGAACTATGTTTATGTTTACCTTTTTTTGTCGATTCGAAACCCACAACCATACGATGATTGGTTCCACTCTATCAAGATTTCTAACGATTATTTCTTTTTTTGTTGTTGTTTGTTCTTCCAGTTTATGAAGTTGGCCGTCCGTCCCGCGGTATGCCGTGCCCTCTCCTCGAAGGCTGCCCCCGAGCTAGACGTTTCCCCGACCGGACCGTCTTTTGCGCTGAGCGACGAACAGCGCGAAATTGTCGATCTTACGAAGAAGTTTGTCCGGGAGGAGATCATTCCGGTTGCGGCCCATCATGATAAGACCGGCGAATATCCGTGGGCCATCATCAAGAAGGCGTGGGAGCTTGGGCTTACCAATAGCCACATTCCGGCCGAAATTGGTAAGAATTTTGAGTGTTGTTCGGGCTGTTTCAGACACACAAAAAATGGTCCTTTTCTTGTTCTTTTCAGGTGGAACGGAAATGTCGATCGTAACGAGCTGTCTCGTTGCGGAACAGTTTGCGTACGGTTGTACCGGTATTATGACTGCAATCGAGGCTAGCGGTTTGGGAGTATGTTGCTTATATTAATCGGTTCTCCTTGTGGGAGTTATTTTCTAATGGAATCCTATCTTTTCTTCCATTAGCAAACACCCGTCATCATTGCCGGCAATAAGGAGCAGCAGAAAAAATACCTTGGCCGCCTCCTTGAGGAACCACTCGTCGCTGCCTACTGCGTAACGGAACCGGGTGCCGGTTCGGACGTTAACGGTGTAAGAACGCGTGCTGAAAAGAAGGGCGACGAGTACATCCTGAACGGACAGAAGATGTGGATCACGAACGGTGGCGTAGCGAACTGGTATTTCGTTCTCGCCCGTACCAATCCCGATCCTAAGTGCCCCGCCTCGAAAGCTTTCACTGGCTTCATCGTCGAGCGAGACACACCCGGTCTAACTCCGGGCCGTAAAGAACAGAACATGGGCCAACGTGCTTCCGATACGCGTGGCATTACGTTCGAGGATGTGCGCGTACCGAAGGAGAACGTGCTGGTAGGTGAAGGTGCCGGTTTTAAGATTGCAATGGGAACGTTCGATAAGACGCGACCCCCAGTAGCGGCCGGTGCCGTCGGATTGGCACAGCGTTGCCTAGACGAAGCACTAAAGTATGCGCTCGAGCGTAAAACGTTCGGCGTACCGATTGCTGCCCATCAGGCCGTTTCATTCATGCTCGCCGATATGGCGATCGGTGTCGAGACGGCACGACTCATCACGATGAAATCGGCCTGGGAAGTTGATCAGGGAAGGCGGAATAGTTACTACGCGTCGATTGCGAAGTGCTATGCGTCCGATATTGCGAACAAGATCGCTACCGATGCGGTACAGGTGTTCGGTGGAAATGGGTTCAACAGTGAGTATCCGGTGGAGAAGCTGATGCGTGATGCAAAGATTTACCAGATCTACGAGGGTACGTCGCAGATCCAGCGGTTGATCATTTCGCGCAACATGATCGAAGCTGCTAAGCAGCAGGCGTAAGCTAGGCGCGTGATGTCGATTGCGTACTTCTTTTTTTTTTGTGTTAGGAAACTTGTATCAGTTGGGGCTCGACCGATGTTCGTAACAGTTGAAACGTGCATTATTTGTTTTATTTTATTTGTTTCGTTTTCGATTTTTTCGTTATGAAAGCTATACAAACACTACACATCACTACAAAGTTTTGCAAACAAATAGACTGGGTGTAATAAAATTTATATTTTCTTAAGAAAAAGAGCAATGTAGGGTTTTGTAATCACTGCGTCGGGTGCGAAAATAAAAGATAATAATTATTGTAAAGAATAAATGTTAAAAAAAGAAAATCCAGTTGAGCTCATGAATGCGGACCGAATAATGACCAATGGACTGTCCACCGTGCAGACTTTGTTTCACGCACAATGGTCAAGAAATGTGGACAAATGTTTAGCTCAATAAAAAAATATTTTCCCTTAAATAAGAAGACTATTTTTTTATACCGTGTAAGCATGTTTTTAATTTAAATTTTAAATTAAACCTACAAACGAACTTCTTCCTAGGAATGCAGGACTTACTGCTTGCCGTCCAGAGTTTCCATCAGCGTCCAATAGCGACTCAAATAAAGTCACAAGAAGGGCCTGTGGCTGAACCTTTCACACTTCAACACCATCGCCATAGCCAAAGCAGTGCTATAATGTTAGGATCCTCAAAGGTAAAGTAACTATCCCTTAATTAATCAAATTCGTTTGTTTTTTCTACTTACGTCTTTTACAGAAAAATGTGACGTTAATCTGGTGCTGTGAAATACATTGAAGCCATTTAACCGGTCATTTAGTTTTTTCTCTCTGTCTCCCTTTGTAAAACCCTCGAAAGCACAGCACGGGACAAATAATCACGTGTTCTTCACCTGGAAAACACTGTATCTGCCCGTGAAATGGTGCCAAAGAAAATTATAACTGATTACTTGCTTCATTCATAACCATTCTCGGCCCCAATACTCGGCATCAATCCCAAAACTGACTGTTATCAGTCACACTGAAAGACGATCCTCGTACATTACCTCAACCTCCACTAACTCCAACACACGAACACAAAAAGGCGGCTTGATTGTGTTGCGAAAACCAAATTCACAAACTCCGATCATTAACCTCCCCCGATATGGCACTGAAGAAAGTGGAGCGATCTAATCTTTGCCGATCGTACACCGCGCGTGGAGCACCGTCGAGCATAAATAAACATTTCGGTAAGTTTTTGGAGAAGTTTTACTAATTACCGTCTGCCCCTACTTTCCCTCCCGCTTTCCCTACTCCACAAATTACAGAAAAAGGCTTTCCCTTTCGCTTCGCATTCCATGAACTTTTCGTGCAGTGAAGTAATGAAAAGCACACGCGTTCTTCTCCCCTCATTTTCTCACTCTCTCACTGTCCCTCTCTATTTCCCACTCGCTATCACACTCTGTAACACTCCCCTTGCATGTTCCAGGAATAGGCGCTCCATCCCATTGACAGTGACAGTGAACAGTGAAACATTGGCGGGACCCAAGATCAAGATTATGTGTGTCAGTATGTTTCGGTGGAGCAGCACCAGCTCGCGCGGGGTGTACTCTTTTGTGCTCCTAAATTCTTTCACTCTCACTATTACACGCACTCACTCGCTCTCTCACTCAGCAAATTCTCTTGTTTTCGCTATTGCTTTCATCCCTCCAAACTTTCAACCCCCTTCGCTACGGACGTAGAAAATTATTACGTAGAACAGTCCGATTGACCACCACTACAGGAAAAAAAAACAACCGGGAAATGAAAGTGAGAGATAGCGAGATGTGGTTCACTGGTATTGAGTGTTTCGCTTTCAACACATCCGTGTATATTCGGCGTGAACGTGTAAAGTACAACAAAAACATCATCCCTCCTTCTCCTCCCATGACTCCAGTCGGCCCATGCTCCCCTTCCTTGCGGGGAACATGCAGCCAGGCGCCATCAAAGAGGGTCGCGAAATGATTCTTCTAACCAACCATCCCTTCTCCTCCTGTTCCTTCTTCCTTCTTCCCTTTTGCAGTAAGCTGGTGGCGCTCTCGTTCTCGCCCCAGCGAATAAAAACATCCCCGCCAATGCTTGCTTTGATATTAGGCATGCTTTAGACGGCGCACTTACACAAAGGAAAACTGTGTGCGTGTGTGCGGGCGACTTTTTGTGCAAAATGATTTCTTCTCGCCGGTGTTTTGCGATTCTTTCGCAATCCTACTCCCGTTTATCCCCCCCACCCCACCCCACCCCATCACCAACCCACCGACTTAGGGGTGTTCTGTTTTACCAATGGCAGAGCAGGTTTCCATGTAAAACATCTACTACTTCTATACCAAAACACCGATTCTGGTCATGTGTGTGTGCGTGAGTGGACTATATTTGCTTTATTTCCGTTATCGCGCTCACTTACCCAAACTTGTGGGATGTGGGGTGGAGTTTTGTGGGACGTGCATTTCCAAATGTTGGTCAAATGCAGTTTCACCCTTTTTTATCGCGGCTTAGTGTTTTTTTTTTTTCAGGGGGACCAATTGGTACTGTACTCTCTGATTAGAAAACTGGCCTGTCTACGTTTGCGCAGTGCGATAAAGCTAAAGGCAGCTCAAATCAAACGTTAGTTATTCGGTTGGGCCGACCGGGAGTAGCATAATCGCACACGCTTGTAAACACGTATGATCGCAGTGTGATCATGTAATAACAATTGATCGAAGTAAGTGTTGGAACGGAAGGAGAAAAAACGGGAGCAAAAAGATTCCCCTTTACCTAATTTTCAATAACTTGTGTTGCGCATTCATTCAACCCTCTCCTCATGGGAAAAAACCACCCCATTACATACCTTTCCCAGTTACCAACACATCCAAGCAAGCGTTCCTTGTATTCGAAACGTTCTTAGCGTTTTGCGTTCCGCACCAGGCGCACACACCTTATGTTCCACTTCTTCCTGCTTGTCTGGGGTGGTTGCTTGCGTGCGTGTGTGTGTGTGAGTAAAGGGATGGGGTGGGTAAATGGGGAAAAGTGTACAAAGGGATGGGGTGAAACGCACTACGCACCAACACAAAGGCAACACGTGCGTCGAGGAGTTTCCGCTAAGCTGATGGTAACAGAATGAGATAGCATGTGCGGAAGGGTGAGCGAGATATATCTTTTGTGCAACGACGGCGACGACGGATACGCAAGTGTGTGAGCGCGCGGTTTGTTGCGTTTTAGTTTTTTTTTATTGTTTTCTTATAATGTACTGCTGGTTGTGGGCCTTGATAGATTTTTTTGCTGTTGTTTTGCCGTATGCGACACATCGCTTCCCGTTTCGCATTTAGTGTGGAAATATGTATGCGTGTGGAGCTACAGTGCTGAACACGTGGCCCGCGTTACGAACGGTGGAAAATTTTTCTTTTTAACAATTTGTAAACTGTTTATAACTGGAGGGCCGAAAGAACGAAAATTTAATTAGAAGACTTGTTAAAAATAATCTTTGTCACATTCTAAAGAGCACCGAGTTAAGAGCATCTTTGCGAATCGGTCTTGCAGAAACATTATTTCAATACAATTTTTTATACTATTTTTTATATGAAAAAGGGAAAACAATATGAATAGGATTAAAACTCGAGAAGATCGGCGCCACTGATGCCTCTTCCACTGAATCGCCCCACATTTTTGCTCTTTTACCTTTATATTGTTTGCCGCCAAAGGTTCAATAAATAAATAATAAAAATTGCCGATTTCGCACATTTAAAAATCAAAACATAATCCTAATAAAAAGGCTCGTTATGCCAGGGATTATGAGCAGCTAATGCATAAGTATTATAATTACAATAGTAAAAAATCTATTCACTTTGGCTGCCATCTTTTGCCATCCATCACTGTATTTACCGACCACCACAGTCTCACCATCGTCCCATTGCGAGTGATGCGAAATCTCTCCCCTTTTTGCGAACAACAGTATGAGAAACCAACCGGCACCGGGTTGTGTGCGCGAGTATGGGTTGGCCGGCAAAATGTGTGGCGATCTTTCTGCGCGCCGCACTGCCCTTACGAAGCACACGTCTCTCGAATCCGCAGCGGCTGGACCGACCGTATACGTACAGTACAGAGTGTACGATGAGCAAGAAGGGGAGCGGGAGAAGTGTGCGGCGTGCGGTGGTAACCGGTAGTTGGCGCGTTCTAAAAAATATCTAAATATTTTAGAATCCATCGTCAGTATGTGTCAGTGCGCGACCGTGAAACAAACGTGTACCATCATCTCCTTTCTGCCGTTCGGGGCTCCAACCGTGCGGAGCGTACGTGCGCGTGTGTGTGTGCGTATGCGTGTGCTATTTTGTTTGTTCCTTCTTACGATAAATAATTAGCTTTAGGTGCGTTTGCTTAGAATATGCGTTTGCGAAGAAAGTGAGAATATGGGCATGTGTGTTTGTATGTGTTTCTGCACATCATGTGTTCAGTACCTTGCAAGTATAGTAAGCAAAGCACAAAGGTATCACGGAGAACAACAAAAACCCCGTCTAACAACACTCAAACCAAAGAAGCAGCAGCAGCAGCAGCAGCAACAACACGTACTAGTGGCAACGCACAAAAGAGAGCGAAAGTTCGGCGCTAACTAGATATTCGACGAAAGCCAACCCACCGAAAAAGTTTTGTGCATCCCTCAAGCTGCTATCTGTTCTTTTCACGGCCGGCCTGCCTTTTCATCATCATCATTTTGCGGATTTCTTTTGTTTGCCGTTGCATTGAAAGTGTGTGTGACGGTGGGGATTGATGCGATGCGAAAAAGTGGTGAATAAAAAAAGGGAATCCTACTTCCGTATCATGCCCGTGGTAGAGCTACTTACTACTGCAGTGGTTTATTTATCTCGGTGACATTTGCTTTTGATCGATTTGACATTTTTTCGTCTAAGAAGAGCAAAAGCGGTAAACGAATATGACATCGCCAGATCGTAACACACATCGTTGCAAAAAGATCTATGTTTAGAGATGTGCTTTAATTGCAATTTTAATTTGGCGTTTGATATTAGTGATGAACAGTGTAACTCTGCGGTGTACGTGTGTAGAGTGTAGAATATCTTCGAAATGGTCCATGAGAAGCTGTGTGTTAAAAAATGGTTCAATTTCTCACCACGACGTCTGGCTACCGGACCACACAGTCTCGCTCTCTCGCTCTCTCTCATTCTCTCGCTCTGTCAACAAAACTATAGCAGAACGGATGATGTAGTACGCACAGCAACAGGCGCCCAACCAACGGGAAGAAGATTTGGCACAAAAACGTGGGACCTTTTCGCAATCATCGAAGAAACCACCCGAGAAACTCACACACAATCAAGAAGAAGGAAAGAAAAAAAAGCATCCGCGCACACATTCATACATAGTCCCCGGGTGGTGGGGGTTGCTGTTTAGTGAATCTGTGAGCAAACATTAGAGCGCGGATTACTACGATTGAACTGTACCGCTTCCTTCTGTTCTGGCGCGACTTTTTGTGTGCCGCGCGCGCGCGTTTGTGTTTGTGCTAGTGGTTTAGTGTTACGGGGCTTATAGATGCGGAAATCACAGCACAGACCGCGCTCACGGCAAACCCCAACGTTGTTTATATTATGGGAGGTCTCTCTCCTCCCTCCCCTCACCGCTTCTTCTACCACCCGTGTCCGTTGTACACGTTCAAGTGTGAAGTTCAATAACGAATGCGTAATATGGACAGAAGGGGGGTTGCCCGTTCGGTGACTGTGTGATGCTCGACAGCAAAAATACTTCCTCGTGTCGCGCACAGATGATGCTGCTGATGAATGAGCTCGGGCTGTTTTGCTGCGAAACCGCGCCATATAAAAGTATTTTATTCCCATCGAAGAATCATGATTAGAACTGCGCACCGAATGTCTATGTGTGTGTTTGTGAGACGTTATGCCTTTCTAATTCACCCGAGTGTTGTAATCAGTGAAAAAAAAAAATCGCTCTCTTACACACAAGCAAAAAACCGTTCGTTATTGAACAGTGATGCATCCCAAGTGCAGTGCAATTTGTCACCAGCGTAATATAATTCACACATCCATCTCCCCGGGCAAAACAAGAAAGTGAAAACCATGAGATGAGAATTGGAGAATCCAGCTTCCCCAGCTCCCCCAGCAGGTGGGGAAGGAATCCGGTTTTTGTTTTTATTTTCATCGCATATACACCCTCTCGCGTGTGTGATACACTAAACCCACCCCCGGACGATCGCAGCAGGCTGGCGTGTGAAAATGCAAGTGTTTGTGAGTGAGTGTGTGTGTGTGTGTGTGGGGAGGATGGATTACGACACATACAGCTGCGCGAGAATGCGAAATATGCTCCCTGGCCTAAAGACCTACATATTCCCGTGGTGATCCCGAAACCCCTTGCGTGTGTATGTGTGTGTGCGCGCAAGTGTATGTAAATCGTGCAGTATACACGATGCTCCTCACACAGTGTGTACTGAGAGCACTTGTGTGCTGTTCCACCGCGTGTGTGAAAAATGAGTGTTTTCTAGCCTCATTCCTTTCTATGCTGCACGTGAGCGAAAGAGACGGGTTGATGTGTTGAAGCAAGATAAGTGTGTGAGTGGGCGCACGCGCTAAACGTTCCCGTGTGCCGATGCTTCGGAGAAGAAGTGTGTTTTTTGTTGTTCTGCTGCACGACATCCGTTGTTTTTGCTTCTGTTACATCCGTCTGGCTACATAACATCCCTGCAGCTTGCGATCCAATTCCTGGAAGGCTTTTAAGCTCTAGCTTCGGTGGGATTGCGTACTGGTGTGTAAGAACACGAGTGGGCTTGTGTTTGTGTGGAGTAAAAAGCATGTGCTTTTTCGTTGTTCTTGCTGCTGCTACTATTTGACCAAGGATGGCCCCAACCTTGCCCTCCACGGGGGTGTTGGTGAACAGGCCGGACAACCTTCGCGCGCGCCACACATTTGTTTCGTGTTTTCCTTTCGGGTTTTCCCGAGGTTATCCTGTTTCCACCTCAACAACATCGCGGGCTGCTGGTGCTGCTGCCCGTGATTCCAGGCTGTGCAAGCACACGGAACCGAAACAGCGCCAGACGAATTTGTACCGACGTTCCTGTTGGTGGTGTTGCTTCTTTGCGTGCGTACGGGAGCTGGTGCCCCTGTGTGTGTGGGTGTGCGTGTGTGCGAAAATATTACGAAAAGGTTACAAAAGCCTTTTTTTCTAATTAATAGTTCCCAAAAAATTTAAAACAGTGAAGAAAAATATCGACCAAGAAGGTGTTTACAAAGCCGAATGCTATGGAACGAATCATAGTAGGCACGTCCGGCGGTAACGCCATGTAACGCGTGCTTGTGCGTGTGTGTAAATAGTAAGGTGACAGATTTTGACAAGTGAGATAAAAGGCGGTGTTGTTTGCTCGCCGTTTTGTTACCATTTTATCAGTTCACTTTTATCACGATAATACACACACACACGCAAACAGGACGTGTGCGTATGTGTGGAGGAGTGTGTAATGAAATGGTTCCGTGGTACATGTAACATAGCAGTGTTTAGATTTCCCATCCCCACCTACACGGGTTAGTAGCATGAGCGGACGCTTAGTGTAGGTCACTGTTTCAATGTGTCATTTCTCGAAAGGAAGACACCGTGCGATGAGAGTGAGCAGCACTGAAGTGAGAAAGCAGTGAGAAAAATTGAAGTTTTTTTTTATCAGTTACCAACAAAAGCTTGGGTAGTGTACCGTTTTTCTCCAAATGTTGCACGAGGGCTTACGAGTTTCATGTGTCCAAAAAGGCACATGATTTGTAAAGTGTTACATCGATACGGTTCAAAAGGAAAATTTGCTTTATATTGGTTGTATGTAGTGATTTAAGCACCTGTTATTCGAAATACTAATGTGTTATCTTTTTCTTTCATTACCTTTTATTTTGTGCAGCCAAAAAGTGTTAAAAAGTGTAACATATAGCTAGATAAGTGTGTGCGCGTGAAAAAGAAAATCAGCAACAATGTGTTTAAAATCGTACCGTCGCTTTCTGCTTCGTATGAAAGCTTTTTCAACGTAAAATACGTAAAAATGGTAAGAAGCTAGTTTTATAGTGTACACAGTGATAATGCGCATTGGTAGTTGCACTCACCGTTTTATGTGTAATCTGTATCATATCGGCACGTGCTACGCATCGGTTTACACGTTACTGTTAAGGAGTGCGTGTAAGGGAGACAGAGAGAGAGAGGGAGATAACGCGTTACTAAGATTGTAACGCGTTCGATCGTTACATCTGTTATGCTGTGCTTTTGGTGCATCTTTTTCCCCCAAAAAAAGTAACAGTGTTGGTGGTGATGTGGTGCAACAATGCATCCAGGAGGAGACGTTGATCGCTTACGACCTTGAACTATATACTTGCGCAGTATGGTGTGCCACGCGTCCTTTCGTCCCGTTACCATTGTGCGTGTGTGTGTAATGCGTTGCAGTAAAGTGCACACACCGGCTGTGTAGTGCAACTGCTGCACGCTGACCGTGGCCCAATTGGGGCCCAAATGATCCCTGCTCCACACAGCATCCGACGAGAAAGAGAGAGAGAGAGAGCGTTGTGAAAGAGTGTGTGTGTGGTTGTAATATGGTCATTCGACGATCTAGTTCAGGCTCCTCATTTTCTAGGTCCCCGGGTTGTAAACGAGGCTTCCTCCGATTTTCATTCGGTGTGTTTGTGTGTTTGTGTGGCTGTGTGTGCGCGCTTGCACTGGAAGTGGCCAACGGTTGTGTTGGGTTTTGTAAATCAGGTCCCCCACACGATATAGAAGTGCAGTGAGCGAAAGGAAGCACCAGCAAAAGGGTGGCATATTGGTTGATTTTGTCCTGGTTGTGGAAGGATTTAGTTACAGAGTGAGTTGCATTGTAAAAATGTGGGACGGTGGATAGCTGGGATGGAAAACGAATGCAAACGCTCGGCATATCTGTTTTGCTGACGTACACGAGTGTCCTAATTATTGGCCTCAAATTCTTCAATTTCCCAGGTGTGCGCCACATTCTAACGCCAAGTGCAGTCAAGGGCGGTTGATATTGAAATACGGCTTTTTCGAAGGAAGTGTTAGTGGTTCTAGAGTTTATTTCTGTGATGCCGTTACGAGAGTGCCTGCAAAATGCTAATTTCGATTTCATTTTTCCATCTAAAAGTCCTAGTCGATACGATCAAGCTGTTCCTGCAGAAAGAAATGCACAAAAGTGTCTCACCAATATCGCAAAAGTCAATGTAAAAAGTGTGCGTGTGCGCGTGTGTGTGTTGATGTACATGTAAACGAAAACAGAGAAGAAAATTAAACAAATCAATATTTTAAATACCAAACTCCCCCAGTAAAGCGCGTTGTTCGAGATGCACGAGGAAGCCACCTCAACGGCTAGTTCGTCCTCGCCCAAAACGTCCTCGAACATTGTGTACGCAAACGGTAGTGTCGGTGGTGGTATAATGCTTTCCACCTCACCGACGTCCGGTCCGGGTGTGGCCTCTTCCTCGACGTCGACATCATCCACTGCGTCCTCGGCGTCAGCATCGTCGTCCGCGGCCAATCTGTACGATGTGGTTGTGCAGCAGCAAGACCTGATGCTCCCGAACAGTCATCACAGCGCGAACTTTCACGGTCATCAGCACCAGCATCTGCAGCAGCAACAGCAGCTGCACCATCAGCCACATTCCCAACAAGCGTTACACCACGTAACGTCCAATTTGACAACAGTAGCTACCAAAATAATCACCGTCACCGGACCGATGGGTGGCACGGGTGGAATGCATCATGCGATGCAACAGCAACAGCACCATCTGCAGCACGAACATAGTCATCATCAGTCGCAGCACCACAGCCATCACAACCATCTTCATCACCATCACCATCAACAGACGCATCATCAGGTGCATCACGTACAGACGCAACACCATCAGCCAAGTTCCTCCACGAACGTGATCGTGCCCGGCACGAATCACGGATCCGCCCTGCTAGTTCAGTCTAGCTCCAGCGGCGTTTCCGACCTTCTGCTCGGCCAAGATCCAATCACCACCACCACGTCGACAGCGGCCACGACGGCCACGCTGATCGCACTCACACCCGACGACGTGGTAGAGTCCGTGATCGAGGGTCGTGTGGTAACGGCAACGGAAGAGGACACACTTCTTAGCAGCCTTGCCGGCGCCACCACCACCTCCTGCACTGCCGATGGTGTGGTGGATGAGGTGGAAGAACACGTCGTCACGATGGTTGGTGCCGATGGGACACTTCTCAACTGTGGCAGTGATCCCTTACACTCGGCAGCACATCCGCATCATCGTCAGCAGCAGCCCAGCTCCTCGTCCAGTATTACGATCGTTTCGGAGGAATCCATACTACCGCTGGCCGTCGTTGCTCCGACGCCCTGCGTGCTGGCGGTAACGACACGATCACCAGCCTCGTCCACATCTTGCTCCTCCAACTCGACACCCTCGTCATCGTCATCGTCCGCAGCGTGTTCGTCGTCGTCCTCGTCCGGCGTATCTACGGTTCCTCTGTCCTCGTGCTCGATCGGTAGTACCTCCACTACCGCGACGACGGCCGTTGCGGTTGCGACCGTCGGTAGTAGTGGTGGAGGGCTTACCGGTACCGGGACCGGTGCTGCCGGCGTCGTTATGTCCGCCATGTCGGTCAATAACGACGCGGCACACCTAACCGAGGAGATCGAGATCAAGATCCCGGAGGAGGACGGTGGTAGCTATGGGGAGGATTCCGATGGTAAGTGAACAGTTTTTTTCTGATCCTTTTTTTATTGTGTGTATTATATGAACTTTCTAATTAGCCGTTTCCTAGGATCGACAGCGAATGCGACTGTCCGCCGTTTTTTTTTTAAATTAATAATGCCATTTTTAAGATCTTCGAACTTATTACAGTGTGTGTGATTTAAGCTAGTTTTAAAGGGTGGGACTCCTTTGGAAAATAAACTTGGTACTTTAATCTGTCATGATAATGATTTATTGTCAAATACAAGGTCCTGTTAATGTTTACCAAAGTGTTATTCACGTGACACACCGTATTAGTAGTTTTTAGAACTGTAGGTAAGGAAGTGGAATGTAAACCATTTTGATGGTCTAAGTTTTCCTGTGTGACGTAGTTTTGATACGAACTGCAGTCTGCGTTTGAAATATTCGTCTACCATGAAAGTACCTAACGTCGAACTTAAGTTAAAACATTGGATATCTTGTCGAGGAAGTGCTCTATTCCTGCATCAGATTATCTGTAATGGCCGTTGCGGTGTAATTTCGAAAATAACGATTGCTAACGCAAGGTAACGTATTTTGTGGATTTCGATTTATTCGTTTTCAAGGTTCATTAGAAGAAAAAGACAACTGAAATGTGACTTTTATGCAAAAGCATTCCTTAAAACATTTATATTATATTTGCGGTATGGGCTACCAAATGTAAAAAAGGTTTTAAACCGTAAAAAACATGTGATATTAACGTTTGTGTCCTTCAGCTTACTTCACGGCCAGCGTCGATTGCTGCCGACGACTATTTATTCAATTACTACGAGAGCTTAAGGAAATTAAATTTATAACAGACCCTAAACATGAAATACATTTTCATAGCAGTATGTGTGTAGCATTTATTAATAGGGGTATTTTCAGCTTTGGTAGTTTGGCTAGGTCAAACGAACATAAAACAGTGAAAATCCCAACTCCAACGAGTAAATTACGTCCAACACGAATCTATACAAACGAAACGCTGGAAAATCAATTCCCGTCCCAGCGGCAAGTGCGAGCTGGAGTTGCTTTTTTGGGGCACAACAAATTTTCCAACGAAACCTTCCGAAAACCCCAGGCAGCATGTGAAAATTCACCCATATTTATTGTAATAAAACTTCCGGTCAGTGACGGGTGGTGTGCGTTGGAATCGTTTCATTTTCCATAAATAGAACTGCTCCAGCAACGGTTCGGCCAGCAGCGGCCCCCAGCAGGTAGAGCTGAGCGCGTTCATATGCACACACTATGTAACGTGTGCTCACCTTCACCCCCCGGTACGGTGCGCGATCGATACAAGCCGCGGAAAAAGCGATTCCCTGCCCTGTGCGTGTCCTTTTTTCGAAGGCTCGCGTGCAGGTGGAGGGTGAAGGTGAGGACTGAGTGGGTGGAGTAGTGAAGCTGTGCCATGCCCTAGCGAGCGCAAACAAACCTTGCCCTAGTGGCAGTGTACCCAAAACCCTAACCTCAATACACCAACGTTGAACTTGACACACACCATACGGTCCTTGAGTCTCTGGGTGGGATGGGACTTTTCGTACCAGTCGCTCTAGCTCTTGCTCCTGACCTCCTGATTTGTTCTATGTTGCGCTTTCTGTTTGTACGTGTGTCTGTGAGATTTTCCCATCACAAACACGAGCACATTGCCGAGCCATTTTACTAAATACTTGGCGGGGTACGGTCGTATGGTTTTAGAGCACTCGGGCTTGGCTGCCATGGAAATGGTCCTGCGTGGAAGCTACTCCGGGCCGGGTGTACATACATACATACATACATACAGAGGGATTCGTTCTCTGTCACACCCTTGTGGAAAAGACTGTTTGATTTTCTCTCCGAAAAGTGGACGGTGGCGGCGATGGTGGTGTGGTGGGGTGCGCGTGGTACGTAGTAGCATTCGGTATCGAAACGGACCAGAATGTGCCTCTTTGTTGCTAACCGAAACTGGCGAAAGTAGGTCAGCGACGTTACCCGCTGTACGCTTTTTCTTCCCGTTGCGTCCTTCGTCTGGGCGTTCGCTCCTTTGCCGTTCGACGGGCCGTACGCGTGTATAGGGATGAATTTTGTGCTGGCCGAAGTTGGGGAGCATTACCATCCTTTCGCTGTTCCGAATTTTTACGTTGACCTAGTAGAAGGTTTTGTGCGTCATCGAGCCCTTTTGTTGGCTCGGCCCTGTAGTGAAAGTATCGACCGTATTCTGATTTGATTTTTGGGGCTATTTAAGCTAGTAATTGATGTCGATTTTAAGGATTCTTGAAGAGGAGTGTGAGTGTATTATAATTTCAATTGTTTGCTTTGGAAATAGATTTTTATTTTTATATCAATTAATTGCTTAGTTTTGCTCATGTTAACGCATTAAAAACGAATCTACAAAATTATCGCAATACACTAAGACTTGCGTTACACGAGTAGCGCTTTGTTTGACAGCTCGTGATGTGTACGCGTTAGAGTGTGCGTTAGCTGTAAAACACACTTCCAACACAACAACATGCACGTTGAGGAAGTAAATAACCCCCATAATCCCGTGCCCTAGACCCGAGCGCATAAAGGGCACTTACTTGACCTTAACCAATATATCCTTGCCGTACGGATGCGTTACCAGTTCGCTTTCCTACAACATCCTGTGCACAGTGACCCGAAAATGGATTTATTATGTACATGTCTACGTGTCTGTGAGTGTTGATACTGTTTGTGCCCGTGTGGTGCGCATGTCCCCAGTGTCATGCAGGAAACACTAGGCATGTTTCCTCAGCGTGTGTAACGCTGTCCGTTTTTAGTGGAACTTGTGGAAGCATTTCGGCTGCCATAGGAAAAGCGATAAAGAGCGACCTAACACAAGGACCTTTTGCATGCGGGAGGGCTCAATGCGGCTCAACCCGATGTCATCCCACGCTTATCAGACACCGGTAGGGTTGAAGTTCTGTCCCACGCGCTCTCTTTCGCTCGTACTCTCTCTCTCTGTATTGTACGCTTCTTTTCTCCGCGCAAACACAACGGAACAGACTCCGCCCTGTTTGATGCGCGCGTGGCACTAATCAGCGTTGCGGTGGGCGAATGATGCAATCCACTCGAAGGGGTGCAGAGGAGGTTGTATGCGTCCTCCACCTGCTCGTGACCTACTTTTCATATCACAAAATGCAATCGTGTCTCGATTTCCGGCCAAGAACCATGGTCGGGATGTTGTGGAGGGCAACAGCAGCTGCTTGGCCGTTCGGTTCACCGTTTTGGGGCACCGTTTTCTCGTTTATCTCGCTTGCGTTTTTTCGTTGTTGCCTTCCTTAGCAAGGATTCACAAAACGGGAATGTGTAATCATTCAACGTGAGCGTTCGGTGCATGATGACGCAAAATTACAAACATCACTGCCCCCCGCTCAGTTGACCTAGTTTGCTTTTACTCACGGAATCGGGTTGTAGTAGTTGCTCGGGCCCCCTAGGTAAGGGTGATTGAATTTTAATTTAAATTTCCGATCCTGATGGATGATAAAAATCAGATTGCAACAAACGGGGCGGGCTGTTCGGTTGGAGAGGGAAAACGAGTGGATGTTGGGAAGCAGCGAGTACGAAGGGCTTCAAATTCAATATTGCTGCTACCTGTTGAATGTGCTATGATTATTGATAACGGAAAAGTTTCATGTTTTCTTTGACGAACTACAGAAACATCTTCTGCTGGTATGGTGCTGCGTACTAAAGGCTTAAGGTTTGAGGTTATGTTGCTTGGTGGGAGAGAATATTCAGCGGAGGCAGTTATTTTAAATATTACTCATTTTTATATACTTTATCGGTGATTTATTATCAGTGAATGCTTAATAGTTTGACGGATATTTTTTTTAATTTTTAATTGACAGAATTTATCGCAAATTGTTGCCTTTGTAGCTGGTAGAAGTCGTTGACGATATAACTTTGTGCCAGAGTTCATGGATCTATTATTTTTGTAGCTATTTTAAGCCTTCTCAGCAGGAATAGGTTTAATATACACTTTATAAATGATTCCTCTTTACTTTTCTACACCCATATGTTACATCAAAGTAAAATATAATCCTACGGCTTTGAAGGTAGTAGCTAAAGCCTTCCAGAGAAAAATATTCAAACCATTTTCTAGCTTGTTCAAAATTCATCTATCTTCCTAAGGGATTAGGTTTCCCCGTATACCCAAGCTCAAATATTTGAAGAGATATGTTACCACTCTGTACGGAGCCTGAGAAGATTATGGAGAGCCTGTGATGTCCTTCAAGAGGAGTCGGATCCATAGCCAGTGCGGTATTGCTACATAAACTGATAATAGAACAAACATCAGAACATCTCACTTCTACAAATTTCTGAAAATTGAGATAAAAATTCCTTTCTCCTTTGGCACTACAACTTCCAGAGGTTTCTTTACTCAATTTTGGCACAGAAAAGCTAAGTTTTTATGGAATTTTGTAGTCATCAAAAACCAAGACTTTATCCATGTTGAAAGTGTGCCATGTTTGATGCAATATTTCTTACGTTAATGGCATAACGTAGTCTTCACTACATAATAACGTTCCGTATGGGGTATTTGAAGTCCCAGTTCTTCTTGTCCCGGCCGTATTGTCATCACCGTTTTTGTTGACTATATGCAATATAGAAAATATTAACAAGGCATTTCCACCCTGTTATTTGCCTTATCGCGGGCATGCTCGGTTGTTGCTGAGTTGTATTTGAATAGGTGCTGCTGACGATGATGATGTAGAGGTGATTGTTGTAGGTCAGGTACAATTGCTCTATCTATTGTTTCAATGGTGGTTGGTTGCATCCGATTTCCGGCTATGGACTGCAACAAAACAAAAATATTGTTGAAACAGTGTTCTTCGTACAGTGTTCTCCGGTGCAGTCCAGCAGTGACATTCCAAGCTCGATCCGGTTAGCGTCCAATCTAAGTGTAATCGACAAGATCCATCCCGCAGCAGCGAGAGCGACTTCGCTATACTCGAGAATGAACCAACCAAACACTCCCGAACCCAACGCCAACACTGTCAAACTCGTTGTGTCAAAGTTGTGTGAAAGCCCGGTTTACATCGAGAACAGGAAACGCCCGAGTTCATCCCGAGTGGAAAACGAAGGAACTCCAAAAAGCGCCTTCTTTGGACGCCTGTTTTGGCCAGTGTGTCTGCCTTCTCGTTGCCGGGAATTTCACAATGAGAAGGGACCCAGATTAGCGAGATCTGGAACGCCTTATCGAACATAACTTTTTGAAATTATTCGTGCAGAAAAGTTACTGGGGAAATGCAATACAGATTGCAAAGCTTGCAACATCCATACCAAGATTGAACGACTGATTCATACGTTCCATCATGAAGACGATCTGGACCTCCCTTCCAAAATCCCTCAAAAAAATCCCTCAAAAATCGGAATTAGTGTAGAACCATACTTTATATTCTCTCTTTGTTCCCGATATATGTTTCAAAAATAAAACTCCAAGACGAACATTCTAGATCTCTGAATCGATATCCAGATGTAAAATAGCATCGTTCCACTTCCTGCCATAATGTTCGCACTAATTGCTAGGAACAAAAAAAAACCCCTTCGTTTCCTTCCCATCACACCGTGGGGGGGGGGGGGGGGAATCACGTGCTTTGGATTCCTTTAATGCCGCGGCTCTTCGGTGTTCGCGTGTCTTTGTTCGAGCGAGCGCACACCAACTTCCTTGTTTTCGGCTGCCTATCAATTGACATGGCAGGAATTCACTTTCGTCGAGCCCGGTTCTCAAGAACCGGAACCGGTTTTACCCCCTTCTTTAGACGGTGTGGTGTATAGGTAGTAGTGGTTTTTGTACCGATGAGGGTTGGTTTGGTTTCGTCGATCCGCTATGCTGATGCTATGGGGGGCGGTGGTTTCCGACGACGTGCGCGGGGTTGTTTGGGATGGAGCAAACGGGGTGGGCTTTATATCTTCCTTTCCTTTTGTTTCGTCCGTGGTTGTTTTTATTTTCTTGGAAGGAAGATCTAGCCGATCTATTCTTCTTCGATACTCACAAGTGTGTGAGTGTGTTTTAATCAGTTGAGTAAAAATACACAAAAAACGGTGTAAGAATCAGAGTGTGTGAGCACCAGAAGCCATAAAAATGACGTTATAGGTGAATTGTGCGAACTTCCGGCTGTTGGGATACGAAGAATCCGGGGGGAAAAGAATGACCAAAAAGCATAAAATTAACGGCGCTAAGGAAGAAATCGGAATCAAAACATAGCGCAAAAATATACGTTTCTTGTTGTTAAGGTTTGCGTCGTGTTCTTACTCCTCTGTTTATGTGGAGGTTCGTGTTCGCAGATCGTTTACTTTCGCTTAGCAGTTGTTTCAAGTGCAACTATTTATTTACAATTGAATATGACGGTCCAGTGCCGTATTGTCATCAAGTGCAACTAATAATTAGTTATTATAATGGATGTAACTTTTTGTTGGACATCTTAAACACTTCTTGAATCAATTAAAGTATTAGAGTGAATATTTTGTGTTCAGAAATGATTCTAAAGAAAGAAAATGTAAAGCAGTTCTAGTTTTTCGACGCTATAATAAATCGATATACACTTTGACAAAAATAAATCATGGCCCCTGCCAGGCGGCCAGATTTCGATAATGCTATACAAAGCATCAACACCCAACAATGGGACAAGACGAAGGAGAAAATGTCGTGCCACAGCGGCATTAACGAATGCAATATTATGCAAATCGTTGGCGCCATTCGGCGCTCCAAGATTCGATTGCTTTTTTGTGCTAAAGATTTAATTGTTGAAGTTTTTAAGCTCGACTTTACAAGCTTTTCTTTCTTGAGGTTAATATTGAATGTTTTCCTTTAAGTTGGGAAGTCCTTTCCAACTCATCTGGTTCATCCGCTTTTAAGTTACACTTACCGTTACGACCCATTTTTGCATATTTAGCATCCATCGCTTCGCACCATTGCACACGGACAGACGCCTTCGTTCGGCTCGATGGGCGTTTAGTGTGATTATAAAGTTCCGATCGAAAACCACCAAAGCTGCATAAAGCTTGTCTGATCCCGCAGGCTCACATTTCGTATGCAAACACAACGCCCAGACACAAACCGACCGACCTGCATTGCCAATGGAGCATCTGAGCGGCGAATGCATTTTCGATTCCAATGTATGCGAACGTTGTGATCCCGGGACCATCCTCGGGGCTTTGGGAATCGGTTTAAAAATGCCTTTATGTACGGGAAGAGCCATATAAAATGCTTATGTAATGCTATAAACATAAACCACGTTTTAGTGCCATTTTATTAGGTGTTTATTATATTTTCTCTTGCGGAAGCAGCCTAAACCCATCGTCCGGGCTCTGTTGCAAGGCGATGAAAGTGAGCATCGGCTTCAGATGGAAACACCGTTCTTTAGCACGGCTTTTACGGTGTCTTGCCGCTTCCATTTACCCCCTTCGGTCGCAGTTTCATTCAAAATCCGGGGACGGAGCGCGCGCGCACGAATCGTTTTCAAGGTGAACCGGTAGCTGTTTGCCGGTTCTCGGTCCATTGCTTCTTCTGCTACGGAGCGCTCTAGCAGCTCTCTTCCTCGTTTAGATGGGTTGAAGGCGAAAAGACGTAAAAAACCCGTACTACCATCATAATAAACACACACACTCACCTGTGGCACGACGCGTTTCGATTGTGTGTTTGGCCAAAAATGGCTTTTGATGTTTGTATGCTAAATGGTCGAGAAGCGTTAAGTACGAGAGGAAAACAACAAGGGTGTAACACATTTTACACAATGTCGCGATCAGCAGGCAGTCGATGTAAACAGTCTGGAGAACGTCACCATTCCGTTACTTGCAACCATAAATAGTTAATAAATTACATGGATGCATTTTGATTTAGTTTCGAAAAAATATTTATCGCAAGAAAAGTAATTTTATGCGAGAATTTGTTTCAGATTCATTTGATGTCTCACTAGAAAATAGAGGATCACCATGTTTTCCTAATAACCATCTTTCCCCGTAGATGACTCATAAGCGTGACGTCATACTCGTACTACCTGACGAGCTAAAAAGAGAAGAAAATAGATAAATAACTGTTTGAGTAATACATTTCACACGAATGCTTTCAATTGTCTTGAACGATTTATCTTTAAATACCTTTCCACCCTCACTACAACTTATAGCAAAATGGATAATGCATTTGCAGATATAAAAGCAAAGAAGTATAGCGCGAGCTCAAAGAAAAAAGCCGAACGCCCGGAACCACCGGCATTAGTTGCCACTAGCCACCTTTGACAAGCTTTTTCGATCGATGCTGAGTAGTTGACCACCAACAACAGCCTGTGTCGTTTACTACAACACGCACACAATCGCACACCAAGCACCCTTATATCTGGACACTATTCGCTCGTCTCGTCCGGTATCCGACCAAACCGAATCGACTAGTCGGGCAGCAGGCACATTAGGGGTGAATTCTACCCTCTCGTTTACTGTCGATGTCGTCGTTACACCAGAATGACCACAGTGATAGTTTCACCATTGTAGGAGAGCGGAGAGAAGTAGCTCGGATGTTCATCGGATGTTTCTTATAGATCCGACCCCCCTTGTGTACGTCGTACCCCCCCTAATGATGCAAACTCTTGGCTTTGTTGTTGTAGTAGAGCTTGTTGATGAGCGACCGGGGTTTACGAGAGTATGATTTTATTTATTTGCTTTGAGTCGTGTAGAGTGGCGCAAATGGGAAAATCATTTTCGTGAGCAGACTGATTGATATTACGGTTTGAAAATTAAATTCTAATAATAATGTTAATTTAGAAAACATTACGCACCATCCGTTTATTACGCACCATCTTAGTTAATATTCTGCCTGATATAACTACGAGCTAGTTTCCGAGATTTCCTCCTTTTCCTAATGGTTTTCATTTAAATTATTTTAGACCATATAATTTTAATTTGAATGCAAGATATTTTGGCATTTTATTTATTAAATAATAATTACATATTTAAAAAAAACTAACTTGAAAATATTTTTAAATACAACCAAAATCAGCTGTTCTGCCGTTGTGCATGACGATTCGTGTAGGTGGTTCGTGCATCCGCTAAGCGAGTTTGAGCCGTATCAGATAGATGGCGCTGCTATGAAGCGTTACTTGTGGTTGGTTTGAGCGTTTCATATGGTTAGCTGCTGGTTTGGTTTGCTCTCAACGCTGGAAAATGGAAAAGGGTACATTGTTTCAATATGAGTCAACTTTACTAAAGCGTACAATCGACCGTTTCGTACTACATTTGAAATAAGAAATATTTTGATCACATTCTTTCGAAGATATTAAAATTATTATTTAGTTGTTTCAATGGTATTTTTTACACTGAAATGCAATATTTCATTTGTTTTGGGTGCGCTCCGGTGGTGTAGGCAACAGCGACGCCTGTCTTCGAATGACAGGACTGGGGTTCAAATTCCATCCGGACCGTCCCCCCGTAGTGAGGACTGAATTTCCAACTACGAAGTATCATTAAGTTTAGTAAACTATTTGGCGTGATTTAAAGTATTTGTTAAAAAATGTTTTTGTATGAATTATAACTTCCTTATTTCTTTATCTTTTCGCCCTACAACCTTTTAAGGTATCACTAAGGACCTTCCAATTCTGGCTTCTTCTGGCTGGAATTGGAAGCAACGGTTCTGAAGGGATTGCTTCTGCTCCAACGCTCATACCGTTGAAATTCTATTAGGCCAATGTGCGACAGATTGTTGTTTGTTTGATTCCAAAAAAATGGTAAATATTTTCCAGAATATTTAATTTCTGTTATTGTGCTAACGGAAGCTCTAATTTAAGCCTTGCGATTCATGGAATAATTGTAGTTATTCCTACCATGCTGTTTTGGTTTAGAAATCGATCAAAAATAATCCTTTTTTTTCCTCTCATAAATATTCACTTCATCTACAGTGCCCCGAATTGAATTCTATCAGGTGTGAAACAAATCAGCACGTTTTATGCAAATGTAATCATCTGCGATCATTAAGCAACCGTTTGTAGTCGTTGAATTATGATGCTTGGCGTTGCTCTTTTTTCCGTTTCTGCTAAAGTTAAGGTAAAATCTACGCACCAGGGTCACACGGCCTTAAAGCATCATATGCTGCTATGTGTATTTGTATCGGACAATCGGTGTTAGTGGGTCACCTCGTAACCGTGAACTAGTAACAAATCTGCCAGATGTAAACCATCATATACCGGGCATGCCGGCCGACCACCACCATCATATACCGCCAGGACATTTCGTCGGTCCAGCCACTCGGTTATTCGAGAGTGAGTGCCGCTGGGCGATGTTTTTACAAGGCTGGAACGGGTGGAAGAAATTCGTAACACGCGCGAGATGCGTTATTTATCACCTTCTCTTTTACTTCAGGCCAAAGTTTGTTCTGTTGAGGATTAGAGGTTTGTGCTGGCCTAGGCTCGGGTAAAGGGAGGTTGGGCAAGTAATACATCATGTTAAATTTTAATGATAATGGACGGTTTCGAGCCGCTATGTGTGTGTGTGTGTTGTGGGTTTTCCACACATCGTGCTCAGGGGACGAATTCTGTCGGGTGACCTAAATTGGACTGCGTGATGTATGGTATTATTTTCTCAAACTATTGATACAGCGCTGTACGGAGGGCATCAATTACAGTAAGCTATCTGCCGATTGGAACATTGTTAGAGGCGAGAAAGTCTTGCCTGTTGTGGGTTTTTCACTTCCGTGCACGTGTTGTTACGAATCGATGGAGACGCATGGTGGATGATAATACGAATCTCATGAATGCTTCTTAGCTTTGAAAAGCAATCAAGAGTAATGGAAAAAAAGTGAGCATAATTTATTTTATTTTATTTATTGAAGGAACCTCCAGACCGCTTTGTTATGAAATTAATGTGTTGCATCGTGGAGGAAGAATTGAATTGTGAGAGAAAAGCAAAATTTTGATCCATTTCTCGACTCAAATTCGATTCGAATTCCCAAATTATTTTTTCCTGGAATAAAACTATCCAACTCTCAGGACTCACGGCACCAAATTCAACCGACCGATCGAATCTTCACACTCGGAAAATGAGCGCCGTTTGGTGTAATGAATATCTCCCCTTCAGGAACTCAGTCCTCCTTCGTTGAACATTGTTGTGCTTTGCGGGGAAGTAAACATTAGACGAGTACTCTCTTGGCTGCACTTCAAGCCACGCTAGTGAGTGCACTCGTACGGCGATGTAGCCTCGTTTTTCTTTCGCCGTGTATTGGTGAGTTGTGCATCGTGCGGTATGCATCGCGATACTTACAAACGACGCGCATCATACCGTTTTTCTAGAACTAGGTCATGGTTGCAGTAGCGGCAGCAGCGAAATATCACCAGCAACTCGTCGTTCTATTTTGAACTAAGTTTATCAACTAGCTCGGTACGGTACCGAAACACACACAAACGCATACTTTACCACCTTAGGAGAACGCGCACACTCAAGTGCACGGACACCATGTGCATACACACGACCACTTTACCGTACCGGTGATGATTTGGAGCAACTGTTAAATGCACAGGTTTTTCTCTACATGTCAACAAGCGTAAAAAGTGCCAATATGGGGTGCATTTATGCATCCAAATTAAAGTTTCTTTCCTTGCGTGTGTATTTGTGGCGAAAAGGACAGGTCTCTGTGCAACGAAAAGGGTTAAGAGTATGCGACGCGCCAAACCGTTCGCAAATGCACTTTTATTGATCGTGCTCTACATTTTCTGGCGAATCGGTATGGTACGCTATCCGTTTTGCATTCGTGTATTGGTGTGGCAGGTTTGACGCAGCAATTGTTATTGTGTACGGTTGCGAACGGTCAGGTAGAACCATTTGTTGGTTTGTGTGTTGGTTGGAACACCAACCAGTGCGTATGTTAATTGATTGATAGTTAGCACTGTTAATGTTAATTGAATTATGAGGAGTGGAAAACAAATTATTTGAAATGAATGATCTGCTGTATGGCAGAAGGTGTGATAAGATTTGAAGAAAAAAAAAACGATCACCAAATTGCCTAACAAATATGGTGGACAGAAAGACCAGGCTTCTCCATTTTTATTAGATAAACGAATACGTATACAAAAACTTATTAATTCAATAATAAAAAGCATGAAATTGATCTTTTAAAACAATCAAAATATTTCAACTTTAGTAGAATTAAAAAATAAATTATAAAACAAAATTCAAACTGATTTGTTCGCCATTGACTGAGAGCAGTGTTTTCTCATACGTTTGTTAGCAAGCAGCTCAGCAATGTAACAAGTTAAACCAACAAATAAAATTTCGGATAGTCTTCGTAGGATTCTAAAATTTACTAAATTGTTGATGAATGGTGATATAATCTTGAACCTTAATTTTGATGTATATAATCATTCAAATGAGGGGCGACCCGCTGGTGTAGGCGACAGCGGCGCTGGTCTTTGCACAGCATGACCGGGTTCAAATTTCAACCGAACCGTTCCCCCGTAATGAGGACTGACTATCTAACTACGAAGTATCAGTAAGTCTAGTAAGCTATTCGATGGCCGGCGTCGGCTATAGAACGCCGTTAAGCCAAGATAAAAATCATTCAATTGAAAATTTGAACAATTTGGTTAGGTTAATAAGATTTTTTTTCATTTTGGTGTTGAAATAATTTTTGAATTTTTTTTTAAATACATGTCACTAATATTAAGTTTAAAATAACATTTTATTTCAACATTTCAAGCGTAAGAAATAATATCGCTGATCGCTAGAATATTCGTTAAATTTGAATGTACAAAATAATAAAATGAAGTGTAAAAATGTGCGTGAGCAATAGAGCACTACCAAGAGAGAAAAAGAGAAGGAGAAAGATGGAACTAGAATCTCACATTTCGGTGCTAAGTTGACCACTCAAAACCTTACCCAACCCAGCCACCCACCAACGAACTCCTTCGACCAACGGTAAATCGATTTCGTGGTGCTCCCGCGGTGTCTGGTTTTGGTTGCGACTGTTTCCGAACGGTGGCGCGTCGTCCTTGGCCTACTAACACGCATTCCGAAACCGAGCACGGGTGCGTAAGCGAGATGGACGGTCGAGAGGGGAAGCGAGATGCGTAAAAGCGCGTACCCAAAAAATGTGATACGCACGATAGACAAGAAAAGCGAGAACGCACGGGCACACACTACTACCACAACAACTGTTGGAGAGTGGTGTTTGAGGCTGTAGAACAAACATGTGTGTTGGAGTTGATTTTTTTTGTGTTCGTAAAAAAGAGAGAAAAGTGTGCGTTTGAACCGAATCCGTTTCGTTGAAAACAAAGGCAAAAGAAATAACATTTACATTTTGGAGATAGTGCGTGGCCAACAGATGATGATGCGTACAAGCGCGAAAGAACGAATAGGAGAGAGAGAGAGAGAGGGTGAGAAAGAGCGAAAGAAGCTGTGTACAAGAATGAGTGAGATGAGAAACCCCCAAATGAGACTTCTCTCGCTCGCTCGCCATTCACGCACCATCCATCCCCATCTCACCCTTTACGTGCCATTTACGCATTTTTCTTTCGTCTACCACTGAAAGACACACTCACACCGATAGATGGGGGTTGCTTCTTGGACCGGTTTTGTATGTGCGCGCGTCTTTCACTCTCGATTTTTCAATCAAAGTGTTGATCGCGTTTCGAAACGAATGCGATGATGCGAATAAGCCAACGAGCCTAAAGAACACGATGCGAAAAGAGATGAAGCGATCGTAAATAATCGCTACGGTCCAGCAAAACGATCGCCAAACGATGTGTGCGATTGTGTGCGGCTCGCACTCCTGCGTACAAATGTATGACAGGGATCTCCATCCTCCAAAAACGGAACTACAATAACCTTTGCGCCCTTTTCTTCCATTTCTGTGTCACTTCCAGCGTCACATGACACGCACAAAGAAATTTATTCTTTGTGACAATTTAGTGCTGCGTTCACATCTGGCATGTGGGGGTTGTATTCTGCACTTGATCGCCATTTTTTTGTGTGACTTTTTTTATTTTTGCGTGCTTACACCCATGGCGGTAACGTGAAGTGATTGTAGACAATTAAAAATAAATGGGCCATTTATGGGTGGGGATTTTATTCTCCGTCCTCCGTTTCACGGCACGATAGTCGACGACATTCCTTCCAGTGCACTAACTAGGCTTGGTAGCAGAACCCGGTGGCAGGCAGATTGGGGTTGGAGTTTGATTAAGCCAAGTCAATGTCAATCACGGGTGGAGGACACTCATGGGAAGCGATTTTTGGGTGGGTTGGGTTGATGATTTTGCATCGTTTCGTTTGCGAATCAACGAATATCAAAGGAAAATTTTAATTTTTGATTAGTGATTCAAACGATTTGTTTGCATTTTAGTGGTTAAACTATTACACTTTTTCTTCTTCTTGGCCTGCCCAGAGCCAAGAACGTCATGATGACAGGGATAGATCGTGAATGAGTTGTCAGGAAGTTCGGTTTAGTGATGCATCTGCCTCTATCTAAGGCTGCATCTGATCTTCGACAGGCATGACACTCCCTGATCCAGTCAACGAGCTCGCTTACGAGCACCTTCCTGTTGGGGCATAAGTACGGCATCACGTGCCCCAACCATCGTATCCTACCGGTTTTGACTACTACTCAGGATTTGGTCACTCCAAGTTATCGATCCATCTATCCATCTATCCTTAGTGGTGTTATTTGGAATTTGTTAACACCTATGAGTAGGTATTGGAGCGCTCTTCGCTCTTATGGAGTGGTTTTGGCATGATCTTGCTTGTTTCAGTTGCATTATTAACGATGGAGCTTTAACGAAGACAATTAATTGTGTAGAAAATTCAACTAGGTCCGGGAGAAAAATAGAAAAATTCCTTAAAAACGCGTTTGCTGACAAATTAGCCCGCAAACACACAAGTTTTTATAACAAATCAATCCAAGAACTCGACAGTTTATGATGAGAAAGTGTGTTTTGCTTTTTATTAAAGCTCATAAAGGCCCAATAAAGCTCTAGCCAGATTTGCCAACTACCCAACACGCATACTATTGGAAAAAACAGCTACTGAAGTGGATAAACCAGTTGTGCGGCAGGTTACGAGTGGTAGCAAAAGAAAGTTGCTTAAATTCAACCGTACTTAAACAAATATATTGTTCTTGAATTTTGTAATAAAAGAACAATAAAAAACCTTTCGTTTGATGAAGAAATTATATTTCTACGTTAAAAATTTATCATTTTACAGCCTGTAATGAGTGACCGAATTGAATAAAATGAATGACACTTTAGTAAAGATAGTCCTTGCCACCCGTTCATGGCGAGTGTATTGGCGTCCTCCGACAGCAAAGTCCAAGTCTTGTATCCGTAAAGGACTATTACATTGAAGACAATGAATTCTGGAATCGTCTCGCCTAGACCGAAAAGAAAACCAATTTTCGTTTTGCCTGATATGTTCTGATATGATTTGCAACATCTGTAGGGTTATGTATTCGAAAAAGAATATTCGAAAATCATATTTCTATACCTCTTACTACTTTATGTTCAACCGCTAATAATTCATCCCACTTTTCACATTATTTCACTTATCAGCCCTTAAGATATATTATCAGTTTTGGGGCAATTGAATCGTTTCGGCCCCCCATTTACCAGATGTGACCGGTTTCGGTTTAATTACCTGTCGTAAAAATACCTCGAATTTAGGTGTACGCGCTGCTCTCCTTCTTTCTCTCCATTCATGCGTTTAATGAATGATCGAAGTCGTACGCAAGGCACCCTTGATCTGGTTTGCTTTCCGATGTGTTGAATGGACAGAAAGGAAGAAAACAGTCAATTCACTAAAAACCAAAAATTGAGGGCACACAACGGGTGTAAATGTGTGAAGAATAATCCTTTAACAAACGTATTAACTCATTCCACTGTTGAGCGAACGTAATACCCCTAAATGGAGTAGTATTTGCGTCTATGTTGTACACTGGCTGCCTAATCGGCCACTCGAGTAAAGAGCCTGTGAGTCCTTGCTTGTACGGGCGAATGTAATCTGATTCACCGGGGCTCTACATAATTCCACAGAAAACTCACACACAGCAAAAACAAGTAACACCCGCTGCGTACGGATTTGCGTTCACGAAATCGTGTTTTTTCATCACTTAACTTCTGCGTCTCTTCATCAGTTACCCTTGCCTTGCCGCCCGCGGGACGCTGGCCGTGTTCGTGGTAAACATTGACACCAAAACCGACTAACCTTGACAGACTTTTCGAGCCCGTGTTACGGCACCCATGCATGGTACGTCACTTAGACGTCGATGACGTTTACCGTCTGCATGACGTTGTGTTAAGAGGAGGGCCTATTGAGAAAGTGAGTTGTTAAAGAGGTTTTGGAGATGATTTGCGTAATGCTTGAAGAAAGTTTAAGTAAAAAAACCTAAAGTAGTAAGCTTGTTTGTTAAATAAATAATTCGTTTTTGTTTAAAATTCGAAATACCACGCCAAAGGAGCACTTATCTCGGTTCCTATGACAGTAAAACCTTTACGTTGTTGAGAGTTCTGATTAGATTAGATAAAAGTTAAACGAATGAATAGCACTGTTCTACTATAAATATTTTATTTATAGTTTGCGTTTCTTTCCTTCATCGCAACCGTGTTTAAACCAGGCAATTTTTCACGCATTCTTGTATTTATCCTTTTTTTTAAATAAATATTCTTATGGCGAATAATTTAAACAAAAACTCGCCGCTACTATTATGGCACGATATGGATTTTTAAAACACAAAACGCACTGACGCAAATGATGCATTGTAAAAAAGCAAGGTTTAAAAATGAAACGGTAACGCAACAAAACAAACAAAACCCGACAGCGAGGGAGTGAGCGAGGAACAATAAAAAGTACTATAACCAAAAAAAAAACGAGTAAAAAAAGAAAAAAAAACAACTCCATGAAGCAAGCAAAAAAAAAAAAAAACGGCCGAGCCATCGGAAAGAACATGGCGCAGTCGATTAAGGCAGACAGCAGCAGCAGTGGTAGAGCCCCGGCGTGCCATTAAATGCATTTTATTTACCGTCTGACCATGACATAAATTACATTGTTTTTGTTGTTGTTGTTGGTTGTTTCGGCATGTGGTGGTGCCTCACTCTCACTCACTGCATCTTCGCTTGACACGGGTAACTGACGGCGAGTCTGTAGCACCTCTACACTAGAAGAGCCCACATCACGAAGGCAGTGCTCGGCGACTCCTCGTACCACTACTGGCGCATGCTTTGGTTGGGTTTGAGACTTCATAGAGGCAAGAGAAATCGATGCAAATGTGAGAAACGCAGTCGACGCAGTTACACAGTTGGTTTGCCCTTTTTCCTTCGTCGTCTTTCGGGGTGCAAAGATGACACCGTCGCTGACATTTACTGCCAAGATGTAAAGACGCTCAAACGGGATGGGTGGCAAAGATGGCGGTAAAGAAAGCCAAACACTACGACTGCACATCTGCATAGGAAGGCATATGTTTGCAGTCGTTCAAAAAAAAAAAAAAAGACGTGTCGCGTGCATTTATCCCACGAACCTCGAGACCCGTTTTGCAGAAGGAGTGAAAACTCTAATCCGACTAGAAAATCCCGTGTTGAAGCATTGTGGTGTGTGACCTTCGCAGTGGTTACTCCACTTAGCCAGACGTCGCTATCGGTGGTAAAAAGTGTTTAAAAATGGGACTTTTCATGTGCAGATCAAGAAAGGATCTGTGTTTGCTGGCTCCATTTTCTTCGTCATCCTTTCCTAGCAGCATCCGGATGAGTAACGCCGGGTTTGATGTTGCAAACCGTCATCGTCGTTGTGTGGGATTTTCCCAATGGCGGAGTCCCTTAAGTATGAAGAGGTGAGGAGTGTGGAAAAGGGGTGGAACTATGTTTCCAGACATCCGGTTTGAAAGTTACGCATGGGTGGGAACCGGCACGATCATGCTCCGGTTGTGATGTTACTTTTGCTGGATGGAGTCTTACATCTGGATGGAATTTCACTACAATTTTTGTATTAGGTATCCAGTTTAAATTTATCCCCTTTTTGTTTAAATATCTGTATCAATATGTGTCTGTACAACAACTAATGTTGTACAGACCAGCAGTTTTTTTTCTTTATTTTCATATACTTTATTAATTTATTTGTTATTCTTTAAGAACCTATGTATCTGTTTAATGCTTGCATCTTTACTTATAATTTTACAACAATTATAAAGTCTACAAAATTATTAAGTTTATTGTTATTTTAAAATGTCTGTCAGAGTAAGCTTTTCTCTGAACTCGATCACCTGGAGATGACGATCAACATCACCAGTCTTGGCAAAAAGAATAATAATTTAAAGAGCCTTTTTCTCTTTGCAACGCAATTTTCTTCATCAACTATTTTATATTATTTTCTTTTTAATTTATGTGTTATTTGATGTAACTCTTTTATCATAAAATAATTCAGTTTTAAGAAAAAGTTTCTAATGTTTATTGTTTCCTTTTAGTAGTATTAAAATACACCTCAAGAAGCTAACGAGATAAGCAAAGCATTATTACCATCGGATTAAGCACATTTCCACAACCCCGCCAAACCCCATTTAATCCCATTCTCTTCATTAAGTGCTTAATCATCGCTCTTACCGTGCGTTTCGATAAACTGTTTCCACCCTAAACCCTCTACTAACACACTTTCCTCCAAACTGCGGCAAGAGCCACCTCCCATCGCCGCCATACTACCACGCAAGGTTGGAAAAGAAAGTGAAAACGGTGTCACTGCCAACAGGTTAGTAGGCCAGTCCTGCAATAGTGGTTGAGGACCGTTGGCGCGGTAGGTGGCAATGACGACACGCGGGGGATTCGTGGTTTTTTTCTTTTTTTGGGAGGGTGGCTGTGCGTTGTTAGGCGGAAGTGGGTAGAAAAGGGTGCTTCAATGCCAACCGCTGAGTAGTGCTGCGAAGGAAAGTGAAACTATTATGCATCACTCGAGAGATTGCGTTAACCCTTGCGGCACAATCAATCGATGGAATTTGGGTATTTTTGTTTATAATTTTTGTGTAAAAATATTGAGTAAGTATGATGTATGAATTAGGTTTAGAAAACAAAATAACTAGCAATTTAATAACATAAGAATATTTTTCCATAGTCTATGCAGTGAGTCTACCTGCAAGAGTTCGTCATAGTTACACCCACACCGTTTATTAAATAGAAAAATACACCCAAAACGCCTTAAGTTTCACCTGGGTGGTGATGGATGTGTGTGACACGGGGGTACAACCCTTTACGATCGAACCCACCCACTGTGGCTATTGCCACACGGAACCACACGGAAAAGAAATAGAGAGAAAAGACTCGAAACATCACTCTCGATTGCACGCGAACGGCGCGTATCGGTGTTTCGTGCGAGCATGTTTCGGAAAATGATTCGAATCGGAAGTGGAAATGATTGCTGGCCGAGGGAGGGAAAGAGGGCATAATAACTGAACCCATCGTTCAAAAGGGGGGGGGGGGGGAGGGGGGGGGGTGGGTGGACGCGTAACAATACACGTGGCTACTCTGTTTTTCAAATGTTGCGGTAGGGTTGACTCCGTGTGTATTAGCTCTCTCTCTCTCTCTCTCTCTCTCTCTCTCTCTCGTTTTCCCTATTGCCCCAGTGTATCATGTCGATATGTATGGTTATGCTCTTGTGTTTGCATTGCGTAATGTGATATGCGTGAAGGAAAAAAATAGGGTTTTGTTCTTGCTGCTATTGTATTGCCGCTCTCCGCTGCTGCATCCGGCATACTTTGGCCAGCCTGGCCGAGTGGTGTTGAACTACTTTTTTCTTGCCGGCGCCAAAAACTTGTTAAACAGCGGCTGAAGCTTCAGCTGGGAAATTCCAGTACGCGTGAGAATTTGACTGTGTTTCACTCCGCTCGGTTTATCGATTTTAAAGGTCGCGCCCTGCTTAATGTGGTTCCGTTCTGATTTCGTTTGAACAGTTTTAGACATTCATTGGGTCTGTTCACGCTTCTAGTGTGCCGATTATTGGGGTAATGATGGTGGGACGGTAGGTGATTATAAAAGGCAGAACAAAACAATCCGTAGCAGCGTGATGCAATGCGTACACAATGAGCGCACTCTATTGTTCTTGATGGGCAGAGAATGATGGTGTTTAGTACACGGTGCCGGTGCAAGGTGCAGCATTAGTTGAAGAACAATAGTATTTAGGTATATTAGGAAAAGGTTTCATGATAAGAATGTTAATTTAAGTATTGTAGTGGTCATTAGACGGTGCTGTAGTGGTGGAAAGATTTTCACGACAAATAATAAATAAAAATTTAACAGTAAAACTAATCAATTTGATTTCAAATGAACTAATTCTCAGGATAGGTTAAGAAATTAATAAAAATGCGCATCTATTTTAAGTCTTTTTCTCGGTGCTTTAAAAAACAATATATCAACTCGAATTGTCATAATCGCATCACAATTCGAGTCATTCCAGTCAGTGACTATTTTAAGCCATAGAAGCCAATCTAAAATAAGCGATAAAAGTTAATAGAAAAAAAAACTACTTAACAAAACCCGACGAAATGGACACCCATTACATAAATCGCCCTTCCTGTGAGCTGATACCGCCCAACCACACGTCGCTGCATCCGCACAGCCGCCGAAAATAGACGGGGACGATCAAACGGACCAACAGAGCTCGGGAGCTCCAAAAATTGGACCATTTTGGAGGGAAAAGAAACTTTGAGGATTTGATTAATGTAGTACTAATTTGACTATCGGATGGTGGTGATCGGTTGCAGACAGTAAGTGGCAAGAAGTTGTGGTTTTTTTTTAAAGGCTGGCGACAACTTTACACGATCTCGTCTCGTCGTTGGTGGATGCATAACCGTGATCGCGCAACACGATCGTATTCGCCGGGAACACAGTTGGGAAACCGTTGAACAGCAAAGAAGGCAAAAGGTTTAAAACAATATACAAATCTACGGGAGAGTTTCTGTAGATGGTGAACCGGTAAGATACTTTCGGAGGGATTTCTCTCGAACCCTGTGAGTGACTGAGCTTGTTTCGATTTTTATCTCCGAAAGGTTTAATCATTGCGTAAAACCAGCTGACCCTTTATTGGACGCGCATATGAGTGTGACAGAAATTGGGGAAGAAGAAACTGTCACAATTTTCAAAGGGATGGTCGTGCGTGTAGGAACCATCTGCAGTCATGCGGACCTCTAGAAAGAGCCAAACTTTGTGCGATGCTCGCTTGTGCGACCGTAATGGGCACCTGCGAACGATACGCTCTGTTTGTTGTGCGGATGCTACTTAGCATGATTATGGACACGCAGTAAGTCAACGCTGATGTGTGTAGTAGTGTGTGAGGACTCATAAATTGTCTTGTCCGCTGGTGAGAACATGTAATTGATATATAACTAAGACTGATTAAAAAAGAGATAATATTTGTATTACATCATATTAATGATGGATTCCTTTATTCACAAGTAGTTTAAAAAGGTGAGGAATTGAAGTTTTATGAATTATTGTTAGATTTGGTTAGTTTATTATCTTATTTCATCATCATCATCACCACGTTGGCCTGCTCTTTTAAAGAGCACGTCGTCGTGACATGGCCGAGTCAACAATAGATCTCCAGGAGACTCGATCCCGGGCTGCAGCTTTCCATCCATGTAGGCACCCGATCTCCGACAGGTCTCCCTTCACCTGATTCAGCCAACGAACTCGCTATGCTCCCCGACGCCTTGTGCCGAACTGGGGTTCGCTGAGGCATCCTCATAACATGCCCCAGCCATTGTATCCTGCCGGTCTTTGCTACGGTCAAGATGTCCGGTTCTCCGTATAGCTCAGCAAGCTCGTGGTTCATGCTTCTCCTACACACTCCATGCTCGAACACACCGCCAAAGATGGTCCGGAGGATGCGACGCCAAGACTCGTGACCA
This sequence comes from Anopheles maculipalpis, assembly GCF_943734695.1. NCBI lineage: Eukaryota > Metazoa > Arthropoda > Insecta > Diptera > Culicidae > Anopheles > Anopheles maculipalpis. The sequence continues at coordinate 85,613,543 of NC_064872.1, forward strand.
TATAGGACTCCCTGCGACTTTGGATTCCGCTGCCGATATCGTTATCCGAAGTTACATCCCCAGATAGCAGAACTCCTCTACTACATCGAGGTTGTCGCCGTCGACTTACACGCTGCTTCCCACTCGGGCTCCATCACGATCAGAGCCTCCGGCAAGCAAGTATTTCGCCTTCGTCGCATTGATCATCAATCCAATTCTTGCTGCTTCACGTTTCAGTCGGGTGTACGCCTCACACACCTTCGCTGTCCTCTTGCCAACGATATGAGTGTCATCCGCGAAGCCAAGAAATTTAAGATTATCTGTTTTAAGAAAAAAAGTAAAATTGCCTTAGTTTAACTGCATTAAATGACAATACGGCATTGGACCGTCATAATCAATTGTAAATAAATAAAATTAACTGCATTAAATAGATTTTCTAAACTTTATCTGAACTGTACCAGTTCCAAAGTCTTCAAAATGTCTAATTCAGAACGGAGCAAAGAAAACAAATGCCATACTAGAAACCTTGCAGCAGATGCTTAGAACAGCAGCTTAGGCAACATGCAAAACAGCTGGAACAAAGCAATAAAAAAGCCGTTGAAACTCCCGGTTGGCGATTGTTGCATGAAAACATAGTGCTCGTTCTGCCTTAAAGAAGCATAACGATGTGAAAACTAACTACAAAACAACTGGCAAGGAGTATGGGATATAAGGTAAAGTTTTTCTTCCTAGTAGTGAACGAAGTTTGTCACCCTTTGATGGTCAACTTTCTTCCCCGACTGTTGCAATACACTGCAAAGAGCGGAAGGCTAAACAATCAACTTTGGCAGGCAGTGGCAGTGTAATTTTCTTAAGAACGGCGAAAGTAGTGATGCTTCACTTAAGATGACCAAGCACACAACAACCAGCACGGGGTGGGGGCGCACACCGGGTTGTTCTTTTTCCACCGAAGTGTAAGACAACTGAAGCACTTTCCGGAACCTGGACAATTGTTGTTTACGGTTGGCTGGGTTTTCGTTGTAAGATACACCCGACCAGTGTTGCATTTGGGTGAAATGGTGAAACGTTTTTTTTTTCCAAGCCACTTTGTCGCGCGCTAGTTTTGCGGAATGTCCCGTACCGCGAGGTAGCATTATTTGGCCCTTCCGGGAGCATCAAGTGGTACCGTAAGCACCCGCCAGAACCCTCGGCACTGTTGAACGAAAAGCGTCAGTCAGCTTTCGCCGCTTTCTTCCCTTGCAGTCGGTGTATGTTTGAAATTGAAAGCTTGCAAAAAAAAAAAGCAGAAACAAAAGCCCAAAACAAAGTTCTTAAGCTGAGTCACACCGTTTGTTTAGCTGCAACAGTGTATGATGATTAAGCTCTAGCTGCTGCAAACCGGTACCGGTGTGTTTGTGTTATGATTTTGAACCCGTTTTGCTGCCAAACAAACAAACTTTCTTGTAAGCAGTGCAGGAAGTTGTTTGATATTGCTACATTTCCCACCGGTGATGCAGGTACAAAAGAAAGTGATGCTTTCACCCAGAACAAAAACAAACACACACACACTTCATCGTTAGGCTTTTTAATTATGCTTTTGATGCAAAATGCAAACAAGCGTTAGCGCAATAAGCAAAAAATGCTTCCTTGTTTGATGAAGAAATAAGCACTGGAACCACTTTCTTTCTTCTGTAGAAAGCCTTTAAATAACAAATGTTCCTATCCCATATGAAGCCTTAACGTTTGTTCTAGAACAGAATAGTGTAACGAAATGAGTCATTTTTAGTTCAATAAAATTCAATAAAAATTCTTACGCTAGGTAAAATTCCAACACGTTAGCTGATCGCATTGGATCTTCATGTATTGAAAAAGCTTTAAGCTTGTTGTAGCTTGAATTTTTGTTTTGGTGTGCTAAGCTGCAAACCACCCAGGTAAGGGTGGGGTTCGGACTTTGAACTTTAAGAGGTGGTGCGAAGCACACTGCCGCAAGAAGGCAGTTTCAGTTTTGCGCCGATGCTCAGTCAATTTTTCGGTACTATTTCGGAGGGACTTTGCGAAATTCGACCCCTCTCTGTGATACAAGGGCAACACTCACTGGTGGTACTGGTGTGGCTGCAGATTTTGAAGATTTGTTAGAAAATTGAGACAAGCTGAGGAATAATAAAGCAATAGCTCCTCCTCTCGTGCGCCTTTGCCTGCAAATAGTAATAAGTTTTGTTTGTGATGAGAAAATCGTTTCTATTTGCTGTGAACTGTAAGGCAATCAAATTGTACCATTTTTTGTGGATTCTTTATCTTCTTAAAGCAAAGTATGGAGTATGGAGTAATACGGTAAACAATAACACTACCTTTATATTTATACTCATATTTTTAAAGCTTTACCAAGATGTCCAAAAGCATCCTTGCAAGCAAACAAAGAACCAATCCTCTAAAGAGCCTTCTAAACCATTGCCCAAAAGAAGGTTTTTAACAGATTTTATATGGGAGCTGTAGGGTCTAGTAGGTATCCGTAGCAACTTAACTTTACATCGCAATATTGTGTTCTAGTGTTTCTAGTGTGCGTACTGAGTAAGAGTGAGTGAGTGATTTAAATCATTTTATTGCTCTCTTTACAATGAGTTTTATCAACTAGTTTGGGAGTTATAATTAAACATACTCTTCTTATTCCTTTTCTACTTGGCTTAACGTCCCTTAACGCTGGTCACGCCGGCCATCGAGTGGCTTGCTAGACATGTAGTTGGACCACGTAGTTGGATAGGTCGGCCCGATTTGTCGGATTTGAACCCCGGTTTTGTTGTGTGAAAATTGGCGCCGTTGTCGCCCTACCACCGTGAACTTTACATATGATATTGTTTGAATTATGTTATGGATTTTTAAACTGTTTTACGTATTTTGTTTTGTTTTCTTCAACTTATTCCTGTGTTTAACCTTTTGTTTCTTAATTCAAGAAGGATAAACTATAACAGCAGTAGAGAAGGAATGTTTATATTTCATAATTAATGCGCCCATCGTATGCAACGTTATCCAAGTGGATTTCATTTTTCACCAGCTCATTTAGAGTCGGACATTGAAGTTTTCTTCTGCTCATTGGGAAATATGAAAAGCTCCCACCGAACCGAAAAAAAGCACGCAGTGTCAACCACACACACACACACACACACACCCTACCCTCGCAAAAAAAATGGGCTGGAAATGAAGCTTTTACGCACCGGTGTAAAAAAACATAAAACACAAAACTGTAAAGAAGAAAAAAAAAGAAAAGGGAAAACAAGAAACATTTGTAAATAGCAATAAAAAAAACAAGCACACTCAACCATGCCATTAAACAATAGCCCCACCGACCCAGACGGATCGACCGACCCACCCCCTTGCTTGCTGTTGCTGCTCAATTGTGCTCGCCCATTTCGGATGTATTGCGTGCGTGCGTGTGTGTGTGTATTTGTTTGGAGTTGGCGCAGTCAGACAGACACCGTTGCATAAGGTGTCGGTGGCGAATCCAGCCATCATCGCGAAGCTTTAATGTTTTAATTGAGCTTGACCTCATTCGCTTACACCCGTCGTCACCGTTCCCTCCGTTTTACCTTAAGCTGGCTTGGCAGATTTTGTCTCCTCCTGCTGTCTCTTGGGCTCTCCCTCCTGTATTCTTCTTCTTCTTCTTCTTCTTGATTCGTGATTATTCTTTTGCGTGCGTACGTTTTAAAACTGCATCAACCGCCGGTCGGTCGGTTGGTCGGTTGGAGGGTGATGTTTTAATTTTTCTCGTGCACCGTTCACGTGTGCGACGCAGAATTGCAGAATCTAATCGACATCTGGCTACCTACCACCCCGGCTTGAAACGATTCGCGCCAACCGCCTGGCCCGCACTTGCCATTCACAGCTGACAGATCGGGGGGGGGGGGGGGGGGGGGGGGGGGGAGGGAGGGTGCCCGTGCCCGGTTGGGCTCGGCGGTTTTCTTCGGCTTAGCTTGGAAAGTTGAAAGGATTTTCTAATGATCCGTAACCGTTGGACCAAATGGGAGTGGAAATGATTTTTTAAGCCTATTTCAATGCTGTTTAGCTAGGCTCGTTTTTTTTTTTGCACCACTCAATCGCGTCAGTTGCTCGTCACGATGTTTAGGGCTCAATGAGATTGACGCAGGATGTCAATAACACGTGTTCGATAGGTTTCGATTGATCGAAGATTAATAGCTCAATCACAATTCACCTGCAATACCTTTTGCTTGAACCAAGAGAAAGCGACACTGGCTTATGCACGAGGAACTGACATGGGTTTTGCTTCCTTTGAGGTTAGGCTGCACCTAACATACCTCCGTACTGAAGGACGATTAATCGAAGAGATAAAAATAAAATGAAATTTTCTTTTTTTGAAAAATAAATAAAAAACTTTTTCACATAAGATCATCAACATATTCCCGACTTGTTTGACGCTATTCTATGATAAATCGCAAGAAATATTACCCGTCAAAAGTCTTCATGGACTGGGCCGTCTCGCAGCATTCTCATGACATGACCAGCTTGCCGAATGCCTGCGATTTGAATATCGGAAATATTTGGAAGAATATCTTACAGCTTGCAAAGATCATGAATGATCATTAACGAGTCGTCCATAGGTGGAAAAAGGTCGGAAATTCACTTATCTTCAGCACTCAATTCTTCAATTTTCGAAAATGATTGATTCTGATTCAAATTATGATTTTCACACATGTCACTACATCTCGTATTACACGCGTCGCACGCCAGAAGTATTGCAAAACACAGCTCCAACAAGTCGTCTTCAAATGGTCTGTTTATTTTGGTCTGCCTGTCTCGCAAATGTACAATTCGCTACTCCTACAAGTTGAAGAGTTTGCCTCCAGTTGCTTAGAGGAATGGTCCTCTAGGTCCGTCTTGCGCTATCAAGCTGCCAATGTTTGCTTGTTTTGCAGCGCAAAGATGCATGTAATGTTTGGTTAAGTGCGTTTCGCCAGTGCAAAACAACACGACATCGCGGTTACAAGCGACACAGCACACATTCAAAAAGGCAAAAGAAGAAAACGCTGGTGAAAACATACCAAAAGCAAACAAATGGACTCTTTTCTTGTCTTGTAGCGCACAACAAAACAGGCTCGATGAGCGATGTGCGTTATGACACAATAGAGGGTTGACAGAGTAAAACATGACTTCCCTCCATAGCAGTCAGCAGCAGCGGCAGCAGCAGAAAACAGCATCAAGCATCTCAAGTCGTTGTTGAGGAGTTGGCAATGCTTCGCTCTTCTAAGCGGTGGAAGAGGTTTTCTTTTTTTCGCTGTCTCCAATTTTCACCAGAGCCGTCCACCGAAGAAGTTTTGTGGCGAGGCACTTTTTTGCGTTATTTTACGCTTCGGCATGCCGCCGTGGCGCTGCTATGGGTGTCCACAAGGTGTCCTTGTACGGACTAGTTCTTCACTAAATGCGCTGCTTTCGTCGGTAGCGAGTGTGATCTGCCGCTCCCCGTACGCTGGTCCGGTTGTTGTGGTGCGTGATGCCTTTCGCCTGATCCACTCACGTTTAAGTCGCGAGACACGGTACAGACACGGTACAGGTTGCTTTGGGAGTGTGTGTGTGTGGGGGGGGGGATACAGGGGGAGGTACAGCTCGAGAACCTGTCCGACGGGGTCAGTTTGGAATGGTGCAGGGTTGGGGTATGGGTAATAAAAATAGTGTCGTATTTAAAGAGAAGAAATGTTTTGCAACCTCCTCGCCGCACGGCTATCGGTATCAACTTGGTCAGTGTGTTGGAATCGTTGGTTAAGACAAACCGAACTCGAAATGAGTTCAAGGGAGGTGTTTGTGTAGTTGTTTTATTAACATTTCAAAGATAGTTTGTAGAGTAATAAAGTAATTTACTTCACGCTAAGTTTGTCTATTTGGGAACGATTTTTGTGTTAATTTATTCAAACGCGTTGTCCAAAATATAAACAAAATCAGATAATGAAGACGAACACAAAGACAAAGCGGTACAACGCACAAACTAAAGCGAACGAAGAACAGCAGATGAAATCGCTTGGGAAAGAATGGAAACTCAATGGTGGTTGGAAAAAATAGCAATAACATTAAGCGAAAGAAGTAGACAAAAAACAGCATTCACATAAACTCACATAAAAAAAATCAAATCGAGCTAATAGCGCATCGCGCGTACTACCCCCATCCCCCTCCCTCCTTCCCTTCCTCACTATCTCCCTATAGTTCGGCCACCGGTTCCGACCGGACAGTGGCTACGATGCGAAGCGAAGCGAACCGAGATTGAGAAAATGTCCTTGGCACACTTAGCACCTGAGTGCACCACTGCCAACGTCGTCGCAACACCACCCGCTCCGTTGTTCCGTCCCTTTTCCTCCATCTCTGCTGGTCCAAGCCACTGGTAGCGTTGTGTGCTGGTGCAGTTTGGTGGAGCCTGCAAACGGCACGATCGGTGTAGGCTAGCAAACACGACCCGCTGTCCGAATGACGGCTTGCCTGATGGTCGTCGAAGGGGCAAAGATCACCGTGAAGAGAAGGGGAGCGAGGGGTTTACTTCCACCGAGCACATTTCCACCCGTACACACTCCCTTCACCACCCATTGGTGGTTGTTGAGGTGTAAAAATTGATTATTTTATGGATTAAACCGGCACGCCAGGCTGTGTTTATTGAATGTTTTCAACGATGAACCTCAAAAACTGCACCGAAATGAAGTTTGGAAGGGGAAAAATGTAAGTACGAGAATAAAGCGTTTCACGATGCGAATTTGGGGAGGGTTTCTCGCTGGTCCTATCTTGCAGTCACTGATGAAAATCGCACACTAAAGAAAATTGTAAGTGTTGTGCCCTGAGCAATGAATGCCTTGAAGAATCTACACAATAGAGCTGATTCTACTTTCAATTTCAGCAATAAAAAAGACTTATTCTTTGTTAAAACGCTTTATTTAAACGCTTAATGTGTCATGCGTTCGCTGTTTACTCAGTCAAAATGCTTCATTCGGAGAGGGTGTTAAGTTGAATAGATATACTACCTGTATATGTACTTCAAAACTCCATTTATTTATCCGTTCCAATACATTATTAAATTCCAATTCAAAATAAAACAGTCCCCTGAAAGGAAACGCTTTAAATGTCAACGGTTTGACGTACCTTCTGTCTACTATGATTAAAATGTAAAACTAGCTATAAAACGAAATATACTACCAAATTTAAACCTGCTACACACAGTCGCTTTGAAATGTGTATGTCTGTTTGTGTGTGTACCGATTTCGTTGTTAATCCTGTACGCGATGCAGCTTGTTTCGATATATGGTGCAGCACTCAGGCCGCTCTTTCTCTCACCTCCTCCCATAATCGACCCCCCCCTCCATCGAATCCGGCTTGATCTGTTCGATCCAAACGGCGCGCGGGCTGTCATATTCTGAGCGTCCTTGACACAAATAGCCCAGCTTGGGGCCCAGCATACATGCTTTATATTCATATTAACGAACGTTTTTTTCCTCTTTCCTTTTCTACTCTAGAGTCTCTCTTTAGACTCCCCTCCTGCTTCGCCTTCTCGTTCGATGCGTGCGGTTTACTAAAATGAGTGCGTTTCTTTAGTTGGTGCTTACTGTTCTCTTAATCCTTTTGTTGTTTTGCGTTCGTCTTGAGCGGGTACTTCAATCACAAACCACCAATTTAGCAGCGTAGAACCCACCACCGATGAAGGGTTTGCGTCTGATTGTTGTGTTCATATATTTTTGGACCGCCACCAAAAGCGTCTGCTGAAGGGATTTCGTTTTCATGTTCGCTTCTTCGTTCTCTTCTGCGTTTGTTACTTGATTTAACCAGCTGACCGCTGTGTTGAAGTAAACATACCGTTTTAAAGATTTCGGTTTTCCAAAAAGGAGAAACCACGTTGGTGTACGATGGGGTTGAAATATTTATAGACTTCTCGATCGCTGGCGTTACCGGTTGATCGTTTACTACTAATTATGCGTGGCTAAAACGGACTAGCTGCGCGTCTCCCTCAAACCAGTAAGCCACTTTTGATAGGAGGGAGATTTTTGTGAAACTCTTTTAGTGTCAACTCTTGGCCTTGTCTGCAGTCTCTGGGGGATTTTCGTTAAAAAAAGAAATTAATTTGTGATGCACAGATAATTGATTGATTTTTCATAATTTTTTTGTGAGAGTTTTATTAAAAATTCTTTGAACAAACATTTTCAAAAATCGCTGAATCCCTACTTAAAGCTTCACGTAATCGTACGTCAAGACACCGTGAATGATGATAGCTAGAACGGGGTAGGAAAAATGTAACAAACAAATAAAACAACGGCCACCGGTACCACCACGACCGAACCTCCCGCGATGCGACCTAGGGGTGGAAAAAAGGCGTATGCATTCATCACACTGCACCAGTAGCAAATAGTTGACAACATTGACCTGAAAACACATTGCACTTGAGCTCGATTTGTTTTCCTGCCGCTGCGTGCGTTAGTGTGGTGTTTGTGTGCAAACTGCTACTGCTACTGCCCTATTGCTCCCGGTGCGCCGGTTTGTTTTTCTATGCCAAACGTTTTGGTTTTGCTTTTCGCGCACCCGTGCACCGTTGCAGTTTGCAGTCTACTCGCGTTTACTTTGCACAAAGTTTTTCGTACATTTTTGTGTGGCTGTGTGCTCTAATACATGCTTCGTAACCTGTACGGCATTGGTTGGTGTTGGAAATGGAAATAAATCCTCCCGGTCGGTATAACAAACGATGCACTTGGGCTAGATTTATTGGCTATAGGAGTTTTTTCGCGCAAGAGAGGCAGTATATTAGCTTGGAGGTAAACCAACAAGAACATTGGGGAAAAATGAGAGGAAAAGAAAACCTTAAGGAAAGCTTCTCGAAAAAAGCGAACGCTTCTTACATAATGTGTTAAAAGGTAATTGAAAATGGTTTTCTAACAAAATGTTACCATGATTAGAGAAAAAGTAATGGAAGAGAATAGATAATCAGCAAAAAAAAATTAAATATTTCCAATGAATGTTAGAAAGTAACCAGCATTTATAAACAACAACAAAAAAAAAACAATTGAAAAATACTAAAGCTGTAAAGCATACAAACATAATGTGTCAATGCCTTGAGAAATTTATACAAAATCTGCTCAAGAAACGCTGAAAATGCTTCATCGAGCCTTAATACTTAAACTAAAATAAAAAATAAATATTGTTATTCAATGCTTTGGAGCCAGGCCTTTTATTATTTTCTCCATCTTTGTTTTGTCTTCCTATTTTGTATATTTTTGTTCTTTATTTGTATTTTAGCAGCTGTTTCATTACATTTGTTTACCTTTTTTCATATTCAATTTGTTGATTATTAGAAATATTCATCATATTTCATAATTTATTCAATATTACGAGCTAGTTTGAATTCAACTAGCTTCAGCTTCAGCTGAAAACAATCAGCTTCAGCTATAAATTGATCTTGAATATTTATTTTGTACATCAACTTCTTCTTTTATTGCTCTGATTGTTTTCGTAATCAAATTTTCCAAAATTTTCCCTGATCTAAAAATTCTAAATTTCATTCACTTTTTCATCATTTTTTTCTGTTTCAATCTTAAAAAATTGTTGGAATATTTATTTTACTTTCTTCGATAGCGTCCTAACGAAGTTTCTTCAATTTGCTTTTATATTTATCATAAAACAGAGGTGTGAACTGTAGACAGCATTTAGACATTGGACTCCTTTATTTCTTTGTCTGTTGAGATTCTTTTTAAACTTACAAACACTTTTTATGAATTGAATTTTACTTTTCATAAATTTAAAATACTTAGAAATTTTCTTTATTTACTTTCATTTTCCATTTCCTCCCGGAAATGCAGATTAATACCGTAATCAGCATGAACATTCCAGTCTATTACGCAAGTGCAGGAAAACGAAAGGAGAAGTAAACAGCTCCCGGGGGGAAAATCGAGCCCAGTCTGCAACTGCATCCACCCTTCCAGCAATAGAAAAGACCCGGATAGTTGTACGTCAAACCGCGCTGCAATGCCATTCCTCCACGGTCTATTTTAACGCCATTCCTCACCGCCACTGCGCTGCGCTTATTATGCAGTCGGTGCTGGAAGGAACGCGAAACGCGGTCAATGTCAGGCTCGCGTCATATGGCGCCACCGTTCCGTGGCTTAGAAAGATGCCTTCGGGGAGGGCCTCGCAGTGGAAAGTAAACGACAAAACGGAGGCAAAAGCAGTGTGCGACGTGTGCGGAGTGTTAGTACATGCGTGCGTACTAATATGGTCATAATGGTGTGTGTGTGGCTGAATGTGTACGATACAAGAAGCACTTCATTGCAGCGTGCTTTGTGCGTGTACAAGAAAGGAACGTTTCTGTGAGCACTTTTGCCGTGTGTTGTTGCTTTTCTCTTTTGGTGTGAGGAAAGTAGTTTAGTTTGGCCGGCAACTACACAAACACCGCTAGTATTTTCCTTCAATGCCACTTGAAACATCGTAATAGTCGTCGTTTGTTGTAATTGAATTTTAGGTCAAGTTCTGTATGATCATTTGTTTCCCTTTCGTGCCTCCGCCGGTCTTGGCCCGTGTTTGACAAGCTGCTGCCGATGCTGCTGCATTCTCCAATGTACATCTGACTGTAGCTAGATGAAGCTAGCTGCCCGGTTCGGTACTGTGGGCTGCCGGATGCGATCTGTTGCTTTCGTCTAGTAACTCTAACTATTCCGAATGGTAATGCATAACCTTGCGAGTGGTGAAACAATGCCATGGATGGACGATCTGTTTGCGTTTGAAAAGACGAGATGAAACAACGACGTAAAAACACGTGCATTACAGCATCGTGTGATATTCGTTTCACATTCATCCAGTACCGTCTGTGGGGGCCACCAGCACCATCGTGTTTTTTTTTTTTGTTTTGTTTGAAGGTCAAACAAAAGAGGTACTCTGCACCGCTAACACAATTTACATTGATTGTGTACCGAAAACGCAACGGATTAAATTGAAGACAAAACGGAGAGGCATCTTCTCACACGGTGCGTCACTGTTGGGATCAAACATTCTCATCGCTTAACCGTTGATGGGAACTAATTTAAAAGTTAGTTTGATGGAAAAGAAAATGCTTTGCAATCAGAATAGCTGGAACGAGGTGTTAATTAATGCTTCTCTGTACTAATAAATGAAGCGTTTTTTTGTATTTTGTTTTCTTCCCTTTCTTGTTTATATTATTTACTTTTTACCTGTAATTTTCCGTTTTTATTTTATACATTACTTTACTTTTCTTTGCTTTTTGAAATATTTAATTCCTGGGCCGTGTTGCTGGAATTTATTTGCAGCTTTCAATACATTTGTGATTTGTTTATAAGCTTTTCTTTATTAGTTTTACAGAATATTCTGGGAACGGGTTTCCTAAAAAAATCCTGCCCTAATTTTTATTATATTTGATTGATTTTGTTGTTGCTTCTTTTAAATTTCTATCTTTTTAAGGGTTTTGGTGTTTTCACTCAATACAAATTTTCTTTTTTGTTTTGTTTTAGACATATTGTTTTATTACTTTAACTTTAGCAGTTTCCTAAATTGCACTTCTTAATATTACTATTTTTGGTTTTATTACATTTTAATTTTATTTTTGTGCTAGCGTTGTTCTTTGAATTTTTCTAATGCAATTATTGTTCTACAAATTTACTGTTTTCCAGTCTTTTTTTTTAATAAACAAAATAAATCAAACATACTGACAGTAAAGTTTTTGCTGCCAATTAGCATTCATAATGAAAAAGCGGTCATAATAAACCGCAGTAACAGCAGTAAAGCGATAATAGGTTAATAAATTAAATTAAGGTCAAGAAAGTGCACCCGGGGCGGGGCCGGGGGGGGGGGGGGGGGGGTTGGGGGTTCGGGGGGACCCACGCATCAAATCCCGGATGCAGCACAGGCCGTGTTTGTTTATTTCTCACACACGCAAATCGCTGTCATTGACGAACCACCCTTCTGCTTCGGTGCATTCTCACTGCCAGTGACACTATCTGCAAGTGTGCATCGCGTTCCTTCGTTGCGCACGCCAGACTCGCTTTGGCGATCGTGCCGGGATTAGATCAGCGCCAAAGGAGAAGCCGAGGAAAAGGGTTTTGCCGTGACGACGGAAAGTGGCTGCCCTCGTACACTAGACCTAGTTTTAGAAAATGGACCCGAGGTTAAAACTCACTCCTCCTGCTCCTCCTCCGCCACCCCGTTGTTAAGAATGTATCACACAACCGGCCCTCCCTTTCGACTATGTGTGTGTGTATGTCTGAGGGGATTGATTTTCTTACAACATTTTGCCTACCACTAGACGCTCTTTGTGTATTTGTGTGTGGAGTAGTTCTGCTAGTTAGTAAGTTGAATCACGCTTTATTAGAGTATGGTAGGTTTTTGTCTATTTTAAGCAAGCCTAGGAAGGTAATGGGAAGTGCGCGGCAAACGGGGGGAGGTCTATTTTTGTGCCGCTCGTACAGTAATGCGTACGAATACAACCTGTGTGAGTGAGTGATTAAGAGGACGACGGGCCCTTGAGAATGGGACGCTGGTCGTTTGGGTGGTAGTTGCTAATAGAGCGAATTAGTGTTCTGTATCGTTGACAGATATTGTTTGTCTGTATTTAGTTGAGATTTAATTAATAATAATAATGGGCTAATTGGAAGGAAAATTTATGTTTCCTCTAGCTTGAAGATTATTGTGTCCTTTGCGAACAGAATAAACGCTTACTCTCGCCGTATTAACGTATGAAAGGGGTTTTGTCTTAAAATTAAAAGGCTAATTTTTTCCTACCTTCAAAAGAATCTCCCATTTGTAAATCACTCTCCCCAATGTACGGTCACGTACACGCATTTTAAGTCAATTTTTATGATCCCAAAAATGGTGTCAAAAATCATAATTGCAAAACCGATGTGGGGGAAACACTCGCACCGTTCGAATTATGAACGATAGTGTAGCACACACACACACGCATTGCACATTCGACCGAGCAATAAATGTCAACAGGTCTATATATTTTGGGGACCAGGTAATGGTGAACCAAAAAACCTATTCGGTACAAGCGCTCCAGCCAGGAGAAAAGCACGCCGTGTAAATCTTTCCTACGGCGCAAGTCTTTGGGGTGTAGTTTTCTGTTCCCAAAATATTACCTCGCATCAGTCGCGAAATGATGAGTTCCCCACATCCCAAGTTTGACGTTGACGTCGGTGTGCTGATCCGAGGGAAACATGGAACGCACAGGACACAAGCTCCCACCCATGGCACGAATGCAGAAAACGTCACAGTGGAGTGATAAAAACCGACCGAAAGGAAAAACAACAAAGCAACAAAATATGAAAACACAGCCCAGAACGGAGGAACGCACAGATTCGTATTCACACAATGGCTATAAAATTTATACCACTGACCTACTTTAAATTTAGGGTTTCAGGCCCATCACGAATTGGAGTGGGGGGGGGGGGGGGGGTGCTCTGGAGGCATTTTCCTTTCCATCCACCCGCGCAACAAAAGCCTCATGCTAACTGATTATGGTTTCGTGTTGTCTTTTTCACCCCCTTTTTGTTTGCTGCAGTCCATTCGTGTGCTGGCCTACCGAACAAAAACAAAAAAAATGGCATGAATATTCAAAGCATCCGAAAATGCAACTTATTATTATTCCATTGGTGCAATCGTGTACGCAGAGTAAGGCAGGGGAGAGGGGGGTGGGGAGGGAAGGGTTGTCTTCTTAAAGGGACCCCATCCGAAGAAAGGGTCCCCATCTTCCCTTCCCTTTCTATGAGGGGCGTTGAATGCAACGAGGAGTGGTGACTTATGGAATGGTTTTGGTGTATTGTGTCGGTTTTTAGCTCGGTTCGTTTCATATATTAAACGTGTGCTCGGGGAGTAGTAGTCTTTTCTTTTGCTTCTTGGTTTTGTTTGACTGCATATTCTTTTTTTAAACATGCACGAAATTTGATTGCACCAGTCTGGGCAGTTATTATTATTACAAACGCTGCTTCGGACGTGGCTTCAAAAGCTACGGCAAGAAAGGCTCGATGAGCGAATCGATCAGCATAATTCGTTATGATGATGATGCCCGGGTTGGTTCATGTATGGCGTGAAGTGTGTGTGTGTCAATCTGCCTGTTTTGCGTGGCTTATGTGCTGATTTTTTTCTTCTTCAGTTTGATGACTTTGTATCAATGTTGGAGAAATATGATTGCTTTTCTTTTTTGGCTGTTGCATTCGCCAGCGGAACAAACGGTGTAATGAGTTTTCCTACGAGCTGCACGTGTTGAGCGTAACGTATAGAGTTTGCAATTTTTCGTTCACTTTTCTTTGCTTCTTTGAGCGTATTTGTATGGCTGTGGTTTATAATAAAATCTTCTTTTTTAATATGTTTGTAACATTTTATATTTCGATTAGCACAATAATTGTCGTTTTTTGTTTATTTTAATTTAGTTTTGTTTTCTTCGATTTGTTATTACTTTCACGTCCCCGTCTTATGTCGTATTTTACATTTTAAAATAATTTAAAGCTCAAAATGGCACAGTCCATAAATGTCTTTTTATTCATATCCTCTTACTTTGCGTAGTTGCATTTTGCATTAATTGCTTTGCAGATTTTGTACCTTTACTATCTGTTTAATTGTTTCCTTGTGAATTGAAAGCATCCTAAAGAGTCTTTAATTATATGAAAACTAACTAAAATATTTCAGTTCAAAAACAAAAGCTTGCCATTGAATATTTTACTCTAGGCTACAATTATTTTTTCGCTCCTTTAACCTTGTTTTATTATCCTGTTTTTTGTGGTTCAACATTTGGTTTAATTTGGACATGATTTTTGTCTTGTTGCTAATTATTTTGGTGACTTTTACTTTCCACATGTTCTTTCCGCTTTTCATTTTACTTTCTACCGGACCTTAAATGTTTTGTCATTATTTTAACTTTATTGTCCGATGAATTATGTCTTAGTGAATTCTTCATTCTGTTCACTCATTACTTATTTATGAATCTGAATAATTAGTTGAAGAAGAAAAAATGCTTACAGTGCATCAGTTTCCTCTAGGCTACAATTATCTTCGGTATAACCTCCCAGCCTTTATTGTCTTTTTTTTTTCGTTTTGGAGAACCTTTTCCAAGCTCGTAACAGAGCAAAACAAAACCAGCGTACACACTTTCATTTTTATGATTCTTTCCTCCCGCAATCAGTCGGCTGTAGCCTGGTAGCCATAAAAAGCACCGAGTGGTTGAACGAAGGATTCGGTCTTATGGCCACCGACATTGATGGATTTAAAAAAAAGGAGAGCTGCAAACTTCCCTCCTTCAAAGAAGCGATGGGGGACAACGAGATGTGTTGGCAAAAACATTAAACACTACACTCGCTCCTATCCTGGGTGTTTCGGACACGGTCTGGTAGGCTTGCCTGATCCCGCGATCCCCACCCAAAGCATTCACACGTTGCACAGGTTAACACTGGCCCACCATCCCCTGCTGGTCGGTCGGTGGTGAAAGTTTTATTCTACACCAGTGTACAATCGTCTCCGTCTTCGGTTCTTTCAGATGAAAATCAATTCCAGACAACATAACACACTCACACTGGGAGAATCGGTTCCGGATCGAGTAGTTTCGCAACTGGTTTGTTTTGCGAAGCGCAGATAGAAACGGATGGGAAGTAGATAACAGTGTCGTCGCCGCTATTATGTTGTGGTGGGCCGAGCGGAGATGAGGTGACTAATTGTGGGAGAAATATTTTCTTTGCTAGATAAATTAACACTGTGCACAAAGTGGGGAAGAAAAGTCTTTATTTTTTGCGGAAATTGTAAATCACATCGTGTGACAAAAAAGATAATTGTAAATTGTTAGTACTTAACCATTCTAGGATGACGACGACAAGAACTTCTTACTAAAGACTGCTTTTCGACAGAGCAAACAAATTTTAGCTGAGCCTTTATCGGTCAGTTTATACTGATGCAAGCTGACAGCTTTCTCGTGCGCTGAGCTGCAACACATGAGCAACTTGACAGCTGGCCAATGTTTTGATCTCGTTGTTCAAAAAGCCTGCATTAAAAGGTTGTATTCATGTGGAATCTGATTTGACAGCTAGTGGAAGAACGTGACTGAAGCTTCGACAAGTATTTCGACAGTATTTCGTGACTAATCGATTGTAAGTTGTGGCAAGTTTATATGTCCGATGAGATCTTTTTCAGGTATAGAAAAACTGTATTAAAAAGTAAATTAAATATTTTAATTTCTTGTACTCTTTTCATGACCAAATAGGTGGCTTTCTATGGCATGACCTTTTGAGAAATAGTCGATCTTGATTAACCAAGTTTTGAACCCCGGCATTATAACACGTAGATTGGGTTCGAGATCACAATTGAACTCAAGAACTCAAGTTGAAATAACTCGTTATTCCAACATAAAGCTTTATTGTAGCAATCGTTAATAACTACTTCAAGTATTTTCGATGGTTATATTATTCTGGATAGACTATATTGACACATATTTAGCTCCTTTTTGTCAAGTATCAAATTATTTCTGCTTGCTTGCATCCCACTTACCACACACTTAGGTAACACTGACGTAAAACTGTAAAAAAAAGCATGTTTAAAGATAACAATTTTCACGCAACGCGGCTCTGGCATAGTGTCCCGCGCTTGATAACCTAAACAACCTCCAACCCAGCAAACAGGAACACATCTTCTCCCGTTATGCTTTTTGGTTGAGAGAAGTATTGGTCGATATCGGTACTGTATGGACACGCTACGTTACGCCGGGTGTATATGTGAGATGCTCTCCCACCCGGGGTTCGTATGTTTGCTTGCTGCTGCTTGTTTTATGTGTTTTCTTTTCCCGGCTTTCCCCACGTAATGCGCTTGCTGCGTGCTTGCTGCTGTCCCGACGACGATGAAGCCCGCTTTACGCAATAAAATCCCCGACCTCGGACAATCGCGGGATGATGATGATGATGATAAAGTGTGATGTTCGGTGTGTAAAAAAGCAGACACCGGGATGGAATATTTAGGGGGTTTTAATCGAGTTCGATATGGAAAATGGAGTTCGTTTCAGTACGAGGATCGACTCCTCTTTAAAGGAGATATTTTATTTATGCTTTAACTGTAGGACTCTTCTAGGGTTTTTGTAGCTATTTTTTACAGACACACCCTTTCGTAAATGGTGGGAAAATAAACAAATGTGGCCATACGTTTCAAACGGACCTAATGCATGTTTTATGTAAAGTAAACCACTCGCTAGAAAAAAAAAAAAAACATCTACCAAAAACTCGGACATCCGCTGGAAACCTGGTGCGAAACAACGGGAAGTTACAGTTTTCGTTTCCACAGCTTAAACGTGAGCCACTCCCTCTTGTGTCCCCATCTTCAGCTACTTCTCCTCCTCAAGCACTTAATCTCGTGCGGCCACGCAAGTACGATTTGTTTTTCTCTTTTTTTTCGTTTTTGGCCCGTGGATTGCATCGAAAATAATGCCACAGCTACACCATAGGCGCTTAGTTTCGTCGTGGAAGAGGAGCGTGTGCGGTCCAAGTAGAGCCCGAAACATCCGCCGCGCGCGGTGTATACGGCTGGTGATACATACAGGCGAGCGCGCGCGCGCGTCACTGTGTGCGACCCACTTTCCGTCGATGGCCTACTGCACTTGGCCAATTTTCACTCTCGATGGAGATTGCGCAATCGGGGCCCGGCCGACGCGTAGTGAAGCGTTTCTATTCATAGACAAAGTAGGCGAAGGCAAACTGAGCAGCAGCAGCAGCAGTTTGACACGGGTACGGGCGTACTGCGCGAGGGTTGCGAGCATGAGCCGCACACACACACACACACAACTTCCCTTTTGCGTGCTCTAGAGCTGATGGAGAAATACAAGCGAGCGCGCGGGTGATGCTGAAAAGGCCGTGAGTTTGTCGATTGGCTGTGTGTGTATGTGTGTGTATGTGTTTGGGGGTTGATTTTTTATTTCTTCAAACACACACACATGCACACCGCACTTTTCTCTCCCTCTCTATTTACTATCGTGAGAGGTATAGAGGCTTCATCACAAGCCGTGAGTTGAGAGCCACACATCTCGCCACTCATCTCACGACTCGCTCGCTTCGGAAACACGCACCATCCTAATAGTAGGGATGAGTTTTTGCTTTTGCTCTAGGGTAGGGATTTTTTTTAAAGCGAGATTTGAGGGAAGCTATTTTTTTGGGGGCTTTTTTTTGGTGTTGATTTGAAGTTTCTTTTTATTTCAATTCAAAACTGTTTTACAGCTGGTACGGGTTAAAAACTGAGAGTGAAATCGACACTTGTGGCACGGTGTTATTCTTTCTTTCTCTGTGCTGCAGTGTGACTTTACTACTCCTGACCACTACAACAATCTACTACAACCGTAGTACCGATCGAGCAATAAAACACCCCTCCCCCGTGTTGACGGTGTTTGGAAACTTTCGGAACTAGGATGTAGGAGAAAGGAAAGGGACGGGATGGAGGACAGAATGGACCTTCAAAATGAGGGGTATTTTTTTGGTTGGTTGGTGGTTCCGAAATAGAAAACTAAGCTTAAAGTAGTTTTCAGTCACATACAGCTTAACCTTCTACCCAGCGATAGGTTGGTAGGGATGAATTGGGGGAACGGACAGGGGATGGAGAGATTAGCGGATTATTTACTGCCGAAATAAAGCTGTCTTTGAGAGGGTGTGTTGCAAGCGCTCGAGTTGGTAGAGTAGTAGTACCTTTACCAGAGCAGCTGACAGTAAATTGGTGGAGCAAGGTGAAGTAGAAGTTAAAGTAGATATTGGTTGTGAAATCATTCGGAAGGCCCGAAGAAATTGAGACGAGATCGAGTTGGCTTATGGGATAATTAGCAGGATTCTGGAGGAAAAAGTATGATAACTAGGAACCTCAAATCTGGAAATCATCCTCAAAGAGGGCATTTACATCTGTAAGTTTCAATAGATTTGAAGCTATTTTGTAGGAAATATTCCAGGATAACCAGGAAACAGAACTTCCTCCATGGAAAAAATTACTGTTCGGTTTAGGTTAGGATAAATGTTTAAATAACTGCAATGTATTGCAATTTTTTGGTAAATATTTTACTCCTTTATTTCCATCCCACAAAGAATAAAGCAACAATCATGTAAGAACCAGTTTTCCTCACCAAAGAGACAACACATGATTGATTGTTTGCTAAAAGTACATGTGTGTGTGTTTGTCTATTCCGGCTCGTCTCCGAGATGTTCGTTAAAACCACTGTTTTAGCAGATGGCTTTATCTTTGCCGAATCTGCAGCTGTTATTTCCGCCATTTCCTAAACCTTTCAGTGAATCTGTTTCAAACATTTACTACCAAAAAAAAAAAAACGAATTCTCATTTTCAAGTTCACGCACACGCAAAGAATTTTCGTGCCTAAACAAAGCTCCATATTGTCCGAAAATTACGCAATGAATGAAGATTTATTAAAGAAAAACCTGTCCTAACACGTTTTCTCTGGGATTTTTGTTTTATTTTTGAAGAAGATTGCGTTACAGTTTTCTAAGCTAGCTACCTTCACGAGTGTTGTGGCTGGAACTGGAACCTGACGGTGGGGAGTCAATATTACGCAACGCAAATCACCTAAATCGGTTTGTGCGTGCCGCGTTGTGGTGACAACTCTCGATAAAATGCGAACGGGGAGTATGAGAAGAAAATGGTAGCAAAAAAAACACACACACAAACGGACGGAGGATGGAGATGGTAAAAATCTCCAAAATTTACACCTTTTCGGAGATGAGTGGTTTTATTGCTAGGAGGGGGGCTACAGTGGTGTGACATAGTTTCGGCTTTGGGGTTTCCTCAACGGATGATCGGATGGATTGATACAATTTTATGCTCGACTAGTTTTTGGTGGAGTTGAGCGTGTGTAAGCCGCTTAGCTTAGTACCACTCGAGGAAGGTTTGGCTTTCGTATTGGTGGAATTCGATTTCAAAAAAATATATATATAGATATAGGGCTGTGGTTGTAGCCTGTGGTCGTGTGACCGTGAATCAAACGGCACGTGATTAGAATGAGCTACGGATCAATATAGTCGTGGAACAGGTTGGTGGGAAAGGTTGGCTGAATAAATGCTGCTAGTTTTCGGTTTTTAATGCAATTTTAAGTACAAGAATTAACGCCTAAAATTATGCTACTAAAGCAGTTACAGAAATCGAGCTAAATAGCTTGAGTTAAGAACATGAAATAAAAACTCTCAGTAGGGATCTTCTCTGAAATAAATTATAAAATTAAGTTGACACTTACAAAACATGAGACGTGTCAATATATTCAAAAACTGAAGCAAACACGCACGCGTGGCACATAGTGGTTTCGAAACAAGGCGCCTACGAAACCGAAATTGATTCATTTAGCCAAATTTGGAACACACATTTGTCATTGCTGGCTGACCCGGCAAACAACTAGCGCTTTTGACATTAACGCGACGCGGTTGTGTTATGAAGGAAAAAAGGAGTAACAATACAACAGTAACAACAACGGCAGCACTTGAAGAAAAGAGGAAAAAAAATCGTCCACAGGAAAGAAAAACCCTCATCAACTTCGACGATCACGTCCGATGTTGAAATTGCGTGCGTACCTCATATGCACGCGCTCGCGCAGGCCCCGCTTTCGGGGTTTGTGTCAAATGCGTATTACGCGTGTTAGAAAAAAAAAACAAAATCCGTTGTTCGCGCACCCCACACCATACCACACTGCAGTTAAAGAAAGAAACACTTACGCTGATGCACAACAAAAGACTTCTACTCACTCTTTCTTCACACCCGTCTAGTCACCTAAATTGATGCGTTATTGTCATTGCAATTGGTTTTTATGCGGTGGAAATTATTTTACATCTCACCAGGTGCACACACGCACACGAAAAAAAACAAGGCAAGCAAGCGAAAAAGCTTTTCTACTGCTTGCTCTCCCTCTCTCTCTCTGTGTTTGAATTGGGAGGCTTTTTTTCGCAACAATTTCCACCACATTTTGGGCGTCAGTTTCGGCATCCACGTAAAATTTCTCGCTGCATTACCGCAAACTGCTGCGTGCTGGTGTGATGCATCGTTTTGTCACCTTCGCAAGGCGGCGGCGACACATGTGTACTGGTTTGTAATATCCACACACACAGCCTCTAACCTTTTTCACTTTTTGCAGATGTTGAAGAACTGATGCCTTCTTGCACCGCGTGTATCTGGGGTCATTTGTTTTTTTTTTTTTGCTCGTCACACAATCCACACACAATTGTAGCAAAGTGTTGCTTTGCCGCGCTCCGCTGGATTGGTTGGTTGGTGCTGAAACACAGGGGTCTGGAGGGTTGGGGATCGCGAGCATAATGCAGAATGATGGTAGCTCATTAAGTGTTGCTGCAATCCGTCGGCGTGCGTCCGCTGACAGCGCGTTGTGCGTTGGACGAGAGATGAGTTTCTAAACGAGGTGTGCTTCAAACAAGACAAGGAGGATGGGGTTTTTTTGCTCTCCGTCGAAAATATCACGAACTGAAAAAGGGTTCGATTGGTTAATGGCTTTGTAATGTGTGCATGTGGAGTTAAACGTTGGGCTTCCCCGGAATGGAAATATTGAACATAATTAACGAATTTTGGTTTGAAAAAATAGAAACAAGGCTACATGTTTGAAGTCAAGTTTATTCCCTGCCCAATATTTGGAGATTGTCCAATATTTCACACGTTTGAAGATAAAGAATATCTAGAATTTACTTTTGCCATGCTTGAGCACCATCGCTGTAACTATGATTGAAAGAATCTGCAATACTTCCACATAACCTTGCTTACTAATCCGGCAATACAACTAAGTCGTTTTCTACAGAAGGGGCCTTACCTTTCGGATGTGAACGACGTAAAAGAACTTTACACGCTAGATCCTCCAAAATCTTTCTCTCAAGCTTAACCAAGCTGGCTTCGTCAGCTTCAGAAAGAGTCCATGTCTCAGAACCGTATGTGAACGCTAGAACTGTATTTTGTTCTGTTTGTCTTCGAGTTTGTCCCTTGCCATATATATTTTATCCAACAAATTGAAGATATCCACTCTGTGCTAGACATTCGCAATCGCTATTGTAATAAAAGATCGAATTTGTT
The DNA here is from genome assembly GCF_943734695.1 of Anopheles maculipalpis. Taxonomy (NCBI): domain Eukaryota; kingdom Metazoa; phylum Arthropoda; class Insecta; order Diptera; family Culicidae; genus Anopheles; species Anopheles maculipalpis. The sequence continues at coordinate 85,635,542 of NC_064872.1, forward strand.
TTCAAATTTCTCGTGGGTTTTCGGCAAATAAACGAATGCCAAATGGAGATAGATACACGATGATGTGTAACATAGATTTTCACATGGATCAATACGTCTGTCTGTCTGTGTTTTCCGATTCCTTCCATGCAGACTGCACGTAAGATTTAACATAAAAAGGCTACACATTGATCAATGCATCCAAATAGCAGTACCTTGAAATAGAAATCGCCATTCCCTGCCTGATCGCATTCTATGTAGAATAGTAGTTGGGAATTATTTTTAGACGATTCGAACCGCCTAGCGTATAGACTCGATGTCTGGTGTGGCTACAAAAATGGTTCCCGATCGGTTTAAAATTAAACACCGGCTAAATTCTTCAAATAACGCGTTACGTTCCGTCACAGAAAACATCCTTCCGGTTTCACTGCTTGACACATTTTTTTTTATTGTTTATTAAGCATATATTCAACTCAGTCATATCACAGGCTGCAGGTGAACCTCTCAGAGACCCTAATCGGGATGGATAGAAGTTGGGGTTTTCTGTCATCGAATCTGTTTACCCTGGGGTAGGTTCTTTGTAAATTCGGGGCTCCTTACGAACTTGGGACCTGCTGAATCAACTCAGTTAACTTACCGTTAAATTCGCCACTGTGAACATACTTGCATCTGTGCGATCTTCGTAATCCTATTCCCGTCGATCGAGTACAATCATTTTTTCCTATAAATTTAAAAACAAAGTTTCACATTCGCATCAGAATCGTGACCAGGATGCAGGATGGTCGAATACAACCAACAAACTGTCTTCATAACATTACCATACAGTACTATTCTCTTTATTGCGGTGTACAATCATCTACAAATAGTGTTTGTTATTTTTCTCTCGTGTTGTTCACAGTTTCTTGTTATTATGGTCGTTTTCATTCCTCTTCCGTTCAACGCAGTGTAAAGGTTATAAGCAAAGATGATCGACACAAGCGGGGGGAAAAACACGGAGAAACGAAAATGTTTATTATTGGGCAAGAGGCAGCATTGGTAAAATGAAGAATTGCAACGGGACAGTAGTGCACCTTTGCGCGCTGCATGGCCATTTCGATGTGGTTCGCCGCATCGCAGCTGTATCCCGTCCGTCGTCCTGTGCGACATTTCCTTTCCATGTGCATTATTCTTTCGTACCCCGAGCATCGTGCGCGCCTTCGTTTTTGTACAGTTTTGTGCAGTTTTCGAATGCAAAATTGCTCACGTTTGCTGCTGATGAGCTGCTGCTCCTACGGAGTATTTACTTCTTTCTTAATTCTACCCTTTTGCTGCTTGCGTTCGATCGCCGCCCCACATCGGTTTTCACTCTCGATTTTCGGCGGCTGCTGCAGGTTTGCCAAGAGGAGAAGGTTTTCGTTTTCCGTCCTTTTTTTTTTCTTCTTCTCAGTGTTCTTCCTTCGCGCGCCGCACGTCTGCCTTTCTGGGTCATACCATAATTGAATGTAAGTTGCAATTCGTGTGCACGCAGGAAAAAAGTGGTATTTTTTTCTTTTCTACCATAGGCACCACCACACACCAAGCCGGAGCGAAACGATTGCGAGCTGCTTTGCTGCACAATATGATTCGAATTATGCATTTTTTGTCCTGTGCAAAACGAAGACGCGAGCAGACGCGAGTGGAGAATAACAACAGAAAAGAAAACAGCCTCTGATCGATCGAGTCGAATCCTTGGCTGGAGTTGATCACTGGTTTCGAGGGATATATAGTTTGATAAGTGTTTAGACACAGTCATCGGAGAGTTTAGGGCAAATGGGATGCAAAATAAACTATCTTCTTGTAATAATCAATGAAATGATGTATTCAGTAGCTTAACTAACAATTAACTTTTGAATTGTTTTCTTCTTATTCTTATTCTTCTTGGTTTAACGACTTACTAGATCGTTGGAAGATCGTTTAACGACTTACTAGAACGTATTATTTTGTTTTCGTTCTGCTTTCTTTGGACATAAAGTCCTGAATAATTGTCTTTAATTCCCTTTCCTGTTGTTGTTTGAAGTTATCTGTTGGATCAGGCTGTTGGATCAGTTTAAAACCACTATTCAATCTCAAATTGAATAATCACAACAGGAACTTTACGAAGGGAACTTATCATTTTCCACATTTCAACAGGACGCCCAGACGCCTGACGTAAGCCACGACACGAGTTTTTTTTTTTTTTTGTAAAATCAACCATCCAAAAACCGTATCCCTTATCCCCGACTTGGTGTGCACAAACGGTGAGTGCAGTTACAGAAAGTGCAAGTGCAATTCGTGGTGCAACGGCCAACAGGATACCGCCGAACCCGTTCGATCGTGCCCACCTCCCCCGGCAGGCGCGATCGTCCGTGGGAAGAGGGCTTTTCCTTTCAATGGACATTCGTTTTGGGGTCCTGTCCGCTTTCGAGATGGGTGCTTCTTCGCTGCGTTTTTCTTAATGGTTCTTTTCTTCTTTCTTTCACCGTCTGGTTTCGTGTGGTACGGTCGTCGAATGATTGCGCAATTCTCGATCGTGTGCGAGCGATCCTCGCCTTACGGACGCGCGGCACGGTCTGATCTGCACCGATCGATGGTTGGAAGCGTTTTTGGAAAGTTTTCTGGATCGTTCAGATCTTTCTTTGCGCTTGGTGTGTCCTTCAGCTGTAGGAGATTTCTTGCGCTCGGTTCTGGTGTGGTTTGGTGTGGCTGTGTTTCCGTACATGAACCAAGGCTCCCTTTTTCCAAGAAATTAGCCATTCTGTTCAGCGGTACGAACCTCTAGCATTGCTGTGCTGTCTGCCGTGCTTTCGTACGATGCTTTATCTGATTGTATTTGCTCCTTACTGTTCGATTACCGATGCTTCTCGTGGTCAGGGAGAGAGAAACAGTGAAGCCTATAACGCAATCGAAACCCAGCGATTTTGGTGATCAGGTGGGGAAACAGGATGCAGCACGAAACAGCCGAAGCAAAAGGATACACGATGCATAGATCGGTCACGTTTCTTTCTTATTAGTCGCTGTGGAGGCGAAAGGTCCTGCATCCATTGTACCGCATCCCCATTGGGTAGCAATTTCTAGACGTGATTACGCTCGATCGAAGCTGCTGGGATGAAAGTAGTTTCCTCCTACGAAGTACGATTTGCTTTTTGATTCGCTCTCACTTTGTTGGTTACTTTTGGCAGACTCTTGGGTAGCCTGGCTGCGAAATTGAAGCCAAAGTAAAGGAAAAACAAAATCGTCGAAATAATATTCGTGAGAAGCATAAATCAAGCAGAAATGGGTTGACTTTCTCCTTTGCTATTGATTTTGGTAATTTAATTACGGCTTCTTAATGTCGCTAAATGTGACACTTCCTAGCAAGACTATGGGAAGATGCAATTTTTAACAAAAACATAAGAGACAGAAAAATTTTATCAATTCATGATCTTCAATGGTTTGTGCAAAAGTCATTACTCATTAACAAAAAATATGTATCTTGTCTTGATCATTTCGAATGCTTTCTAAGTTTGGTGGCCGAACTAATATCACAAGAAGTAAACCTACAAATAGGCATAAGTGGAATCCTGTATTAAATTTTTATAGGATCATATTTGAGCATCGTAAGGTATCCTAATTACGGCTAGGCCTTAGGCTAATCATTATTCGAAAAGTTGTACATCTGGTGGGTTGTAATAATTTTATAAATTGAATTTGGCAGTTGGAAAAAGATTTGAATATTAAAGAAGATGATTTTTTATTTGCTGTAAGAAAAATACCACATTTTCCCTCCAGAGCGCCATAATTAGTAAAACGCTGCGTTTTTGTGCTGGTGAGCATGACTTTTATAGTTTTAGCTTAAAATTTAAATGTTTACATAAGCCTTAAAGTAGGAGAAATGTGATAGATTTTGACTTTGCCTGCACTGCTGCGACTTGTGGTCCTACCTGCACTCATTCGAGCATACAATTTTCGAACTGCAATAAGAAAATTTTGTTTGTTTGTTTTGATCGCACCTTTAGCCGCGCCTGCCTGCTTCCTGATCCTTTGTCGGGGAAAATAATTCTCCTTTACCTACAATTAAACCTAGGAGCTTCGGCGCGTTATTCCCAATACACGGTCCCGTTTGATGTGAGGACAGTTTGTCAGAAACTCAATGCTCTCGCACCATGTCAAACGGGGCATGACAACGGGTAGACAAAAATTTTTGGTCGCTGGAAAAACGGTTTATTGTTGGCCAAAATTATTGTACCCTGTGTACAATAGGGATGTGTGTAAAAGGATCTTTCGAAGCGACCGAACCAAGTGGGCCTGACACTAAGGGTAGAATATTTACATAATATTTACGCTAATTGGTAGTCAATTGCTTAAGGCTAGTCCGTAAAGATGGATGCATACACAGATAGACGCAGCGTCCGATGTGCCTCCGCAGCGAGGATGATGTGTGTGAGTGTTATTTCCCAGCATGAAAATACATCGACAAACACCACCACCGAACAGAGACACAAACGGACAGAAAGGAGAATAATTACCACCTTTTATGATTGCGCCCGTTCCTTGATATGCTGTGTGAGGGTGGGTTTTTATGTTTCCCACTCTTTCACCAGTGTTCTATCCTGGCAGGATATGAATTTCGATAGAGTCATCCGATCCATGTTTGGTTGTATATGGTTGGGATTTGTGTATCGCTTACTGCTTACTGGTTGTTTCAGATCTATATCTCTCTTTCTTTCGATTCAATAATTAGAGGGAAAGCAAGCGCCCGAAGGATTGTTTTGTTCCTTTTGGATGATTGCCCAATTGCTGCAAGAAAGCATTTCACTGCGAAGGAGATTAGAAAGGTGCAGGAAGGTGAGAAGGAATGGAAGTCTTTGGGCAGTAAAACAAGCTATTCATATATGGACAAGATTTGAATGTTTCGTTGAATTAGAAGCCTGGCAACAGGCAACGATTGAAACGATCATAAAGTGATAAATCAAAAGAAAAAATGTGCGAGAAAGAAAAGGAAATTTCCTGCAGCAATTATGCTTTGTACAGTGCAAGTAATTCGTATGTTAATTAACTTATTGAAGCACTGAATGATGTGGAAAATCTACCAGAAATGTATTCCTCTCGATTGTCGAACCACTCTTAAAGCTTCTTTTGCATCACCTAAAACACGTTCAAAGATTTCAACGCAAAGGAGACACTTTTCAGCATTAAATGGTTCCTCTTTTCTCTCGTTCCTCTTCTGTTCTACCTGTTAAATCCATCCAGCCATTTTCCAAGCCATACAAAAACCGACCGGTACTACTCCAAACTGACTTGTTGAATATTTCACCTCTCGCAGGGATTGAGATCTCGGGGATAAACCGGATTTTACAGCCCATCTCCAATTTTACGATCAGAACCAACACAAAAAGAAGCAAATTTCTATCAAATCCAATACACTACAACCAGAGGGATCCTTTCGAAAGGGAACCGATTGTGACGTTTTATAGCACAAAGTAAATCAAACGTAAAAGATACACAACGTTACGGCCAGCTGAAAGTATATGCCATTGTTTTGTGTGTTAAAGAGGAATGTTTGCATTTTTAAGCCTAACGATCCTCTCCGATCCTTGGTTTTTTCTGCAGTCATTTGTATTTTTATGCACAAACTCACTCGCCCGTGGTACGTGTTTTTATTTCGATTTTCGGTTACATATAGTAAGGCTTTTGATGGTTTGGTGTGGTTTGAGTTGGATGTTTCCTTAGTTATTCTTTCGTTGGAATTTATTAACGCCTTTTGAAATTTATGCCATTATTACTTACTTCATTTTCGGTAAAGTAGTAGAAGCTACTTATTCTAATCCCAATTTATATAAATTTGTCAAAATTTTTAATGATCAAAGCGTACATTTAATAGTCCTTGATCTGTTTTAATTCAAGCATGAGAAAATCTCTCCACAAACTGTTAAACCTATGCTGCACCGATCCGATCGCTTCATTTGTTTGGTGGATGATTATCGTTTCAAATTTATCTCGCCCAACCGGATTAAAGGTGTCGCAATTTTCCCGCCACCTTCAAAAAACCGTTAATGGCTCGTGTGGTGGTAAGCAACGGGGGGGGGGGGGTGATTCCACACGAGAGAGGGGAAACCTGATGAAGAGCTAAACAATCCGGGTGTCCTCGGCGTAGCCGATTTTTCCACTTTTGTTTAGCTACTGTTTAACGGTTCGCTGGGTTTTTGATTCAATCGTACGGTAGCGGCACCCGGTTGGGTTGTTGATTATTTGTGCTTACGCATTTTGAGACGTGCTGAAAAAAAAAGGGGGAGGGGGGGTGCTTCTCCCCCGTGGTCACGAATAATTATTTCGGGTGTCAAAATAAACATTGTGTCGGAGACACTGTCGATCGACACAGAGTGGGTATGTGTCACTATGCTTGAACGCTTCTTTGTCGTGTGAAGTTTGCGTTTGAAAGGGTAAGCAATATCTGTAACAGAACGGCTAAAGGGTACTATTATGTCGGGTTCTTTGTTGAGGGAGCTGTCATCAATGTCAACGCTAGTTTTTGTGTGATGTTAAGTACGCATGTATAATGAATAGGGCGTAAGGTGATCTCGATTTCATCGCTTTTAAATAGGACATTGTTTGTTAAATGCTGTTGATCGTTGCAGTTAAGATACAAATTTAAAGAATTATTGTTTTGCCTAAGTAAACCTACCAAGAGCAAGAGAGAGAAAAAATTATTCGAATTTTGAGTGTCCAAGTCTATAAATGAATAAACAGAACGGTTTTTGATACGAAACCTTCCTTTACATTCGAGTATTTTACGTCACCTTCAAGGCAAGCTAAGCATCTCTTAGCGTTGGGGCAGTACTGCTAACAACCAGCTGTTCAGCCACGTGACAAATTGTTACTCTTTCACGAATATTCTGATAGACCAAGACGCTCGTCCTTCAATCAAAATGAATGTAAATCTACTGGATCTAGGTTCGGTTTGAAATTGAAAAGTGAATGAATATGGTTCTCCGGTGTCCCTATACGTCTGCTAGAACCATTAGCTTTGATTTCTTTTTTCTCAGAGATTTTCGTTTCTGATGAAAATTCTAAAAAAAAAAGAATTTTACTGCATTTAATTGAGAAAACGCTGACACCTCATTACTTCCTCGTTTTATTGATACAAACCACTTTGGTTGCCGTTCAACTTTCCGCCTCATATTCACGCGTACGATCATCAGTTTCTTAATCTGAAAAGAAATATTTTGATTGCGTGCAAATTGATATTAAATGGCCACATTAAGCTCATCCCAACCCAATCACGTCATATTGGAATCCTCAAAACAGAGCCGCCATTTGGGGTAGATTATGGAAACCGATTGTGTGATGCGCCTTCACGAACCTACGCACGATGACACTAAACCGATAAATCCCTCCGAAAAACGGTCCACGCACGCACAATCGTGCATCGCGTTGCAACGGCAGTGAGTGTGTGTGAGAGAGAGAGAGCGAGAAAGAGTGTGAGTGTGCATATCTACAGCTAACTGATGGCGATGCTCTCATCCAGGTGGATCCCACTCACCCACGGGATCCATTTGTCTGGGTGGTTTACATCACTGCCCTGGCACAATATCTTTTGTGATAAACCAACTCCCCACAGCGCACCGAACCCACGCATCATCGTCCGGCTGGTCTTAGTTTTTTCTTCCTTCTGTGTATGTGAAGAGACGTGTGTTGTGAAGGAACCAGAAGTGCCCGAAAACGTCCCGAAAAAAAAAAAACGGTCTGACCGTATGGTACGGTTGCAGCAACCCAAGGGTGTGTTGCGAGAGACGGACACACGCACCGCGTAAGTTGATTGGGAAATTGTGCTGTGCGTGTGCGTATCGTATCGTCGATTGGGGCTTTTTTGTTGTTTTGTCGTGCGTGATTGTGTTGTGACAGGGGTAGTGGTGACGGTAGGTGGAAGGTATAATTTAAACGCACCCACCCACCTTCCAGATTTGGGGTGACATATTCCCTCACCCTCAAAACCTATCGCCACACAACCGCAAAAGATCGTAAAAACCGACGTCGTCCCCATCGAACCAACTGTTGGGCAGCAGGATGGAAATTAAATCGATCCCTAGTTTTGCGTTACGATTGTGTTGGGTTATTTCTTATTTATCAATTAAATGTCAAACGTGTCCAGTCCTCGACGCTTCTTGGGGTACTCACTACATTATCAGCGCCGGTGCTCATCGCGAGCGATAAATCGATGGTTTTCACCAGAGAGGGTTATCAGCTGTGAGGAGGGGACACACGACAACATCACCATCATCGTCATTTCGTCGCTTTGGCCATGCTATCGGACTACGTCGCTACTGCTACGACGACGATGACGGCGAACTCCCCCCCCCCCCCCTTTTACGGAAAGTAGGTCAGTAGGACACCCGTGTCGAGTAGTGGAGTAGAGCGTATGTACACGGTTCGCTCTCACTCTCAACACACGCTGGGCGACTGCTCGCCGCGCAACGATTGCGTTCCTTTCTTTTCGCCTTCCCCATCACTGCTGCTGCATTCACTTCCACATCCGAATGTGGTCATCTGTGGCACACTGAGCGACTGAGCAAAGGTTCCAAGGTATAAGGCGATGCTCCATTCGATTAGATAGTTATTAAACTGGAATCGAATATTGTGCAGTTTATTGCAGAAAAGTAGACATTAAAGGCATCAAAAATTAAATCAAAATGTCAAAAAGTATTAAAGCTTGCTGAAGGAGTTGTTTGGATTAGAAATCGTATCGAGACTTTGCTTCCCAATGGATGTTTCGTCTCAGTAGGTCACTGTTCATGATTCCGTTAAGTCTCTACAACTTTCAATTGTAGCAAAAAACTTGTTGAAAAAAAGTGTCGTTCAGAGCAGATTTTGACAGACATTGTTCTCAAAGAAGAGTACACTGCATTCAGTCCATAATATTTTATAATTGTAAGCGCTACAAACCACTGCTATAATGTTCCTAATTAACCCATTTTTTCTTGGGTTATTACAAGCCTTTTGTGAACTTTCTGTTCTAGAAATTGCTGTATTATATGTCAAACGTACAATTGTGACACATTTTTGGAGTACTTAAATAAGAAAATACTATTTTACTAGACCATCGCCTCATCCGTTTAGTCCAATTCATCTCCTAGTGGTCATGGTAGTATGTATGGTGGGGGTTGGTTTTTCTCTCCATTACCACCGACCGGATCTATTCAGTGATCACCACCGCATCCGCCAACTCGCCACTTCGTTCCCCTTCCCACCGTGCTGGGCCGCGTGATGTGATGTGGTGCGGCTTCTGTTTCGGAGTGTGTTGTAATCGGTCTCCGTTTCGCGATTCACCCCCTTTTCGTCCCCGTTCCTTCATCCAGTTGATCATTCGCAGCATGACACGGTAGAGGTTTCCGTTCTGCTCGCAACACACACACACACACACACACACACACACACACACACACACACACACACACACACACACACACACACACACACACACACACACACACACACACACACACACACACACACACACACACACACTACGGGGTGAAACGGGGGGGGTTCGCTCTCTCACCATAGTGAGACATGAATCGCAATGGAAGTCTGCCCATGCAATTCAGTCAGCCAGTGAGTGATGCAGCATCCATTGAGACGGATGAAGCCTGCGGGAGCTGGGCAGTTGATGGCAGGGGATTGGATTAGCTTGTTATCGTTGTGTTTGCTTTCATTTTGCGCGTTCCCGTGACGCGAGCTGTTGTACCACGGGCCTGCCTGTGTCTGCGCTGACAGTGAAATGAAACCGAAAGTGAAGCCGCGCGCACCGATCGGAGCGAAAAGTGAATGAGCAAACATGAATTGCTTCGTTTGCGCGATTTCTTCCTCCCTTTCGCGGTGAACGGGGTTGGTGGCGGCTAGGGATGGGAGTTGAAAACGAAAGCGAAAGCTAAATCACGGGATGGCGTGGGTTGGGACAGGATGAAGATGATTGAACGGGTGATGTTTGGTTTGGTGGAGGATTTTGTGGACGTTTATCGGGAGAAGAAGATTGTTTTGAGTTCTTTTACTAATATGTGACACATTCCAAATTTTGTCACAAAGTGTGTTACATTATTTAAAATAAATTATTTTTTTAGATTAATTTTGAAATGATAACGACGCTCTTTCCAAAGTGTCCCTTATGATTTCACCGTTATTTTTTCGAAATGTTGCAAATAATTTTAGAATTTTACTCCAAACTATTGGGTCATGGTTGCACTAGTTAGGTGCGTTTTTTTGTGTGCGAATTTCTTGAGAAATTAACTGTTAAAACAATGCCCACCATTTCTCCAATCCTTCCCAGAAACGCGTCCCATACAGCATCGTTGCCTCGAGCATTGCCGAGAATCATCTTCAAAGCATTCCGTCCTTAGTCTCGGGCGTTTTGCCGACTCGGCCCATTTTTGATTAGTGGTGATTTATGTGTCACAATAGAAATATTTACCAAACTATGACATGTACTGCGGCTGATGTTCACTGATTTTTATTGGAGATTTTGGAAAGTTTTTGCAGCAAAAAAAGATCTTTTAAAAATACGTGGCGCTCAAGACGCGCGGCAGTGCCCCAAACTGCAGTTGTAGCCTACCTGGTGATTCTGTCTGGTCGCTTGCGTCGGCCACCCTTTCCAGCGAAGTCCAAATTTACAGTTACGTTAAACGATTCGCAAAAAACAACCCTCAGACGAGTCCTTCCGCGAGGGAAAAGGTTTTTTTTTGCAGGAAACGAAGAAGCGTAAAGCAAAAAGAAAGAATAAAACATTTCTTCTTTACCACTTTCGGGAACCGACCGAAACACGACGGTGTGCTCCTTTCGCCAGCGACAATTCGGGGGATATACAACCGTGAACGCCTAATTGGCATCGGAAGAGCCCTTTGGAGGTTGCATCCGTGGAGAATCGCTAGACTTTAAGAAGCAAAACGCCAAAAAAAAAAAGACGACTCAATGAGTTGGTGAGAAAACCAATCTGCTAAGTTTAGTAGTTTACAAGATCCTCGTATCTTCTTCCTTTTTTTGTTGTTGCTGAATTTTCAACCCTATCCTCATCCCCCCAAAACAAAAAAGCAGCATACAAGCGAGTTTATAACCCACGCGAAAAAAAGGGTTGCAAAAAAATATGCCTATCAAAATATAAATCAAGCTGTGGCCCAGGGTTTGGTCGTCCCTTAGTTCTGACGAAACAGACCGCCTGTAACCGAATATCACAGTTTCGACTTTGGTTGAGCGCGATTTTGTTAAGCCCGATTGCATAAAGCGTACCAAGGGTAAAAAAGAACATCAGAAGAAACGCAAAGCAGGAAAAAAGTTTTTGTCTGAGTCCACTACTGGCGTGAAAGTGATTTTGTTCCTTAGCTATGTACGCACAGGAAGAGACGGTTTGCAGTTCACCAAAAATCGCTGCAGAAAGGACGAGCTAGCAAAATCCGAGAAAAGGTTCCCCACGAAGGGAACACAAAAAGGGTTTATCTTTCACCGAAAGAAGGTTGTGTCTGGAGCAGGCACAACCGACAAGCCGATCAGCCAGCGTTACGTCAGATACGCGACGAGCCTGGCGAAATTGTACGGCGTCTGGTCCTGCCGCTGCTACCGGTGGGAAGCTTTTTTTTGGAGCCAAGGAAGAAAATTGTCTGTGAGTTTGTTGTGCAACGTTTACTTCTCCTTCGATTACTTTGTGCAGTTTGTTTGGATTGCCCCGTGATGGTTTGATGTTTTGGTGTGATTTTTGTGCTTATTTGTTTACTTCTTTATTCGTTTTTGTATATTTTTTCTTTGTTTTGTAGTTATTTACACTTGCAATCCTTTTTTCATATTTTACTTATTTGTCTACATGTTTTTCTACAGTTTATTTGTCTATTACACTTATCAACTGTGGTTTTACATCATGTTTTGGTTCTTTATTACTTAAATGTTTTTTTCTTGTTTGCTTGCAATGTTTCAGAATGTCTTAAAAATTAGTTTTTAGTTTTTTTAACGTTATTTTTAGATTTGAGTTTTAACTTGCTGTTTATAAACAAAATTTTCTGTAGTAGTCTTATGTTTTTTTTTAAATCACCGCTGTTTGAAAATATTTTAATTTTTTTTAAAACAAAAACTTATCTAAGTAATCTAAGTTTAACGCATTCGTAATGAATTTAAAATAAAAATAAACACAATACACTTTGGCGTCCTCCCTGTACGCGTTAACCTCCACCACCGGACTTGAAATTGATTTCTCATCGATCGTATCGCTTCCATAAATAACTCGTACCATCCTCCTAATCGTTAAACATTTGCTTCCTCGTTACCTATTAGCACTTTGCGCCATCACCACACCACCATTACAACAACCGTGTGTACCAGGAAAGCAACAAAAGGGGGTAATACCGAAACCGAAATGTCCCCATAACGCGAACCGCATCGTGTATTGGGTTGTGCGGGACACAATTATGCAACGGCACGGGGATAGTCCCTGTGCACGGTGTGTAGAGCGGGCTGTGCGCTATCTATCTGCACCAATTCATTTCGCTTTTTCGGGAGTTTTGCTCTCAAGCTGAAACTGATTTTGCATCACGCAAACAGACCACGCGTAAGACGGCCGAATACGACGAGCGTTTGTTTGTTTGTTTCTTTGTCGATGGGCTTCACACTTTCTCACCGTTCGGGATTCGGTGTGCGTAGGTATTGCTTGGTTCCGTGGCATTACTTTCTCTCTTTTCCAGGAGATTTATTTGCCCGATGGTTCGATCTTGCGTTTAAAGTTATAACAGTTACTTGCTACTAGAAATTTTGAAATTTTCAACTACTAAAGCACGGTTTAAGTAGTTCTGTTTTATCATGAAATTCACTCGATACGACCAGGTATCTCTGTCTACTCATTCGCACACACACACACACGTGCGTGAGCATGTCCAACGAGGCTTTGTTCTATCATTAGAAAGACATTTTGCTGTTTAAAGTATGCTTCAAATATTTAAAAATAATATTACATCGTAACAGCCTGCACAAGAGGACCCCATCCAACCGTTCCTAACGTACGGTAGGTCAGCTTTTCAGTTCCGGTTAGAAGCTCACCTCCGGAATCCATTCCTCCGGATGATGGGCTTTTCCTTCCACTCACATAGAGCGTTATTAATGTTAATTTTCTCTCAACTCAACTGTCTGTGAGGCTGTTGGGTATGTAGCTGTAAGGCATAGCGAGTATGACAGAGAGAGAAACAAGACAAACCCTTTGAATCGGTGAGGATGACTTGCCCAAACAACATGACAGGCCCCGAACGGGTGTGTATTGCCTTGGCGGAATTGCTGCTGGAATCCCGAAAAGTGGCCTTAAAATGGAAAATGTTCATCGCCTAGAGTAAGAACCTGCTCGATCATCTTTCTGTTCCCCCATTTGAAACGTTTGGCTGTGTGTTGATGCCTCAAAAAGCGGAAGAAGTATGTAATAATCATACACCTTACAAGCGCCTAATTGTCAAACGCTTTGGCCGGTAGCGATCATGCTTCCAGAAACCGTTCGCTGCGTTTTTCGGCGATTCGTACTCGTTTGGGGGTTTTCGGTTGGCACGATTTAACATAGACCTGAATTGGGCGAGCGAACGCGAGCGCTGTGGGTTAAGCGAAAGACGCGGTGTAGAGAGACACAAGCACAGAAAAGTAGGTCGCCGTCATCGCTATCACCAAAGGGGCTGGCAGCAGCAGCAGCGGCAGCAACGCGCGGTGACAGCGACGACGATGACGAGCACCGGCAGTAATACGACCAACCTCCAACACTGCAGTTCCCCACATTTGTCATTTTGCGTTACCTTTTCCGATGGTTATTACCACCGAAACGGTCGCTAAACGAGACGAGCGCGCCACTTTCACTTATTACATGAGCATCGTAAGCGTCGTATGTGGTGTGTGTGCACGTCACCTTCGGCGGTGTACGAGGGCTTCCGCGGGTCCGATTTCTTCACGCGGTCAGGTTCATTCTTTCGTCGTTTGCGTCCACCCTGATCCGGTTGCATTCCGGACGCGTATGCGGGGAAAGGAAGTGTGGCGTTTGGGTGATCGATGGTGGTAATGTTTGAATGCCATTTTTTCCGCCACCCAAACGGAAGCTGAACATCGTGCCAGATGATCGTGTAGTGGTTAGTGATCAAACAATTAAACGCATTATAATTTAAAAGTAATTTTGTATAAAAATATTTGCAATTGAGAGAATTCTTTTCATCATTATCCATTGATTGTCTGATTGCTTTTTTTCTGATTTGATATTTTGGATTTATTTATTCTCGAAACTTCCTTGCAGCTTACGAAATTTTGTCGAATTTATGGAAATAATTCAGTTTTAAATTATGTTTCTCTTTGGTTGCAAGCAGAGCAAGTGAAATATATTTTTTCTCGTTAATAAAGGTTCTACTTCATGCATTATTTTGTTTAAAAGCAACTTTTTCTATATTCACACTTTTATTTCAAAAATTAAGGAAAAAAACCGTTCACCGGGTCAGGTATTACTTCATAATTTCCATCTCTTTCAACCTTCCTCACGCGGGCTCGCACTGCGTTCCGAACCGAAACCGAAAGTGAACCTGTGAGAAAGCGAACCCCCTCAAAAACCGGTACGTTCTCTCTCTTTCTCTCGTCCTCACAAACCATGTGCGTTTTCGTCGCCGTGAGTGCCGTGAGTCGTGCGTGAGAGGGTGAAGAGTGAACCGGAAAGTGGGCCAAGCGAGAGTGAGAGTTTTAAAAATAGGGGATGATGAGAACCCGATGGTTCACCACCGTTTTCCGTGTTAGTAGGCTAGTCCGTGGTGTAGTTGTGTGTGCCCATGAAGAGTTGACACGTTTTTTTCGCCTTTTCACACACCAATCTACTACCCATTCACGCTCATTCTCACGTTTTTTTTTTTTGGGGCTGCATGGCAGAGTGCCCATTTCAACCCCTTTTATTGTCGGTCGAAAAACACTCAGTTCGCGCCGTGAGCCACTCACGGTACGCACGACGTGCACTCAGCAGTGGGAGAGATCGCGTGTGTGCCTTTCATTCCGTCACGAACTTCGGGAAATTTCGGAACTGTACGCTCTCCGGAGTTTTGGTTTTCCAAAAGCCAACAACAAAAAAGCGACCCCCATTTAAGGGGGGGGGGGGGGGGGGGAGGTTCCAAAGCAAGAACAACAGAGAAAGAAAAGGGCTGATTTCTCTTTCGTTTGTTGGTGGCCGGTGAGAGGGCTCAAAAAACTCCGCGAGCAGCGAAGAACGCGCCTGTATCCAACAGTGTGTATTATACATAGTACAGCGTGCACAGCCGTACATAATTAGGGGATGCTTTCCACACCAACACACACACACACAGCTCGCCGAGCCGACCGTGTCCAAAACGCGCGCTCCAAAACCATCAGAACCACGCTAGCAAACCGTGAGAGTGTGTGCCCCGAGAGGTTACGAAGCGAGCAGACAACAACACGGCTCTCTTTTGTGATCGGACGCTCGAGCTAGCCGGGCCTTGCGTTATCCGAAATAAAGACTTGAACTTGTAATTATATATAGCGTATAGTAGGGTGTAGTACATAGCCCCCTGTCGCCCGTATGTTTGCCGTAAGTCGTAATTCTCGCTCGATCGTGCGCGCCTCGCGAGCCTCGGCCAGCAGTTGACGGTGGGAGCACTCGGAGTATACCGACCCAACCAAACCGATATCGTCATCATCGTCGTGTCGTGTCTCTCGGGGCTCGGGTCACCCACCACCAACAAGACAGGCAAACAGCATCGTCGTGGTTGCAGCAGCAGCAGCAGCAGCAGCAGCGGTCTTGCCGCGATCTGACTGCAGTCATTTTGCCAGCAACCGGAGCAGTTTGCGCACGAAACATCGTCCTCCCGGTGTTTGTACCCGTGCGGGTTTTTGTTTGTACTATCGGTTTCGGTTCCCCGTGCGTATTACCCGGTGCCCATTACACTTGCTGCCCTAGCAGACTACTAATACACTACGTCAGGGACACACACACACAGTTGGTTGGTGCGTTTGCTCGTGAACAACAGTTTCGGTATTCGGTGCGGTGTGATTCCTTTGTTGAAGTGTAGAATGGGAATTTCTTGGCTTTTCAATTTTCGGTGCAGTTCTTTGCATCCAATAAAATAATTGCCGCGTGTATGTGTTCGCTAACTATTCCTACAACTCGATCGATCTTTCCGGTGGTGGCCCGTGAATCGGTAGGACGTAACGCAACGGATGATTTGTGTGTGTGTGATTGTGGTGTGACGACAAGTGGCTGTGACAAGTGGAAAACAGAATAACGCGAATCGATACAACCGACACCCGCACACACACACACACACACACATGCGCAAGGTGAGGGAAAAACGGTGTCAGTGAAGGCGAAAATCCGTGACCTACTGTCCTGGAAACGGTGCGGGTCCCAAACGGTCGCATATACACACAGCTGTTTAAAGCTGTTTGCAGCTCGCACTCAATGAAGGATTACAACCGAACCGTCGTATATTACGCTCTGGTAGAGTACGGTTGGTGTGCTTCTGTGATAGCCCGGTGTGTGCTAGCACTTGTGTGATAAGATTGCAGGTGTGTGAATGCGCGCAATGTGTTCTTCACGGTGGCATCCTTTCTTAAGGACGAACCCGAATCATAGTCTGCGAAAGATTCGCGATCGTCAGGCGATCGGATAGTAAACAAAAAATCCCAGTGACAGAAACTTCCGACAAGGATTCCGAAGTCTTCTCCAACGTTGTATCATACTGGTGACAATCAGTTTAATTGCTTGGTGTGGTCCCCGTGTATGTCCCGTAGATTCAGTGAAGTGAGTTCACCAATCGCAACGGCCAATATTGGCCTCCCCGCATAATAAAGAAAGAGAAAAGGGATGCGGAAATAGGTTGGTGCCCCATATTTGTGTGTTCTGTGCTGGATCGATCGCCTCTTTCGCGGTGGTGGTATAACTTTGCATCCACTTAGTGCAACAGAGGTGGAATGAATCAGGTGACCTGCTATCAGCAAGTACTTCTTCCCCGTAGATGAGCGCTGTTTTTTGAAAGTGTTCACTGTGTCCGTCCACTGACGAGGATTATTGTGTGTATTGCAATCGATTTAAGCTAGAATGATAGCTTCGAAATCTTCTGATGTATGGTACAAGATGTGCTGATGAAGTGTGATTATAGTGATGCGCCCCAGTCCCCAGTCCTTTCACTAGAGCGATCGTGTGTGTGTCGTTTTTTTAAAAGGCTCCAATAAGCAATTCAAAACGTAACAAAAAGTGTTCTTAAGCAACCATGTGCGACTGAGCTTGAGCTTTTATCTCGTGCGTTCAAGGATAACAATACCGGTTCCGCTAAGAGTGTAATCTTTTAATTCATTCAAGTATAAAATATTTATTTGTTCTTCCCCTAATTCTTACAGAGAAATATACTGGCACGTTTAAAACGTGCTCGAGCGTTACAGTAGTGTGTGTGGGTTTGTGTGCCGAGTGTGAGATTGCCTTCTTGCAGTCGCTTTTAATCAATGGTGAACCCAAAGGGTACAAAAGTGATCGTTAGTGCGTAGTAAAGGAGTAAGCGTCCTTGTAAATAAGGAAACAACCACAACAAATGCGTGCTGCGTGAAGAGAGCGAGAAAGAGAAAAAAAAGGAAGAAGCGTGGTGTTATTTTTGTAAAATAATTATAGTTCGATTTTTGCCAAACATTACGCAGAGGCAAAAATCGTCGTACAAAAGCGTTGTACACAGCGAACCCTCTGCCGGGATTAAGTTTAATATTGCCCGAAGCAACTGTCATAAACCGAATGCGTTAAAACTGTGCTCGTGGTGGGATTTTGGTTTATTTTTTTTTTACTTTTGAAACAACAACTGCCGAACCAAACCGGCCCAACAAATAGCGTGGAAAAATGTTACTGGACATGGATCAGCAGCATTCGACCGTGTTTATGTCGCTGAATATGTCGCAGTACTCGATGCTCAGCGAGTCCGGCAGTCCACCGCCGGGCGGTGGTGGAGCAGGCGGCAATACGCAGCTTCTCTCGCTAGCAGCAGCCGCCTCGGCAGCTAATTCCGGCGGCGCCGGCCAAAACACCGGCATGCCACCCCCACAGTACGGTGGGGGTGGTGGAGGAGGAGGTACTGCCGGTGGTTATCCCGGTGCGACAGGATTGCTGTTGGGTTCGAGCAATAATAACAACAACAACAACAGTACCAGCAACAACAATCTTCCGTCCCATCACAACAACAACAATGGCGGTGGCAACAATGGTGGCAACAATCATCAGCACCATCATCATCACAGCCATCACGGCACTGCCCAGCATATGGGTGGTACCGGCAACGGGCAGTCGCATTCGCAATCGAACGGAACCGGCGGCTACGGTTCGCTTTACGGCGGCTTCCACGAAAGTTCAGCCGCACCCCCGTCCGCCTATTCAATGTTTTCCCACGTTCCCACAGGCGGCGGCGGTGGCAGTGTCGGTGGAGCCGGCGGTCCCTACCATCATGGGGATGGGAGCGGCGGCGGTGGCGGCGGCAGCAACAGCAACGGCAGCAACGGTGGCCCAGCTGGCGGCGGTGGTCAAACGGCGGCGGGCGGCGGCACATCCTCGGCAGCGGCGGCAGCAGCGGCAGCCTATCTGGCGATACCGGCCTCAGGTACTAGCGGTGGTAGTTGTAGTAGTGGCGGGGGCGCGTCCGGCGGCAGCCTCATTGAGCACCAAACCGCACTCAATAGTCTGAGCGTCGTGTCCGCCATCCAATGCGATCAAACTGATTTGAAATATTTCATTGAAGAGCTGTGCCCGGTGTGCGGCGACAAGGTGTCCGGCTACCACTACGGGCTGCTAACGTGCGAATCGTGCAAGGGCTTCTTCAAGCGCACCGTCCAGAACAAGAAGGTCTACACGTGCGTCGCCGAGCGACAGTGCCACATCGACAAGACGCAGCGGAAGCGCTGCCCGTACTGCCGCTTCCAGAAGTGTCTCGAGGTCGGCATGAAGCTGGAAGGTGAGTAGCGAAAGAGTTCTTCTTTATCTTTTTCTTTAGTCATTGCTGCAGGATCTTTCTTCCATTCACAGTGATCGTTTTTCATCTCATCTCATTTTTTTCATATTTTTGTATAGCGGGGAAATGGGTTTTTAGAAAAAGTTTGTTTGTTCGAGGATTTGAACATCTCTCAACGTTTTGTAGATCTCGAGAACATGTAGATATCGAGGATCTGAAGATCGGGATGATCTAAAGATCACGAGGATCTGAAAATCGCGAGGATCTGAAGTTCGCGAGGATCTGAAGTTCGCGAGAATCTGAAGATCGCGAGGATCTGAAGATCGCGAGGATCTGAAGATCTCAAGGATCTGAAGATTACCAGGATCTGAAGATCGCGAGGATCTTCATCCACAAATACTGCGGTTTTCAAGATATTCTGAATCTAAAGATCTTAATCTAGCGGAGAAGAATCCAAAACTCTGGTTGTATATCTTATTCCTCGATGATAAAGTCAATTTATACGCTTCGAATATGCTTCGAAGTGACTTGGCTCCTTCTTCTTCTGTTACTAATTTTTATTAGTTATCATCAACGGTATAAACCTTCGAATGTATGAAGTTATTATTAATGGATATAAATTCGTTTAACTATGTCTATCTAGACACTGAAATGCTTGCTAGAGATAAACGATTCGAATAATAAATGTCCATCTATAATGCGAAAGAAGTTTCAAATCTGATTATCCATGTCCACAAAATGTTGGTTGCTTGCTTTAGGCAAAACAATCAAGCATAGAAAAGAAGTAAAAGTAAGCAAACGTTGACATTTTTTCCTTCTGCTGTCCCAGATTTCTAATATTGTACCTGAGCCATTTTCCCTGTTTGATTGAACATCCCGTAAACTTTATTGATGGTCGGCAAACGATCCTCAAACACCGATATGGCTTCTATAATTGAAGACACATTCGGGGAAGTTTTACCCACGATGGATCCTTTTCGATGGGGCGTACAGTTTACGTTGTTTTCGTCCGTTTTTTGGTACCTTTGGTTCTCTTCCCAGGTAACTAAATCTTTCTATCGTTAAAGGGTATCCTAAGGGTAAAGCCTTAGCGATTGAAGTTGTAAAACATGCTAACGGGACCTATTGCAGAGCACTGGGACCTGGTGGAATGAAAGAGTTATACGAGGAGTACCAACCTTATGACTGCATACAGCAGTATGCTCGAATCTCAAACGAACACCTGATCGGTGTTGGTGTGATAGTCGCTCTAACCATCGGCTGTCAGCTCGCAGCGACAATTTCCAAATCTCACCCCAAATTTCGGCGTGTGTGGCTTACCAGGTACCAGCTCACAGAAGGGAAGGCAAAACCTTACCACACGCGCGTACAAGCGCAAAACGAGTGCCGAAAAGTGGTTCCTTCTGCTTAAAGCAAGCGGGTCTACCTGTTGTACCGTGTCCACACCGCGCTTGCCCTGCAAGCGGTATGTGTAAAGCCGTGATTGCCGAAATCGAAAGTGAAATTTCGGCAACTCCGGTCTCGTGTCCAGTGGTAGGGGCACTGGCAGGGCAGTTTGCAGCCAAAAACTGCTCGGACACACGGGAGCAGCACCAGTGGCCGATCGGTTATAAGATCGGTGCTGTTCAAAACCCCCAACGGCCAGCGGAGTAGCTTGCTTGTGGTGTGGTGAGTACGCGGTGCGTGAGAGGTGAGCGATCGTTGTCTTGCTTCACGCTCACGCAGGTGCTTGGATCACAACGCAGGGTCGCTTAACAAGATGTGATTTGTGATAGTTTACGTAGGAATCGCCCTGAACGCTGGGAAAGGTGATGAGTAGGATGGCGACGACGGGTCGAATTTTGTCGAATGAACAGGTTTGTGGCGTAATAATGTGTACCGGCGGTGGAGAGTGAGCGAAAAAGCTTTCGGAGTTTTGGAAGCTTTCTCATCACCGCGACCCCGTTATTAGGGACCCACAACTGGTTGAAGGTCCCAATAGGGGGAGGGAGCAGAGAATTCAACTTTTGGGGCTGACTGTTGTCATCCGTTGTCACTGTGGACGGGCTTTTTGCTTTGGCTAGGTTTCTTTCAATTCTCTCCTCGCATGTTGTCTCCAAGTGTTATTTTTTCCTTTGTTTTCTCCACCATTTAACTCCTTGCGCGCGATGTATTATCGTGGTTCGGTTGGCTTTGTTCTTCATGCGTGTGGCTTTCGTTTTCTGTTTCACTTTTTTACTCTGTTTTTTTGTTTTGTTTTTTTTCTCTTTTTGTTCTCTTTTTTTCGGTGCGTATCGGGTGGTTGTTGCTTCATTCCAGCGCGCCCCTATGCTCTTCCTACCCTTTGGTCGTTTAAGTTAGTGAGCGGTTTTTGTTGCACCATACTCGAAACCATTTTGGAGGCCATTATGACAGCTTCAATAGTGTGTCATAGTAGTTTTGGGCACAACATCGTCCTCTCCATTTGTAATTATTTTCATTTACCAAAAGCAATACCGATTTGTGGCACCAAATTTATCCGTAAACTAACTGTTTAACGTGAAAACTACCTGTCTGTTCTTGCCCTCCGTTTATCCGTCCAACAGGTTATTTTGGTGGATGTGTGTTACAAGTTACATAAGCGTCAGAAAATGCACATACCGCTGGCCATTTTTGGGATATTATGAGAGGAGATAGTTATGGAGACAGTTCAACCGTGCTGTAGCTCGAACAACCGGTGTGATTGGGTTTTTATTTCATCGGCGAAATTTAAATGCCAGAATGGGATTGCCCTTTTCTTTACACCAAACGATTATTTACAAAAAATACGGATTCTCCACAGTTGTATCAAACAGCATTCGAGAAGGGCACGCCAGTCGAACGATCCGATTGGATGCAATTATGGTAATCGTGTGAGAGAGGCCTCTTATTGGGGTCATAAGCGTGGAGCAGTGCGTAGCAGCAGCAGAATCAGCAGCAAGGGCAACAGAACTTCAACTGAGCAAGTGTCTGGGCGAAAGAACTCGAAGCAAAAGAACGAAATTGGAAAGGATACTCATATTGTTCGTGTGGTGGACATTTTTAAAAGAGATTTAATTTCAACCCTGCTGCTGTTTCTACAGCTCTGCCGATTGCAGTTCGAAGCGAGTGTGTTCTGACCTCGTTTCTGGGCGTTCTTTTTTAATTCTTGGGACGAAAGTTGCCTCTACCAGCTTGATTTTTTCTTATACGAAATGGCCTGACATTATATTTTTGCTTTATGAAATTCTCAATGAAAACTTCGCCACAAAATTGCGATGTAAAATTTGTACGCCATTTAATAATGAACTGAAACGACTGCGAAAAATCGTTCGTAAGTCTCTTGCTCTCACTCTCGGGCTCCATAAAACAGCCCGCTGATAAGTGGCATATGCAAATGTCTTGCCACCAAGCAAAGAACGCGCTTCCCTTCCCGTCAGCAGGATTGCGCTTGGTGCATTCTTTTGTATCATCGTCGTCCTCGCCGTACGCCGGCCTTTATGATATGCACCGGAATGCATCACATCGTTCCCGTTTCCTTTTTTCCATATTTACCGTTTACACATGCAGAGAAAAATTTCAATATCCACACACAAGAACGCTACTCGTCGCCTGCTTCCTACCGTCGGTTTTCCTGCTCCAGCTGCTCGCTGCTCGCCACTCAATCATCGGTTGAAATATGGTGCAACCCGAGTGTCCGAGGATGCATCCGCTCATGCTGGGTGCATCCGCACGGCACGACCTACCCCAAGCTGGACCGGATTGTGTGCGGTTGTGTCCTGCGGCTTCGGCTGCGATGATGATGCGGGCTTCGCGGTAACGAGCGGTGGTGCCATTTTTTATTCATGCTTGGTTGTGTGCTGCCGGTTCGGGCCGCCGATTTGCCGGAGGATTGTTGGTGGTCGCTAATGACCTAGTTTTACGTTGTTCTCGCGAATGATATCATTCTGCTGCTGCTGTTGATCGCAGCGATGCGCGGTACTCGTTGGTGTGGTGCTTTTGTTTTCTTGTTGGTTTGTTTTTGTGCTTACAGTGTGTGCATGTGAGAGAACCATTGTGGCGCACGCACGCCGTTTATTCTTTCTGTTCGGTTTCCCACTCGTGCGTGTTTTCTGTTGTGTTCTGTTCTTGTTTGCCTGAGCAGTGTGTTTGTGTGTTTATATTGACCATTGGAATCTGCTCTTAATTTTTGAGACAACTGGAAAATTGTGTTTTTGGTAAGGCTGCCTTACTCGAAAGGCTCTCATTTGAATAATTCCAAACACATAGAGATCTCCTGAGGCTGACGATGTTAAAGTTGTGTAAGAATACTGCCCACAATTTTCATCATATTATTTTATGTTGTACGAAGCGGTCAGAAAAGGTTATGACTTTTTTGTTGCATTCCTTAGAAATAATATAAAACAAGGAATACCGTGCATCCAATAATGCTCGTTGGTATGCTCGCAATTTTAAATGCGGAATGCATCTCAATTTAAACTACAAATTCTTGAAAATATTTCTCTTTGTTGCAATGCAATTTCCAGAAGTCTTCTTTTTCTTCTTGGCTTGACGACTGACTAGGTCAAGCCGACCATCGAATGGCTTACTAAGACTTGCTGATGTCCAGTATAGTTGGATAGTCAGTTCTCACTACGGTGGGACGGTCCGGATGAGAATTGAACCCCGGTTCTGCTGTGTAAAAAAATACCGATCTCGCTACCACTGGACCACTGGACCTGATGTGTGTTTGAGTTTATATTTTGTGTTGACTAGAATTTATTAGAACTGCTTGGAAAAGCAGCTAAATCGATACAGATCTAATAGACAAAGTCGGTGCTTAGGAAGCATTCCAAGACAAACATACAATGGTCCAACAACTTCCTAATTGCTAGACACCTTCCTTGCTAGCTTCGCCAAACTTCCAACGCTCACCTTGAAACTGTGTTAATAAATCCCAACAGCCATGTACGGGAGTCGGGCCTTTGTGGCAAATTCATCATTAGCTTTCGGATGCTTTCGTATGCTGCTGCTGCTGAAAAGTTTTACCCAAACGAGCCCCTTACATGGTGCGCTGGTGTGGGAGTACGATGGTTTAACTTGTTCTTGCTGAACCATCCACAAGCTGGAAAATGATCACCATTCTAACGAACAAATTACACCCGGAAAACTAGACCAAGGTCAAACAAATCAAAGCAAAGAAGCTCGAATCCTTTATGCCCTTCCTTTATATCGCTTTAGCAGATCACATGCAGCGTCGTGATAAGTGCATCCCGCGATTCCCAGTGTGCCTTTGTGTGCTGATGTCGTCCGGGAGTCTGGACAGCAGGATGGAACTGCTGGTGCGTTTTCCCGCATCCGGCCAGAGGAAGCTGGAACCAGAATTTATCGATCTGTTTTTCTTGGTGCTGTAATTTTTCACCACTTCCGTTTTCGCTTTGTGATGTTGCACAGCTTCGCTTTAAGCGGAAATTGTCGTACAACATGCACAACAAAAAAAAGGACAAAAAAAGAGAGGAAACCCCGACAATCGTCTTCACTGTATCCTCTTCTTGACCTTGAATGTATTTCCCCGGTATGACAAGTTTTTGTTTCCACCCCACACGAACCGGTACCACCAAGCACCGGGAACGCTTTGGTCCGATTTTCCTCCGATGGTGTGGTTCGGGTGTTGTGTGCGAATTTTCTTCCATTTTTTTTTTTTGTTGCTCTCCTTTTAATCGCCGTCGCGTTCCGTTTTCTTGTGCGAACATTTTTCGAGGGCAATCGTTTGTTGCATCGTTTATCGATTTTTCCCCACAACGGTTGGCAGCCGGTTGCGGGACGTGCACGCGCGCGAGCCACCAAGTATCTGTGTCGGCAAATTTGCTTGGTGCTCGGTGCTTGGTTCTTTATTTTCGTTGCTCTTCCTCCGTTCCTGTTTCATCATCAGCCCTAACAATGGCGGAACCGTTCTTGGTAGACCGTATAGACCGTGGAGCACACTCGGAAGTGCAATCCTTTCTGCTGGGGCTGGTTGTCCTAGTTTTTCAATGGTTTTTCGTCGCTGTGTGTATGGGTGTTGTGTGTACGGTTTTGTGCAAAATTATAATCGTTAAACAGGAGAGCACGTGGTTGGAACCAGGTAGGGAGCCGAAGGAATGGAATTGCAGTTAGAAGGAGAGCAGCGGAAAGATTTGTGTTTTTTCCTGTTGTTGCCAGGATTTTTATGATTATTTTTTGTTCCAAAGCTTGTGTTTCCCTAAAATGAAAACTTTTAAATAATTCTGTTGCTCTCGTATACCCGCAGAATGTTAAATAAAGCACCTTCCAAGGTGTAACCATTTTATCACTGACCGGTTCGCTCGGTAAACTAATCCGTCCCGTAATCGATTCCGGAAAATCTCGCCGAAAACCGGCAAGCGCAGTGGAAGCAAGGCGCCTCCGACATCCGGTGGCGCCTTCCGACAGGCAAGTTTTTCCGAGTTTTCCTCCCCGTACCAAATCTAGCCCAAGGTCACAGCATTGAGAGGAAAAACGTTTCCAACCTTATACTACTGTTAGCCGCTCTTGGGGCAGTTTTCCTGTGTGTCTCTCTCGCTCACTTTCTATCGTTTGGTGGGTTTTTACTGATGGGTGGTAGATTAGGTTAATGGAAAATTATGTGTCGACTATAGACGCGGTGAGGTGGTGGTGGTAGTGGTGAGTTTGGAAGGAGACAAGAGACAGTTGAATACAAAACGACGTAGAAAATTCATCGAGACACCACTACCTCTCGGAAGAAAAACCTTCGAGAAAATGGTTTCAGACGAACGTTGTGTGGTATGTTGGCGACATAATATTATATGTGTATGTGTGTGTGTTTATGTACTGTAACTTTGTTCACAATGATAGCAAGAAAGAGATTAACATTTACTTCCGAGTTTTTTTTCCCGGTTCTGTCCGGTTGTTTGTGTTTAGCCTTGAGCACAAAGATTTTGGAAAATTTTCGATATGTTGTTGTTAATTAAGCAGATGAGTAGTTTGTGGGTTGGATAGGAAAACAAAGAGTTGAACTCTGAGTCATTTTTCCTTAAGAATTTTTGTTAAATTCGAACAACTTTTATGACGCTTTTTAAAACCTTTTTCAAGACGTTGTACTAACAAATTGAAGTTATAATTTATTATGTACTACGTTGCCTTAGATACGCCACTGGAGGGCAATTTCGTAAAGCTGTGTTTACCACACTACGCCACCGTTCTAGAAGGTTTGGGAGATGGGAGATAATTTCTTCAAGTTGCTTGTGTTTCACGGCTCGTTCTTGTACTTCTGCTAGAATGAAGAATGGAGTTTGTGCGGTTGATTTCACCAACACATTGCAAGCGCCACTGAAACAATCCGTTGTGTGTCGTTAAGAATTGAATTGATCCGCTCTTGCAGCAGATAAAACAAACTGAACCAAGTAACAAATGATTTAAAACAAATTTTTACTTTCTTCAGTTCATGACAGCTTGTTGTACAGGTCTTATTGATTTACATATAACGCAAAAAGTAGCCTAAAAATACATATTTTTCGTACAGTTTCCATCCCTTAAAAACGTATTCATCATACCCGTTTTCACAAACAAAAATAGATTATAACCCTACGCTTGCCAAAAACTGACACGCACTGTACAGTTTTGCTCGGTCCGCTTGGCCTCCCTCCCGTCCCCAAAAACATGATTCTGCTGCCATTTCGTTCTCAATTCAAACAAACGTCCCCTTAAGAATGCGCCCGTTCTCACTGTGTTACAGACGCTAGCTGTAGTTGTATTGGAATGATTTGTTTTTTTTTGAGAGGAGAGGTGTGTACAAGAGACCTCAAATGCATCAGAATATGCACCGTTATGGAGCCATTTAAAACGAGAGAGAGAGAAAGAGCGAAAGAGAGTGAGGGAGAGAAGAATTGCCCGATGTAAAGAGTGCTTTTGCGAAAAAGGATATCTCGTTTTTAGGGGTGAGTGAGTACTGAACAAACCAGCAGCAGCAGTAGTTGTGTGAGTGACCTAGATTCGCTTCTGACCTCATCCATCCAACTCCTTCCAACCGTGTTGGCCCCAACCATCCACAACATTCCGGCAATTGTGGCGTGTGGAGAAGGGTGGGAGTGAGGCTTGTAGATTTTATGAACTCGTTTTCTTTAGGTGAACTCGTTTATTCTCGCTCACAAGTACAGCTCGTCGTACGACAACGTCAGAAGCGAAGATTATAAAAATTAGTGTGTTTCAGTGTGTTTTTGCCATTCCTTTTCGTTTTGATATCCTTGATGGAAAGCTCCTTCAAACAGGGGAGCGAAAGAATGAGTCTGTCTTACCCCTTAACAACACTGAGCATAACTTCGAACTTTCGGCTACAATTGCTGCCTGGTAAATGTACAAATCAAAATGAAAAATTTGGCACGCAACAGGTTCTCCAACACCCCTATTTAAATACTGCATCCCCACTGCAGGACCACTCATAATGCACCACATTTTCGTACCACGGTGTGTTGGTGGGTGTGTTTCGTCTGCAAACGCGGGAAAGAATTTTAATTGCCTTTTCATCAAATCCATCACGTGTCGCGGCGTATCCAAGGTAGGTTGTCCATCCGCCAGCTGACAGTCGTGTTGCTTTTGGAAGACGGACAAACGAAATCAAGCGAGGGACTTTGAATGGGGGGGAGGGGAGGGTTGCCAACAGTGGTAGCTGGGTTGGAAACAGCAGCATTGTATTGCCACAGCTCCAAATGAAGGGTTCATATTGTCATGCCAGTCACGGGACAGCATTGACGCTCTTGATATGCCGTTATGCGGTGACATAACGCCTCACACATTTTGCCTTCGACGCACAACGCCAACAGCCAAATGAAGGCAAAAATAAATCGAAAAAAACAGTAAAAAATTAAAATAAAAAGAAGTAGATTGAAGGAAACATGCAAAAGCAGAAGCTGAGAAACTGTGAGGACAGAAGGGTAATTTAAAATTGAAGCTTCAACGGTAAAACACGAAAAATTCAAACAGTGAATCATAACATAAATAATACCAATCAAATCTCTCTCATCACACACACACAAAAAAGGACGAAAAAAAGGAGAAAAAATGACACGTAAAGGGCACCGTCCAAAACTAGCGCAAAGCCGGCCGTCCCCGTTCGAGACGACAATGCGCATGACGTCGATGCAAACGCCGTGCTGTGTGTGGCGCGCATCGCGTAGGTGCTGCGCGCGACTTGTAAAGCGAATCGCTTCACATTGCCGAGGTTTACTTCACGCTGCAACGCTACCAACACACGCAAAGCAACACACTTTCGATTTCGTTTCATTGCAATCGGGCCACCACCACCATCAACCGCCTGTGAGGAGGGGGCGAGCATGAGAGTGGGAGGGAAGGAAGGAAGGAAGGAAGGAAGGAAGGAAGGAAGGAGGAAGGTGGTGGTGATTGGGAGGGATGTAACAAAAAAAAAAGGTTGCAATTACCGCGTGGGATTGATAGGAGCATGTTGTTGTGTGTTTGTTTACTGTTTTGCCTTTTCCCTCATGTGGTGTTGTCTCCGATTGGAGGATGATTTGTTTGTTTATTTTGCTTACAGCAAATCGGTTTACAACAAGCTATTTTATTTTACAATTTTGTTTGTAATAAAAAGTAAAACAGTAAATCATAAAAATTTGTGACAAAATACTGAAAGTTTTTAGTAAAACAAAGTGACTTATTTTATGAGAAAAATATGAACCACAAACGTTCCATCACATCATTCCATTTGAGCAGTTAAAAGCAGCCAATTTTCTGTGCGCGTTCATGCTTGCGAGGATGGTGGCTGTAAGTAGGTCATGTATTTTAATCCTTTTTTTTTTTTTAATTAAGCCGACTATGACGCCATTTAAACCAGTGAGATGAGCCAGCCCTTGATCGAAGCCCGGTTACTCACGGTTTTCTCACGGCGCGGCGCTGCTCACCAGCGCCTAGTTTATGACAAGTCCTGACAGCAAGGTTCAGCAAACAGCCCAACGAATGGCATCCTTTTCTCGTGTTTTGAAGATGCATTTCATCATTATCGAGGCATCACCATCATCCAAGTGCTGGTCGGTAGGTTGGGGATTGCAATTACTCACCCTCTCGCTTGCACATGATGAAATCTCACTGCTCACCTCGCACCGTACAACCGACCGCGACCGCGATGAGGTAATGCTCATGTCGCTCTCACTCTCGTTTGGAACCACCGACGGCGGATGGTGCTGGTTAATGGGGTGGGTGGGTTAGATGGGGTCGGTACGGTGTTTCCTCACTTTCCTCATGGAAGTGCAACAGAACCGGTTGCTTTTTACGGCCACCGCAACGTCGGTGGTGAATGGAACGCGCCTGTGAGGCACACTGTGGCACGTGATGAGCAAAAGAGAGAGAGAAAGAGAGCGAGAGTCAGTTTTTTTCTTCGTGAGAGAGGGATGATGGGGGTGTTTGGTGTTGGGGTGGACCTCCTAAAAAAGCTCGCACACTCGTAAACGAAGCAGAAAACGAAACGTACCCCATTTCGCTGTGTGCGTGTCCGTTTTGTTGTGTTGTGTTGTGTTGTTCGCGCCGTATTTCGCTTTCAAAGTTATGCATTGATTAATCGTGACGGCGCGCAAGTAGGTCATGCGAGAGCGAGACACGCTTTTAAAGCCCTCCGCTACTACACCTTCGCCCTTCCCTTTCCAGCGGCACACAGTCGGTGCCCGCCAAACTGGCATGATTGTGAACGGAAGGAACAAGCACAGAGTGAGATGACGCTCAGCTCTTCTTTCTCGATCGTTCTCCTTTTAAAAAAACCCCTTCTCTGCGGGGTTGCCTTTTTGTGTGTGGAGGAATTATTCTCCCCATTGGCCCAACATCTCCAACCCCACCTACCGCTGGGGGGGGGTGGGTTTGGCACACAAGCGAAATAATAATAAATGCACAAAACACAGCGCAAAACTGCACGCCAAAGTGCAAAAACTCACCTCCACCACCAACCCCGAAACGATAGTGGCAGACTCGGTGTGAAGTTCACTATCTTGAGTTTCGCTTCGGTTTTTTGATTATTTTGGCTTCCACCGCAACACACCCGACGCCCAAAGAGGCGACTGCGAATGATTGTCAAGACAGTGACGGGTTTGCCCGTACTGCAACGGTGCAGTGTGTAATGGCGCACGGGCATGTTGAATGTTTTTGTTTGGGTTTTTGTTGTTTCTTTTGTTAAACGTAAATATTACGTCAGTTAGAGAGAAACATTGTTTTTAAATGGTTATGTTTGCTGTTTGTTTTTATATTTTCTTTAGTGTGTAGTCTGATTTTGGTTTCTTTTGCTGTGTTTTATATTTTCATCATTATTTTTTAAGTTTTTTCTTAAATTTAAACCTTTTTTTTCATGAAGTCTTCTATCTTTAAAATTCAACACAAATTTTATTTGAAAGACTTTACGCATTTTTGTAGATAAAATTATTTTTGCAAATACTGTCTTGAAACTATTTTAAATTAAAAGCTTACCAAACAAACTTCAACCAACACCGACATAAGTTTGACACACAAATTGAACCGTTCATTTTGTTTTTAGTGGGTGGTATACCTTTCGGATCCTTTGTGCTGGTCACGCACGTTCAACATGTCAATCAAAAGCCGTCACCTTCGAGTGCAACCTCACCGTAGAATGCTGTACCAATTTAAAGGTGTTAAATCGAACCTTACACATGTGCAATGTAATGTTCACCAGATTGGAAAATTTACATCCTCTACATATCGACAGAAGAAAACTGAAAGTTTCCGTGGTACAAGTAAATTAAACTGACTGGTGCCGTGACCAGGATCCGATCGTTCGTGCACTGCTCATTGAACGCTTCGCCGTTGCGAAAGTCTTTTAATGCAAAGAATTTGATTTTGGAAAAAAAACGAATTAATCGATTTCTTCTTGCGTGTATTGCGTTACGTTAAATTAACGAAGAAGTTGAATAACAATACCATTTTAATTGTGTCTAAGGTTTCTAATGCTGTCTACAACCTTGCCGCAGCTTTACACTGAAGAATCTTCTCGATTCCTTGCCTTCTAGTACAGGGTCTAGGAGCTAGTACATCTAAACTTACAATGTTTTCTACCTCATTGCGAGTACTAATATTGTACCTAAACCATAACTAAAGCAAGATGGCCGTACAAGACAGCAAACAAAAAGCTGGCAAAGAGAGAGAGTGAGTGAAATAGTGAAGATTTTTGTTTGTTACCGCAGCAATAACTCAACCACACACAGGCCCACATTGTTGGCGCCTTCTGCTTCTGCAAACGCCCGCTAACCACAACGGTGGGAGCCCTCGTACGCTTGCCTCTTCTCGCACACCGTTGCTCTAGGAAGGAAATGAAACCAATGCCGAGTTCTTGCATCTTTCGTCGATTGTTTTGTGGACTACGATGTGTGTGTGTGTGTGCTTGCATCAGCGGATGTCAGAATGTGTTCTTTGGCTACTGTGCAATTCCGCATGTACACACACGGACGCCTACGAAAACGCACACCACTTCCTATTCCTTCCGTTGGGTGGTTCCGATTGGGAAAAACTGCTTGTTGTATGCGTAAAAGGTTCTTGCGTTCTTGACGAAATCGGAACAAAATTGATTGCGTCTGTGGGTGGATGTGTGTGTGTGTTTTGTGAAGCAAAATTTGCCCAATCCGATATGGAGCCGATGGAAACTGCATCGCCTTGTCAATTGCAATAGCGATCGGCGTTCGGTGTGTTTGTTGGGCATGTCGAGCAGAACGGTATGCCCGAGATGTTTTTTGTTTTGCTTTCGATCGGAAACACGTGGTGCAATGGAATGGAAAAAAAACGCAAGAGAGTGGAAATACGGTAGGGTATGATGAAAGCAGCGGAAACTATTTGTATCATTGGGTTTCTTTTTCATTTTTTTCTTTTGATAGAGGGCGATCGTTTTGAAGCAAAAATTGGCCCCAAAGAGTCATTATTGAATGCAACATTTCGCTCTCAGATTATACTTGGCCTGAAGGTAGTCAATTTTATATTTGAAGTCAACTCCCAACTCAAAAAACTATTGAGTTGTTAAAATAATGTTATCAACATTTAATACAAATGAAGCTGATATTAAGAAAACAGTTAAGGAATTTGATTTTTATTCAGATTGAATTTGAATAGAAGCGGAAAATGTATGTTTCCAAAATGTAAAAAATAGTTTAAACTTACGATTTTATTCTACAATTAATAGCTTCTAGCAGAAGATTAAAAGGACCCCCTCAACATAAAGGACAAATTATTAAAATTTTAATCGTAATCAAATAATCATAAACATCATCAACAATGCACGATGTGTTTGAATTATCATAACTGTCTGCAATTACAAAATTGCTCTATCGCTCTCTTTCTCTAGCTCTATGTTGTGATGATGTGATGTTGTCCATGTTGCTTGCTTCTTTATCTCTCTCTCCAATCGAGACAAATCGGTCCGCTCGACCGATCGATCGACACGGGAACAAGTGGCAAAAACAAATGCACCCTGTCATAGGTGGCAGAAATCGGTGACACGATCACGATGCACACACACACACACCCCGATGTTTGCTGAACCCGCTGCTGCGACTCTGTTGCATTTAACCGGTCGCATGCGCTTGCATCGCTGCATTAAGTAGGGGAAAACAGAATCCGCGCTGTAGCAGCACTGTGGCTGGAATGTCAATCCGGTCTTTAAAGGGAAAATGCCTTCGACCACGATTCCCAACCAATACGTGTAAAAAGTGCCTCTCGGTATGATCATTTCGAGATCCATTTGCAGGCGTTCGTTCTTTAGCGATCGAGGTACGGTCGATCGATCGAGCTTGCTCGTGTGTGTGTGTGTGTGATTTCTTAAAAATTTCCACCCTTTTCTGTTTGCATTAGACCAATGTTATTGCGGTTTGCAAAAACCCCAAAACAACAACCGCACTTTTTTGTGTGTTCTGCATCGGATTTACTGCCCTGTGCCTTCCTTTTTTCCGTCCACCGGCGCAGCATTGCATCCGGAATGGATCCGTGCAGCTTGCAGTTGCAAACACGGTGGTGGTGGTGGCGTTTGGTTGGCTGTGCGCATATACTGTTGCAGTGCAACACGTTGCAATTGTGCAATTGTGGCGGCAGCAACACACTTGCCGCGCGCAACCAAACTCGTACGTACTAGCGGGGTGCAGTTCTAGTGTGCAATTGTGTGGCTCTCGTGCTGATGCTTGTACGCATTCGATTGCAAGGAGGGTGGGGATGATGTTAGGAAGGAAGGTGTGTAGTGCAAAGGGGTGTGCTTTTTATGGCCCGTTTTTTCAATTTTCCTACCCCTTGTTGCTCTCTCCTTCTCTCTGTCTCCATCGGGTTTGCTCTTCAAAGCTGTTCTTTTTTGAGGCCACAGAATTTTATGACCATTTCGGGTTACGGTGAAGCAAACAGGGTGCTCCGTGCGGTGGTTTGGTTTTGGAACCGGGCTGTACCGACTGCATTCCGCACCGTGATCCATCGTGATTCGAGCTATCGAAAACGGCGCTTAAGATAACGATGTTTTGCAGAAAATAAAACCCAAACCCTCAAGAAGAAAATGGCGAACTCTCCACAGCTGTTCCCACTGGTGGCTGGCGGTAGTGTTGGCAGTGGGTGCCACCGATGCCGTGGCCAATTGAATTCTTAACGGCTAAGCACGTTGGGAGAATTCTGTCGCGAGGGAACTAGTTGCGAAACTGAGTTGTTGTGGTGTTTTGTGGCATTTTTTGCTTCTCTTGTGTCTAATGCAATGTAATGGGGTCACTGTGCTCTCGCCGTGTACTTCGGCTTGGGTGGCGGTAGGCATAATCTTTTTAAAAAATATTTCCATTCTTTAGGGTAGAAAATTCTCAAACGCATACAACCATTTCCACCGAAACGATTGCATCATCGTTACTTTTGCACTCGCGCTTCCACGTGGTTGCAAACTTTCGATCAGAACTCATTAGTGGTTTATTGATTTAACATGAAACCCACTCTCGTTTCTCCTGCGTTCTGCGCCGTGTGGTTCCTTCCCATTTTGTCGGATGCTTTCCCGGTTGTGACCCGCTTTATGCGGTGCACATTTTAATGAGCAGCCAGACTAACCGAACGAAAGCATAAGAACAATATTATGCATCACCTCTGAGAGGGGTGGCTTAAAGAAAAGGTCAGAAAAAATGTAGTTCTCACGTGAGAACTTTTTTTTCTCCTCGACTATTTCTCTTCCATTTCGTGTTATTTCGATAGAGGTCGGAAATGCGCCATGTTGTTTGTTTTCCGTTGTACGATTCGGCTACCTGGTTGGTATCGGTTTTCTGGTGAGAAACACGATTTTAATTATCGCTTTAATGAATGGATAGATGCAAGATGTTTGACCTGAATATTTGTCGAGTTTTGCTGAAGTATCCGGTTTAATGGCGTTGATCGTTGAAGAGCTTTTTTTTTCGTGAAAATGGTAACATTTTTCCGCTGTACTTTGAGCGATCCCCGTGGATTATTTTCGTTCTGCGAAGAAACTTCCTCATTTGAATTATATCCGGAATTTGGTTTTGTAATCTCACCGACGATCTCTTTGGAGCGCAGAAAGTGTTGCCTGAGAAAAAACACCAGGCGACTCCATCGAACAGCGTATAGTTTTGAAATAAAACTGAAAAATCTATTTAAACAAATTAGCATCCAATTGAAACAGAAACCAAGTGTTTTTTTTTTAAATTCTTAAAATGCTTCTCTTCAAATCCCTTTGAAAGAAAAAAAAAAATTTAAGTCGTGTCCAGTATTAAGTGTTAAATAACAGCTTTTGATACACAATTGTTTGCTGAAAGCCAAAAATAAGAAAACTAATGATGCATAGCACAATCTAAATTAAGTTAAGTTCTGTTTTACTAGAAAAGATTCCTTTTTTTATCTTGAAAGGAGATGAAACAGAGTAACAGAGTCTAAATCTACCTGACAACGTTTCCTTTCTGCTCAAAGTAGAGTCAAAAAATGGGGCGAAAATGGCTAGTTCATCTTGTGCAGTACTTGAACTCGTTAGTCAACGCATGTCACTCCATTCACTCATCATCCATCCAATGGCTTCAGGACGCATTACGCGGGCTATCATTACGTCGTATAGTTTCAAATTCGAAGCACACTAATGATGGTTTATTATTTTCCCATTCTTTCTCTCTTTCTTGTTCCAGGTATGTACACTCGCATACCCTGTAGAGTAGTACGGTTTGATGGTTGGTGATTAGTGATTATTATATTTTTACTTCGGAAACCCTCCAAACTTCCGGTATGAAATACGCCTTCCTTTGTTTGTTCTTGTGACCGTGTAGAGAGCGGAGCGCTGTGCATCGGATTCATCGATCAGCCTTGCAATTTCACCGTTGACTCATCCTGGAAGAGATGGTCGTCAACGGACAGCAGACAGTAAAGAATGCACCCATTTGCAGTGCCAGACAAGCTAACCTCCATGTGTTTTTTTTTTTCTTCCTTCGTGGCAATGAGGTCGCATTCGTCGCGTCTGCACCCGTACCGGTTTGATTCGGCTGCAGTACGAAACGATGACGCGGCTTCGCGTCCCAGATTGTGGTCTACTTGTTGCTCCCGTTTTCGTACGTAAGCGACGCGTCCCGTCATCCGTCGTTTGGGGAAGGGAATGTGACGTGATCTTTCTTCCCTCGGGAGCATTCGGGCGTTCTAGTATGTGTGTGTGTGTGCGCGCGTCGGTATGGTGCTCCCATTTCTAGGACACACATCCATAGCATATACCGCACAATGCGACCTTGACCTACTGTTTGCTTGGCGTCTGTGTGTAGGATGGTGTGCTCTTTTTAAATATTAGATTAACGCAAGCGAAAAAAATAAAAACAAACGTCTCTCGAGCACCCCGAAAATGTGACTGTCTGTGGTGGTGGTCTTCTTCCTTATCTGTTGTGCGATAGCCTGCACTCACACTAGCAATTGACAAGTGACGAGCGGCGAAGACGTTCCACGGCGGAGACATTAGCAATGCTGCAGGGGAATATTTCTTTTTATAGCACAAATTGAAGCGAATTTTTGGGGCATTTGTTATAAGTTTTGTGCAGCAGACGATCAAGAAAGGTTTCCATTTTGAGGGTGTTTAAAAGAGCCTGAGTACTGCATCACTTGCCCATCGGTCGGGTTGATTAGAACTGTCTAGAAAACCCCTGGCACTGGTGGGCATCCCCTTTCTTTTCCACCCCTTAAAACTCGTCCCATCATGAGCGGAGGGCGTGAGAACACTACAGCTCCTACAAGAAATCTAGAGCACCCGCAAAGTACAAATATGCGCGAATGCCCCATTCATTTTCTGGCCGGATCCCGTGATTTGGCCCCGTTCTTACGGCCCCGGGGTTTGTTGTATGTGCTGACTAGATTTTGTTTACATTGCGTAGCGTTATTAGGTGATAAGATTAGCGTTTGTGCCAGTTTTGCGCGTTTGCGTTCCCTCGGTGAGTTCAGCGTGTCTGTGTGTGTGTGTGTGTGTGTGTGTATCGTAAAGGGTCTGTTTTTTTTTTGCTTTTCAATTTTGTCTACACTACACTGTGCGCCATCGAGGAGCCATGGATTGGGCTTGTTTATTTGCGCCAACCCGTGTGTATGTTTTGTGTTGTTGTTTCGATTTGTGAACAAATGCTACTGTCGGTAGACGGGAGGACGGGTGAGAAGTGGTCGTTTTTGGGAGGTGTTGTTGTTTTTGTTGTACAGCTTTTTTTTTTCTTTACTGGTTTCACGTAATTTTCCATAGATCAGTTCAGTGAAGATATGCGTGACAAGTAAACACGCGCCGAAGCGTGTTTCAGCGAATCGGTTTGTTATCGTTCACCTGTGAGAATTATAGTGCGTATTAATTATTTAATTTACGACCGGATCCTGGTTCGTTCGAAATGAGTGATTTAGCTGCATAATCCTACAAACTACTGGGCTGCTCCATCTACTTGTACACTTAAAATTTTATTTTATTTATACGGTGTTTGGTTTTTTGTTTTTTTTTTTTGAATTTATAAATTATTCATCTCCTTCTTGGATGACACTAGCCTGGACCTACTTTCAAGAATATTAGAATTGCATCACTCATCTCCCCAAAAGCCGACTGGTGGCACTGAAAAATTCCATTTCACTCTTCGCGCGAAAACATTTTCACTTGTGACTTTCCGCTTCATCTCGTCGAGAATGTGCAAGCATTAGCGATGCGGTGAGGTGTGAAATATGTGTGTTTGTATGCAAGTGTTTTGCTCACAATCGCACACGTCTTGAGCAATAATAATTGACAGCTCAGCAGCTCTTTAGTAACCGCTGCATTACCGGATCGTGTTCGATCTTTGTGCGAACATTGTACAATATTTAACATAAAGATGATGATGGTTGGTGCAGTTGCGTACCGAAAGTGCAACACACGCGGAAACGGTGCCAAGCTTCCCTTTTTCATAAGCTGAGCCCTATGTCGATGCCTTTTTAATGAGCGTCGAAAGACGGCAGTCATCGTTCGCAAAAAGTCGCAAACGGGTGCAAAGTAACGCTTCACACAGCACGCGTTGCTCAATGCGATTCGACGGGGGTTGATGGATGCAAAGAAGAAGGAGGTCTTTTGGGCAGGTTGAGAAGAAGATCAGCCGTGCGTGAGCTAGTGTGTATGTGTCACCTTCAAGAGTGTTTGTCGGTGGCTGATGGATTGCCGTTTTGCAACTGCATGTTTGTGCTCCATTGCATATGTTTGCTTTGCTTCCGATCGTCGATCGCGGCTTAAGCATGCGCAGGTATGCCTAGAGAGCTCTGCTTTTGTTCATTAGATGTCTTAGGAAACTTTCTTGCGGATAGGCAGGATAGCTTCAAAAAGTTGTTACAAGTTGCTTGTTACAAGTTCATCTTTAAACTAAAAAAAAAAAAAATTGAGCATTTCTATGTCCCTCTTTACCCCAAAACATTGCACCGAAAGCCCCCGTTTCGTATTGTTTGTTGATTCAGTAAACGGTGCCATCGTAATCGGCAAACGGTCACGTTCGGTGACGGTGTGTGTCATTTGCTAATGACATTAGCGAACCCAACGGTGAGAGCTGTCATTTTGGAAGGGCGCGAAACAAGTGAGTGAGTGCGTGTATGTGTTAGTGTGGATGGTGTGGGCCAGTAGCAATTTAAAAAATGGCGGTGGTGATGGTGGCCTCCCCTCCCCGCACGATGTTCATCCGATTACATAAGACGTACGTTTTGTTTGACTTTGAAGTCTCCCCGTCAAACTCTGGCGTTTGCACAGTTTTCCAGCTGCACAGTTCTTCTTTTTCTGAATTTTAGTACACGCTCAACGTTGCTCGATCGATCTTGCTCAACGGTTTTTCGGACAATCGCTCCCGGTGAGGCCAAATTAATCTAGACATTTCTCATCACCTCGAAAGCTCATCATCATTACCGACAGCATCGATCGATCGATCAATACCGACTGCAGAGACTGCAGACGGCAATTCGATGTTGTTTGATCGGCAAATTGGGAAATTGTCTAGCTCGATCGCCCTCTCTGGTTCAAGTTTTCCTCGCCGTAGCTTTTCTTTAGCCCGATCTCGGGTCAGCCAATTGGCATTGGAAGCGCACTCGATTAACGTGATCTCTCCGGAGGTGGTGAAGAAATTATTCACGCACGACTCCGCAAGGGGTCGGAATTAGTCGAATCAAACGTCGTGCGGATCATCGACCAACACATACACACACTGTGTTTTCGGAGTAGCGATCATGATTGGCGCAATGCTAAGAAAGCGATTCGAAATGGCAGTTTGGCAACGTTTTTGGTGCATCTTTTTCTTGTTTGTTTGTAAGAAGTATTCTCAATCGTTCGGTGCCATTAAAAATGTTACCCCACCCAGAAGAATCAATAAAAATTCAGATTTCATTATTTGCCTGTCGGGGGCTGTTAGGTGGTTTTGATTGTTGCCAAGAAGTATGAACGTTTGGCAATCATTATTACTATTCTTGTTGCTAGAATAAACCCATACACACACACACTTCTGGCCGTTGGAAGCAATTTCTTCATGATTAAAAGCATTTCAACGACAAAAGGCTCAAGTTTTGAAACACACAATTAATACAAACGCTCGCAAAGCGCGTTTGCGTGTCCATCATCCTAGAAACACCCTGGCCTGGGATGGAAAATATCATGCCGATAATAATGATTGTGCTGCCGTCGTGAATGGAAGCGTGATGAGTAAGACGGTTCGACCGTTTGCTACAACCATGGATCGTAGCATAAGCCTCGGTGGGAGGGTGGGATGAATGTGACCGACTGCCATTGGGGTTGTACGATAGACGGAGCAACACTGCGTTAGTAGGGGGAGGGTTTGGGTGAGAAACAACACAAACAAATGTAACAAACGAAAAAAACGAAAACCACAAACAACAAGAGGTAAAAACAAAACTAGAGAAGAAAAAAATGACTACAGACGGGGTATTGATTTCAGCCACCTTGACCCAAATTCGGCGCATGGTTTGCGTGTGGCTTTCATTAGGAGCTTCGAGTGGCGATTGGTTTCGATGCATGCATGTGTTGTGAATTTCTTGATCGTTTGACTTTTCATTTCTTCAGTTTGATTAGACAGAAGATGTGATGAAACGGCTTTAGTGATTATTTAAAGGTTTTTCAAGCGATAAAATACTTTAATATCACAGAAATCGTTAAATGCTTGATGCTTTGACTCATAAAGAAATATTTGACATTCATTTAGTTATGCTCAACCTGTTGCATCGTTGCCGTTTTTTATATGCACCTTTTCTCTATTGCGTCAGAAGTGCAAGTGCAGCCCACAAGTGCATTTGGCGACATTGAAAAGGAAAGGTTTTCCTCTAGGAACTAGTAACTCCGACATGTTTTGCACAAAAGGGGAGAAAAAAGGCTTGTAAAATTATGTCTCCTCCACCACAACCATTACTTCCATCGCTCACAAGTTGTCCCCATACATGAGCTCTTTCTCTCTCCCTCTCTCTATCACACTAGTTCCACGATGGCTAAACTTGCGTGCGTTTGTTTGTGTCAATGGTAGTAAAGCGCAAAACCGCGTTCCACGATCTTGTCGAACTTTCCACCACCCTTCGTTGAACCAGCCGGGGTGTGCAGTCAATGTGACTATGTCGCCAATGGGAATTGCGAAACATAATCCGTCATATTGAGCTGTTTGTGGATACACGGGAAGGAGCCGCGCCGAGAGGAAGAGATAGTGGACAAGCGAAAGGTTGGTCTGGTTGGTCGGGAACTTGGTTCATGATCAAGATGCTGCAGACATGCGATTGCATGTGGTGGATACTGGCAACTAAATAAATAACATGTGTTCATAAAATAAGCATTACTACAGGGCAGAGTGATGCGTATTAGGAAATGAGGATTGCTTAACTGTCTGGCTTATCGTAAGTGATGCATTTGGTTCTTTTTAAATGAAAAATATATTGCCATATTCTTAAAATTAAAGAAGGCTTATTCAATAAACCTTTAAATTATTAAATTTAAGTATTTTTTACGCTTCACAGTACTGTTAATATCTCGTTACAGTAATTTTATATTTTGCAATTGTCGTTCGAAATTTTCATTTGATTTTTACATATTTGTTTATTAATGATGAATTGTTTGTGTATTATTTTGTTTATGTAAAAGCATAATAATTGCTATACCATTGGATTCGTTTAGAAATGAAACACGTCTTCTGTTGGAAAAATCATATCCATTTTATTCTTTTCTTTGCCTTCAACAAGTTTATTGAATGGATTCTATAATAACCTGAAACCACGTTTCTTATTTAAAAAAATTCTTGTAAAGGAATAATCCCTCCATCAATCTTTTATTACCTTTTTTATTTTGAATTCCTTGAAACACAATACTAATAAGTATTTAGTTACCAAAAGTTTTCCATATGGTTTCTCTTCAAACATTTACCTTATGGCACGATAAAGGAATCCTTAATCTCATTTGCTTCGCAACTACTCCTTACCCACTCGCTATGAGGTTCTAATAACGTACTCTACCATCATCGTTCGAAATAAATAACACCTAATTATATTTCCTTTCCCCGGAGTAAGATCGCACTTCCGATGCGCGTTGGTTTAGCCACAGCAGCTTCCAGCGTCGCGATGAAGCGCGAGAAACTTCCCTCAAGACATCCCTGCATTCGATTGCAAAGAAAAGAAGAAGGAAAAAAAAACCTCCAATCCCACCAGCCACCCCCAAGACCAACCAACTAGCCGCCTTGACATTGGCCCAGATGCCCCCCCCCCCCCCCCCCAGATACACCAAAGGGGCCACGCAATTTCTCTTCTATTACCGTTACACCAGCCGGCACCGTAATAGTCCCAGTGCGCGACTGCCCGCGACACCACCATTTTCACCCGGCGGAGGGAAAATCGTGACGCGCTGGAGTAAGCGCAACTCCCGTCCTCAACGCCGACAGTTTGACATTGGACTCTTTTCATGTTTCGCTTCTCTATATGGCGTGCGATGCAGTGGGAACTGGGTGTAAAATGCTGGAGCGGCGTGCCGGTGTGTATGAAGTAATAGAGTTAACTATTAATCATCGTTAGTTTTCCTTTTCGCCGGTTTCGCTTTTCGTTGCTCTTTCTCGCTGTGTGTGGTGTGGTCGTATGGTGTGACGGGCGAGTTAGAGAGAGTTTGGTGGGAAGATCTTTCTCTCTATGGCAGTGCTCTCGTGCCTCGTCTCTTTTACCCAGGGGATGACTTGGTCTAGCTCTAGGCCACCGGTGAAAGGGAAGGATGGTAATGAAAGTGAAAATTCCTCCACTATTATGCAGTTGGCTGGTGTGGTGGTCTGGGCCAGATTGCAGCTGTGCAGAGCTGTTGCAGTGTAACTGCAAGCGTAACCTTGTGCTCTATTTTAGCGGTCGGATTATATCATCGTTTAGATTCGCTGTCTTGATGATTAATTTGATTTAGAATTAAAAAGAAGATATTTGCATACATTGTTTTTCCTGTATAATTTATTCCGTCGAGCTTCTTTTTTGTTGCTGTTTGAATGCAATTATGCACAATTTATGCATTTCCATTAGCAGCACACAGCAGCGGCGGTGGATTAAATGCTCTCGCGTGTGCAACACTTTATGCCTCGCTCAATTCCATAACAAATGTTTATGCTTGCGGTTCCACTATTAACTGCTGGTGCCTTTAATGATTGCTCTTACTCCATTAGCGTTGTCGTCTAAAACCTAATGCAAGTGGTGCATTCGATCGAATGGGGTTAACATATCGCACACACTCCGTTCTCCGGTGCTCCATTACTTGGCACTGCAATTCATCCGCGAGCAAATCAATTTGGTACCCACCCTGAAAGATCATTGTCGAGCAGCCACTTCCACTCGGGGCGTAAAATAATGGTCCTTAAAGGGTTTTCTTGTGTTAAATTGTAAGTGTGTTGTTGTCTAAAACATTGCGAAAGATTGGATTGGAAATAAGTTGGTTGGTTGGCTTTGGACTTTCTTATTCCAGTTAAAGATTTAATTTTCGGATTTTTTAACCTGTTTCTTCATGGAACTTAAAGAAGAAAAAAATGAAAATAATAAAAACTAGGATTATAATAAATCGTAAACCAACAACGATTATTGACTCTTCGCAATTATGTTCATAAAAAGGAAATAGCAGCCAAACTGGTTCAGAATGTGACAAATGCTCAATCTATAGCTACAATTGTTTTATTGAAGTGGACAGTGCTGCTAGACATCTGTTAATTAGAATTTCTTGAAGTTCTACCAAGGTTTAAATAAGCACGCACTTGTTACTTGAGCTGGTAAACTCCGCCCTTTTGTCCCAGCCATGCCTGTCCGAGTGACTTACATTTTCCGTACTAAATCGTCACGTATGTTTTGGGTGTAATTTATTTAAGCTTCGCCGCAACAAACGAAACCTCACTCTCTCGGGTGAGAAACACTCCAAACACTGGACACCTTTTGCGAGACGCATACGGTTTGCGATCATTTCGGTTTGTTGCGGGTTGAGATGGCGATTTTTTTTTTTGAGACCACGACGCTGTGGGCTAATTCAATTACGCGGTTACAGCATACCGGGTGAGGTTTTAATATGACGCTAGGGGAGCCGGTTGTTAAGATTTAAAGGCATGGGAGAGGCATGGAACCCGTTGGGAACCGTTGGGTTGGACCCAAAACAATTGCAAGAGTGTTGTGTTACCCTCAATGGTGGTCATTGTTTACTGGGCGACTGGGTCATATTTAATACAAGCATCGTGGTGCAGTTTTTGTTGTCTTCTCCCCCTCTCTGTAGCTCACTCCGGCTTGGGTGTGGGTCATTTTGTGCTCTCGGCTCATAAACAATAACTGTCCACCGGGAGTTGGCAGCCAAAACATGTGCGACGTGTACTTGCGCCTTGTAAAAGCCGAATGACGAAAAGCTGCATTCTCTCCAAAGCGTACAAACGAATTGAGCAGAATGAATTACAATTGCTTGCAAAATAGCAAATTGTAGCAAAATTAGCTATTCTTTCGTTCTCTTTCGCTCGCTCTATGTTTCCTTATTTGCTTCACTTTTGATGCCTTTTTTGTTGTTAATATATTTCCCATTGCGCTGTTTTATTTTTATCGTGCCCAACATGCACACGAGCGTTCTATTATGACTTCGTATCTTCCAGTTGCATAAGAACTGCACGCAGAAGATAATGGTGCAATTTTGTGGTGCACTTTTTGAATGAATAAAAAAAAATGAGACGAACCGGAAACCTTTCCCCTTCTTTTGCTGCTTCTTATCCCCAAAAATTACTTTCCGTGTGCATGTCTGGCCGTGGAATGATGACGTTTTGGGACGGGTGGGCATCGGAGAAACTTTCTCCACATTTCTCATGTTGCCATCATTTCCTGTTGCACCGGGAGTGTGTGTGTGTGTGTGTGTGTGTGTGTGTGTGTGTGTGTGTGTGTGTGCGTTTTGGGGCGCAGAAAAATTGGGAAGGCAAAATTAGCACGCGCTGAACCGAAACGCAAAACAAACCGACCAAAACCTGAAGCGAAAAAAGAAACAATAACAAAAATGCATCAGATCACCCTCTCCAATCGTGCTGGCTGCTGGAAGCTTGTGTTGCTCCAAAACACGCCATCATCGGCGACATTCGCACTTAATGGTGTCTTCCTTATAGACCCTTTTTTTGGATTGTTTTCGGGCGAGTTAAAGCTGTTTCGCATTAACTTTTTTCCGTGGAGGCAGAGTGTTGCATGTGCAACAAGTACGGCACTTCACGTGCAGTGTGGCGATCCGTCCATCGTTCCAGGCTGGTAACCACCCACCCGATTGGTTCCTGTGCTGGGCGGCTTTTTGGGGTTGGATGCGGCACACAAGATCATCCATCCCTGACGCACATCACCGGTGTGGTGTCTGATGGAAGTGGTTTAAATTTTTGTTTTTTTGTTTTCGGGTGAAATATTTCTGCAGCATAAAATTTAATGATTGCAAAACCCGTTACATGCTGCCGCACGGATGTTCGCCACGGTTGACGGCACAACTGGGCCACAAACAAAGAATGCATCGCAAAAGGATTCTTCGGTGTCGAAAACAGCCGGAATGTGGGAAGTGAGCAAATTTGAAAATCGCTCATCGTGGAACGTGGCATTGCATCGGGGA
Organism: Anopheles maculipalpis; assembly: GCF_943734695.1. Classification (NCBI taxonomy): domain Eukaryota; kingdom Metazoa; phylum Arthropoda; class Insecta; order Diptera; family Culicidae; genus Anopheles; species Anopheles maculipalpis. The sequence goes on from NC_064872.1 coordinate 85,679,987, forward strand.
TGTGGAAAATAATTATAAGCTTGGAACAGCAAATGCAGAAACTGTGTCACGTGTCGAAGGAAATCTATCATATGCATCAAGCTTAAGTTTATAGATAAGCACTGTGTTTTAGTGACTTTTTTCGTATTAATTTGATTAAAAATTATACCAAATTTCATACTAAAGGAGTGTGTTAACCCCATTATAGTCTTGTAATTTTGCAAAAAATGTTTAAATTTTTTTTCTTTAGGCAATCTCAGGACAAAGCAGTAAAAACCACTCCCTTGCTTGCCTGAGAAATCCTCCGGCAAAACTGTCAAGGAGTTAATTAGTAAATAATAAAAATATTTTTAGCGGCTTTTTTTTACTCTTTAATTTTTTCGTTCTTATCTCAAATGTCCTTAGTTTGAATGAAAATTTTGGAAATTATTTGTTTTACCTATTTATTTGAGTATAACTGGCTCTAACTTAATGATTAATTATCAAAATTAAATACTTCAATTACTGCTCTAATCCTTTTTCCTGCTTACGAATAAAAATATGGGTCACATTGGAGAGCTTTTTTGAAACGAAAAAAAAAAACAAAAACTGCTCCCACGGTACAGCAGAAGCAGCAGTAGCAACAAGCATTTGCCTTGCCAAACTTCTTACTTTCGCTCTCATTTGTCCCAAAAGCCACGTGCAAGGTGTACCGGTTGGTTAAGAAATTAGACCAAACCGTCTGCTTTCTTTCGGTCGATTAAATGAATAACAAAGTGGTGTACCGTACATGCCGGTCATTTACAGCAAAGCTAGAAAAAAAAAAATAAGCCGAACAGTAAAGAAAATAAATAAATACACTGACATAGTCACCTTTTTTCTTCTACCAGTGGCATCGGCCATTCTTCCGTGTTTCCGACTTAACTGTCTTTTAACCTTTTCTGATAAACTAAAATAAATAGCAGCAAGGTGACGCATTCGTAACCAACAAGCAGCAAATAAGCAACAAAAAACAGTCTTATAACGGTTTCGATTGGAATGAAAAACTACTTTGTACGGTGATGTTATTAAACACACGTCAAACCATGTTGCTTAAAACGGGTAACGGTTCAAAACGTTAAGCGTAAATACATTAATGTTTACGCTAAAACCAAACAGAACTTGCTGTGCCCGGAAGCAAAATTTTGCGGAAAGAGAGCAAGATCGCCTGGTGGTGCGCCCACCGGAAAAATGTAGCCGTTTTGCAGTGCGACTGTTGCGACGATAACTAGCAGCATGTTTAATGATGGCTAATTGGCAGTTTCGAAATTAATTTCGCCGAGAAGATCCACACACACACACGCGCAAACGCACGAAAAACAGATCATCAGAAATATGATCGGAAACGATGGGCAAGGAAGTCGATTAATGGATCAGACACGCCGATCTCGCACAGCCACGACAGACACGTCAGTGTTGAGGTGTGTTAATTTTTGTCTCGGTGTTTTTTTTTTTGTTTGCTTTCCGTTGCGATATTGTGCGTTTGAGGTGTGTCCTACTTTTTTTTGTTGTTGTCCAGGTCGAACATTCGTTCAGGGTGTCATTAAACAGGCACCTCGCGATCGCGTTAATCACGAACGATGTCGTGGCGTGTCGCGAAACGGCTGCCACTACAAATATTAAGGTGCGCGCGTATATCACCTGCCATTCGCCTGGCCGAAGTTGCGTAATCCAATACGCAACGGAAAAGGACAAAAAGTTCGTTTAGTTGGATAGCTAAAATTTTATTAAAATTACCTATTTGCCAGATTCTTGACGTAGCTAGAAGATGGATAAAATCCCAAACCTTTGTTTTCAGTGTATCCTTATTCGAAATCGTTTAGATACTATCTGCCACCCGTCTAACGGTCCCTGGCGTCCGGATGGCGACAGTCCTTTTTCTTTCTTTTTGTTGTTGTTGCAAAACTGCATCGCGCTTGATCGTGAGAATGGTGGAATCCTTATAATTTGGTGCCAATACACAGGGAGCAAGCAAAAGAAGGCTCAAGAAGGGAGAATTTAATAACAATCCCCGTTTGTGTGGGGCTGGCCGTTATAAAATGGAAAAGAAATTTATAACAGAAAATCCGTCACCGAGGTTTGAAGGAGTCAAACACACAAGAAAAGGAAGACGCGTTGTCTTGCGGTATGATTCTGTACGGTGTACGGGCGTCTGGGACCCGCTGCAGCAGCATAACATTCCGGGAAGGTAACGGGTTTTATGCTGTGATGCATCGCCAGAGTTTTACGACTTTTGGAGGAGTATAGCGTTCAGTTCCATCCATCCTTCACCAGGCAGAATGGTGGTAGCAAAAAAAAAAGGAACAAAAACGATTCGCACCGTGTGCTTCCAAGAATGAAGGCCTAAAAGAAATCGCGCAAAAAGCTCATCTTTTACGCTTGTAAAACGCGGGAAAAGAATCCTAATGCCGTTAGGAATATGTCGAGGGCTCTACTATGCATCCTTTGTATGACCTACTTCTAGGTTAAATGTGTGATCAACTCCAGCTTCATTTCGAAACGCCATTATTTCATACATTCTCGAAGCATCCAAAGTCGCTTAAACTATTTCCAAATTTGTTGTGTACCGCATCTAATAACACATCCCCCAACTCATTTCAGCCGTGCGAGCCGACAGGATGCGCGGTGGACGCAACAAATTCGGACCCATGTACAAACGGGATCGGGCGCGAAAGTTACAGATCATGCGGCAACGGCAGCTCGCCCTCCAGGCCCTGCGCGGCTCGATCGGTGGTGGTGTCGGTATCGGGACGCTCGGTTCGGACGGTGTGTCGCCACAGTTGCAGGGCCTAGACTATCACCAACCGTACTCGAGCATGCACATCAAGCAGGAAATTCAGATACCACAGGTAAGGCCGCCAAAGGTCGCCATCGACAAGACTAAGGACCATCGATACTAATTCTTGATCTTTATATCTCAATTCTCCCAGGTCTCATCCCTAACGTCATCGCCGGATAGTTCACCCAGCCCGATCGCGATCGCCCTTGGACAGGTTAATCCACAGACGACGATATCGCTCAGCAGCAGTGGAGTTGGCGGTAATGGTGGTGGTGGTGGTGGCGGCGGAGGTGGCGGTGGCGGTGGCGGCGGTGGTGGCGGTGGTAGTAATGGGTCCGGTGCCGGCACCGGCAGCTCCAACTCTAGCGCGACCAGCATCCAGAACCCACTGTCCGACTCGAAGCTGTGGATGAGCGCCAACTCGACGACCGCCTCGCCCCACTCGCTCAGTCCAAAGGCGTTCAGCTTCGACTCGAATCCCACCAGCACGGCCGACTCCGGCAATCCGGCCGACACCCTAAGGCTAGTGTCATTTTGCTTCTTTCACTTAAGGTTAAGCTGGCTGACCTCCAGAGGCCAGAGAAAATTAATATTGAAGGGTCCTGCGCTGCCCGCCCTTAGGGTTTAAATGGAACATAAGTAGACAAAATTGCACGCATTCTTAAAATGCTTCTATAAGGCTTTATTTATTTGTAAGTGTCGGTTATTTTGATACAAGTTCCGGCATTAATTAGCTCTTTTTAAATCTCAGTTTTTTTATGAAATTATGTTTCATTTCCTCATTTATCTTACCTTGTTATGTTGTTAATCTTTTCCCTCCTATGCTCCATATTTTATTATCTTATAATTTAACTTCATACCATTTTAGATCAAACAGCAATAATTAATAGTTTTTCTTCTCTCTTTTCATGTTTCTTTCCCTCTTTTTTCTCCATCCCTTCCTCCCGTCCCAAACCTTCCCATACAATCTGGACCTAATCAATTCAAATGTACACACACAAACGCGTGACAAAATTGTGCCACAATGCAACAAACACAATTTACGCTTCTTCCATTCCACATTTCTTTCGTAAAAAAATAAAAAACCTCGTGTTCTTCATGTCTGGCTGTTAACAAACAACAAAAATATTTTTAAAAAACACCAAAATTACGCTTCCTGGCCCGTGTAATTTCGCCATCTCCAGGGTATCGCCGATGATCCGCGAGTTCGTCCAGTCGATCGACGATCGCGAATGGCAGACGTCACTGTTCTCGCTGCTCCAGAGCCAGTCCTACAATCAGTGCGAGGTCGATCTGTTCGAGCTTATGTGTAAAGTGTTGGACCAAAATCTGTTCTCCCAGGTCGATTGGGCGCGGAATACGATATTCTTCAAGGATTTGAAGGTAAGTGGTGGTGTGACAGTAACTAGCTTAGCGTGGTATACCGTTTTATCAGGCAATCGAATGACTTTTGAGTGGGACAAAATGCGACAAAAACTATGATCTGAGGTCTGATAATTATTTAAGATGTTTTTCAATCATTTACACACGCGCACACAACTATAATCTCACAATCTTGCTTTGTTGCGGGTGACCATAGGAGGGGCAAAGAGTGTACAAAAACACACACACAGACACAATTTCAAGCCCACCCCCCACCGGCAAGCTCACTCTCAATTTCAACCGTGCTGACCTACTTGTGAAGCTGAGCCGAACATGTGTGTGCATTAAAAATGAATGAATAAAAACAGGGGCACCAGCAACAGAAAAATGGCAAAAACGCACACACACACACACACGCAAACGCACGGGTTTCACACGCGTTCCCCTCGCTCCCCACGGTACCCAGCTGAGGAGGGTGGTCTGTTGTCGTCGCCCACTCGTCAAGCGATCAAAAATAACGTCGTCAAAGACGACAACCGCGGCGGGGTAGCGGCAGTCGCCACCATCTCGAAGAAAAATGAATTTTCAAATGTGGCACCCTCCCGCACGATCCAATGTTGTTCTTTTGCTGTACCCCCTGCAAAAACCCGGACCAACCCTCGCCATGTCTTTTGCTGTTGCTTTCTATGTGCGCAAATAAATTGAGTCTACGCACACAGACGCACTCTTTGGACTGGGAGCCGGGAAGGGGAGGTGCACCGCCAATGCACCACAAAACATTAAGGAAGGGTCCGAGGGGTTTATGCTGTACGCCGATGGACACAATGTTGTTCGCCGGATACTACACGGTATGACTTTTTGCGTTGTAAATTTTTTCACCCCTCACGGTTAGGGTTGGGTTTTTCTCCGAGCCGCTTTTCGAGTGTGAAAAGTGCGAAGAATGGGTGGGTTACCCCAAAGCCATAGCAAATATAGATGTAAGTTAGGCAAAATGTTCCAAAATGAAAGCGAAAGCGTGGGAGCAACGGGTAAGAAGTATGGTAGAGGACATTATCAAGCCATGATCGGATCGAAGCTGAACCTGTTTAAGGTGGTTTTGGTATGTAAAATATGGGCATGAGAGATGCATTCACTTGGATGGCAAGTACGGTAAATGAAACAGGTTCTATTTTTCTTTTAAAGTTGAAGTTTGCAAAGCTGGTTGAATTATTAGGGTCAGGCAAGGATGCTTGTTTACTTCCTTTTAGAGTTATCCCGAATCTTGGCTTAGAATAGTTATCATAGGCAACAAGGAAAACATCATTATACTTTTCTTTACACATGTTGCGCCATGGGAGAGCTACAATCAAATCTTGATTTAAGTTTTTGTTTCCATAGAACTAGGGCTTGTGAATTGTGACTTCACTTCCTTTTTGGTGAAGTAAAGTAGCTTCTTTTGAGAAAGCTGTTTCAAATTCCCAGCTCCAGATTCTTTTTGCAGTAACGTTCGTTATTTATAGGATAATTAGTGTCAGGGCAGCCTGAGACATTTCTAAGACATGAAAAAACATAAAAGATTCAACTTGATACCTGTCAAACCATGTCCTAAGCTTCTTTTCTTCCTTCAAAGCTATCAGTACACAAAACTTTAACCCAAAGTCCGTCCAGAATCAGCGTTAGTAATCACCATCCAACTTCTTGCAGATTTTCTACAATTTTTAATGAACAAAGAAGGTGAAACAGCGCGTTAGATGGACACCCCCCGAAATAAAAGAGGTGGTAACAACACTTGGCAACCGTTTAGCGTAACATCGCCGGGGCCGGTTCATCATTAAGCTGCTAGCGGCGAAGCTTCGTTAGCCTCGCCCGATTGCTTCCAAATTCCATTCCGGTCTTGAAAAGCGAAAAGGGAAACTAAACCGCTCGGTGGGAAAAACCAAACGGGTGAAACAAACGATTTCATTTGTTGGCTTTGCCTTTACTTGTGCTGGGTGAACGCAATCCACCGCTAGAAATGCGTTCCAGTGCAATATCAAGCATTTTTTCTTCTTCTCTGTCTGTGTGCACTTCTAGTAGGTTTTATTTGTTTCTAGTGTAGAGGGTAAGAACAGGTAGTAGCGTAAAATCTAACCTCTCATTCTCTCTCTCTCTCACTCTCGTGCTTTTATGAAAATAAACATGTGGCGTGCCGTTTCGCTTCTAATGTGTTAAGCGGTGACGACCCCTTGGGAAGCATTTAGAGAGGGTTAAGCAGAGGTGCATAACTCTCCTACACACATACCGCGAGTGCAACAACAACCGAAGTGCAAAAGTGCAACAAAATCAAAGCCAGAAACAGCCACACTTCCTTTCGACCCTAAGCCGAACCCTCCCCGGTTTGCATCCATGTCCATGTGCCTTCCGCAACAATCTAATAGGCTTCAGTGTTTGGAGGCACTACTACTACGAATACTTCTAGGCCGGTATAAATCGTTGCTTCCTTCACCACCTATCGTGGGCCCTGTGGGGGGACTTGTCCAGTGGGGCAGCTAGGCCTGGTAAGCAGGTGGAAAATGCATTTCTTGTGCTTGCACCATCGCGTAAATTCACTCGCGTGCCTATGGGAATTACACGATTCGTACGGCTGCCGTTGCCCAGGTACCATTTACAACCAAACGGCTTCGATTGGCCGGAACTTCGGAAGTGGAGTGGAGGTTAAAAATATAACAAAAAATTGCACCACCCGCCACTTTGCCTTAGAAATCCTCACCGAACCGAATGATCGTTGAAGAGGATTGGTGGGTTGTATGGGAAATCTAGAGGAGGTAGAATAGTTAAATCCCTCCACCGGTACTGCCGAATGGTCTCGCGTCTCCGTGCGTAAGTGGGAATCGTGTGTATGTGTGTGTGTATGAAACGATTCTACATGTATGTGGACGTTTTTTGCGTTCCACATTATGTAATTGAATCGATTGAAGGTATTTAACCTAATTTCTGTACGAATGTGGTTCGCATGTGTGTGTGTGAGTGTGTGTGTTCTGTCTCCTTGTTTCCGGCTATCCGAAACAAGACGATTAGGTAGGCCATTACTTGTAAAAGGTTTGGTTCC